>NW_027507790.1:22385081-23041153 GCF_037356315.1 Lithobates pipiens
AAACCTACCAAGACATGGCCACCCACCTAAATGGACAGGCCAGGCAAGGAGACCATTAATCAGATAACTCTGGAGGAGCTACAGCGATTCACTGCTCAGATGGGAGAATCTGTCCACAGGACAACTATTAGTCGTGCACTCCACAAATCTGGCCTTTATGGAAGAGTGGCAAGAAGAAAGCCATTGTTGAAAGAAAGCAATAAGAAGTCCCATTTGCAGTTTGCGAAAAGCCATGTGGAGGACACAGCAAACATGTGGAAAAAGGTGCTCTGGTCAGATGAGACCAAAATTGAACTTTTTGGCCTAAAACCAATGCGCTAAATGTGGCGGAAAACACTGCACATCACCCTAAACACAACATCCCCATCGTGAAACATGGGGGTGGCAGCATAATGTTGTGGGGATGTATTTCTTCAGCAGGGACAGAAAAGCTGGTCAGGGTTGATGGGAAGCTGGATGGAGCCAAATACAGGGCAATCTTAGAAGAAAATCTGTTAGAGTCTACAAAAGACATAATACATGCAGAGCTACAATGAAATGGTTTACATCAAAGCATATTCATTTGTTAGAATGGCCCAGTCCAAGTCCAGACCTAAATCCAATTGAGAATCTGTGGCAAGACTTGAAAATTGCTGTTCACAGACGTTTTCCATCCAATCTGCCAGAGCTTGAGCTATTTTGTCAAGTAGAATGGACAAAAATGTCACTCTCAAGATGTGCAAAGCTGGTAGACATATACCGAAAAAGACTTGCAGCTGTAATTGCAGTGAAAGGTGGTTCTACAAAGTATTGACTCATGGGGGCAGAATACAAATGCACACCATACTTTTCATATATTTATTTGTAAAAAATGTTGAAAACCATTTATCATTTTTCTTCCATTTCACAATTATGTGCCACTTTGTGTTGATCTGTCACATAAAATCCCAATAAAATACATTTACTTTTTTGGTTGTAACATGACAAAATGTGGAAAATTTCAGGGGGTATGAATACTTTTTCAAGGCACTGTACATCCAGAATAAAAAGCAATTGAAATGATTCCCACAAATTTATCAGACCATTAAACATTTTTTTCAACATTACGAAGACTTGATGAAGGAGAAACATTTGAGCCCCTGAAACATGTTGATTTTTTATGTTACAAGAGTCTGAATAAAATTAAATCTGGATTATATACACTCTGCTTATTGTGCTTTCCTACTTGAACACCCAGTTCCTAGTTGAGTAGAGAGACGACCTTCGGTCACCACTCCTTGAAGAACTGCCTAAGGATAACCATTCTCTTAACATTTCTAAAGACATGACTGAGAATATCTACTGCTTTATAGGATCCAATGCCCTATACTGTTTTTTTACTTCCTGAAGTAGTTTGTCTCTATTGGTTAAATTCATCCTCTCTATTTGTCCTGGGGACCATTGCTAACAGGAAGTGATGGAAGACCCAAAATGTTACAGCTGTGTCCCTGGAACAGGGGGTGAGGTAAAACCAGCGATTAATGTCTGAGGAAGGGATTCGTCTCTCTTTTGTGTTATGTATGTGTTGGGGGGGTTGTCAAGTGTAGTGACTGAGTTCAGTCCAGCCAGAAGATACTGTTTAGGGTCCACTTTTTAACCACTTCCTGCACGGCCTATAGCAGAATGATGGCCGGGCAGTAGTTCAGTTATCCTGACTGGGCGTCATATGACGTCCAGCAGGATAACATGTCGGTGCGCGCCCACAGTACGTCGATCACTGGTGCTGTGTGTCACTCTGACACACCACATCTCTGATCATGGTAAGGAGCCTCTGATGGAGGCTCCTTACCATGTGATCAGCTGTGATTGGGCATGAACCAGGATGTGCCGCTAAATGGCTTTCCATGGTTCACGATGACAGGGAGAGCCAATCGGCGGCTCCTCCTGTCAGAGGGGGGTCTGTGCTGATAATCCGCACATTGATTATCAGCACAGCCCCATCAGATGTGCCACCAACAATGTCAATCAGTGCCCATCAGGTGCCAGTCAGTGCCCCATCAGGAACACCTGTCAGTACCCATCAAAGTGCATCAGTGCCCACCACAGTGCCAATCAGTACCCATCAGTAACACCTGTCAGTATCTCACAGGGGTCAAGTCCTAGGGAAAAAAGTGTGGGAACTCCTACCCAAGATCCACTCCCCCACCAAAAGATTATATGCACAAACGCTTCAAAAGTGATATTTTTTATCCAATTTTCGTATTGTGTGTATGAAGCTTAACTGTTAGTACTGTTACTAACACAGGGTTAAATGCAAAGGTCATAAATTAACTGCACATTATCTGGACAGAATGCTTGGGGAGATAGTGATGTGTTCCTGCTTAGGAGATGTATGTTAGCTTGGGGGGCTGCAAACTCTGCAGGGCTCCAACACACACTCGCTGCTACTCCAACCCTTCACATATTTCCACATAAACTTCCCTCCTGGCATTAAACTTTGCCAGGTATTGTGCTCAGCTTACCACCCCAAACTGATGTTCCTCCCTCAGCTCACCTCTCTCCCTGCACGTCCTGTGAGCAGAATAGCTGATCTACCCATCAGCTAGCTGTGATTGACAGGTAGAACGAAGTGGAAGCTGTCATGGGGCCCCCTACTGGCAATGCCTGAATGGTCAGGTGTGCGGCACTTACTATTGTGAGCTGTGTCGGCGGCTGCTGGTGTAGCACCTGCCACACAGCTCACATTCTTCAAAGTCTTGCAGGACACGGCTGCTAATGGGAACTGAGTTCCTGTTGTGGAAAAAGTACAGGAACTCCGTTCCCATGCGTTCCCACAGGACTTGAGCCCTGGTACCTCATCATCAGTGCTTCCAATCAGAGCCACTTATCAGTGCTGCCTCTCAGTGCCCATTAGTGCTGCCTGTCAGTGCCCATCAGTGCCACCTACCAGTGCCCATCAGTGCCACCTATCAGTGCCCATTGGTGCCGCCTATGGTGTCCATCAGTGCTGCATTTCAGTGCCGCCTATTAGTGTCCATCAGTTCTAGATATCAGTACCTACTCATCAGTGCCCATTAGTGCCACCTTATCAGGGCCTGTCAGTGAAGGAGAAAACAACATTTCATAACAGAAACTAAGAAAAACTTTTTTTTTTTTTTTTTAATCGGTCTATTTTAGTTTGTTTAGCAAAAATAAACACCCCAGTGGTGATCAAATACCACCAAAAGAAAGCTCTATTTGTGGGAAGAAAATAAAAAATTTGTTTGGGTAGAGTATAGAATGACCATGCAATTGTCACTCAAAGTGTGACAGTGCTGAAAGCTGAAAATTGGCCTGGGAAGGAAGGGGCCAAAGTGTCTGGTATTGAAGTGGTTAAAAAGAGAAAGTAAAAAAAATGTTGCTCTTGCAGGGCTTCCCACCATCACTTTACAGACAAAAGTCAATTACATTAGCCTCATATGTTGCTCTTGTAGTGCCTCTGATCAGGTCTCAATCTTAGGCCTTTGGCTGGTTCCTCAGACCAATTCACAGCACTGCTGTGCTCCCATGCAACCTCTGCATTCTTCTCTCATTTCTCATGTCTGGACATATAGGTTTTGACATGTTTGGACAGCTTTGCACATTTATAGATTTGGACGGGTTTGGAAATGTTTTCATGTCTGCATAATTTGACATGTTTGCGGGTTTGGACAGGTCTGGAGAGGTTTAGACATGTTTGCTGGTCTGGATGTGTCTGGACATTCTTGGAGGTTTGGACATGTCGGGACATGTTTACACATGTTTACAGGTTTAGACATATTTGCAAGTTTGAAAAGGTTTGGAGGATTGAGCAAATTAGGCAAGTTGAAAAGAAAAATATAAGGTCTGGGATGACCTCCCACTCACCTCCATCCCTAAAATACACAGGAAAAAACAGAATAGCCCCAGGACTTTGAACGAGGTGGGAGAGAATTGGCACACTTTCACAGAAAATTGTAATAAAATCTATTTATTAATAACAAGATGCTGTATAACCAAGTGGGAACAGCAATAATTGTGCATTATCAAGTCATTACCATAGTGGCCAAGTCAACAGCAAAGGTAAAATCAAATGTCAATTCATTACAGTTGATATTTATCCATTAAACAATAACAATGTTCGTTGTAAATTGCTAAACCAGTGGATATGTATACATCATACAGAGTGGAAAAATTGGACATACATGAGTAAAAACAATACATAAACAATGATACACCCAACAAAAATACCCAGCAATATGTGCATATAAAGAGCATCGATGTTGCCCTACGCATTTCGCGAATCTGTGTTCGCTCTTCAGGGGAAGATACATAGTTTAAATATCTGAAAAGTAATGGAGAAAAAGTGGGTGTATATTAATAAATTAAAAAATGGGGGCAAAAAGTGGTGGGCAAGAGAGGTCAAGACACAACAGACCTCATACTTACCCAAAGCGGTCGGGCTGGGTCACCGACCGCTGGTGTCAGGATGTCGGCAATAGGCATATCCAGCTCATTGAGCAAGTCTATAGGACACAGATAACGATAAAAACCTGATGACAAATTCAGCTAACACTTCACCCTAACACCACCTATGAGAAGTGCATGGCTATAAGTGTTACTGTATGATAGCTGATAAAATGAGATTAAAAAAACAACACCCTATAATGAGCCTTAGTCATTTATTATGGGCTCCTTGAAAAGGGGACAAAGAAAAGGGTGGCAAAAACATGTTCTTCCATCCCTCCATTGACATTTTGAGGCCTTACTGGATGCCTTTCTCAAAGTAATAGGCAAACAGGACACATATAAACAAATATATTACCTTCCAATTGTGCAAACTCACCACACCTGTATCTATATTTTTGTGAAACCAGATTTCCACTTATTATTAGCCCTGGAACTTGAATAAAGTAATATATCCGTGATTTAAAAAAAAGACAATCCATCCTAATGGCATTCCAGTCACTCTGTACCCCAAACAGGGCAGGCATCACTGCACAGTCATTAAGAACTTGTTTGTGATCCAAAGACAGAAAGTGGTTGGTGGCAGCACTAATTCTTCCCATCAAACCAATGAGACTGACCCCCATCAATGATGGCCTATATCATCATAAGGACAAAGTTTGCTTTAGGAAATGTCAAAGAGAATGGATAACATAGTTTTAAAGCCCTTGGGACAGAACTCACTGTCTGCAAAGTAAAAGTCAAAGATGCTTCTCTTTGCAATAACAGGGAATTTCTGTCACCAAGATGGCATAAGGGTGTAATGTAAAGATGTTGTTCCACGAGTTTTTAAAACTTTTCACGTAGAAAATGTTCAGTCTGAAAATAGGTCTTTACCTGTTTTTGGGGAGGGCAGGTTCATCCATTATATGTCGTGCACGTTTTAGGGCTTATTTAGGACATCCCTAGGATACTCATGACCAATGAATTGTAAGTAAACAGCGGGAGATGAGGGTCTGATATATACGTTAAAGGGTTTAGCCTGGTCTGCAGTTCCAGTAGGAAATGGACTTTGTGATTGTGTTGCTCCCTGAGATACTACAGAACAGCTGGTGTTTAACTGCTCTCCATCCACATGGGGGCAAGTGAGAATATGAACTATTGGAGACTTTTGAAAGAAAACATTGAGGATTGTGGAGAGCATACTTTACAGAAGAGATTCAGCCAATACTACAAGTTCACTCCAAACTACTATTCCCAAAGAGAGAGACTGAAGAGGAGGGGTTGAGGCAGTGTATCCTGGGTTGAGAGAGAAGAAAGTCTTCTTTTCTACAGGGAGACAGGAACTGCTACAGACATGCTGTGCCTTGGGTGGGACGACCTCTACCTAAGAGCAGTGGAGATAGAGCGGCCACTATACTGGAGCATTGGTGGGAGACCTGGCCTTCGGGAGCCTGCTGTTCAGTAAAAGAGCTGGATGCTGAGAACCCTAAAAGAGAGAGGGAGACCCCTTTGCCTAGTGAGTAGAAGGAGAACCTCTGCCTGCACAGGACTGGTGAGCAGCCGTTGACCACCCATGCACTACAGTTTATCAGCAGAGGGACTGATTTGCTGGCTAGGAACACATTATCATTGCATTCATCCATTTTTAAAGGGATACTACTCCCAGCACTCCACCGCAAGGTTTTGGGCCCCAACGAGCTGGCCAGCAGAAGGGCAAGATTACTACTGATTGCTGACTGATACTGTGGTGAAAACCTACAGCTTCTCCCTCTAGTTATGCTTACCCAGTGAAGGTTTAAGAAATAGATGGACTATTAAATATTCACTGTTTACAGTCTGGTAATAATACCGGTTAAAAACTGCAGTACTACTTTTGCTGTTTTTTTATTTTTGACTGCTGTAGTATATCTTTTAATTGTGAACCAATGTGGTATAATCTTTTCTTGCTGACTCGCCACTGTATAGTCTTTTCTTACCTTCATCTGTTTGCAATACATTTAGCCACTACTCAAACAGTTTGGTGTTATTTTCTAGTGTATATGTGTTACTGTGTATTGTACTGTATATATGCACAGGTATCTGCAACTATATCCTCAGCTCAGCCAGGCGTATCAAAGAGTACAGCGTTATTCACAGAGTTGTGAGCTCAAGAACAAAGGACTTGGCACATCAAGTGGCTTCTTTGGGGGTAATCACTACATGGGGAACCCCACACATAAAAATAATAAAAACAGCATGGAGTTCCACCTAAAACTACATACCAGACCTTTATTCTTGGTGGCAAAAGACACATGGGGATCTCTCAAATTTCATACCAGCATTTTTGGGTCTGGTATGAATTTTAAGGGAGGAAGATTGCACAAAACAATAAGAAAAAAGTAAACTATACCAAGACACATGCCCTCAACATTGGGAGATATCTTGCAAGTGGGACCTCCCTGGAAAAGCACCTTGTCCCCATGTTAATAAAACACAAGGGCCCCTTTATATTTGTTTAGTGGCATCACTTATTGCTAAGGACACAGCGGATGCCGACACCCGTTGCATCCTTAGCAACCAGCAAGGAAGCTGTCATGGGTAGTAGAAGTATTTCTACCAATTAATTTTGCCATTCTTAAATTTTATTTCTCTTCCAGAAGTTTTCAGCCCTGAGATTTTTGTTTCAGAGAGTATGTTTTTGGACATATTGTGTTTGCTTACCTCCCCTCATGTGTTCAGACTAAGAGGCCAGCCACTTCCACCTGGTGGTTTTTATAACCTCTCCTCTAAGTATGGCTCCACCCCATGCCCTATCAGGGAGCCCTATATTAACCTGTGCACTGCAGGTCATCAGTGCTGATCAACCATTGTGAATTCCTTTGTGTGTTAGCTTCCTGTTACCTGCCGTGTGCTCTTCTACTGTTTTCTGTTACCGACTTTGGCGTGTCTTTGACTATCCCTGTTTGCCTGTGATCCTGACCTTTTGGCGTGTCCCCGACTATTCTTGTCTGCTTGTGGCCCCGACCTTGGCTTTGTCCCTTACCATCCCTATCCTCCTGTTGCCTACTGTGGGTGTGAGCTTGGGGACCCTGGGGGTCGCGACCTGGAGCCAGTTGCAGCCAAGTCCATCCTCACCACTCGAGGCTCTGGTGAACACCTGCTGGCTCTTAGACTCCACGCCCCAGGGAATCGTATGCTCTAACCCCGGTGGGACCTGTCTCCCTTCTGCAGCAGTCAGCTGTAGGGTCCACAACCTTGCGGTGCACTCCTGATCCCTACGGTGTGCATCTGTCACCTCGCCTCAAGGTGACCTGCCAAAGTGCCTATCTTAGAAACCTTCAGGACAATCTTCTAGTCGCTCTGTTTATCAGAGTTCATTGAATCTGTTCTTAAGCAGTTGTTCGCAGGGTGCAAAGGTATAAAATACAGTAAAAGTCATTGATTTTGGGTGTACAGATAGCACCCTACAACATGTGCTCACTAGAATGAAAGAACCTGCCCCTCCAATATAGTTACAAACTGGATCCCCAATGTTCAGATGCAGCCATTTCTATCTGAAAAGCTTAATAAGAGTTTTGAATCCACATTTGTACTGTTTGGGGAATGACTGCAACCTATGTATTATAGTAAAAAGGCCACCATTGCACAATATACATTTCAAATGTTATAAATGTAACAATTGTAAGTACTGTTCCCTGTGACTTCTGTTTTTTCCATCCCCATTTGGGATACAAATACGCCATGCAACAGTATTATAAATGTGACACTGATTTTTGTGCCTACAACTTGAAATCCTCTATTCCTTGGTGTACGTGGGGAAAATCACATGTCTATTTAAATGTTGTTTTCAAATGCCCAGAAGTGGCATCAGGGTGACCCTTGAGAACCATCAACAGCAAAAGCCCATATATCAGGATAAACCTGTACATTTTGTACAGCCACAGCATCAAAGACACAGCTCAGAGGTATGGGGATTGATTGGGCCCCACCCTTGTGCAATTTTGGTGACAGGAAATGCCTGTGTCACGTACCTGGTAGAAGAACCTGATACGATGACGAAGCCCTCTCCTACACCTCTGAATCGGGGGCCCCGGATAGAGTAGACAGGTAGCGTAGGAGTGCAGAGTTGCACGAGTGCCTGATGGTCACGCTATCTGCAGGTCGTCAGTGAATCACAGCAGGCAGAAATGCCGGGCAAAAGTCAATAAGCAGTAGCAGGAGAAGGTTGGCACTGGCGACAGCAGATAGGTGAACCACAGGAGGGTAGCAGGCAGATGGAGAGCAAGCACTTTTGGATAACAGGCAGACAGGCAGATGCTTGCAGCTTGAAAATCCAGTAGGGAATGGAACATAGACAGGGTCAGATGAGCCATACACAGGCAGACAGATCAGGTACAGATGCGGAAGTAGGAGCAAGGTCATGGTACAGGCCAGGGCAGTAACAAATTAGCAAAGTAGCAGTAATGGACAAAGGCAGAAGCAGAGGTCAGGGACAAGCTGGGGTCGATGCAGACTGAGTTCAGGAGTAATTAAGGCACGCTGGGTCATGTGGGCATGAGCACCTGCACATGAAGAGCTGTGAACAGGAATCTGCCCAAGGGAGCCATCTTGTCTGCTGGCATGTCCCTTCTGAGAGCCTGTTATTGCAAAAGGAAGCATTTTTGACTTTTAAGCCGTGTTTACATGCCGCCTTTAGCCACATTTGTAGGGGGGTTTTTCGTCTGTAAACGAATTGCTGCTAAACGCAAGTTATCAGCGCTTACAGGCTGTTACAGGCATTTGGGGTTTCAAATGCCTCTGAACATCCATCTGAACCCATTTTTTTTGCGTTCCAAAAAATGCTTCTAATTTCAACTGCCTAGAAACAGCTATAAACTACCCTGTGTACATGTACTAACATAGAGGAGAGTTCAGGGGCAGCTGAAAAAAATGCCCAACTGCTCCTAAACGTCCTTTTACCAACAGCAATGTACATGAGGCCTTACTTTGCAGATGGTTTATCCTAAGGGCTTGTTATCACTGGTTCTGTTCTTACCTGAACCCCAGCAGTCCTTTAAATGCTAATTAGCAATTGCTTTTTTTATTTTGTTTACAAGTTCTTGATTCTCTTTGACATTTCCTACAACAAACATTGTCCCTATGATGAAGAGAGCCATAGTCAGTCTTGTTGGTTGGCATGTATGATGGGCGGATTTAGTGCTGCAACCACTTTCTGTCTTTGAAACATAAACAAGTTCTTAATGACTGTACAGTGATTTATAACCTATTTGGTTTGCAAAGTGACTGGAATGCCACCAGGATGGAGTGTCATTCTTTCAACAAGGGCTATATTACTTTATCCAAGTTCCAAGGCTAATAATGAGTGGTAATTTGGTCTTGCAATAGCATGGATACAGATGTGGTGAGTTTTCTCAGTTGGAATGTGTGTGTACGTGTGTGTGTATGTGTATAAAATATGTACATAAATACATGGAATGGCCATAACTTTTTAACCATTGGCAGGGAAAATGAAAAACTTTGATTATTTTGTTACAATGGCATCTGGAAGTCTGTGGGATATTTTAGACAGGGAGTAAACATGTTGTTCCTGAAGTTGGTGTGTTGAAAGCATAAAAAAAAAAATAAGATTGCATTTTGTTGTGCATGGGGCTGTATAGTTACAGAGCGGTCAGGGTGCCCATGCTGACCCCTGTCCACAGCCAAAAGCCCTTACAATGGGCAGGTGAGCATTAGAACTGGACCACAGAGTGATGGAAGAAGGTGGCCTGATCTGATGAATTACATTTTCTTTTACATAATGTGGGTGACCAAGTACATGTGTTTTGCTCACCTGGAGAACAAATGGCACCAGAATGCAGTATGGTAAGACAGCAAGCTGGGGGAGGCAGTGCAATACTTTGGGCAATGTTCTGCTGGGAAACTTTGGGTCCTGCCAGTCATGGGTATGTTACTTGACATGTAGCACCTACCTAAACATTGTTGCTGACCATGAAAACCATATTCCCTGATGGCAATGACCTCTTTCAGCAGGAAAATGAGCCCTGCCACACCGCAACAATGGTTCAAGAATGGTTTGAGGAACACAACAACGAGTTTAAGGTGGGCTGGAAAAAGAAGTCCGATCCATAGAAGCCAGATATTACATTATACATTTAGAGGTCTAGCGGTATCCATGCAGCAATGGGTCAGAGCTATTTTGGGGGCATAAGGGGCTGTAGGTGGTCATAACTGATTGGTGTTATAGTAGTCCTATGCTGTTTGTTTGTTTGTCTGTCTGCCTCAAAATTTCGGTGAAACCTGGAGAAACCTGTTTTTGGCACTTTGATGGCTTTGTCTATCTTTTTAGCAATATACACCTGACAAAGATTCCAACCCTTCGCCACTCTTTTAAAATTAAAAAAAAAAAGTTTTGGCTTTAGATATAGCTCAAAGCAGTGTCCCTGTATTTTATTAATCTTAGGTCTATACATATTCTATTGCTATGAAGTTAATTTAAGACTGTGCGTATACCCACAGCACCTCTCAACCTGTCATTTATTTGTACAGGCTGTTGCCCACTGCTGTGAACAAACATCTATGATTCCCAAATCACACTCCTTTGTATAGTGTATCATCTTCTGTGGCCATGTGAATGTAGCCTAAAGCTACATAGAGGAAGGAAAGGATCTCACTTAGGGATCATAAGAGACATACATTTACAGTTTTTTTTTGTTGAGCTTTTGTAATGCTCAAAAAACGCTTATGACAAAATGTATATTGTGAGCACCCATGTGTGTACACACTAACGCTTACCAATCCTGCTTCACATTAATGAAAACTGCTGCACATTTTGGGTTCCTGGCTGCATCAGCACTGATAATGCAAGTCAATGAGAAGGCTGAATAAACTCCCAGAAAATGCTCAGAAATTGCCAACAAGGCAAATCATCTGCATTATCTGTGATATTCCCAGCCCTTTTCTTTGGCTGACCCAGCTTTTGCTCTGCCGCCAGCTTAAGGTATGCTCAAAGAAAGTAAAGAAGCATAATTTAAATTATAATACGTATTTAGATCCAGTATATACAGGGAGATATACAGCATCAGAAAATGAAATCATGGTATATACAGATGGCAATATACTCATTATCAGAAGTTAATTATAATTAATGTATTATTACAATAAGGTTACTTATTAATTTATTATAAACCAACATTAAATAATATCGCGTTAACATACATTGTTTACAAACTTTAAGTTCTGTTTAAAAAAATTGTTACAGTAGAAACTGCTGCTTAGAAACAATGAAATACAATTTACTTTTATATTGGTACACCTTATTGTAAATTGAGACAAACGCAGTATGTAAAGGGTACTGGTGGCCAGAAGATGGTGCTGTTGTTTTAGCTACAAAATCATTTATCTGCTTGCCTATGTATGTCATGGTTTTCAAGGCCACAGCTTTTTAAAAGGGCATTTCACTTTTAGCATATATGCAGAATGCTGTCACCTATCTCCTCCTGACAGGTCTTCCTACTAGATCATCTAACCTGCTATTTACCACAGTGCTCAGGGCTGTGAGGTCTACTGTTCTTCAATGTTCCTCCAACTAAGAAAACCACTGAAAACAATTAGAATTTTAACCAACATTCCCCACATAAGTACTGCTTTAAAGCCCAACTTCAAGAAATCTGAAAATCCTCCCTTGCAGTGGTAATGCACAATGCAATTGCTCGTTTATTCTATGGAAGAGTAGGAGCACTTTTACTTATTCAGTCATCTGGAGGTGGGGCAGGTGCTCCCTTATGTTCTGATGGTGGACTGCCTCTCTGCACATCATATCAAATACAGGGCTATAGAACCTGAATTGGTCTGGATGATGTCAAGACCCTAGACCACTGGAGCCTACAGGAGAAGATGCTGCAGGCACCAGTTCTTCAGCGCAAAGGTTTGGGTAAGTAAATATTCTTTTCTATACCGTCTTGAAACCAGTTTTTCTTTACGTACTGCTGGCCAAACAAAAAAGCTTGCTGTTTAGCGATCCCAATAGCTGAAGCTAATATTTACATAAAGTAATTCCTCCCTCACTGCATAAATCTTTATCTGCTGTTCAGAAGGCATTGTCTCAGTTTGGAGACAGTTTCTGAAAGGATAAACAAAGACTTGGGGGGCACACCCTAAAAAATGCATAAAAGTTTCTGCCGTATCCTTTCTTTTTAAAATACATAGTGCTCTGAGAATATTTTGTATTTGTAAAACACAAAGTGCATATATACAGTAAAAGAAAGAAAAAACTCTAGCTCCGTTTAAACACTTACTACAAGTAAATTGCAAAAATTACCCCAAACCATGAAAGTTTAAAAAGGGTAATGCCGCCTACAAACGATTGGATGTCTCGTCGGAAAAAGATATGGCGGCTTTTCTGACGGGATTCCACTCAAGTTTGCCTTGCATACACACGGTCAAACAAAAGTTTGCTGAAATTATGACAGTCAAGAACACGGTGCCATACAACACTACGACGAGCCGAGAAAATTAAGTTTAATGCTTCCGAGCATGCGTCAAATTGTTTCCAAGAATGCGTAGGAATTTTGCCGGTCGGCATTGCCACAGACAATCACATTTTCAGATAGGAACTTTTCCCGACTGAAAAATTGAGAGCATGCTCTCAATCTTTTGCTGGCTGGAATTCTGTCAGCAAAAGGCAGATAGAACATACACACGGTCGCATTTTCCGACGAAAAACTCATTGGCCTTTCGCGGGCCGAAATTCCGATCTCATGTACGTGACATAACTGAGTTAGATGTTTGACTTCACTTCAAAAAAGGGCCATTCAATTTTGGTTATCTGCACTTCTAGACAGAAAGTTGTTGCTATACAATGTGGCATAATCAAAAGGAATTTCACAATAAACATCATAATGGTGACCCCACCAAAGACATTGTTCATATTAAACTGTTATGCTGCACTTGTTCAGTAAAGTAACATAAATTATTCTGTGCCAAGATAGGGTATGAAATAACAGCACTACAAATGGTTAACTCGCCAAGACCAGTAAGAGGAGTGTAGTTGCTAAGTGTAACCAAGTACAAGTTTGAGACACCAAGCAACCAGTCATTAGGTTTGTAAGTCATTAGGTGTGTAAGGTGACAAGTCCTCCAGTAACAAGGGGGTCGATGTCTGGCTCTCTCCCCAGAAGTTGGTTTCCAATAGTAACAGGAACCGAACCTGCATTAGGTAGATCCATGGCAATCTTATCCTGGTCCTGGACATTGATGAGCATTTTCTCCTTGAAAGGCCCACTGCCTGGAGTAGCCCAAGAACCCCTGTGGGCCTACAACCCGAAGTAGTCTTCAAGGATACACAGCCTGCTACAATACCGCCCACCCCACGAGTATGTTAGCTGTCCCACTGCCGATATCGAATAGCAACAGTAAAGATTTAATACTTGGCCTCTAGCACAATACTTCTCTTCGGTGGTAGACATTCTCACTGAAGGTGGTACACAAAAGGTGTAAAGATTAGGAATTAGGTTTAGCGCTCATCTTGTAATGTTGCTATATACAGCCCATGTCAGACAAGTAATTTTGTAGTCAACCTTTACATTATTATCATTTACGTGGAGAAGTTCCTTCACTGCCTAAATCAGAGCTGTCACTCTATTGCTGCTCCCAGATCGATTTCAGTGGAATTTTGGGTGGAGAAACTTCCACTAGTGATAACAGATGTTTATATACACATTTTTCCAGTCAGACCCCTCCATACACTTTGTAAATGTTTATATACTAAATTGGTGTAACTTTTTACCCTTTGGTAACCAGAGTAAATTGATGTCTAGATGCCCAGGCCAAAATTACAATGTAGTATCAGCATGCATTGGTTAACTTGAAAATAAATATGTGATTAATTTGCATGCCCAGATCATTTTTATATTTTTTAGGAACATAACAGGATTTTATTTGGATGACTATATGGTAACATTTTCCTGTAATGTTTCCCAATGCAACTTGTAGGAAATTGGTGCACCCCTATATATTTAACCCAAATTATAATAAACAAGTGATAAAAATAATACCTCATTAGTGTGACCTTTATGTGTGGCACTAACCCCAGAGAGGCCACTGTAGATTAGGGGAAAAAAATAACTTTGTATGTGGCATTCCGCATAAGAAAAAGTTCTTTAGTGAAAGTGCAAAATTTAAGTACAAACATACAACATTGCAGGACCCTAGGTGACAGAACTCACAGCAAGTAGTGAGTGTACAGCTTGTATAACAGTGTCAATTTGCTGTCCCCTTAAAATAACTGGCAACAAAAGTGAGTACATCCCTAAGTGAAAATGTCCAAATTGAGCCCAATTAGCGTGTTGTCATGTGACTCATTAGTGTTACAAGGTCTCCGTTGTGAATGGGGAGCAGGCGTGTTAAATTTGGTATTATCGCTCTACCTTTCTTATACTGATCACTAGAAGTTGAACATGGCACCTCATGGCAAAGAACTCTGAGGATCAGAAAAAAAGAGTTGTTGCTCTACATAAAGATGGTCAAGGCTATAAGAAGATTGCCAAGACCCTGAAACTGAGCTGCAGCATGGTGGTCAAGACCATACAGTTGTTTAACAGGACAGGTTCCACTCAAAACAGGCCTCCCCATGGTCGACCAAAGAAGTTGAGTGCATGTGCTCAGCATCATATCCAGAGGTTGTCTTTGGAAAATAGACGTATGAGTGCTGCCAGCATTGCTGCAGAGGTTGAAGGGGTGGGGGGTCAGCCTGTCAGTGCTCAGACCATACGCTGCACACTGCATCAAATTGGTCTGCTTGTCTGTCACCCCAGAAGGAAGACTCTGCTAAAGATGATGCACAAGAAAGCCCTCAAACAGTTTGCTGAAGACAAGCAGACGAAGGGCATGGATTACTGGAGCCATGTCCTGTGGTCTGATGAGACCAAGATAAACATGTTTGGTTAAGATGGTGTCAAGCGGGTGTGGCGGCAACCAGAATAGGAGTACTAAGCAAGTGTGTCTTGCCTACAGTCAAGCATGGTGGTGGGAGTGTCATGGTCTGGGGCTGCATGAGTGGTACTGGCACTGGGAAGCTACAGTTCATTGAGGGAACCATGAATGCCAACATGTACTGTGACATACTGAAGCAGAGCATGATCCCCTCCCTTCGGAGACTGGGCCACAGGGCAGTATTCCAACACGATAACGACCCCAAACACACCTCCAAAACGACCACTGCCTTGCTAAAGAAGCTGAGGGTAAAGGTGATGGACTGGCCAAGCATGTCTCCAGACTTAAATCCTATTGAGCATCTGTGGGGCATCCTCAAACGAAAGGTGGAGGAGAGCAAGGTCTCTAACATCCACCAGCTCTGTGATGTCATGGAGGAGTGGAAGAGGACTCCAGTGGCAACCTGTGAAGCTCTGGTAAACTCCAAGCCCTAGAGCAGTGGTCATCAACCCTTTCCTCAGGGCCCACTAACAGGCCAGGTTTTATGTATTACCTTGGGGAGATGCAGACAGGAATACTGCAATCACGAGCAGCAAATTATATCACCTGTGATGTATTTCAGTTATCTTGTAAATGTGGCCTGTTGGTGGACCCTGAGGACAGGGTTGATAACCACTACCCTAGAGGGTTGAGCCAGTGCTGGAAAATAATGGTGGCCACGCAACATATTGACAGTTTGGGCCCAATTTGGACATTTTCACTTAGGGGTGTACTCACTTTTGTTGCCAGCGGTTTAGTCATTAATGGCTGAGTTATTTTGAGGGGGCAGCAAATTTATACTGTTATACAAGCTGTACATTCATTGTAGCAAAGTGTCATTTCTTCAGTGTTGTCACATAAAAAATATACTAACATTTACAAAAATGTGAGGAGTGTACTCACGTTTGTGAGATACTGTGAATTCTGTATAATAATAAGAATAATAATCTAGTTAAAGCCCTACCACTAGCTCACAGTAAATGGTTAGTACATTCAAAATATATCAACACCTTATACTTCAGCCGAAGTGTAGATCTGTTGTCACCTACAAGGAACAAAGTTAGCATATCAACACAAGCATCACAGCATGATCCTGAAGCATTACTTCCATAGAGATAATCCTCCAGTAGATCAAAAGCATAGCATCCTATAATCCTAAATGTAGTGTTATAAAGTCTATAAGTCACATTACTATCTACATTCTGAGATATGGGGGTTATTTACGAAAGGCAAATTTTGCACTACAAGTGCACTGCAATGATTGCACTTGGAAGTTCAGTCATTGTAGATCTAGGGGGACATGCAAGGGAAAAAAACAGCATTTTTTTTCTGCAATCGCCCAAGAATAGATCACTATAGTAGTGGACAGGGTGGCAACATCTGTTACATCTGTTACTATTCTCCGTACTCAGAAGTCCAACACAGTCAGCTGGTGGTTCCAGCCTAGACTTGCTTGGACATGCAGGAGTCTCTGAT
Source organism: Lithobates pipiens (assembly GCF_037356315.1). NCBI lineage: Eukaryota > Metazoa > Chordata > Amphibia > Anura > Ranidae > Lithobates > Lithobates pipiens. Next base: position 22,401,909 of record NW_027507790.1, read on the forward strand.
TACTGGTGCCATTTTAAAATAGTACCAGAACAAATAGCTTCCATCCCAGCACAGCACTGGAAACTCAAGTTGTTAATCTATTAAAGCTTTATCTGTTAATTACACTGTTACATAGATGGTACTGCAGATCCCACTGCAACCTGAAAGTGGCAGTGTTCATCTATCACTATGTCATAGCAGACTACATCATCCAGAACCACTCTGATAGGTTCCCAATTTTTAGTGGGGACACCATCTGTCAGTGGCAGTCAAAATTGAGAGCCACTGGCTGCCCAAGAAGTCACCTGCTGACTCTCAGAAGAGTTTCATTTATTAATGTATCCGCAGCATGGCGGATCAAGCTGGGGAAGGTATTAACCACTTCCCGACCGGCGCACGCCGATGTACGTTGGCAGAATGGCACGGACAGGCAAATGCGTGTACAGGTACGTCCCTTTAAATTTGCCACCGTGCCATCGCATGCACGCCGGTCGGGACCTCAGTGAGTCGGATTGCGGGTTCCGTGGACTCAAGCTCCGCGAGGATAGCCACCATCGTCTCATGGGGTGGACTGACCGGGGAGATGCTAATGTAAACAAGCATCTCCCCTTTCTGCCTAGTGACAGTGTCACTGATCTCTGCTCCCTGTGATTGGGAGCAGAGATCGTGACATGTCACACACAGCCATGCCCCCCCCCACAGTTAGAAACATGCCCCAGGACACACTTAACCCCTACACTGTCACCTAGTGGTTAACCCCTTCACTGCCAGCGTCATTTACACAAGAATCAGTGCATTTGTATAGCACTGATTGCTGTATAAATGACAATGGTCCCAAAAATGTGTCAAAAAGTCTGATGTGTCTGCCATAATGTCGCAGTCACAATAAAAATCGCTGATCGCCGCCATTACTAGTGAAAAAAATTATTAATAAAAATGCCATAAAACTATTCCCTATTTTGTAAACACTATAACTTTTGCGCAAACCAATCAATAAACACTTATTGTGGTTTTTTTTACCAAAAATATGTAGAAGAATACGTATCGGCCTAAACTGAGGAAAAAAAATGTTTTTTATATATTTTTGAGGGATATTTATTATAGCAAAATGTCAAAAATAATGCATTTTTTTCAAAATTGTTGCTCTTTATTTGTTTATAGCGCAAAAAATAAAAACCACAGGGGTGTTAAAATGCCACCAAAAGAAAGCTCTATTTGTGGGGAAAAAAGGACGTCAATTTTGTTTGGGAGCCTCGTCGCACGACCGCGTAATTGTCAGTTAAAGCAACGCAGTGCCGAATCGCAAAAAGTGGTCTGGTCTTTGGCCAGTAAAATGGTCCAGGGCTTAAGTGGTTAAACAAACTGTAGGTAGGTAGGAGGTAAAACTTTAAATTAGATCATGGGGAACTCATTACACGATTTTTGTGTATATATTTACTAAAATGTCATCTATCTTTTTTTTTCTTTTCTTTTTTTTCTTAAATGATAGTAATTAGTTAATTAATGACAGTTATATCAAAAGCTTCACACATAACATCTAACATTTCCACATTATCTATGAATAAGCGCAAGGTCATTGCTGGAAAATGTATATAAACCTTTTGAAAAGAAAGTAATTGAAGTCAGGAATTTGATCAATGACTCAGATGTTCCAGGCAATTCAGATGTGGATTCTTGCTTTTGACAGTCGAATTCTGTTGCTGTTGAATATAAGATATCAACTTGTTTTAGTAGATAATTTTATATCTGTGCAAATGTTTATCAAAGCAATATTTATGATAATAATTGGTGTACACTTATCAATGTAATTTCCAAAATCTTTATTAAATATAAAGGATAAGGCCTGGTTCACACCTATGCATTTTTAGGGCTTTTTTGCATTTTGCAGATTTGCAAACAACGTGTTCCATAGGAAACCATGTTAAATGGACTGCAGTGCAAATCTGCAAAATGCAAAAAGCACTAAAAATGCATAGGTGTGAATCCAGCCTTATACTGCATTGAATTAATAAATAATAATTATGTCTACATTTAGCATTGTGCATTTTGGTAAAAAACAGAGGTACTTAAAGTTAAAAATAAGTTTAAAACTTTTTATATTTAGCATTACAAAAATTATGACACTAAAGTTATTCCCAAACCTGTAACAGATGAGGGGGTACCTAACTGTGTATAGTATAATAGGGATCTGATCTGCACTTGTTTATCATTATTGTATGGGCCACGTTTAACAAGTGTACATTATGACTGTTTGATGTGTTGCGTATATGGGTTTTGTTCTGTTTTTTTTATTTTTTTACTTATTTTATTAAATTGAAATTGATATTTTAGGAATTATTTTTAATTTTTAGAATTGAACATTATTACTGATAGGATGCTGAGAAGTCCATGGTGGCAATGTGCAGAGTGGTGACAGGTTCTCTTTATGGAGATATTATGTGAACGCCTCCATGGCATGCTAGTAAATAAGATTTCTAAACTGCAAGGAGATCGGAGAGCATACTTCATATGTTCCTCATTTTCCCCACAAAGCATCTTGAGCTGAAGAGTCATCAATAAGACCAGAATAGTAGAGGGCATCATCACCAACTTGATCAGAGAACAGTGGCAACAACAGAGGGGAGGGTAGCTACTGTTGACATTATGTAGTAGTGATCGGGCAGTTGAATAAGGTTGACCTTGAGACTGAACAAAATCCATGATCAAAGAAGGAGTTCTCATCAACTATCGGCTTAACGTTTTTCAATTTTAAAGTGCAGAATAAATTAGAAGAAAAGATTTTAAAATATTCAGTTATTTTTTTTAAATGGTCTTCTCAAAAAGAGCCTTGGTCAGACAGTATCTGTACAACATAACAACTTACATTTATTTCAGTAGCCAGGTAAATCTTTAATAGATTTATGAAAGCTTACAAAGGCATAATGAAGACTTTCATTGTTCATTTATAACCTTTGATTAGGATTCCAGTCTACTCATCACTTATGAGACAGATCTTGGACCACTTTATGGCAGCACCTGAAAAGTCATTTACCTTATGTTGTTTCAGCAGACAGCGTGTATTTCCTGATACAATAGTTCTAGAATTTGTTTCAATAACAGGTTTTAGAAAAATAAATATTTAATATGGCAGCTGAGTCTGCCAGATAAATTAGATGATTATTTTATAATATATTACTGCATCAATAGTGTGTGGACCGTTTATCTAGTCCACCATAATAAACATATCACATCATGGGAGATATTAATAACAAAATAAGCAATCACAAAGAAAGATAAAGCAGAATGATGCCTTTAGATTAACAAAGACAATTTTTTTTATGTGCCCAGAGAACTGCTTAAAGCAGTAATAAAACCAAAAGCGAACATTTATTATATTGGAGTATACCAATTCTTACATGTGATGGCTGCAATCATTTCCTTTTTTAAGTTTTCTGTCTTCTATTTTTATCTGGTGATCCAGCCAGTAAATTTGTTGTTTTTCACAAGCACAAGCTCTCGGGCAGAATGTAGCAATTTATATGAATGAGACAACACACTTAACATTGGTACTATTTTATATGATTTATATTTATTCAGCTTTTATTTGTTCCTGTAAAACCTTTATCCCAAAATGAAAAAAAAATGTTTGCTTTAACCACTTCAGATCCGCGCTATTGCCAAATGACGGCATTAGCGCGGACCTACATTTCCGGGACTACGTCTATTGACGTCGTCCCGGTTACGAGCGGCCTGCGCGCCCCCTGAGGGGCGCGCGCGGCGCGCTCTGTGATCGGCGAGTCTATGAGACTCGCCTGATCACCGATCCCTGCAAGGGGTCGATCCCGACCCCTTATCACGTGATCAGCTGTCAGCCAATGACAGCTGATCATGTGATAGAACGGAGCCGGTAATCGGCTATTATTCCTCCTCGCGCTGACAGCGCGAGGAGAGAAAAAAAAAGCTGATCACCGGCGGCCGTGATCGGGACATCAGTCCCGATCACGGCCATCAATACAAGGGACCACCTGCCACCTGCCTGTGCCCACCTGCCTCCCGCAGTGCCATCCTGAAGTAAAATAAAAGCAAAAGTAAGTGCCCCCCGTCAGTGCCCCCCCGTCAGTGCCCATAGTGCCCACAGTGCCACCCACAGTGCCACCCCACAGTGCCACCCCACAGTGCCACCCACAGTGCCACCCAATCTGCCTCAAAGGTGCTGCACCCCAGTGCCGCCCATCAGTGCCCAGCAGTGCCGCCCATCAGTGCCCAGCAGTGCCGCCCATCAGTGCCCAGCAGTGCCACCTATCAGAGCCACCTATCAGTGCCACCTATCAGTGCCCATCAGTCCCATCTATCTGTGGTACCTTATCCGTGCCACCCATCCGTGCCATCTTATCTGTGCCCATCTTTGCCCATCAGTGGCGCCTTATCTGTGCCCATCGGTGCCGCCTTATCTGTGCCTATTAGTGCCGCCTTAACTATGCCTATCAGTGCCCACCAGTGCAGCCTATCAGTGCCCACCAATGCAGCCCATCAGTGCCCACCAATGCAGCCCATCAGTGCCCACCAATGCAGCCTATCAGTGCCGCCTAATCAGCGCACTTCAATGAAGGAGAAAAATGACCCGTTTGCAAAATTTTATAACAAACTATTAAAACATGATTTTTTTTTTTTTTTTTTGCATCTTTTTTTGTTTGTTTAGCAAAAAATAAAACTCCGAGCTGTAACTAAATACCACCAAAAGAAAGCTCTATTTGTGGGAAAAAAATGATAAAAATTTCATTTGGGTACAGTGTTGTATGACCGCGCAATTGTCATTCAAAGTGCATCAGCGCTGAAAGCTGAAAATTGGTCTGGGACTGAGGGGGGTTTAAGTGCCCAGTAAGCAAGTGGTTAACTAACTATAATGTGCAAGCTGGAGTTTTGGCTTCAATGTGTTTAGTGTATTTAAAACTGCTAATACATTTAACACTACTGTCCTCCCCAGACTGACAATCCTGCTGCCTGCTGTGCCTCCTGTGCACACTGGATGTTTTTTCAGCTGCTTCTAAGGTGTCTGGCAATTTTTTTTCCTGCCTCTAAACGCCCCTGCATGTTTACAATGTGCCTATGCACACATAGGCTTTTAGAGGCGTTTAGAGACAGGGGCATTTATAGGCAGAGAAAAACACTGCCAGTGCATCCAGGAGCAGTGTTATTTGGCAGAAACAAATGCTTTACGCATGTAAATGCATCTATACACCTCTAAATGCATCTAAACGCTCATTAATGCTAGGCACTTTAGTGCTTGAGCCTTAAAGCGGAGGTCCACCCTAAAGTGGACCTTCCGCTCATTGGAATCCTCCCCCCCCCTCCGGCGCCACAATTGGCACCTTTCAGGGGGGAGGGGGGTGCAGATACCTGTACAGTACAGGTATCTGCACCCACTTCCGGGATAGCTCTCTGCGGAAAGGGGCGTAGATTATGCCCCTTTCCGCAAGTGCCCGCCCCTTTCCGCAAGTGCCCCGCTGCCTGCTGGGAAACACACAGATCCCAGAGGCAGCGGGGACCGTCCTTATTGCGCAGCACGACTCGCGCATGCGCAGTAGGGAACCGGGAAATGAAGCCGAAAGTTTCCATTTCCTGATTCCCATACCCAAGATGGCGTCGGCAGCACCCGAGAGACGATCTAGAGATCGGCTTCGGGTGCCGACATCGCGGGCGCGCTGGACAGGTAAGTGTCACTATTTTAAAAGTCAGCAGCTGCAGTATTTGTAGCTGCTGGCTTTTAAAAAAAAAAAAAAAAACGCGGAGTCCCGGCGGACTCCCGCTTTAATTAATTTCAATGGCTGGAATAAATTATTACTATGGCCAATGAATTAATGCTCAAATGCTTGACACAGCTAAACACGTTAAACACATTTACAATTTTACAAAGGCCATGCATTTTTTTTTTCCAGAAGGAAAGGCGTCTAGGAACGCTAGAGAAACATCCTGTCACGGACCTTGTGGCAGAGCCTGACATGACATACAGCCCCGGTTCTGAGACCTGATGTTGTGACAGTGGCCACGAGAGCACGTGAGGTATTAGTGCCTGAAAGATGATCTGTCAGCCGCAGCTGCTGGTGCGTCCCCAGAAGCAAGTCAGATCGCTGGAACAGCGGCTGGCAGCAGACCTGGGACTAAGCAGATAACAGGCGGCAGATGCTTGATGGGCAGCTAGCATGTGGCTGGTGCAGCAGGATTGGTAACACTCAACAGGTGAAAAACATTTAGGGTCCAGGTAGCATGCAGAGTAGGGATGGGCGAACGGTTCAGCCGAGCTTAAGCTCGGGCCGAAACTTTCGTTGTTCAGACATTCTGCGAATGACCCATTTGTTCGGCCCCCTGAACCGACCACAAAGCATTGCAGCGCTGAACAATGCATTGCAAGCCCTGATTGGCTGAAGCAGTGAACGCTTCAGCCAATTAGGGCACAGAGTACTGTCAGAGTCATGATTGGACACTGTCATCATGACTTTATCCAATCATGGCTCATTCCCGCCCCACAGTATAAAAGTATTCTTGCAATGGCAGCCATTTTCAGTGCGATTTTGGCGTGGCGAGAGATAGAACAGGGCTCTGTTCAGTGCTATTAGTTAGTGTGCTATACTATGCTATTTTGCTTCAATTGTCAGTATAGAATATTAGTTTAGTGTCAGTCTAGGGCAGGGATGGCAAACCTTGGTACCCCAGATGTTTTGGAACTACATTTCCCATGATGCTCATGCGCTCTGCAGTGTAGTTGAGCATCATGGGAAATGTAGTTCCAAAACATCTGGGGTGCCAAGGTTCACCATCACTGGTCTAGGGATTGTGTGAGTGTAGTGAGGAGGACCATCATTCAGCTTTGTATAGTGTGCAGCTAGAGTAGGGACATCTCAGATAGTTTCAGTGTAGTGTAATGAGACCGTGATGCTCATGCGCTCTGCAGTGTAGTTGAGCATCATGGGAAATGTAGTTCCAAAACATCTGGGGTGCCAAGGTTCGCCATCACTGGTCTAGGGATAGTGTGAGTGTAGTGAGGAGGACCATCATTCAGCTTTGCATAGTGTATAGCTAGAGTAGGGACAGTTCAGATAGGGTCAGTGTTGTGAAGGTTGAACACCATCTATTTCATTGCGTTACTGCCAGTTTAACGCCATTTACTTCTGTGTGCGTTACTGCCAGTTTAGCGCCATTTACTTTTGTGTGCGTTACTGCCAGTTTAAAGCCATATAGTTTTGTGTGCGTTAATGCCAGTTTAACATCATATAGTTCTGTGTGCGTTACTGCCAGTTTAAAGCCATATAGTTTTGTGTGCCTTACTGGCGGTTTAACGCCATATAGTTTTGTGTGCCTTACTGGCAGTTTAACGCCATATAGTTCTGTGTTGCTTACTGCTAGTTTAACACCATATAATTCTGTGTGAGTTACTAACAGTTTAACGGCATATAGTTTTGTGAGTTACTGCAAGTTTAACGCCATTTATTTCTATGTGCGTTACTGCCAGTTTAACGCCATATCATTTTGTGTGCAGTACTGCCAGCTCAACCCCATATAGTTCTGTGTGCGTTACTGCCAGTTTAACACCATATCGTTTTGTGTGCATTACTGGCGTTTAATGCCATATAGTTTTGTGCATTACTGAAAGATTAACGCCACTTACTTCTGTGTGCGTTACTGCCAGTTTAACGCCATATAGTTCTGTGTGCCTTACTGCCAGTTTAACACCATATAGTTTTGTGTGTTACTGCAAGTTTAATGCAATTTACTTCTGTGTGCATTACTGCCAGTTTATTGTCATATCATTTTGTACGTTACTGCAAGTTTAATGCCATTTACTTCTGTGTGCTTGACTGCAAGTTTAACGTCATTTACTTCTGTGTGCATTACTGCAAGTTTAATGCCATAAAGTTCTGTGCATCACTACGTTTGGCGCATTATATTGCAGTATATTATAGTGTATCTGTGGAGTGTGTCTGTGTAGTGTGAGTACTCAGTGTGAGTAGTGTGAGTACTCAAATTAAAGTGCACCAACAAGAAAGGCAGTCATTCCATTGGCATTGTAAGGGGGCCAGAAACAAATGTGTCCACAGGCAAAGGTGGACATGGTGGTCAGTCCTCAGACAGGGCATCATTTCCTCTGTTTAGTGAGTTTGCTCATGCTATCCAGTCACAGCATGCAGAGGAGGTGGAGGACTGGCTTACTAAACATTCCTCATCCACCTCATCCTCTGTAATGCAAGCAGGGGCAAGTGTGCAGTCCCCTGCGGTTGCCAGAGTGGATAAACCTGCCTTCTTGTCCCCATCTATTCCTGCCATAGCCCCAAACTCAGCCATGGAGGAGTCAGCTGAGTTATTTGATCACAGCATGAGCCACCTGCTCCTTGATGATGCCCAGTCATTAGTGGATTCAGATGTTGGTTCTGAGGTTGAGGATGAAAGGGACATGAGCCCAGAGAGAGGAGAGAACACTGGTAGACAAAATGGAATTTATGTTCCCCCAGCTGCAGCATATTGCCAAGTTGTCTCCAGTGGTAATGATAACTGTTTCTATCTGCAAACTGTGTCTCAGGTCATCAAACATGGCACAAAAAACACCAGCCATTTGGGTACCACATGCTTAATAAGGCATTTAACATCCAACCACTGAGCCCTTTGGCAAGAACACCTAAAAGCCACACAAAAGGGGCACAAATCTGTCCCTCCTCCTCCTCCTCTCTTTACCCACTTTAGTCTGCCCCTGCTATACCGAGTCATTACCTCCCAGCAGCCTCCACTGACAGGGATGAAGGTATAGCACAGGGTGTCCCAGGTCCTAGCAGCACACCACCAGTTGTAAACTGTAGCCGGCAAATTTCTCTGCCCCATCTGCTACAGCGGAAAAAAAATACAGTCCCTGCCACCCACATGCCCAGCGTCTAAATGCAAGTTTGTCAAAGCTGTTGGCTCTCCAACTTCTGCCATTCAGCCAGGTGGATTCTTCCCCCTGCCCCCCCCCCCCCCACACACACAATGTGCTGTACCACAATGGCAGGTTCCCAGTCGGTACTACTTTTCATGTAAGGCCATTGCATCTCTCTACCATCACGTGCAAGGGAATGTCACAGAACACACAGGAGGAAAGAGGGGAGGAAGATGAGGAGGAGGATTCTGCACTTTCATAGGCTTTAAAGAAAAGGAAGACATGAGTCAATCTTTACGTGATGGCTGTCCAACCCCAGGACCCTTGGGAGTAGTACGTGAATGGGAGGAGGAAGTTCCAGATGCTATCATCCTGAGTGATCCCGAGTAGGGATGAGATAGTTGTTCGAGTCGAACGCATGTTCAACTCGAACACCGACTGTTCGCCCGTTCGGCGAAGCCAGAACTTTGTGGGACGTTAGCACCATATTCGTGTGGTGCTCACAGCCCACAATGCACTGTGCCTTCGCAGTGCATTGCTGGCTGATGATTGGCCAAGCATGCACTGTGACCCGCATGCTTGGCCAATCACAGCGCCGGCAGCGAGGAGAGCCATAATTGGCCACAGGTAGGATGCCTGTGGCCAATTATAGCTCAGGGGGTTTATTACACGCTCCACACTATATAAGGCCGCCTGCGCTACCCCCATTTGCTAGTGTTGTTCTGTTCTTATACCACAGGCAGCTGCACCAGTTACAGTGGGTGTATTGGGCCTCCTGCACCGTATACACCTGAAGCTACCCCCAATTGCTAGTGTTGTTCTGTTCCTATATCACAGGCAGCTGCAGCAGTTAGAGTTGGTGTATTGTGCCTCCTGCACAGTATACACCTGAAGCTACCCCCAATTGCTGGTGTTGTTCTGTTTCTATACCACAGGCATCTGCAGCAGTTACAGTGGGTGTATTGGGCCTCCTGCACCGTATACACCTGAAGCTACCCCCAATTGCTGGTGTTGTTCTGGTCCTATGCCACAGGCAGCTGCAGCAGTTACAGTAGGTGTATTGGGCCTCCTGCACCGTATACATCTGAAGCTACCCCCAGTTGCTGGTGTTGTTCTGTTTCTATACCACAGGCATCTGCAGCAGTTACAGTGGGTGTATTGGGCCTCCTGCACCATATACACCTGAAGCTACCCCCAATGGCTGGTGTTCTGTTCCTATACCACAGGCAGCTGCAGCAGTTACAGTAGGTGTATTGGGCCTCCTGCACCGTATACACCTGAAGCTACCCCCAATTGCTTGTGTTGTTCTGTTTCTATACCACAGGCAGCTGCAGCAGTAACAGTGGGTGTATTGGGCCTCCCGCATCGTATACACCTGAACCTACCCCCAATTGCTAGTGTTGTTCTGTTCCTATACCACAGGCAGCTGCAGCAGTTAGAGTTGGTGTATTGTGCCTCCTGCACAGTATACACCTGAAGCTCCCCCAATTGCTGGTGTTGTTCTGTTTCTAAACCACAGGCATCTGCAGCAGTTACAGTGGGTGTATTGTGCCTCCTGCACAGTATAAACCTGAAGCTACCCCAAATTGCTAGTGGTGTTCTGTTCCTATACCACAGGCAGCTGCAGCAGTTAGATTTGGTGTATTGGGCCTCCTGCACTGTATACACCTGAAGCTCCCCCAATTGCTGATGTTCTGCTCCTATACCACAGGCAGCTGCAGCAGTTACAGTGGGTGTATTGGGCCTCCTGCATCGTATACACCTGAAGTTATCCCCAATTGCTGGTGTTGTTCCGTTTCTATACCACAGGCATTTGGAGCAGTTACACTCGGTGTATTGTGCCACCTGCACAGTATACACCTGAAGCTACCCCCATTTGCCGGTGTTGTTCCTTTTCTATACCACAGGCATCTGGAGCAGTTACAGTCGGTGTATTGTGCCACCTGCACAGTATACACCTGAAGCTACCCCAATTGCTGGTGTTGTTCCATTTCTATACCACAGGCATCTGGACCAGTTACAGTCGGTGTATTGTGCCACCTGCACAGTATAAACCCAAAGCTACCCCCAGGGAGGAGATGATGAGGTCACTGAAGCCACATGGGTGCCTGATAGGAGAGAGGAAGAGGAGGAGGCACATCTCCAATGAGGCAGGATGCCCTCCGGGGGCCAGCTTAAGGGCAGCACACCGATTGAATTACACCGCAGAGCTCTGCCTGTGCAGGGTGCTGCTTCTGCACGTTATTCCAAAAGTTCTTTGGTGTGGGCCTTTTTTGAGATGAGTGCATCAGATCGCACCGCTGCTATTTGCAACATATGTCTCAAGCGTATCTCGCGTGGCCAAAACATCAGCCACTTGGGCACCACATGCTTGACCAGACATATGTTGACCTGCCATGCAGCTCATTGGCAAGCATACCTTAAAGACCCACACCAAAGAACAAAGCGGACCTCTCCTTACTCCTCATCAGCTGGGATCTCCAACCCCACTATACCTTCAGTCCTCTCTGAAACCTGCAATGAGAGGAATGAAGGTGTAGAATTAGGTGTGTCACAGCCAAGTACTTGAGGGCACTCTGCTAGCAGTACACCGATGTTCGATTGTACAAGGCAAATGTCCCTGCCCCAGCTGCTGGACCGTCAAAAGAAATTCACTCCCAGCCATCCACATGCCCAGTGGTTGAATGCTAGCTTGGCTAAATTTCTAGCACTTCAACTGCTGCCTTTTCAGTTGGTAGACTCAGCCTCAGCTAACCTACGCTGCATGGCCTCCCTGATCCTGCAAAGCTTGCAGAAGGATCCTCATATTCTTCGGATCAAGGAAAGGAATCATTACTGGCTGGCAAATCTCCTTGATCCATGATACAAAGGTAAGGTTGCTGACCTTATCTTGCCGTCGCAGAGGGAGCAGAGGATGAGACATCTCCGGGAGGCCTTGCAGAAAGGTCTGTGCAACGCATTCCCAGAGACTGGCAGGTTACAAACTCCTGGTCCTAGACAACGTGTTGCTGAGGCTTCAGTCAGTCACAGAAGGAGCGGTGTAGAAGGTGGCTGACTGACCGATGCGTTCAGACAATTTTTTAGTCTGCAGCCCCAAGGTATGATTGGTTCCAGCAACCATCGCCAGCATCTGATTTACATGGTGCAGGAATACCTAGGGGCAAGGTCAGACTTGGACACCTTTCCCACCGAAAGTCCTCTGGGTTACTGGGTCTTGAGGATGGGCCACTGGCCAGAGCTTGAACAGTGTGCAATTGAGCTACTGGCCTGTCTTGCATCCAGTGTTCTTTTGGAACGCACATTCAGTGCTGCTGGAGGCTTTGTAACCGATCACAGGGTGCGCTTGTCCACCGACTCAGTTGATCGACTGACCTTCATAAAGATGAATCAGTCTTGGCTCACCACCAGCTACCAAGCACCTGAAGCTGATGTAACCGAATATTTTTTTTGAAAGGTCACATCCCTTCAAGACTACCTATGCTGATGCTGAGTGACTATCCTGTTTTGTTGACTGACTATCCTCTTCCTCCTCAATGATCCTGCTGATAGCTTGGAAGAACATTTTTGGTTCTGTGCGCCGCCACCAGTGGCTAAGGCCCAATTTTTCAGCCCCTGTTTAACAGGGGCATGTAATTACTCTAGTTGGAGTGCAGGAATGAGCCCTGCTGCAAAGCATTACATCAAAAATTGTATCTGGGAGAGGTTGCAGTGTCATGGCACCAGCACCACTGCCTAAGGCCCAATTTTTCAGCCCCTGTTTAACAGGGGCATGTAATTACAATTTTTGATGCAATGTTTTGCAGCAGTGGTCATTCCTGCACTCCAACTAGAGTATCTGGGAGAGATTGCAGTGTCATGGCACCAGCAACAGTGCCTAAGGCCCAATTTTTCAGCCACTGTTTAACAGGGGCGTGTAATTACAATTTTTGATGCAATACTTTGTAGCAGGGCTCATTCCTGCTCTCCAACTAGAGTTTCTGTGAGGTGTTTCAGTGTTGTGGCACCAGTGCCTAAGGCCCAATTTTTCAGCCCCTGTTTAACAGGGGTGTGTAATTACAATTTTTGATGCAATACTTTGCAGCAGGGCTCATTCCTGCTCTCCAACTAGAGTTTCTGTGATGTGTTGCAGTGTTGTGGCACCAGTGCTTAAGGCCCAATTTTTCAGCCCCTGTTTAACAGGCGCATGTAATTACAATTCTTGATATAATATTTCACAGCAGGGCCCGTTCCAGCGCCCACCGAGAGTAACTGTGAGGACTTACAGTGTTGTGGCACCAGCACCACCACCACAACCACCAAAGGCCCAATTTTTCTACCACTGTTCAACAATGGCATGTAATTACAATTCTTGATATAATAGTTCACAGCAGGGTGTTCCAGTGCCCACCAAGAGTCACTTTGAGGGCTTACAGTGTTGTGGCAACATCAACACCTTAGGCCCAAATTTCTGCAGAGCATATAGGGCAGGCCCCTACTTTCAAACATCCAACCTACAAACGTCTCCTACTTGTAAACGGAAGGAGACAACAGGAAGTGAGATGAAAAAAGACGGACGGCAAAAAAAATTATACAGGGGTGATAACCCTTCCCTATGTTTTCCAAAAAGCTTAAAAATAGATTTTTTGACTGGAGCTACACTTTAAAAATGTACCACTTCAAAATTACAAACAGATTCTACTTAACACAACAAACCTACACAGTCCCTGTCTTGTTTGCACCGCCTATATATACTGCTGTTCTGAGCATATAGGGCCTGGGGGCCCCACGCCTTTCTTTTTTTTTGTTTGGGTACGGGGGTTCCCCTTAATATCCATACAAGACCCAAAGGGGCTCGTAATGGGCAGGGGGGGCTATCCATGCCATTTTTCTCAATGAATATCATCCATATTGCCGGAACCAGACATTACATTAAAACCGCAAATAGTTTTAACCACTTTCAGACCGGACCATTTTGCTGGTAAATGACCAGAGGTCTTTTTACACTTTGGCACTGCGCTGCTTTAACTGGTAATTGCGCGGTCATGCAATGTTGTACCCAAACAAAATTTGCGTCCTTTTCTTCCCACAAATAGAGCTTTCTTTTGATGGTATTTGATTGCCTCTGCGATTTTTATTTTTTGCGATATAAACGTAAAAAGACCGCAAATTTTGAAAAAAAATGATATTTTCTACTTTTTGTTATTAGAAAAATCCAATAAACTCAATTTTAGTCATACATTTAGGACAAAATGTATTCAGCCACATGTCTTTGGTAAAAAAAAAGTCAATAATTGTATATTTATTGGTTTGCGCAAAAGTTGTCACATCTACAAACTAAGGTACGTTTTCTGGAATTTACGCAGCTTTTAGTTTACGACTGCCTATCTCATTTCTTGAGGTGCTAAAATGACAGGGCAGTACAAAACCCCCCCAAATGACCCCATTTTGGAAAGTAGACCCCCTAAGGAAATTGATAAGAGGCATGTTGAGCCCATTGAATATTTTATTTTTTTGCCTCAAGCGATTGAATAATGACAAAAAAAAAATTTTTTTTTTTTTTTTTACACAAAGTTGTCACTAAATGATATATTGCTCACACATGCTATGGGCGTATGTGAAATGACACCCCAAAATAAATTCTGCTGCTTCTCCTGAGTACGGGGATACCACATATGTGGGACTTTTTGGGAGCCTAGCCGCGTACAGGGCCCCGAAAACCAAGCACCGCCTTCAGGCTTTCTAAGGGCGTAAATTTTTGATTTCACGCCTCACTACCTATTACAGTTTTGAAGGCCATAAAATGCCAAGATGGCACAAAACCCCCACAAATGACCCCATTTTAGAAAGTAGACACCCCAAGCTATTTGCTGAGAGGCATGTTGAGTCCATGGAATATTTTATATTTTGCCACAAGTTGCGGGAAAATTACAAACTTTTTTTTTTTTTTTTTTTTTTTCACAAAGTTGTCACTAAATGATATATTGCTCATGCATGCCATGGGCATATGTGAAATGACACCCCAAAATAAATTCTGCTGCTTCTCCTGAGTACGGGGATACCACATATGTGGGACTTTTTGGGAGCCTAGCCGCGTACGGGGCCCCGAAAACCAAGCACCGCCTTCAGGCTTTCTAAGGGCGTAATTTTTTGAGTTCACTTCTCACTACCTATTACAGTTTTGAAGGCCATAAAATGCCAAGATGGCACAAAACCCCCACAAATGACCCCATTTTAGAAAGTAGACACCCCAAGCTATTTGCTGAGAGGCATGTTGAGTCCATGGAATATTTTATATTTTGCCACAAGTTGCGGGAAAATTACAAACTTTTTTTTTTTTTCACAAAGTTGTCACTAAATGATATATTGCTCACGCATGCCATGGGCATATGTGAAATGACACCCCAAAATAAATTCTGCTGCTTCTCCTGAGTACGGGGATACCACATATGTGGGACTTTTTGGGAGCCTAGCCGCGTACGGGGCCCCAAAAACCAAGCACCGCCTTCAGGCTTTCTAAGGGCGTTACAGTTTTGAAGGCCATAAAATGCCAAGATGGCACAAACCCCCCCCCCAAATGACCCCATTTTAGAAAGTAGACACCCCTAAATTTAGGGGTACACTAGTGAGACTAGGTAATAAATGGCGGGTGCCCTGAAACTATAAAAAAATAACTAACCAACCAGCGTCACCTGTAACAGTTATATGGTGATCACTGGTGAAAGGGTTAACTAGGGGGCAATCAGGGGGCTTTATGCGGTAGTATATGGGGGTCCCTGGCGCTATAAAAAGCTGCGGCGAACCTAAATACCTACCTGCCTAACTAGCGTCACCTGTGACACTAATACAGCGATCAGAAAAACGATCGCTTATTAGGCTGGGTTCACACTGGAGCGATGCGGGAACGCCACGAATGCGCGGCGGGTTCCCGCATCGCATGCCTCCCGGCGGCAGTTCACACTGCCCTATGCGAACTGCTGGGAGTGTCAGTGAAATGTTAATGACACCCCCAGATCAGTTCGCATATCGCAGTGCGATCTGCAAACTTGGATCGCATGGTGTGAACACCCATGCGATCCGATTCTGCTGCGGACCAAAAAAAGGGTCCCGTGCGAGTTTGCGGCGGGTGCGGCGGGTGCGACACGAATTCAGCCATACTATCTGTATAGCTGAACTCGAATCGCACAGAGATCGGATGTGATTTGCACTGCAGTGCGGTGCGAATCACATCCGTTCTCATAAACCGCTGCAATGTGAACCCAGCCTTAGTGACACTGGCGACGGGGGGTGATCACGGGGTTAAACCTTTATTGGGGGGGTTAGGGGGGTACCTTAGAACTAAAGGGGGCTAACCCTAACTGCCCTAACAGTTATTAGTCACAAATGACACCTGCCGGGTGATCAGGGGGTTAAACCTTTATTAGGTAATAAATGGCGGGTGCCCTGAAACTATAAAAAAATAACTAACCAACCAGCGTCACCTGTAACAGTTATATGGTGATCACTGGTGAAAGGGTTAACTAGGGGGCAATCAGGGGGCTTTATGCGGTAGTATATGGGGGTCCCTAGCGCTATAAAAAGCTGCGGCGAACCTAAATACCTACCTGCCTAACTAGCGTCACCTGTGACACTAATACGGCGATCAGAAAAATGATCGCTTATTAGGCTGGGTTCACACTGGAGCGATGCGGAAACGCCGCGAATCCGCGGCGGGTTCCCGCATCGCATGCCTCCCGGCGGCAGTTCACACTGCCCTATGCGAACTGCTGGGAGTGTCAGTGAAATGTTACTGACACCCCCAGATCAGTTCGCATATCGCAGTGCGATCTGCAAACTCGGATCGCATGGTGTGAACACCCATGCGATCCGATTCTGCTGCGGGCCAAAAAAAGGGTCCCGTGCGAATTTGCGGCGGGTGCGGCGGGTGTGGCGGGTGCGGCGGGTGCGGCGAATGGCTGAACTCGAATCGCACAGAGATCGGATGTGATTTGCACTGCAGTGCGGTGCGAATCACATTCGTTCTCATAAACCGCTGCAATGTGAACCCAGCCTTAGTGACACTGGCGACGGGGGGTGATCACGGGGTTAAACCTTTATTGGGGGGGTTAGGGGGGTACATTAGAACTAAAGGGGGCTAACCCTAACTGCCCTAACAGTTATTACAGTCACAAATGACACCAATGCAAAAAAAAAAAAAAAAAAAAAAAAATGACATTGGTGTCACTGTGACTGGGGGGCAGGGGTAATTGGGGGGGTGATCGGGGGGTAAAGGGGGGGTGTGAGTGTGCCTGGCATGTTCTACTGTGTGTGGGATGTGTTGGTGCAACTCACTGATCCGCTCTCCTCCGTGTCGGAACGAAAAATACCGACACGGAGGAGAGAATACATCACTTCCTCTCCTGTGTTTACATTACAGGAGAGGAAGTGATGTCACCGGGGATTTCCATTCGTCGGGAGCGATCGCGAGGGGGTGGCCATGAATGAATGGCCGTCCCCTCGTCCGGGATCGCTCCCGAACGAAAACCGACCGCCGCAGGCACCGGGCGGGGGCCCGATCGGGCCCCCGACCCGCGGGAGGCAAATCACGTACATCTACGTGCTTATGCCTGCCCGTGCCATTCTGCCGACGTACATCGGCGTGAGGCGGTCGGCAAGTGGTTAAATTACTTCTTTTCCGTTAAATGTCATTTTGTACAGGGACTGTTCTAAACACGGGAAACATGTGCCACTTCACAGGCATACTATAGACACCCCTCAGGCACAATATTTAAAGGAATATTTCACCTTTTTTTTCACTTTAAGCGTCATTAACCACTTAAGGACCGCCTCACGCCGATATACGTTGGCAAAATGGCACAGCTGGGCACAGGCACGTACAGGTACGTTGCCCTTTAAGAGCCCAGCTGTGGGTCATATGCACGCCGCCGAGGGCGCACTCGTGACCCGGTCCTGAGCTCCATGACCGTGGCTGCTGGACCTGTGGGCCCGATTGCTGCGTCCCGGTCACAGAGCTGAAGAATGGGGAGAAGTAAGTGTAAACAAACCTCTCCCCATGCTTCCTAGTGAGCCTGTCACTGATTGTCTGTTCCCTGTCATAGGGAAAGACGATCAGTGACCTCACACGCCAAGCCACGCCCTCCTGCAGTAAAAAAAAACAGATGCTCACACTTAACCCCTACACTGCACCCTAGTGGTTAACCCCTTCACTGCCAGTGACATTTTTACAGTAATCAGTGTATTTTTAATCGCACTGATTGCTGTATTGATGCCAATGGTCCCAAAAATGTGTCAAAATTGTCCGACGTGTCCACCATAATGTCGCAGTCCCATTAAAAATCGCTGATTGTTGCCATTACTAGTAAAAAATAATTGTTAATAAAAATGCCATAAAACTATCCCCTATTTTGTAGACGCTATAACTTTTGCGCAAACCAATCAATAAACGCATATTCGATTTTTTTTACCAAAAATATGTAGAAGAATGTGTATCAGCCTAAATTGAGGAAAAAAATGTTTTTTTATATATTTTTGGGGGATATTTATTATAGCAAAAAGTAAAAAATATTGATTTTTTTTTCGAAATTGTCGCTCTATTTTTGTTTATAGCGCAAACAATAAAAACTGCAGAGTTGATCAAATACCACCAAAAGAAAGCTCTATTTGTGGGAAAAAAAGGACACCAATTTTGTTTGGGAGCCACGTCGCACGACCACGCAATTGTCAGTTAAAGCAATGCATTGCCGAATCGCAAAAAGGGGCCTGGTCCTTTAGCTGGAAAATGGTCCGGGGCTTAAGTGGTTAAAATCAGTGCTCCCGAAAAAACAGCCATTTTTAAAAAACAAATTGCATTGATCCATGTCCTCTGGGGCAGGAGCCGGGTCCCCAAACCCTTTTTAGGACAATAACTTGCATATTAGCCTTTAAAATTAGCACTTTTGATTTCAAACGTTTGAGTCTGATAGACTTTAATGGGGTTCTAAAGTTTGTACGAATTTTCGGTCCGTTAGAAGGTTCTGGTGCGAACCGAACCGGGGGGGTGTTTGGCTCATCCCTAACCCCAAGAAGTCTGCTTCTCAAGCCGCTGCAAATTTTAGGAGCATGGGCAACCTCATGCTTCAAAGCATACGAAAGGACCCAAGAATACGTGGCATAAAGGAGAAGGATGATTACTGGTTGGTAACCCTCCTTGACCCCCGTTATAAGGGGAAGGTCTCAGAACTCATCCCGTCCCCACAGAGAGGGCAGAAAATAAAATCTCTAGAGTACACGTTAAAGAGGATTTTATTGAACGTTTTTCCTGACTCCAGTAGGTTACAGTGTCGTGGAAAATGTGTTTTTGAGTCTTCTGTTGGTCAAAAGAAGAGCGTTGGAGAAGGCGTCTGCCTAAGTGAGGCATTTTGGAGGGCTGGTAGCTTCCACATCCCATCTGCAGCATCTGCATCATATGGCGGATGATTACCTTGGGGCCAAAACAGAGATGGAGAGCTTTCCAGCTGACGATCCACTGACTTACTGGGTCATGAGAATAGATCATTGGCCAAAACTTGCTCAGTATGCTATTGAGTTGTTGGGCTGCACTGCATCCAGCGTGCTTTCAAAACGGCATTAAGTGTTTCAGGAGGTGTTGTTAATTATCATAGAACGCATCTGTCCACAGACTCCATGGACCATTTGACTTTTATAAAAATTAAAGAGGAAGTAAACCCTGATGGGTTTACTTCCTCTTTTTTTCCCTGCAAAGTTAAAGCATAATAGACTACTATGCATCGCATAGTAGCTCATTATGTGTCACTTACCTGACACAGGAGCCAGCGAAGTCGCCGCTGTCCCCTGTAGTCCGCCGCATCCATCTTGCTGGTGGCGTCTCGCAGCTCCGACGAATGACAGCGGCGAAGCCGCGATGACGTCACTCCCGCGCATGCGCACGGGAGTCGCGTCTCGCAGCTCCACCGCTGCCATTCGGCGAAGCCGCGATGACGTCACTCCCGCGCATGCGCACGGGAGTCGACAAATTAGGCAAATCCATTCTTGGACTTGCCGCATTTAGTGTGCCTGCGCGCCGCTGTCTACGGCGCATGCGCCGTAGACAGCGGTGCCCATTTTCGGGCAAATATCTCCTAAACCATATAGGTTTAGGAGATATTGCTTGGACCTACAGGTAAGCCTTAATCTAGGCCTGCCTCCTTCTCTTGTCTGTGTAAATTAAAACATCAGAGCTGGGAAGGAGGAGATGCAGCTGTTTCAGTTTGCTCTGTATGCCATTAGTGTGAGAGTCAGCTGGATGCAATCATGGCTATGGGACCCCAGACACCCGCAAGAGTTGTGGTGCAGGTTAAACTGGTACCCAGGCAAGTTACTGGAGCCTATTGCCGGAACTTGTTCCTGCATTGGGCTCCATTCGGAGATACAGCCATAATCCACCAAGATACCGGGACTTTGGACAGTCCTCGCAAATCCATTGCGACTGGGAGGTATGCTCACTTGGAAGTTTTCCTTTCACTTTCTTGCTTGGGCTGAGACAGGAAGTGAAGGAAAATCTCTCCAATCAGACACAAATAGCAAAAAAAAACTGACAGTAGTTATAATCCTCCCTTACTATATTGAAAATAATGACATCTTAACCCTTTCATGCCGACTTAATGCAAATTAGCGGCCTTCGGCTTCAAGGGGTTTTACCACCAGGGTGATGCCTGCAGCTGCAGCTGCAAGCATCACCCCGGTACTGTTTTTTAGAGTCAACGATCAGCTTTCTTTGTGATGACAACCGATGCAGCTAATCAGCTGCTCAGCTGTTATAACAAGCAGCGGGAGGGGACGTTCCCCCCCTCATGCCACTTTCCGCAGTGTGCCACGGCTCTCCCATCCCACCGTGAGTCCAGAGCAACCAGCTGTCACGTCCACCGGCTGGCTGGAGACCCGAACAAAGCCAGAATCGGCTTTGATCAGGTATCAGATCTAGTAACCCGGACGTGATGTCATGATCTCACTTCCTGTTTACAGGAGCCTTAAAGGCGCAAAGTAAAAAAAAATGACACTATTCAAAACAGCCAAACTTTGCATTTTGAATGCTACTTCCGAATGAAGGCTACAGCAGGGACCTGTTTTGCCAGGAGTACATCTATTGACGTCCTTCCGTGCCTGAGCGACCCCGTACCACATGTTCAGCTGTCAGCCAATGAAACAGAGCCGGTAATTGGTTATTTTTTCTCCTCGTGCTGACAGCGTGAAGAGAAAAAAAAAAGCCAATCACAGGGGGCCATGAGAGGGACATCATGGAGAGCTGCCGCCAGTTCCTCAGTGCCCACCTGTGCCACATAACAGTGCCACCTAACTAGTTTCATATCCATGTACAGTACACACAATTTCATCAACTCCACCAGACCTTGTTTTATAGAATACAGTATGTAATGCCGTAGCAAAATTTTGATAAACTACCTTCACTGGACTTCCATCATTCAATTTTTCACTTGCTTTCTCACAGAACAATAACAGAATAACAATCCACGATGGTTATCTCTTATGTAGCGCTGGTCTAAAGCACTTCTGCCCACCGCCTCACAGACTGATCTGTCAGTGAAATGCCACATACTGTATTTGGTACTGCAGCTGTTCTCCCTCTCCTCGGCTGCCAAAAAGGAGAGGAGTACAGAGAGTGGACACAGGTCATTTGTGAGGCTGTGTTGCATTCACTGTGAGCCAGAGGAGAGTCCACAAGCTCAGGTTTCAGAGGACACTGTAATGACACAGCCTGGAAGGAAAGCGGACTGTTGGGATCCATCTGGGATTATGGGAAATGTAGTCGCCAGGAGACATCTTCATATTAAGCCAAGAATGTGACAGGACAAGTCCCAGGACACCCAAAAACTGCAGCAGAAAGGGAATGAAGCCTAGGGCTCCAGGCAGTCTTATGGAGAGGTGATCACTAGGGAGACCTAGTCTACCCAGAGGTCACAGTTGTGCAAGATTGCCACTGTCAGGCCCTGGGTCACTGCTGACATCACCCGTCTTGTAAGAGATCGTTACTTCTGGGTCCTAAGTAGCTGCTGACAACACCGGTCCTATGAGAGATTGTGATTATTGGGTCCTAAGTCACCGCTGACATATGTGGTTGATCATCATTATGGAGTCCTAAGTTACAGCCACTTTACCAATTCCAAACAGAAAGCAGGAGAAGGTGTAATTGCAGATCGTTTAGTGGTGATAGGCCACAACTTCCTGCCCACTTCTGAAGTAGAATAATAACGTATCAAACCAGGCAGGACCTCAGTGATGCAGGTTTATTAACCACCTTGCGCCCGCCCTATAGCCGAATGACGGCCGTAGAGCAGGCGCTTTCGTCCGGGAGGCCGTCCCTGGACGTCCTAATGTTTACTTCCGCAATGCGCGCCGCTGCGGACGCGCATCGGGGAAGTTCTGTGTTTGCCGTGTCCCCCGGGGAAAGGCAAACACAGATTGCTGTAAACGGCCAATCACAGCGGCCTTTTACAGCACGATCGGCGTGTCCAATGGGAGATGATCTCATATGTAAACATATGAGATCATCTCTCAGCGCCGCTCTCCCTCCTCACACAGAGTGTGAGAGGGGAGAGATGAATGGCTGCAGCGGCAGCCGTTCTGCTTTGCTTTGTTTTGATTAAAAAAAAAAAAAAAGTCAAAAAAAAAGTGCCATCCTCCCCCAGCAGTGCCATCCTCCCCCAGCAGTGCCATCCGCCCCAGTGCCATCCACCCCAGTGCTACCTGCCCCCAGTTCCGTCCGCCCCCAGCGCTACCTGCCCCCAGTGCCACATGTTGTCAGTGCCATTTGTCCCCAGTGCCATCTGTCATCAGTGCCACGTATAAGTGCCATCTGTCATCAGTGCCATGTATAAGTGCCATCTGTCATCAGTGCCACGTGTCATCAGTGCCACATAGTGCCATCTGTCATCAGTGCCACGTATTAGTGCCATCTGTCATCAGTGCCACGTATCAGTGCCATTTGTCATCAGTGCCACCTGTCAGTGTCACGTGCCATCTGTTGTCAGTATCACGTGTCATCAATGCCACTTATCAGTGCCATCTGTCATCAGTGTCACGCGTCATCGGTGCCATGTATTAGTGCCATCTGTCATCGGAGGCACGTATTAGTGCCACGTATTAGTGCCATCTGTCATCGGTGCCACGTATTAGTGCCACGTGTCTTCAGTGCCACGTATTAGTACCACGTGTCATCAGTACCACGTATAAGTGCCACGTGTCATCAGTGCCACATATTAGTGCCACTTGTCATCAGTGCCACATATTAGTGCCATCTGTCATCAGTGCCATGTGTCATCAGTGCCACGTATAAGTGTCATCATTGCCACGTATCAGTGCCATCTGTCATCAGTGTCACGTGTCACGTGTCATTGTCCTGGTGCTTCAAAAGTGTAATAAATAGTCAACAAGTTAGATGTGTAATTTATGTTCCTAGAACACACAGAAAAAAAAATGAAAAATCTTAATTTTGCAAAGAATTGTGGGAAAAAAATGACAACATCAAAAAGCTCACTATGCCTCTTACTAAATACCTTGGAATGTCTACTTTCCAAAAAGGGGTCATTTGGGGGGTATTTGTACTTTCCTGACTTGTTCGGGTCACAAGAAGCGAGATAGGCCACCAGTACATCAGATGTGATCAATTTTGTGCGATTCACACCACAGCTTGTAGACTCTCTAACTTTCACAAAGACCAAATAATATCTACTAATTTGGGTTATTTTTACCAAAGATATGTAGCAGTATAAATTGTGGCCAAAATTTATGAAGAAAAATTAATAATTTGCATAATTCTGTCACAGAAACAAAGAAATATGCGTTTTTTTCAAAATTTTCGGTCTTTTTTCATTTATAGCGCAAAAAAAAAAAAACCCCAGAGGTGATTAAATACCACCAAAAGAAAGCTCTATTTGTGGGAAAAAAAGGACAAAAAATTCATTTGGGTACAGTGTTGCATGACTGAGTAATTGCCATTCAAAGTGTGAGAGCACCGAAAGCTGAAAATTGGTCTGGGCAGGAAGGGTGTTTAAGTGCTCAGTAAGCAAGTGGTTAACAGCTGGGAACATACAGGTTTATGTTCCAAGTATTACAAGATGCAGGTATAATTTATACAGTTTCTTACAATGCAAGCATATTAGGTATAACATGATTGGTTGCTAAGATCTACGTCAATGTAACTAACCATAAATCTGACACTTGTCATACAACCAGACAAACTTATTCATTCCCAGAATTCCTACATGTTTATTAAAATTATTTATAACAGTTTTTGTCTATGGCTTTACCCATTAAAATACTTGTATAGAGGCAATATGGCACCCAGTCATGTTAAATCAAACCCTCCTTGTCCTGATAAGACTTTAGCAACTCAAAGATAACAGATTTACAACTTTGGAAAAATAAGCTTGCAATAATCCCACCTTATGTGTTATATGTGTTATTGTTTTTCACTATACAATCCCATGTGTTTGTATTCATATATTGTTTTATATATATATATATATATATATTGTAATATTTGGGGGTTATTTTAGCTTAAAGGTAGAGCTTACCAGTGAGCTGGATCCACACCAGATGTCGTTTAAGGGCTCGTAGGCCCACTTTTATTAAAGAAAGAAAAGTCAGATAACAAAATAGTTGCCCACACAGGGGTTTCAGCTTTCCACAGCAGTAATGTATGTAGAACCAAAAATACCAAGCCACCTGGCTCTCTTTAGCAGCACTGCTGCTCAGACTTCTGCTGCAGCCCTCTTGGCTCTTTAACAGAGTTCCTGTACACCCAGTACCTCAGCACTCTTTAACAGCTTCTCTTTCAGCCCACAAGCTTGGACCCTCTGTCTGCTCTGACAGACCGACCTGTGCAGACATGCACACTTCTTCTCCCTTACACGCCTGGACTCCTCGGGAGGGTGGAGCCCAGAACCATGGTGTTGGCTTTGTTTTAAGCCCAAGACCCACCTGTGCAATCATGCAGCCAGACTTCTGGCTGTTCCCAAAACCCGGTCCCAGGATTGGAGATTCCGTACTACCACAATATATATATATATATATATATATATATATATATATATATATATATATATATATATAAACACATACATACACAAAGCTAACTGCTTTATTCAATATTGTATAATTATTAATATATACATACAAAAACATCAGTGTTATCCTATTCAATGTATTTTAATAGTTTTAGTGAGAGCACAAGCAGATCTTTTGACCCTGTCAAACTAAATTAATGTACATAACTTTCCCATATTCCACATAAAACTTCTTATACTTGACAATGTTTATTTATTATCTTTAAGGAATGTTATCTTATCAGGCTGTAGTTCAACCCCTGTCAAAGTGTTTCTCTTCTTCTAATTATTGAATTTAAAAACTATGAAGTATCCTAATACATTTTCACACAGTAAACTATATTATAAAAAAATATCAGAAAGAAGCAGAGAGGTCATCTAAAGTTCAATGTTTAAAAATGAAGACTTTCTATATTTATGGAATAACTGTCAGAAACCATGAATCAGACCGAGACAGAAGTACAATTAAATCACACTTGTTTATTAATAAAAAATAAAAAGGTAAATCGAGTAGTCAAAGCATAGCCAGAGTCCAGTAACTGGATCGAGTAGTCAGCCAAGCCAAAGTGCAGTAACCAAATCGGGTAATCAGCCAGGCCAGAAGTCAGGGATTCAAGTAGAGGAACAGCAAGCAGGATAAGGAGCCAGAAGGGATGTCAGCAAGCCAGTCTTTAAACAGGAACGCAGAAGATGGTTTCTTGTGATGTGACCAAGGCGAAGGTAGAGATGAAGTGAGCTGGGCAGCTTTAAGTAGGCAGGTCAGATGAGCAGGATCAGGAACAGCTGGGTAACTGTGGAAAGAGAGGAGAGCTGGCAGTTAGCTGACAGCTGAGCAGCCAGCCCAGAGAAGGAAGGGCTAAGCCAGCCCTGACAATAACATAGTATACATTAACCACCTCAATACAGTGCAGTTACACCCACTTCCTGACCAGACCAATTTTCAGCTTTCAGCGCTCTCACAGTTTGAATGACAATTACTCAGTCATCCAACACTGTATCCATATGAAACTTGCGTCCTTTTTTCCAACCAAATAGAGCTTTCTTTTAGTGGTGTTTAATCACTAGTGGGTTTTTTATTTTTTGTGCTTATATAATTTTATAAATAAAATAAAACGTAAATTTTGTGAAAAAAATGCCTTTTTCTTTGTTTCTGTCATAAATTTTTGCTAATTAGTAATTTTTCTTCATAAATTTTGGCCAAAATTTATACTGCTACATATCTTTGGTAAAAATAACCCACATTAGTATATATTATTTGGTCTTTGTGAAAGTTAGAGAGTCTACAAACTATGGTGCCAATCACTGAAAATTGATCACTTCTGATCAGGCCTTCAGTACATCAGGTGTATCTCATTTCTTGAGACACTAACAAGTCAGGAAAGTACAAAATACCCCCCAAATGACCCCTTTTTACAAAGTAGACATCCCAAGGTATTAAGTAAGTAGCATGGTGAGTTTTTTTAAATAGTCATTTTTTCCCACAATTCTTTGCAAAATGAAGATTTTTTTTTTTTTTTACTAAATTGTCATATTATCAGGTTATTTCTCACACACAGCATATGCATACAACAAATTACACCCCAAAATACATTCTGCTACTCTTCCCGAGTACGGCGATACCACATGTTTGAGACTTTTACACAGCCTGGCCACATACAGAGCACCAACATTGATGTAGTACCTTCAGACGTTCTACGAGCAAAAATGACCCATCTCATTTCTCAACCACCTATTACACTTTTGAAGGCCCTGGAGTACCAGGACAATGGAATTTCCCATAAAATGACACCATTTTGGAAAGCAAACACCCCAACGTATAATCTGTGAGGCATAATGAGTCTTTTGAATGGTTAATTTTTTTCCAGACGTTTTTGGAATATGTGGAAAAAAATTAAAACGCATTTTTTTTTACACAAAATTGTCAATTTATAAGATATTTCTAAAACATAGCATGTATATAGCAAAAATTACACCCCAAAATACATTCTGCTACTCTTCCTGAGTACGGCGATACCACATGTGTGAGACTATTACACAGCCTGGCCACATACAGAGCACTAACATTGATGTAGTACCTTCAGACGTTCTACGAGCAAAAATTACGCATCTCATTTCTCAACCACCTATTACACTTTTGAAGGCCCTGGAGTACCAGGACAATGAAATTTCCCATAAAATGACCCCATTTTGGAAAGCAAACACCCCAACGTATAATCTGTGAGGCATAATGAGTCTTTTGAATGCTTAATTTTTTCCAGAAATTTTTGGAATATGTGGAAAAAAATTAAAACGCATTTTTTTTTACACAAAATTGTCAATTTATAAGATATTTCTAACACATAGCATGTATATAGCAAAAATTACACCCCAAAATACATTCTGCTACTCCTCCCGAGTATGGCGATACCACATGTGTAGGACTTTTACACAGCCTGGCCACATAGAGAGGCCGAACATTGAAGTAGTACGTTCAGGCGTTCTAGGAGCATAAATGACACATCTCATTTCATTCCTACCCATCACACTTTTGAAGGTCCTGGACCACCAGGACAGTGAAATTACCCACAAAATGACCCCATTTTGGAAAGCAAACACCCCAACATATATTCTATGAGACATGGGCTGCAAATGGGTACTCGGGTACTCTGATGGACTGTGACAGGTACTCGGTACTTTAATGGACTGTGACAGGTACTCGGGTACCCTGATGGACCGTGACAGGTACTCGGGTACTCAGATGGGCTGTGACAGATACTCGGGTACCCTGATGGACTGTGACAGGTACTCGGTACTCTAATGGACTGTGACAGGTACTCGGTACTCTAATGGACTGTGACAGGTACTCGGTTACCCTGATGGACCGTGACAGGTACTCGGGTACCCTGATGGGCCGTGACAGGTACTCGGTACTCTAATGGACTGTGACAGGTACTCGGTACTCTAATGGACTGTGACAGGTACTCGGTACTCTAATGGACTGTGACAGGTACTCGGGTACCCTGATGGACTGTGACAGGTACTCGGGTACTCAGATGGGCTGTGACAGATACTCGGGTACCCTGATGGACTGTGACAGGTACTCGGTACTCTAATGGACTGTGACAGGTACTCAGTACTCTAATGGACTGTGACAGGTACTCGGGTACCCTGATGGACCGTGACAGGTACTCGGGTACCCTGATGGGCCGTGACAGGTACTCGGGTACCCTGATGGGCCGTGACAGGTACTCGGGTACCCTGATGGACTGTGACAGGTACTCGGTACTCTAATGGACTGTGACAGGTACTCGGTACTCTAATGGACTGTGACAGGTACTCGGGTACCCTGATGGACTGTGACAAGTACTCGGGTACCCTGATGGACCGTGACAGGTACTCGGGTACCCTGATGGGCCGTGACAGGTACTTGGGTGCCCTGATGGGCCGTGACAGGTATTTGGGTACTCTGAAGGGCGGTGACAGGTACTCGGGTACTCAGATGAACTGTGACAGGTACTCGGGTACTCAGATGGACTGGAACAGGTACTCGGGTACCCTGATGGACTGTGACAGGTACTCGGTACTCTAATGGACTGTGACAGGTACTTGGTACTTTAATGGACTGTGACAGGTACTCGGGTACCCTGATGGACTGTGACAGGTACTCGGTACTCTAATGGACTGTGACAGGTACTCGGGTACCCTGATGGACCGTGACAGGTACTCGGGTACCTTGATGGGCCGTGACAGGTACTCGGGTACCCTGATGGGCCGTGACAGGTACTCGGGTACCCTAAAGGGGCCGTGACAGGTACTCGGGTACCCTGATGGGCCGTGACAGGTACTCGGGTGTGCCGTGACAGGTACTCGGGTACTCTGATGTGCCGTGACAGGTACTCAAATACTCTGATGGACTGTGACAGGTACTCGGTACTCTAATGGAATGTGACAGGTACTCGGTACTCTAATGGACTGTGACAGGTACTCGGGTACCCTGATGGACCGTGACAGGTACTCGGGTACCTTGATGGGCCGTGACAGGTACTCGGGTACCCTGATGGGCCGTGACAGGTACTCGGGTACCCTAAAGGGGCCGTGACAGGTACTCGGGTACCCTGATGGGCCGTGACAGGTACTCGGGTGTGCCGTGACAGGTACTCGGGTACTCTGATGTGCCGTGACAGGTACTCAAATACTCTGATGGACTGTGACAGGTACTCTGATGGACTGTGATTGACAGGTACTATGAGGTGTGGTGACAGGTCCTCTTTATTGGGGGGGGGGGGCAGGCAGGCAATCAGTGTGATTGGTGTACACTAGGCGGTAACGAGATGTTACCGCAATCTCCTCCTCACACACGATCGGTGTGTGAGGAGAACAACCCGGTAACATCTCGTTTGTTTACATTTTAGTGATCGGCTGTGAAAAGATCACAGCCGATCACGTGGGTAAACAGCCAATGGCTGTTTACCAGCGTCGGTGACGAGCAGTGTTCCCGGGCAATACGCCGCCACCGACGTGCACGCGCAGCGCGCTCACGATCACACGCATGCGCTGTGCAGAGCCGGGGTGTGACCATCTGTGATCGGCCAGTGACTTCATCACGGCCGATCACATGGTAAACAGCCATAACCAATGGCTGTTCACCCCCTTCGGGGGTGAGCGGTGTCTCCGTGACACGCCGCCACTGAAGAAACAGGGATGCGCGCGCACGATCGCGCGCATTCCCCGTTTAAACGGGAGGCCGTGATATGACGGCCTCCCGCCACAATAGGTGCGCCGCCTGGCCGTCATTTCACGCCCGGTGGTCGGCATCTAGTTAATAAAGATTAATAACTATTGCTTTGCTTTTGAATAATAATATTGATGAAGACCACTACTATATAATAATAATAAGAATAATAATTATATTATCAACAAAACATATGCAAATTAATATGAATAACATGAAATATATTAGTTAATATGAAATTCGAATACATTCCCCCCCCCCCCCCCCCCCCCGTTCAGGCATAAGCCTCAAAGCAATTATAATACAGATCACTTACCATGCCCTTCAGAGACCCCATGTACCCAACACTCATCACATAAATCACCCACAAAAAAATCAGTCCAATCAAAAACACACTGCATCTTCTTCTGTAGCTGCAAAGTCTTCTCCATATGTGGCACGGAAGACATAGTTGTCAGTCTCAGTGGCATCGTAATCATCCTTGCCAAACTTCTTCCAACAGACAACAGTTACTCAGCAACATCACATCAAGAATAACAGGGAAGAGGAACAATCCATTTAGCTAGTGAAAGTAAGCCAAATATGTGGTTCCAGGGACCACTCAGTAGACTCAGTCCCATAATGCTCTGCCTTTTCCTGCATACGTCTTTTCAGCTTAGCCAAGTGGTTGATGTTTTTTGAGAGATCTCCTTCTCCATCATCATTTGCTGGTCCAGTATCATAGCACAAGCTGCTTTGGCTGCTGTAAGACACCAGTTCAGTTCATACCCGTTCTGCAAAGATACAAGTCTCAGATTTTCCAGTTCCTCCTTTATTGCATGAAATCCTTCCTTTTGGAGCAATTAACCACTTGCCGCCCGCCAATTGTCAAATGACGGCTGCAAAGTGGTTTCAAAATCCTGACCGGACGTCATAGGACACCTCAGGATTTTGAGCCGATGCGCGCCCCCGGGGGCGCGCATCGCGGCGATCGTTGTTGCGGGGTGTCAGTCTGACACCCCGCAACTATGATCTCGGTAAAGAGTCTCCGACAGAGACTCTTTACCACGTGATCAGCTGTGTCCAATCACAGCTGATCACATTGTAAATAGGAAGAGCCAGTGATCAGCTTTTCCTCACTCGCGTCTGTCAGACGCGAGTTGAGGAGAGCCAATCGGCTGCTCCTCTGACAGGAGGGGGTCTGTGCTGATCGATTATCAGCACAGCCCCCCGAGGATGCCCACACTGGACCACCAGGGAGGCTACCAGACCACCAGGGATGCCCAGCACTAGGTATGCCACCCTAGACCACCAGGGATGCCAGTCAGTGCCCACAATGGATGCCAATCAGTGCCAACAATGGATGCCAATCAGTGCCCACAATGGGCATCACTGATTGGCATGCATTATTGTTTGGCACTGATTGGTATCCATCAGTACAAAACAATGCAATACAATGTCGCTTATCAGTACCCATCCGTGCCACCTATCAGTGCCCATCCATGCCCATCTGTGCTGCCTATCCATGCCCATTCATGCCACCTATCCATGCCAATCCGTGCCAGCTATCAGTGCCAATTTGTGCCACCTATCAGTGTCCATCCGTGTCGTCAATCAGTGCCACCTATCAGTGCCCATCAGTGCCGCCTATCAGTGCCAAATATCAGTGCCCATAAATGCCACCACATCAGTGCCACTTCATTGGTGCCAGCTCATCAGTGCCCATCAGTGCCACCTTATCAGTGCCCGTCAGTGAAGCCCCATCAGTGCCCATCAGTGAAGGAGAAAACATACTTATTTACAAAGTTTTGAAACTGAAACAAAAAAAACATTTTTTTTATTTGTTTAGAAAAAGATAAAAACTGTAGAGGTGATCAAATACCACCAAAAGAAAGCTCTATTTGTGGGAAAAAAATGATAAAAAATTCATTTGGGTGATTGTGAGCGGAGCCGAGAAGAGCCGAGTACACTCGGCTATGTGTATCTCGCGGATACAGTCAGTGGAGATCGGCGGGGATCGGTGGGATCGGCGTATAACACGCACCCACGATTTTCCCCTGATTTTAAGGGGGAAAAAGTGCGTGTTATACGCCGATAAATATGGCGTATAAATTTTATATAGATTATTCTTTTACATTTTAATTCCTAGTTTCCAGCCAATACTATTTCACATACAATAAATTTAAAATTATTATCATTTCTTAACCTTGACTCCACCTACCAGTCACTTTTACTCTGGTCGTGTCATAGGTCAATATAGTCAGTCCAGATATTTCATTTGTTTTAATTCTGTAGTCTTTCCACAAAGTTTGCTAAACCCAAACCGTTTTACTTTTTGTCCATCCCTGCACATACTATACTGTAGAATATTATACAATAACAGTCAGCATGAGTCTCTTCTGTCAGTCACTGCTATACTGTCTAAGTCAATAGCCTAATTTTAATTACTATGGTTTATTTTTTACCTCTCCTATGTCTTAAAGCATGAATTATAAAACAGCATATTAAATAAATCTGTACACACAGATTTTGCTGTTTTTTTTTATTATTATTATTAAAAGTATCCCTCAACATATAAATGAGAGTTCTTGGCCCACATCATGCAAATATCAAGATAAATAACATACCGTATCTTATAAAGCATCAATACCATACATTATTAGCGAAATGTCATACTCATTACTAGTGATGGACGAACTTCCGACGGGACATTTCACGAATGCGAACCGCGAACGTGGCCAAAAGTTTGCGAACCTCAAAGTTTGCGGCGGACCCCATTGACTTTAATGGCAGGCGAACCTTAAAAACCTCCAGGTCGCCAAATCTACAGCCTGATTAGTGCCTGGACTCTCCCTGTAACTTAGTGTGGCAGTGTTTCTTGGACTCCCCCCCCCCCCCCCACTGGCCCTCTAACCTGCTACATTCTTCTTCGGGGTCACACCCCGGGTCCCTCTGCTTGACAGACATGTGATCACTTTTTGCGAGTCCTAACCGCCTTCCAATGCTCCCCCACCGCTTACAGTCGCCACTTCCACATGGGGAGCTCCACGTGTAACTGAATATATGCCTAGTCCCAACGCCTCATGGTGAAATACGGACCGAAACACCTCCCTCAGTCGCTGTCTCCTGATCTGTGGCCCTCACAGACTCTAGATCGCTTTCTAAGCAGGCCGGCCTCCCCTGTTCCAACTCCAGGCTCTTCTACATATGCGCAAGTGGCTTCCCAACTGTCCGCACCAGATAACCCAAGTCCTCTGTCCAGGAGCCACTTGGACACGATGTCCGCCCCTGTTACCGTCGAAGTACTTGATGATAAACTGCGAGCTCTCCTGCAGGACTTGACCAGCAATGTCTCAAAGGAAATGGGTAAACTCGCCCATGAATTGCGGGGGGAGCTTGCTCAGATTGGGGAACGGACTGACGTCCTGGAAACCAAATTTGACGATTTACTGCAATATGTACACGTCTTGGAAGAAGACAACGCCGGTTTGAAGCAATCCGTCTCGCAGCTCCAATCTCCACAGGAGGACCTGGAGAACAGGGAACGCCGCCAAAACCTACGCATCAGAGGAGTCCCTGAGACGGTTAGTGAGGGGGAGATTAAACCATACCTACTCAGCCTCTTCAATGTTGTCGCCCCTAAAATTCCAGGCATAGATTGGAGATTAGATAGGGCCCACAGATCTCTAGCCCCAAAGCCCCCGGCTGGGGCCAACCCTAGAGACATCATTGTACGCTTCCACTACTACGACAGCAAAGAAGCGCTGACCATGGCCACCCGTAACAAGTCACGTCTGGAATTTAAAGGGGCCAAGATATAGATTTTCAGCGACTTGTCCCCTATAACCTTGGCCAAACGTCGCAGCTTTCGTCCTGTAACTACCCATCTGCAAAATCACCAGTTCCCGTATCGCTGGGGTTTCCCCTTTCGTCTCTCGGCTTCTAAAGATGGGACTCAATATTCCATGAGGGATCTTCAGGAAAGTGAAGCCTTCATACGCAATTTGGGTTTACCACCTCTGCCAGATGAAGACCCCATCCCGCTTCCAACGACGCCCAGACCCACGTCTATCCCGGCACGGATTTGGACACCAGCTCGCCAGAAATCGCAGAAACCCTTCTCTACTCCCCAGCGTAACTTGCATCCCAGAATGCCTCCTTGAAGAGAAATCTCAAATGTTGGGTCTGGTTGGACTCGACCTCGGTCCCTATTTCACCATGTTTTTTCCTTCTTTTTTTTTTTTTCTCCCCCCCCTTGACAGGGGATATCCGCACCCTTAGTTATAGGTTGTGACTTTTCTTTTCTCCCCATTTTTGTTTTCCTGGGACTATGGTATATTGTTCCTATTGCTTGTAACTTTTACTGGAAGGTGGCGGGGTCTCTCCAGATGAGCTGGAACCCCTGATGTGCCTCCTTTTGTTCCGCGGCTGCGGCTGCGGACTCCTGGGTGGTTTTTACCCCCCCGGGCCTTTTTTCTACTACCTATGGTTTATTTTTCCATTTTTTAGGCCTTTTTTTTGGCCTTTTTATCATTTTATGCTTATTTTGGATGCCTTCTTTCTCACTCTTTAGATGCATTGTTGATATTTTATGTTTTCACTTGCTTTTCATCCCTAGGATACACCACGATCTCCAGTATTTCCTTGGTCTGTACCGGTATATTTGGTTACTGCATGTTAATTATGGGTACTTTAAGCTCCAATTACTTAATGCACGATGGCTTTGAGGGTACTTACTTATAATGTTAAGGGCTTGAACTCTGTTCATAAGCGTTGGTTGGCTCTGAAGGAGTTCAAGTCCTCCAACGCAGATGTGGACCTAGTCCAGGAGACTCACTTCCGCCCAGGGGGTTCTCTTAAATTTGCTGCCAAACATTTTCCGGTTTCTTTTATGGCCTCCGACCCCTCTGGTAAATCCGGGGTCGCGATACTGATTAAAAAAACCTGTCCGTTGCGGGTGAAGTCTTCCTTCCTTGACCCGCAGGGTAGATATATTCTCCTGGACTGTGACTACCTATCTCACTCTCTTACTATAATTAATATTTATGCCCCCAATTCGGGTCAGGTTCAGTTCCTCACTGGGGTCTTGGATACGCTGGGCGCATATGCCCAGCCGTTCATGATCATCGGCGGGGACTTTAACATGACTATGTCCGCTAGGAGGGATAGACAAACCCTATTCTCAGGTAACCCCTCCTGTAAAACTGAACGTCAATCCACTGCGTTTCGCAAAGTCATTAGGTCCCATAACCTTCTAGACATTTGGAGGATTAAACACCCTACACATCGGCAATTTTCTTTCTATTCCCCCCCACATAAGATGTACTCTAGATTGGATTATATTTTTGTAACGGCACCTCTACTGACGTCGGCAGTAGCCGCGGAGTTGAACCCCATGACATGGTCGGATCATGCCTCGGTTCAGCTTGACCTCGCCCTCTCCACTTCTACACCCCGGACTTGCCACTGGAGACTTAATGATTTCCTTCTCCGTGACCCGGTCACTGAGGCACATTTGTCTCAAAGTTTAACTGACTTTTTTCAACTTAACGTAGGATCTGTGCGGGACGTGTCCACCCTATGGGAGGCTCACAAGGCCTTCTTCAGAGGAATATGTATTTCTGCCGGCTCCCGCCTTAAGCAAGACTCGGCGGCGCAGAGGCTTGACATCCTTTCACATTTGCAAAAAGCTGAGGCTCTGCTCTTATCCTCCCCTTCGGTGTCCTGTCTTCGCACAGTGACCTCCTTACGCGAAAGGTTAAAATCTCTGGACATGCACAAATGCTCTAAAGCCCTACTCTGGGCAAAACAGAAATTTTACGAGTTCGCCAACAAGCCTCATAGGATGTTGGTGAATAAGCTCAAACCCCGCCCATTTCACTCTTATCCTGATCTGCTTATGCAGTCAGGTGGCACTCCGACTTATTGACGATGACTAAAGTTTTTGGTGCTTTTTATAAAAAATGATATAACTGCCTGACTTCCGACCCCAATCACGTGTTCTCTCAAGAACACTTTAATGACTTTTGTACCTCTTTGAAATTGCCAATGTTGTCTTCTTCTCAGGTGGACACCCTGAACGCTGCCATCATGCCAGAGGAATTGGCAGCGGTAGTAAAAGCACTCCCGTCCCACAAATCCCCAGGCCCAGACGGACTTCCTTACATCTATTATAAATCTTTCCTCCCGACTCTCAGCCCTCATTTACTAAATCTTTTTTCCTCTTTACAGAAAGGAATAGTACCTCATTCCCAGTTTCTGCATGCACACATAACGGTTATCCCGAAGCCGGGTAAATCCCCTACCCTACCGGACAATTACAGACCCATAGCTTTACTTAACTCCGATTATAAGATCTTTACCAAAATTCTAGCTAATAGACTTTCCTTGATGATTCCCGCCCTGGTCCATAATGATCAGGTGGGATTTGTCCTGGGTAGACGAGCCGGTGACAACACTAGACGTACCATCGACCTTATAGACCTGCTCGACAAGACATCCCGCCCTGCCATTATTTTAAGTTTAGACGCACAAAAAGCTTTTGACAGGTTGGGATGGCCGTATATGTTTGCCACAATCCAGCGTTTTGGATTTTCTGGTTCTTTCCTGTCAGCGCTGCAGGCCTTGTACTCACTACCCACGTCTCAGGTCCAACTGGCATCTTATAGGTCCCCGCTCTTTACGCATAGTAATGGTACTAGACAGGGATGTCCTCTCTCCCCCCTGCTGTTTATATTATGCCTTGAGCCCTTGGCCGCAGCTATAAGGGATGACCCGGACATAAGCGGCGTCTCCCTCAGGTTGAGGGACTATAAGCTGTCTCTTTTTGCCGATGACATCCTCCTCACCTTGACGAAACCCCACATCTCCCTTCCCAAACTTCATACACTCCTAGATGCATTCAGTAGACTCTCTGGATATAAGGTCAACACGACTAAAACTGAAGCGCTCCCCATTCACATCCCTCCCACACTTCTAGCTTCTTTAAAAAATGAATTCCCCTACCATTGGTGCCCTGTCTCCCTCAAGTACCTTGGCATTAATTTAACCGCTACATATAATTCCTTATACGAAGCTAACTATGTTTCTCTGATTGCGGAAACGCATAGTTTGCTCCGAAGCTGGTCGACTTGCCCGTTGTCCCTCCTGGGTAGGATTAATGTATTAAAAATGGCCATACTCCCTAAGTTTTTATATCTCTTTGAAACGCTACCAATTGCAATATCCATGCCTCAGCTTAGGAATATTCAACGGGCCTTCACCAAATTTATATGGGGAAATAAAATGCACAGAATCGCCCAGACCGTGGTCTTTGCTCCACGGTCCCAAGGGGGATTAGGAGCTCCTGATATAGTGAAGTATTTCTATGCGACTCACCTTCTGCCGGCTATCTCCTGGTCGTCGTATTTTGCTACCAGTAGATGATCGGAACTAGAGATGAGCGTTGTCAGTCCTGTTCACCCTTGCTCTATGCTGTGGTCAGATTTGCCCTCCTCTATGGTTCAGCTTAGACGCATACTTCTTGGGCCGATGTTATTTTCTTTATCCATATTGAAAAAATGTCACAGGAGGTTCTCTCTCTCTTCTCCATGCTCACCTCTGCTGAATGTTATTTTCAACCCAGACCTACCAGACAGCCTCTCCCTGAAGAATATGTCCCCATGGTTTAGTTCGGGTATCTTCCAACTTCGCCACTTGGTACATCCGATATCCCGTAAATTCCTATCCTTTCTAGAGCTTCAGAATAAGTATGATATCCCGAACCAACTTCTTTTCTCATATCTCCAATTCAAACACTATTTTCATTCCAGATCCCCTGACCTGGCTTTGGTCAACCCTAGTCCCTTTGAAACCTTATGCTCCCAGGGTCCTTGCCAGAAGGGTCTAATATCCTCCATATATAGCATACTTCATAATTCAACCACCCCCAACACGGAAACTCACCTCTATATGAGGAGATGGGCCACTGTTTTACAGACTCCCTTAACTATCTTTCAATGGCAGGATATCTGGATGTCTACCTCCAAAGTCTCTAGGTGTGTGGAGCAGAGAGAGACAGCTTATAAGATACTGATGTTCTGGTACAAAACTCCTGAAATGTTGCATAGATACGACCCCTCTATATCTAAGATGTGTTGGAGATGCCTGCGACATGAGGGCACTCATTATCACATTTTTTGGAGTTGCCCTTTGATTGTACCCTTTTGGTCTATGGTCCAATCCCTGCTCCATACTGTGCTGGGGATTGGTATCCCTTTGGATCCTAGGCATTATTTACTGGGCTTGCCTGTGGTGACACTATCTAAAAGCGCTAAGAAGCTGAAAGCATATGTCCTTCTAGCTGCCAAGAGAGTGATTCCTGCTCTTTGGCTGTCCTCCTCCCCGCCCACTCACTCACAGTTGATATCCGCGATTGCAAACATACGCAGAATGGAACATATGACTGCCTTGGCACAGGACTCCCTACCTAAATTTTTTAAAATATGGGATAGATGGGACAACTCCATACTGAACCCTGAGGCAACACCCTAATGTATAGATATGAACCCCCAGGAAAACCTCCCCAAGGCTTACCCCCGGGATCCTATCCCTGCATCCCCTATATAATTTACGGCATTTGGTTTACTTATGCATCTTTATTTGCAAATCTGTGGTGTATCCTTTTTCCTTTCCCCCCAATGTTATATATCAAGATACCAACATTTGATATCCCGCCTGCGGCGGTTTTTGATGTTACATTTGCAATGTTAATTTTGTTTGTATGTATTGGAAGCATTATTATTTTTGTTCTGCAAATGAAAACTTTTTCTCAATAAATATACATTTAAAAAAAAAAAAAAAAAAAAAACCTCCAGGTCAGCCACAAAATACTTACTAGCTGTGCACACATAGTACCACAACATGGACACTGACATAACAAAAGTATTAAGTGAATCTGGGATCGACAACGACAAGCATTCTTTTTTTATGTGTGAAATTTTGACAATTCAGGAGCACATGAAGGCCATGGAGGAAGGCAAGGTCAGGGCAGGCTATGAAAGTGGTGTAGGAGATGATCAGTGTCACAGTCAGGACAGTGCAGTCCTGTGCCAGTGTCCCAGTGTGCCAACCTGTGCTTGAGCCCCTTCCTCTGCCCGGGCCTTACCCCCACCTATACAGGGCTCCACTGCGGTGGTCCGGAGGTGCCAGTCCAGTGCTGATCCTCAGCCATGGTGCTGACACTGCCTGTTGATTGGCTTCTCCGCTGCTATCTCCCTCACTGTCTGAAACCAGCACCATGATAGAGACTGAGCACTGACACCAGCACCGAGATAGAGAGCACTGACACCAGCACCGAGATAGAGAGCACTGACACCACACCAGCACCGTGATAGAGAGCACTGACACCAGCACCGTGATAGAGAGCACTGACATCAGCACCGTGATAGAGAGCACTGACACCAGCACCGAGATAGAGAGCACTGATGCCAGCACCGTGATAGAGAGCACTGTTGGTGGTAGTGTCTTTGGGGGTGCACACAGCAGAGAGTGAAGAGGGTGCAGATCGAGAGGATGAGAAGGGTGCAGAAGAGTAAGGCTGAGTGAGCCACTCAACCAAGTCTGGTGCGTTCTTTGATATAATCGCACGCACCTTCTGCAATTTGCATTTTTTAAATGACCCTGTGACAAAAGTCTCTAGAGAAGTGCAGTATGAATGTGGAAGAAGGTATATAATACCCCGCTTCAATCTGTCATTTTTGGGGGCCACTGGTCTATCACACCAGTTATAATACTTTTTTTTTATTGCGTTTGTCACTCTTTGTAGTATCGCTGCAGAACCGCTCAGCAGTCACAATACTGCACAGTGGAAATGCACTATACTATGCTTTCTATATGTGCAAGTATTTTATACGTGTATTACACCCCTATATACTGCACACCAAATAGTACACCTATACCAGTCCTTAAAAGGACCTTTGTGGATCTAGTAACTAGTAATTTGCAGACTGTCTTTCAGTCCCTACACTGATAAAAGACAGCTGCAGAATCGGTCAGCTCAGCAGTCAAGTATACTAGGCTTTCTATATTTGAAAGAAAGTATATTATACGTGTACAACCCTATATACTGTACACCTATACCAGTCCTTAAAAGGACCTTTGTGGACCTAGTAGCTAGTGATTTGCACACTGTCCCTCAGTCGCTACACTGATAAAGGACAGCTGCAGAATCGGTCAGCACTCAGCTCAGCAGTCAAGTATAATAGGCTTTCTATATTTAAAAGAAAGTATATTATACATGTACAACCCTATATACTGTACACCTATACAAGTCCTTAAAAGGACCATTGTGGACCTAATAGTAATAGCTAGTAATTAAACTGACTGTCCCTGCTCCACACAGCGTCCTGTCCCTACACTGACAAAAGACAGCTGCAGAATCGGTCAGCAGTGCACTCATCAATCAGCAGCACAGCAGTCAGCAGCAGTGTACCAGAACCCTATATACTGTACACCTATACCAGTCCTTAAAAGGACCTTTGTGGACCTAGTAGCTAGTGATTTGCAGACTATCCCTCAGTCCCTACACTGATAAAAGACAGCTGCAGAATTGGTCAGCACTCAGCACAGCAGTCAAGTATAATATGCTTTCTATATTTGAAAGAAAGTATATTATACGTGTACAACCCTATATACTGTACACCTATACCAGTCCTTAAAAGGACCTTTGTGGACCTAGTAGCTAGTGATTTGCAGACTATGCCTCAGTCCCTACACTGATAAGACAGCTGCAGAATTGGTCAGCACTCAGCACAGCAGTCAAGTATAATAGGCTTTCTATATTTGAAAGAAAGTATATTATACGAGTACAACCCTATATACTGTACACCTATACCATTCCTTAAAAGGACCTTTGTGGACCTAATAGTAATAGCTAGTGATTAAACTGACTGTCCCTGCTATACACAGCGTCCTGTCCCTACACTGACAAAAGACAGCTGCAGAATCGGTCAGCAGTGCACTCAGTAATAGTGATGGACGAACTTCCGACGGGACGTTTCGCGAACGCGAAACGCGAACGGACACAAACGTTCGCGAAAACGACCGTTCGCCGCGGGCTCCATTGACTTCAATGGGAGGCGAATTTCGCAAACCTTTAGGTCGAATTTGCGGCCACGGGGTAATTATTAGGGGGTAGCACGTAGTCCCACCACCTGGACAATAGCATAATACATGTATGAGGTGAATTTGGGATC
The DNA here is from genome assembly GCF_037356315.1 of Lithobates pipiens. Lineage (NCBI taxonomy): Eukaryota > Metazoa > Chordata > Amphibia > Anura > Ranidae > Lithobates > Lithobates pipiens. Next base: position 22,442,766 of record NW_027507790.1, read on the forward strand.
GATAACTACAAGCATTTTTTTTTTATTTGGGAAATTGTTCTGACAATTCAGGACTATGGAGCTAATGAAGGCAATGGAGGAGAGGGAAGGTCAGGGACCAGGGTAGGCAAACAAGAGGGTGCAGGAGATACAGAGCACTGACAGCAGCACCGTAATACAGAGCACTGACATCAGCACCGTGACATACAGCGCTGACAGCAGCTCCGTGACATACAGCGCTGACAGCAGCTCCGTGACATACAGCGCTGACAGCAGCTCCGTGACATACAGCGCTGACAGCAGCTCCGTGACATACAGCGCTGACAGCAGCTCCGTGACATACAGCGCTGACAGCAGCACCGTGACATACAGCGCTGACAGCAGCTCCGTGACATACAGCGCTGACAGCAGCTCCGTGACATACAGCGCTGACAGCAGCTCCGTGACATACAGCACTGACAGCAGCTCCGTGACATACAGCGCTGACAGCAGCTCCGTGACATACAGCGCTGACAGCAGCACCGTGACATACAGCGCTGACAGCAGCTCCGTGACATACAGCGCTGACAGCAGCTCCGTGACATACAGCGCTGACAGCAGCTCCGTGACATACAGCGCTGACAGCAGCTCCGTGACATACAGCGCTGACAGCAGCTCCGTGACATACAGCGCTGACAGCAGCTCCGTGACATACAGCGCTGACAGCAGCTCCGTGACATACAGCGCTGACAGCAGCTCCGTGACATACAGCGCTGACAGCAGCTCCGTGACATACAGCGCTGACAGCAGCTCCGTGACATACAGCGCTGACAGCAGCACCGTAAGCAGCCCCAGGAGGAAGTCAGCACAGCACAGGGATGGTGTGATCCCCTCATAATAAGAACCCCCAGGAGGAAGTCAGCACAGCACAGGGATGGTGGGAGCCCCTCATAATAAGAACACCCAGGAGGAAGTCAGCACAGCACAGGGATGGTGGGAACCCCTCATAATAAGCAGCCCCAGTAGAAATATGACACCGCTCAACCTCTTCAAAGAGGAGGGTAGGGGCATATAGTACGGTGTGCTTTTTTGGGTCAGGGAAGTGAGCCAAATGAATTAAGAAGGTCTGTGTGCTTGATTCCAAAAATTGTTTATAGACATATACATGGTCTACTGATCACATGTGTTGAATTCCTCCGAGATCCATGCCTCATTCATTTTTAGAAATGTGAGGTAGTTAACACTGTGGTGAGCTAGGCGAGTACGCTTATCGGTCACAATCCCCCCTGCTGCGCTGAACGTCCTTTCGGACAGGACACTGGATGAGGGGCAAGCCAACAGTTCGATTGCAAATTGGGCAAGCTCTGGCCAGAGGTCAAGCCTGCCCACCCAGTAGTCTAGGGGTTCATCACTCCTCAGAGCGTCCACATCGGCCGTTAACCCAATGTAGTCGGACACCTGACGGTCTAGGCGTTCCCTGATGCTGGATCCGGATGACACCTGTCGATGGGTCGGCTGAAAGAATGACCTCATATCCGAAGTCACCAACACATCTTCAAACCGGCCTCTTCTTGCAGGCGCTGTTGGATTGGTACCCGCAAATCCTTCTCTGGGAGTGGGAATTGCTCCTCTGCCAGCGCACGCAAAAGCAGAATGCAGCATTTCTCGAAGCAAGGCCTGGAAGTGCTGCATTCTGACAGCCCTCTGCGACGGCGGTAACATTTCCGCCATTTTGTGTTTGTACCGGGGGTCTAAGTACGTTGCCACCCAGTACTGGTCCTTGACCCTCATGCTTTTTATACGGGGGTCCCTATTAAAACACTGGAGCATGAAGGCCCCCATTTGCACTAAAGTGGAAGCGGTGTGGTGGCCTGGCTCCTGCTCATCATCCAGGATAATGTCGTCCTCTTCATTCTCCTCTCCCCATCCTCGCACAACAGGGATCCCAGAAAGGTTTAAAGCATGCTCTTCTTGCTCCTGCTCATCCGCCCCGGCACCATCCTCCTCTGACTCCTCATCAGACTCCTGTTGTTGACTTGTCTCAGATAGAGTAGCCCCCCCTGGGAATTCATCCAGCATTGCGACTTCCTCATCTTCCCGCTCCTGCTCCTCCACAGCCTGATCAATGACACGACGCAATGCACGCTCCAGAAAGAAGGCATAAGGTACCATGTCACTGATGGCGCCATGGCTGCGACTGACCAGTTTGGTGATCTCCTCAAATGGCCGCAGAAGTCTGCATGTGTCGCGCATGAGCAGCCACTGGCGCGGTGAAAAAAAACCCAGCTCCCCAGAACCGTTTCTTTCGCAGAGTTCATACAGGTAGACGTTAACTGCACGTTTCTGCTGGAGCAGCCTATCAAGCATATAGAAGGTTGAGTTCCATCGCGTCGGGCAATCGCAAATAAGACGTCTGACCGGCAGATGGTGTCGCCGCTGAATGTCAGCAAGGCGAGCCATGGCCGTGTAAGATCTTCTGAAATGGGCCGAGATTTTCCTTGCCTGCCGCAAGATGTCCTGGACCCCAGGGTATTTGACAAGGAATCGCTGCACGACCAAGTTTAAGACGTGTGCCATGCACGGCACGTGCGTGATTTTGCCCTGTTTCAATGCGCTAAGCAGATTGGCACCGTTGTCACACACCACTTTACCAACTGTCAAATTGAGCGGTGTTAGCCACTCATCTGCCTGTGAACGCAAAGCTGAAAGGAGTGCCGGGCCAGTGTGGCTCTTTGCTTCCAGGCACAACAGACGCAGCACGGCATGGCAACGTCTCACCTGGCATGTGGAATAGGTTCTGGGGAGCTTGGGCGGTGCAGTGGAAGAGACGCTAGCAGCGGAAAAGGAGGAGGCAGCTGAGGAGGAGAGGGAGGAGGATGGAGTAGGAGGAGGAGAAGAAGAGTCAGGCCTGCATGCAATCCGTGGCGGTAAAACCAAATCTACACGGGTGCCACGGGTTACATGCTTGACGGCCGTCAGAAGGTTCACCCAGTGGGCAGTAAAACTGATATACCTTCCCTGCCCGTGTTTGCTAGACCACGTGTCTGTGGTCAGATGTATCTTGGCACCGACACTGTGTGCCAGAGATACATTCACTTGCCGCTGAACATGGCCATATAGCTCTGGGATGCCCTTCTCTGAGAAATACTTCCTTCCTGGGACCTTCCATTGTGGTGTTCCAATGGCCACAAATTTGCGAAAGGCCTCCGAGTCCACCAGTTTATATGGCAGTAGTTGGCGGGCTATGAGTTCTGACAAGCCAGCCGCCAACCGTTGGGCAAGAGGGTTATCCGGCGTCATCATTTTTTTACGCTCAAACATTAGGCCCACGGAAGCCTGCCTTTTTGCAGAAAAATGTGAGCTTGGCGTGATGGAAGGTGGAGTGGAGGACAATTGTGAGGAGAGAGGAGAAGGAGAAGTAGAAGACGAGGCTGGACGGTGAGAGCCTGCAGTGTGGCTTTGTGTGTTCCGTTGCTCCCACTGGGCTCGGTGATGGCTGCTCATGTGCCTTCTTAAGGCGGTCGTCCCTAGGTGAGTATTGGGCTTACCGCGACTAACGCGTTGACTGCAAAGATTGCAGATGGCAACGCTATTGTCAGCAGCGGACACGTTAAAAAAAGCCCACACTGCGGAGCCATGTGCCGGTGTCCTGGGAGCGCCAGATGTGACCGTACATGGTCGATGACTCGCTCCTGATACATTTGCAGTCTGCTTTGTCCCTGCTGTGCAATGTAAGTCATTGCTGCTTCTCCTCCCTATCTGCTGGTCCATATCTCCCTCTGAACTCCCCTCCTCTTCCTCTCTTGTGGGCACCCACGTGACATCACTAGACACGTCATCATCAACGTCACCTTCCCCACCGCTATAAGTAGAGTAGGCAGCAACACCGGGGACCAACCTCCTCCTTGGGCTGATCTGGGTACTGGCGTCAGACTGCTGAGTAGCGCTTGTTGCTACCTCCTCTTCCTGATCCAATACCAAGAGTGGCTGCGCATCAGAAATGTCCTCTTGATATGGATCGGAAAATAATTCCAGTGACTCAAGCGGAAGGTATGTGGTGGTGGTGGTGGTGGTCGTGTTGTTGGTGGTAGTGTCTTTGGGGGTGCACATAGCAGAGAGTGAAGAAGAGGGTGCAGATCGAGAGGATGAGGAGGGTGCAGAAGAGTAAGGCTGAGCGAGCCACTCAACCAAGTCTGGTGCATCCTTTAAAGTAATTGAACGCACCTTCTGCAACTTCCCACTTTGGCTCAAGCCTGTTGCTCCTGCCCTACCCCTACCACCCCTGCGGAAGGGCCTGCCTCTTCCTCTGCATGTCATTTTTTAAATGACCCTGTGACAAAACTCTTAGTCCCTATACCGCTGAAGGACTGCTGCAGTATAGGTGAGCGGTCAGCAGTGGTGCACGTCAACCCTATCTATTGTGGACCTATAGCGGTCCTTACAGAACAGCAGACTGTACCGCACTCAAGCCTATGTACCGTAGCACCCTATACCAAGTTACCAGTCCTTATAAGAACTTTTGTGGACCAAGCAGGTTGTGTATTAGTGTTTAGCAGACTGTACGTCAGTCCCTATACCGCTGAAGGACTGCTGCAGTATAGGGCAGCGGTCAGCAGTGGTGCACGTCAACCCTATCTATTGTGGACCGATAGCGGTCCTTACAGAACAGCAGACTGTACCGCACTCAAGCCTATGTACCGTAGCACCCTATACCAAGTTACCAGTCCTTATAAGAACTTTTGTGGACCAAGCAGGTTGTGTGTTAGTGTTTAGCAGACTGTGCGTCAGTCCCTATACCGCTGAAGGACTGCTGCAGTATAGGGCAGCGGTCAGCAGTAGTGCACGGCAACCCTATGTATTGTGGACCGATAGCGGTCCTTACAGAACAGCAGACTGTAACGCACTCAGGCCTATGTACCGTAGCACCCTATACCAAGTTACCAGTCCTTATAAGAACTTTTGTGGACCAAGCAGGTTGTGTGTTAGTGATTAGCAGACTGTACGTCAGTCCCTATACCAATGAAGGACTGCTGCAGTATAGGGCAGCGGTCAGCAGTAGTGCACGGCAACCCTATGTATTGTGGACCGATAGCGGTCCTTACAGAACAGCAGACTGTAACGCACTCAGGCCTATGTACCGTAGCACCCTATACCAAGTTACCAGTCCTTATAAAAACTTTTGTGGACCAAGCAGGTTGTGTGTTAGTGTTTAGCAGACTGTGCGTCAGTCCCTATACCGCTGAAGGACTGCTGCAGTATAGGGCAGCGGTCAGCAGTGGTGCACGTCAACCCTATCTATTGTGGACCGATAGCGGTCCTTACAGAACAGCAGACTGTACCGCACTCAAGCCTATGTACCGTAGCACCCTATACCAAGTTACCAGTCCTTATAAGAACTTTTGTGGAACAAGCAGGTTGTGTGTTAGTGATTAGCAGACTGTACGTCAGTCCCTATACCAATGAAGGACTGCTGCAGTATAGGGCAGCGGTCAGCAGTAGTGCACGGCAACCCTATGTATTGTGGACCGATAGCGGTCCTTACAGAACAGCAGACTGTACTGCACTCAGGCCTATGTACCGTAGCACCCTATACCAAGTTACCAGTCCTTATAAAAACTTTTGTGGACCAAGCAGGTTGTGTGTTAGTGTTTAGCAGACTGTGCGTCAGTCCCTATACCGCTGAAGGACTGCTGCAGTATAGGGCAGCGGTCAGCAGTAGTGCACGGCAACCCTATGTATTGTGGACCGATAGCGGTCCTTACAGAACAGCAGACTGTAACGCACTCAGGCCTATGTACCGTAGCACCCTATACCAAGTTACCAGTCCTTATAAGAACTTTTGTGGACCAAGCAGGTTGTGTGTTAGTGATTAGCAGACTGTACGTCAGTCCCTATACCAATGAAGGACTGCTGCAGTATAGGGCAGCGGTCAGCAGTAGTGCACGGCAACCCTATGTATTGTGGACCGATAGCGGTCCTTACAGAACAGCAGACTGTAACGCACTCAGGCCTATGTACCGTAGCACCCTATACCAAGTTACCAGTCCTTATAAAAACTTTTGTGGACCAAGCAGGTTGTGTGTTAGTGTTTAGCAGACTGTGCGTCAGTCCCTATACCGCTGAAGGACTGCTGCAGTATAGGGCAGCGGTCAGCAGTAGTGCACGGCAACCCTATGTATTGTGGACCGATAGCGGTCCTTACAGAACAGCAGACTGTAACGCACTCAGGCCTATGTACCGTAGCACCCTATACCAAGTTACCAGTCCTTATAAGAACTTTTGTGGACCAAGCAGGTTGTGTGTTAGTGATTAGCAGACTGTACGTCAGTCCCTATACCAATGAAGGACTGCTGCAGTATAGGGCAGCGGTCAGCAGTAGTGCACGGCAACCCTATGTATTGTGGACCGATAGCGGTCCTTACAGAACAGCAGACTGTAACGCACTCAGGCCTATGTACCGTAGCACCCTATACCAAGTTACCAGTCCTTATAAGAACTTTTGTGGAACAAGCAGGTTGTGTGTTAGTGATTAGCAGACTGTACGTCAGTCCCTATACCAATGAAGGACTGCTGCAGTATAGGGCAGCGGTCAGCAGTAGTGCACGGCAACCCTATGTATTGTGGACCGATAGCGGTCCTTACAGAACAGCAGACTGTAACGCACTCAGGCCTATGTACCGTAGCACCCTATACCAAGTTACCAGTCCTTATAAGAACTTTTGTGGACCAAGCAGGTTGTGTGTTAGTGATTAGCAGACTGTACGTCAGTCCCTATACCAATGAAGGACTGCTGCAGTATAGGGCAGCGGTCAGCAGTAGTGCACGGCAACCCTATGTATTGTGGACCGATAGCGGTCCTTACAGAACAGCAGACAGCACCCTATACCAAGTTACCAGTCCTTATAAAAACTTTTGTGGACCAAGCAGGTTGTGTGTTAGTGTTTAGCAGACTGTGCGTCAGTCCCTATACCGCTGAAGGACTGCTGCAGTATAGGGCAGCGGTCAGCAGTAGTGCACGGCAACCCTATGTATTGTGGACCGATAGCGGTCCTTACAGAACAGCAGACTGTAACGCACTCAGGCCTATGTACCGTAGCACCCTATACCAAGTTACCAGTCCTTATAAGAACTTTTGTGGACCAAGCAGGTTGTGTGTTAGTGATTAGCAGACTGTACGTCAGTCCCTATACCAATGAAGGACTGCTGCAGTATAGGGCAGCGGTCAGCAGTAGTGCACGGCAACCCTATGTATTGTGGACCGATAGCGGTCCTTACAGAACAGCAGACTGTACCGCACCCAAGCCTATGTACCGTAGCACCCTAGACAGACCAAGTTACCAGTCCTGATAAAGAGCTTTGTGGAACAAGTGAGTTGTGAATGATTAGCAGACTGCAGCAGAAGGGCAGCAGTCAAGTATAATATTCTTTCTATATTTGGAAGAAAGAATATTATACGTGTACAAGCCTATTACCGTACCACTGATACCAGTCCTGAAAAGAACCTTTGTGGAACTAATAGTAACAGCAAGTCTTTAAAATTATCCTCACTGCCTGACACACTGCTTCCTGCCTGTCCCTATACAAATTGGCAAAAAAGAGTAGGCTGGAACGATTAGCTGGAACAGCTCTTTTGTGGACCTGATAGTAACAGCTAATGATGATGATGATGATGATGATGAAGAAAGACTAATCTGGCTGAGCTGTCCCTAAAATAGCAGCATACAGCGCTCTGTCCCTTTATCTAAACTGACAAAAGAAACTCAGGCTGCTGACCTAACACCTATACCAGTCCTGAAAAGAACTTTTGTGTACCAAATAGCTAGCGTTTTCTCTGTCCCTACTCCACACAGGATCCTTTCCCTACAGTGACAGAAGAAAGAATGTAAAATGGCCACCGGATCGGGTGTATTTATAGGTTAGGGGGAATGTCCAAGTGTCCATGAGCTGTCATGTCTCAATTGGTTGTCCTGTAACACATGATAAACGTGTCACGAAAGGTTAAAGTTCTTGTATACATTAAACACGTAAGTCCGCCGGGGCGAACGACGGAAAAAGGCGTTCGAACCCGCGGACGGCGAAAGTCGGAAATTCGCCGCGAAACGACCGCCGGGCGAACCGTTCGGCCATCACTACTCAGTAATCAGCAGCACAGCAGTCAGCAGCAGTGCACCAGAACCCTATATACTGTACACCTATACCAGTCCTTAAAAGGACCTTTGTGGACCTAATAGTAATAGCTAGTGATTAAACTGACTTTCCCTGCTCCACACAGTGTCCTGTCCCTACACTGACAAAAGACAGCTGCAGCATCGGTCAGCAGTGCACTCAGTAATCAGCAGCACAGCAGTCAGCAGCAGTGCACCAGAACCCTATATACTGTACACCTATACCAGTCCTTAAAAGGACTTTTGTGGACCTAATAGCTAGTGATTTGTGTCACTACAGTCTGCCCCTGCTCCCCACAGCAACCTCTCCCTACACTGACAAAAGACAGAATGTAAAATGGCCGCCAGATCAGGTCTATTTGAAAAGGTAGGGGGAATGTCCAATTGTCCATGTGCTGAAATGTCTCAATTGGCTGTCCTGTACCCCATGATGGATGTGTCATCATGGGTCAAAGTTCTTTCACAATGTAAATGCATATGTCCGCCGCGCGAACATCGCCAGAAGACCGCTGGTTTGGCGAATCGCGAACACGCAAAATTCACCGCGAACCGACCGCCGGGCAAACCGCAAGGCCATCCCTACTCATTACATTACTACACTTCTTAAAGTGATAGTGTCATCTATTCTTAGAATACAGTTTGGGTACTTATGCCTGGTATTGTGGGTTCCACTCAAATCTGAGCGCTCCAAAGCCAGAACTTTGGGCTTCAATCATTACCAATACACTTGCCAGTAAGAGAGGTTTGGAGAGAGTGGCAAATCTTTTGTTTCCAATACCACCCCTTAGTTAGGATCGTTCTGGTTTTAAGGTTTAGGGGCAGAGACATTTGGTTCTCTAGTTATGTACAGTATGGTGTTGTGACAGTTTATTCACTGTTACTATTTACCGGTATTGCGGTTCTGTATTTCTTGCCCATTGGGAATAGTTTACCAAATAAATCCTCCTCATCTAACCTTGGTGTGTGAGTGTGTGGCATTGCCATTCAGGCCACTGACATCAGTAATCAGGGGACCCAAACATCAGTGGCTATTTCAGGGGTATGCGCCACATTTATGATACCTTTATCCCAGACTAATTTCTCTACAGCGTCCCATACCATTCCCCCAAATACCCTATATACTACTTGTAGCGGTGCCCCCGTCGAAGCCACTGAGTGTACTCCTCATGTACTCCTCAGTCACCTTAAGTCCATGAACAGTCCATGTGCTTGTTTTTGTTTATTTTATTAAAGGAATTTAACTTGGATGGGGTGAAGGAAATATGGCATGCCCGGTGAATTGTACAGTATCTCACAAAAGTGAGTACACCCCTCACATTTTTCTAAATATTTTGTTATATCTTTTTTCCCCTCAAATAACTCACACAGCCATTCATGTCTAAACCGCTTGCCACAAAAGTGAGTACACCCCTAAGTGAAAATGTCGAAAGTGTGAATATTGTGTGGCCACCATTATTTTCCAGCACTGCCTTAACCCTCTCAGGCATGGAGTTCACTAGAGCTTCACAAGTTGCCACTAGAGTCCTCTTCTACTCCTCCATGACAACATCACAGAGCTGGTGGATGTTAGAGACTTTGCGCTCCTCTACCTTCCATTTGAGGATGCCCCCCAGATGCTCAATAGGGTTTAGGTCTGAAGACATATTTGGTCAGTCCATCACCTTAATCCTCAGCTTCTTTAGCAAGGCAGTGGTCATCTTGGAGATGCCTTTGGGGTTGTTATCATGTTGGAATACTTCCCTGCGGCCCAGTCTCTGAAGGGAGGGGATCAAGCTCTGCTTCAGTATGTCACAGTACATGTTGGCATTCCTTGTTCCCTCAATGAACTGTAGCTCCCCAGTCAGGGCTGGACTGGCCTACCGGGATACCAGGAGATTTCCCGGTAGGCCGCCTGCCCTGGGGCCGCTTTTAGTTGCGGCTGCATCCTCGCTCTCTCCTGCGGTTCACAGAGCTGGCTGGCTCTGTGCTCGGCGCCGCTCTGTAACATGGCCCCGCCCCCTCAGACTGGCTGGTGTGATAGTAGATAGAATCAACTTTCCGCCTATCACACGAGCAGGTCTGAGGGGGCAGGACCATGTTACAGAGAGGCCACCGAACACAGAGCCAGCCAGCGCTGTGATCCGCAGGAGGAGATGCTGCAGGTACAGCCCGTGCTGTGTGCCACAGTGCCTGGATAGGAGTATCGGCGGGGTGTGGGCTGCAGGGGCCCCCCTGCCGATTCTCCTATCCAGCTTATTTTACTGTCCCCAGTTCACCTTGTGCTCCCTGCCCCCCCCCAGTGCTCTCCTCCACCACCACACTCCCCCCCTGTTCTTCCCCCCCAGTTGTCTCTCCCCGTTCTCCCTCCCAGTGCTCTCCCCCCTGTTCTTCCCCCCCTAGTGCTCTCCACTCGCCCCAGTGCTCCCCCCCCTGTTCTTCCCTCCCAGTGCTCTCCACTCCCCCAGTGCTCTCCCCCTGTTCTTTCCCCCCCAGCGCTCTCCCCCCGTTCCCCCCCAGTGCTCTCCTCTTCCCCCCCAGTGCTCTCCACTCCCCCCAGTGCTCTCCCCCCTGTTCTTCCCCCCCAGTGCTCTCCACTCCCCCCAGTGCTCTCCCCCCTGTTCTCCACCCCAGTGCTCTCCTCTCCCCCCCAGTGCTCTCCCCCCTGTTCTTCCCCCCCAGTGCTCTCCACTCCCCCCAGTGCTCTCCTCCCTGTTTTTTCGCCCCCCCCCCCCAGTGCTCTCCAGCTCTCCCCATCACTCTCCAGCCCCCTCCCCAGTGTTCTTCAGCCCCCCATTCTCCCCACCCCGTTCTTTCTGGCCCCCTGGTGCTCTCTAGCCCCCCCAGTGCTCTCTACCCCCCCCCGTGCTCTCCAACCCTGTTCTTTTTGGCTCCCCCCAGCACTCTCCACTCCCACCCCTGTACTCTCCACCCCCCCCCCCCCCCTGCATTTTGCCTCCACCCATGTGCTCTCCAACCCTACCAGTGCTCTCCACCCCCCATAGTGCTCTCCAGTCCCCTGTGCTTTCCACCTCTGTTCTTTCTGGCCCCCACTGGTGCTCTCAAGCTCCCCTCCATTGCTCCCCACTCCCCCCTGCTCTTTGTAACCCCCCAGTATTCTCCAGCCCCCTGTGCTCTCCACCCCTGTTTTTCTGCCCCCCCAGTGCTCTCCACCACGTCACACTCTTAGCCCCCCCAGTGCTCACAGCCTACCATGCTCTCCACCCCCAATAGTGCTCTCCAGTCCCCCGTGCTTTCCACCTCTGTTCCACCTAGGGTTCTTTTTGCCCCCCCCCCAGTGCTCTCAAGTCCCCCCCCCAGCGCTCTCCGCTCACCACCCCTGTGATCTCCACTCCCCCCTGCTCTTTGAGGACGGCTGAAGGTGCAGGTGGCCAGGGACCACTCCATCTCACAGCAAACAGATCCTCTGGAAGGAGCACCGTCCCCATCCAAAACGAGAACAGACCCTGCCTGCTGCTGGCCGTAATGGATATCCTGCTGGCATGCAAGGTACTGTACCAAGCATCAACAACACACCTTCCCACAGACAGGGACTGCAGACTGGGACATGGGGTACAGGAGGGGCTGCAATGATGGGCACAGTGAGACTGCATTCATGGCACAGTAAAGCTGCATTTGATGGGCACAGTGAGGCTGCATTTGTGGGCACAGTGAGGCCGCATTTGTGGGCACAGTGAGGCTGCATTTGTGGGCACAGTGAGTCCGCATTTGATGGGCACTGCTGAGGCTGCATTGAGCTCTTGTATCATGTCTGCAGTCTCTGACCATTTCCTGTATCATGTCTGCAGTCTCTGAGGGAGTCTGGAATTTGAATATATATATATATATATATATATATATATATATATATATAAAATCTATATATAAAGCCCTATGTGATTTCATATCTATATATAATACTCTTTTTTTTATCAAATGTGCTTTAAAATGTATGGTTTTCCCTTTCATGAACAAGAAAATAATGACATTATGCTGTTGGGCTGGTATAATAATGCTGTGGGGCTGGTATAAAAAAATTTCCAGGGCTGGTTTTTATTCCCAGTTCGGCCCTGTCCCCAGTGCTGGGAGCACTCAGGCAGCCCCAGAACGTGACACTCCCACCACAATACTTGACTGTATGCAAGACACACTTCTTTGTACTCCTCACCTGGTTGCCGGCACACACGCTTGACACTATGTGAATCAAATACATTTATTTTAGTCTCATCAGACCCCATGGTCCCAGTAATCCATGTCCTTGGTCTGCTTATCTACAGCAAACCATTTGCAGGCTTTCTTGTGCTTCATCTTTAAAAGAGGCTTTTTTCTGGGATGACATGCAGACCAATTTGATGCAGCGTGCGGCATATAGTCTGAGCACTGACAGGCTGACCCTCCCCCCCACCCCTTCAATCTCTGCAGCAATCCTGGCAGTACTCATACGTCTATTTCCCAAAGACAACCTCTGGGTATGAAGCTAAGCATGTGCACTCAACTTCTTTAGTCGACCATGGTGAGACCTGTTCTGAGTGGAACCTATCCTGGTAAACCGTTGGTCTTGGCCATCGTGCTGCAGCTTAGTTTCAGGGTCTTGGCAATCTTATAGCCTAGACCATCTTTATTTAGAGCAACAATTATTTTTTTCAGATCCTCAGAGAGTTCTTTGCCATGAGATGTCATGTTGAACTTTCAGTGACCAGTATGAGAGAGTGAAAGCAATAACACCAAATTTAACACACCTGCTCCCCATTCACACCTGAGACTTTGTAACATTAACGAGTCACATGACATTGGGGAGGGAAAATTACTAATTGGGCCCAATTTAGACATTTTCACATAGGGGTGTACTCACTTTTGTTGCCAGCGGTTTAGACATTAATGGCTGTGTGTTGAGTTATTTTGAGGGGACAGAAAATTTACACTGTCTCCTTCGGCACTTTCCTTGCTTGCAGACTACTCATCTTCCTTTCTCCTGCACAACTCTTAATTCTCAGGACCAGCTAGCACATGTAAGGTCAGGCCTGACACTGGCTCAGACAGGCCTTAGCAACTGCCTTTTGCAGGAAAGGACCACGGGCCCCTATAGTGTTGCAGAAATAGAAAGTCTTTAGTGCTAGCTATCCTACTGATGGACTACTGCTCCCAGTCAGCCCTCTTCAGGCCCTGCCAGCTCTCATGGCTGCAGCTGCCCAACTCCACTGCCCATGACATTGCAGTCCTCACTACTAGCTCTGCACCCATTTCTGACTGTTTCCTCTCAGTCCTCTCAGGCATGCCTCCCAGTCCTCCTGACTGCACATGTTACTCACCAGCCCTCCTGGCTGCAACTGGTGGTTCCCTCCTGAAGACTTGCCCAGCAGTACTAGCTTATTCTGTCCTCTTTTGCTCCTCCTGTGCCTTCTGTCCAGAACCTTCATACGTTCTTAAAGGTCTCCATCCTGAACCTGAGCCCCAGGCCCAAGGTCACCCCCCCCCCCCGCCCCAGACTGGGGAGCTCCCTTAAAGGCCCCTACAGCCTAGTACTCCATCTCCAATTCTTCCACCCCACCACTCCTCCCCAACTGGGCTGACCTGGGGTATTTATGAAGGCCTGCCCCCTGGCCACCTGCCAATCCAGGTTGGGGATTGGTCAGGGCTCCTTAGAACACCCCAGGCAGCTCTACCTCTCCTCTCCTTATAGAATCTCCTAGAAGAAAAGGGGAGGTCTCAGTGACGCTGCCTGTGAGTCACCAGTTGGTGCTCTAAGCCACTCCCAGCCCACTCAAACCAAAACAAACAGACCTGGTTGCCAGCCAGCCAGGCCTGCCTAAAATTGTGTGCTGCAGTTAGCCTCTTGATAGCCTCATCTAATTTGAACTAGCTGTGGTACTAGTTAGATGATGACTTCTGCCCGGTGCAATATATTGTGATGATGGAATTTTTATTGACTCACTTAAAGCCAGCCTTTCATGTCATCTTCCTTACTCAACAAGATCAGTAGTTTTAGATACACAGTCCAGGTTAAGGGTTATGTTTTATAATGTAAATAGACACATATTTCAGGTGTCAAGAGACCCATCAGACACCCGTGTCAGGAGCACTGTCAGACTACAGCTTTGCCCATCTGAATCCACATGGCTCAAAGAAGAAGAAAATCTCACAATAGCATTCAAACACTGGAGGGTTTATTATAAATCGACAACACAAATCAACACTGGTTGTAATTTGCCTTAATGCGATTAACATCATAGTGCTTATTCACAAGGTTAATCTCACCCCAGCTGTCACCATGATTTAGTAAACACTCTCAACCAATAAGCTACTGTACATCATTCACCCACCACTCAATCATGCAACAGCTTGTAACACACCTGAAAATCCCTAAAATCATGGAAATTCACAGGGAAACAAATTTGAATCAGTAATGAACCTAGATTACAGAATAGATAATAAAAGTGCATCAATAATACTATATTTAAAGAGACAGCTAAAGGTAAACAGGACAGTTACAACCTGTGATTTAACAACGGCATGCCACCATCCCTGGATATATTGGTAAAAAAAGGAGAGAGAAATAGGACATTACATGAGGCATCTCGTTGTAAATAAAGATAATATATTAAGTGTATATAACCATAATTTCAATGTCATAATCACATGTTACAATCCATAATATAATAAAGCACAATATACTATAACAATGATTAGCAATATATGATATTTATAGAAAATGTATCTATCAAACATAATAATAATAAAAGAGATAAAGTATTTATTATAAAAAAAATCCAGCGGACATGATTAGTATAGTATATACTGCATAAATGATGCCGAACATGATATGGATATAATGAACAGAATATACCCACATATACTCATACGTCAGTGACAGAAACATATACATATGGGGATTAAAAATTCATAGTAGAAACAAGCTTGTCCTGGCACCCTATGTTGGAAACTTGACATGTTTCATGGCATACAGCCACTCATCAGAAGTTAGATGCACAGTTATTCTAAAAGGATAAAATAGATAATAGATTTATTAATATATGATACCCTCTAAAGGGGAGAGAACATCATGTAAACAAACCAGTTCTCAACTACTCACAGAGCAGCCCATAGACCAACTCCTAACGGGAGTGGACGGTGGTCCTGCATAGGCTGTCTCACCCAGGGTTGAGGCGGGAGACCCTCCCTACAAATGGGGGACCGAAGGAAGCAACCATGGGACATATCCGACCGTTGTGATATGTTCCCTAGGTATAGTGTATGTGCATGCATTGTGTACCTGGTGCAGTGAAAACATAGGTGAAAAAATGTAATTATAATTATAAAAATATATATTTAAAGAGAATAGCAATATATACAACAAAATGTAAGGAATATAATGTATTACTCAGAACACCAGTCATCTAATTATCAGAACTGTGCATGACATTCAAGGAACATTTTAACCTACTTTTTTTAAATACTATTCAAAAGGTAGGTATACATCAAGATGCACTGGACAGGAAGCAATGGACTTTTAATATTCAAACTATTTATGAAAAAGACATATGTAAACAGGGTTATAACTAGAAGGTACAGGATGCCATAACAAACTTTTCAATGGGCCCCCCACCAGCATGTGTTCATGGTGCAGAACCCAGAGATTAATATTGTAAAGTAAAGCAAAAAGGCAATGGTCAATAGGTTGAAAATGTGATCCAGTGGTCAGTAACAGAAACAAATGGCCTTTGTCAATGGTTAGTAGGAGAGAAAAAAAGTGGGAGGAAAGAAAAAGTGCCCCCACAATGGTGGTTAGTATGAGGAAAAAATGCCCTGGCATCAGTGGTCAGGAATAAAAAATAATACTCTGGTGTTAGTGTTCAGTGGTAGTAAAAAATGCCCTATTGTTAGTTATCACTAGCAAAAAAAAATGCCTCCTCAGTGGTCAGTAGGTGGAAAGAAATATCTCATCTGTGTTTAGTAATAGGTAAAAATGCCTCTGTCAGCGGTCAGTAGAAGGAAAAAATGCCTTCTCAGTGGGCAGTATGTAGGCAGGTGCAGTCTACTTTCTGCATTGCAGGTGTCCCTCTTCCGCAGGGGCACTGCAGTTGGAGGGAAAGTCAACAGGAACATGGTTCCTCTATGGTTTCCTGGGTCACTGGGGAAGCTATCCCATTGGATGCTGCCACACCATGCTACTTTAGCAGCCATCTTGGGTGAGGCAAAGCCTATTTAAGGCCATAGCTCCCAGGTTTGGCCTGCATTTTACGAGCGGGTAGAGTAGGGACAGGTACCCTTCCTGGTAGGGACAGAACCTTTGGCAGGGAAATTTTTTTCTAAAGAGGAGGCAAAGCATAAGGCTCACACTTCTCTGGACATCTTCCTGCTTGGGAACAAGACAGCCAGGCCACATTCTGCCCCTCTTAACAGGAGCTGTTAGTTTGGCTGAATCCTGCTCTCTACACACTGTTGTACCTGTGAGCTGGGCTGTCTTCCCACCCGGTTAATTGTGAAGTGTCTGTTCATTATTTCATTGCAAGTTCTTTCATCACACTTGGACTGTGCATGTTACTGCCACCGCTCCACCCTGCACCCCACCTAAAAGCAAAGGGAAAAGATGCCTCATCATCGGTCAGTAGGGGGAAAATGCTTCATCTGTGGTCAATAGGGAAAAAAATGCTTCATCAGTGGTCAGTAGGATAAAAAGGTAAGATGTGGGGGGATGGACAGTAGGCCATCTAAAATCCAAATGCATTACTGACTCCTGGCTCCTGCGCTGACTGCAGCACTCTATGCGTTATATACTTTTGACTCTTGAATTTTTTGCATTACACATCCTGGACCCCTACATTTTGTATAATGTATTCCTAAACCCGCCACTGCAGCACCTTGTGCGCTATGTACTCTTGAACCTCGCACTCCATGCATTGCACGACCCTGAAAAGCTGCCTTACATACTATATTGTACATCAAGTTGCCGACTAGATCAATCACAATTAAAGAGACTGCAATTAAATTATTCACAAGATGGCATTACACTCCGGTTAAAATTCACGCCATTTTCCTCACAACTCCTCAGACATGCTTCAGAGGTTGCAACTCCGCAGGTTCATTCTCACACATTTTTTGGGAATTGTGAGAAAGTCACACATATATGGAAGCAATTAGAAATATTTGCTTCTAAAATCCCATATAGTAGTGTATTAACCTAACTCTTCACAACTGTCTATTATTTTTTCCTATCACTGGACTCAAATTCCTATAATATGAGACTGATCCACACAATATGTGTAGCAATACACTGGTTGATAGCATTCCACTGAAAAGTCCTCATCAGTTCCATTAACACACTTAAAAACTAGAATTAACAATATCAATCTTATGGAAAAAATATTCCACACACTACAAAACACGAATAATTTTTATAACAAAAAAATGGGACCAGTGGCTTAATTTTTCCAATCTCTTTTTCAACCCTGAATGATATTACTATGTATATATATATCTGAACCATTTAGGAGATAGGTCTGATTTAAATGTCAGGAAGCCAGCTCTGTGACTCAAAAAATGCATCATCTTTTCTGGCAGGGAGGATCTTAGCACAATGATTGCATCATATCCTCTTCTCTCTCTCTCTAACTGTAATCAGCCTACATTTCCCATGAATCCTTGAGGTGGGAGGGAATGTGGGAGGTACACTAGGCTTGTACATGGCAATGTGAACCCGCCCACTTCAACATAAATTGCACCCCTCATTCTGCAGCCAGCAAGCCATACATAACACACGGTATGATAGGTTACAGCCTTATAAATAGAAAACATTTTAATATAATTAAAACCAGTCCTACGTGTCAGGGACCACCAGAGCCAAATTTCAGGGACCACCAGAACCAAATGTCAGGGACCACCACTGCCAAATGTCAGGGACCATCAGTGCTGCATGTCAGGGACCACCAGTGCAGATTATAAGTGCCCATCAGTGCGGTGACACCAGTGCCTTATCAGTGCCCATCAGTGCGGTGACACCAGTGCCTTATCAGTGCCCATCAGTGCGGTGACACCAGTATCTAATCAGTGCCCATCAGTGCAGAGCGGGGATAGTTACAGATCATCGGGATGACAGAGCGCATCTCGGGCTGTTAGGTCTATATGTGAGGACATCGATCCTCATACAGCCCCACCTCCCTGCCCCCGGAATTGTGATAGACAACGCAGAGCACACTGTTCCAATGTACAGGGAGGCTGTACCACGAGCTGTGTTCTCACATACAGACCTATCAGCTCGAGATGCGCTCTCCCGATGATGATCTCTAACTCTCTCTGCTCTGCAGACAGATGGTGGGATGGCGGGCGGGTGGCAGCAGTGGGAGGACGGGGTGGCTCTGGCAGGGAGGAGGAGGAGCGAGCAGAGGAGCAGGACACCACCTCTATGGGAGGCACAGACCAGGGGCTGTGAGACCCCTCTGCCCACTACAACTAGCCAGGCGGAAATAGCGAGCCAGGCAGAAACTCCCAGCTTGCTTTCAAAGGACTACAGGGGGGAGTGTCAGACCGCTGGCTGAGTTTAGTGGAGGGATAGCAGCAATGGTCTTTCAAACGGGAAATCACCAGGCAATAACGTTTTTTCAGCAAGTTCAGCAGGGTATTGCAGAGCAACTACAGAGCTCAGAAGAACATGGCTGACATAGTTGGTGAAGGTAGGTGATCAGCAAGGAGAACATGGAAAAAATTGCCCAGAGTTCTGCTTTAACTGTATGCCGACCAGCCGCCGCAGTTGCACTGCCGCAGCATGGCTCGGCTGTGCAAATCGCCGTTATGCTACGTCGGTAGCATAAACGGCCACTATGGGGCGCGTGACAATGAGAGTGCCCGGCGGTCAATCGCCGCTGGGCTCCCACGATCGCTCGGGGCACGTGGAGAACCGGCAGCTGTGTGTATAAACACATAGTTTCCAGGTCTCTGAGCAGGGAACTGACAGATCGTCTGTCCATACAGAGTATGGACAGCAATCTGTTAGTTTCCCTGCACAGTCCCATCCTCCCTTCAGTTAAAACACAAAACAGAATACATATTAACCCATCCCCTGCCCCCTAGTGTTAACCCCTTCACTGCCAGTGACATTTTTACAATAATCAATGCAATTTTAATCACACTGATTGCTGTATTAATGCCAATGGTCCCAAAAATGTGTCAAAATTGTCTGACGTGTCCGTCATAATGTCACAGTCACAATAAAAATTCCTGATCGCCGCTATTACTAGTAAAAAATATATATATATATAAAAATGACATAAATCTATTCCCTATTTTGTAGACGCTATAACTTTTGCGCAATCAATCAATATACACTTATTGTGGGGTTTTTTTAATCAAAAATATGACTAAACTGAGGAAAAAAATGTTTTTTTATATATATTTTTGGGGGATATTTATTATAGCAAAAAGTTAAAAATAATGCGTTTTTTTCAAAATTGGCGCTCTTTTTTTGTTTATAGCACAAAAAATAAAAACCACAGAGGTGATCAAATACCACCAAAAGAAATCTCTATTTGTGGGCAAAAAAAGGACATCAATTTTGTTTTGGAGCCACGTCGCACGACCGTGCAATTGTCAGTTAAAGAGACGCAGTGCCAAAACCCAAAAAGTGGTCTTGTCTTTGGCCAGCCAAATGGTCTGGGGCTTAAGTGGTTAAAGTTTTTTTTTTTTGGAGTGAACATTCCTAACACTTTTAGTAAATTAACCTCAGTGTAAATTTCAGGCTTTTCAATTTATGAAACATTTTCTTATAATCTTTTAGTTATTATATTGGAACTTTGTATACTTTTATTCAAAACTGTAAAAGAAAATACATTGTTGTCACTGGAAGGACATCTAAAATCCTATAAAAAAAAAAAATCAACCCACCAATGTAGCCAAACACTTTTGGGCTGATATAATTGAGACATAAGCCTATGTGCAAGGATTTTGCCCACAAATCAAAAGTGGGAATATTTTCCATAGGCTCTGCAGAATATAGGTGTATTGGATTTTTCTTGTTCAATATGTTTATTGAGTTTACACAAGAAAGGTGTAGCAATAGTAATCAGAACCGATAAATGAAGATGAGTAACAGAATAAAATACGATATGGTTTATTGGATTTTTAAAGGGGTAGTAAACTCAAAATGATAAATTTCCTGCTTTGAAATCCTTAATAATTAATGTATATAGTAAGGTGACCAGATTTTTTAAATTAAATCCGGGGACATATTTTTTTTTTATTGGCAAATGGTAAACTATTTTATACGCATATTTTCCTCAAATTATATATGCAGTCAGAAGTATAGCGTGGGTTGTCAGCGCCCGGGACAAGACAAGAAATGTGCACCCCGCCAGACTTTTAGCACTCCGAGTCCCTTCCACTAGTACAGTAGTACTGACCAACTTGATTCCTACACTGACCTACCTGCTCACTGAACTAACCTACCTGGTTTCCTACCCTGACCACTACACTGACCTACCTGACCACTACACTGACCTACCTTATCCCTACACTGGCCTACCTTATCCCAACATTGGCCGACCTGATTCCTACACTGACCACTACACTAACCTACCTGATTCCTACACTATCCTCTACACTTACCTACCTGATTCCTACACTGACCTACCCAATTCCTATACTGACTACTACAATGACCTACATGAGTTCTATACTGACCACTACACTGACCTAAATGAGTCCTGCACTTCTCACACACCCCCTACATGAACAGCATAGATTGGTTGATTTTGCTCACCTCTCCATGGCCTCCATGATAATCTATCAGAGCAGGGCTCTCCCCAGCACCAGGTACTGTTCCCAACACCCAGCTGCTCCTCAGTATCCCCTGCCAAGAGCTTCTCCAATAGCTGCCATATGCTCTGCACTGTTCCTCCCCTCCGCTGTTCTCACACACACACGGGCCGCCCTCACCAGAGGGATCATAGGGGACAGGCTAGACTACAGGAGTCCCTGGACGGGGGGGGGGGGCAACACAGCACACTTGGGGGGGGGCACAGTAATGATTTTGCATCCCCCAAATGTTTCACCCAGGGCGAGAGTAACAGATGCCCCCCCTCCATACCACTGCAATCCAGGGACAAATCCGGGGACAGACTGGCTCCGGGGACAGTGTCCTCAATCTGGGAACTGTCCCCGGTAACCGGGGATGTCCGGTCACCCTAGTATATAGTGCCATTTGTATCTTCTGTATATACTGTTCTATATTTTGCAGTTTTAGGCCTCGTTCAAAACATGTGCAGAGACCTATGTGCCCTGTTCACACCACAACATTGGTATTATATTTTTTCTGCACAGAAAGTATGAATTTTTCTGTGCAAAATAAAACTTACCTGACACCAACATTATAGTGTGTACAGGGAACATAGGAAAGTACAAAAGAGGCTGTGAGGGGCAGAGGATCTGGTTAGTAAAACTGCTTTACCTGATATTCTAGGTGTAAATAAGCATTTAACCGCTGCAGTGTGTAGGGGTCTACTACAAGGGAACTTTTTACTTTCCCTGCAGTTCAGCTTTAATTATGGCAAACATAACTACACAGTCTCCATATAAACATTACATAGAAGAGGGAAAACTAGGTAGGATTTTAAGCAAGTAAAAAAACAAGGAAATAGGTATGAAGCTATTTCTTATAACTGGCTACTGTGTTCTTCACCTATAGCAGCCCCCTTTCCCGTAAGGCAAGCAGGCCTCGGGTACTCGGTTGCCACCAGGTCTTATACACAATGCTATATTGCCTGACCACCATGCCAGGGCAGGCACGAACTGAGCAAAGCAAACAGGTACTTGCGGTTGGCAGACAGGTAGCGTGGTTCTATGACAGTCTAGGTAAAAGGCAGGCTGAATTCAGGGAATAGTCCAAAATCTGGTCCAAGTTAGGGAAATTCAAACTATCACAAGCATGCGAGTGAGGGTTTGGCTGGCTTATAACAGGTTTGGTTTCCACCCAGACACTGGTCAATTCAATCACCTTGCAGGTGGTCAGACAGACAAGGAGAGTGCCAAAGCCAAAACACCAGATGCTGGAATGAGGAGCAGGAGCACTAGATGCTCCTGGCACTGGTGCAGCTGTGCATAGTAATCGATCATCTTCAAACTTCAGCTTGTTCAATTAGGCCCCCAACACAAAGCATGCACTGCTCATACCAACAAGGTGCAATATCCTTCCAGGTGCTTGCCCCCGGATCACCACTATAACTGGATTGTGTAGAACAGGGGTAGGTAACCTTTTGAGCACAGTGTGCCGAAAAATGTTTTCAAAGAAATTCAGCGTGCCGATTTTACAACAAAAAATTGTTAACTTTACACTCAATCACGAAAAGGATTTTTTTATAAAGTAAATGCTGTAAACTATTTGAATAATAGTGACTAATTAACATCCTGCACTCTCATGCCTTAGATCAGCCCCAACTCCTGTATCTCCAGTCCTCAGAGCAGCCCTAATTCCTGCACCTTCACACCTCAGATCACTGTACCCCACTGCTCATCTGTCCCCTCACTGTGCTACCCAGCACATCTGCCCCACCTCTGTACCCCCTGCTCATCTGTTCCACCACTGTACCCCCCTGCACATCTGCCCCACCTCTGTACCCCCCCCCCGATCATCTGTTACACCATTGTAACCCCCTGCACACCTGCACCACCACTGTACCACCCTGGTCTTCTGTCCCACCACTGTAACCCCCCTGCACATCTTTCCCAACAATATACCCCCGTTCTCATCTGCCCCACCACTCCCTGCACATCTGCTCCACCGCTGTACCCCCATGCTCTTCTGTCTCACCGCTGAACCACATCCTCACCTGTCCTAACACTGAACCCATCTGCTCATCTGCTTCACCACTGTAACCCCCTTTCTCATCTTCCCCACCACTGTTCCCCCTGCTCTTCTATTCCATCTCTGTTCCCCCTGCTCTTCTGCCCCACCACTGTAACCCTCTACTCATCTGTCCCACCAATGTACCCCCTGCTTTTCTGCCCCACTTCTGTACCCCCTTCTTTTCTGCCCCACCACTGTAAACCCCCGCTCATCTGTCTGAATAATGCACCTCCCTTTCACATCTGCCCCAACACTGAACCCCCCCACTTATCTTTCCACCACTGTAACCCCTTTCTCATCTTGCACAACACTGAACCACCCTGCTCATCTGTCCCACCACTGTAACCCCTGAACATCTGCCCCACCGTTGTACCCCCGTTCTTCTGTCCCAAGGCTGAACCCCCTTCTCATCACTCCCACCACTGTAACCCCCTTTCTCATCTGCTCCACCACTTTATCTCCTGCACACCTGTCTCACCACTGTAACCCCCTGCTCATCTGTCCCACCAATGTACCTCCTTTCTCCTCTGCCCTGCCACTGTACCCTCCTGCACAACTGCCCCACCTCTGCTCTCCTGCCCCACCAGTGTAACCCCCTTTTTATCTGGCCATCACTGAACCCTCTCCTCCTGCTCCTCTGTCCTACCACTGTACCCCCTGCTCATTTGCCCCATCACTGTAACCCCCTTGCTCTTCTGTCCCACTGCTGAACATCCTTCTCTTCTCTTCCACTACTGTACCCCCTGCACATGTGCCCCACCATCGTACCCTCCTACTCTTCTGTCTCACCACTAAACCTCCTCCCCGCTCATCTGCCCCACCGCTGTACCCTCCTACTCATCTGCTTCACCACTGTACCCTCTTCTCATCTATGATATGCATGACATGCAGAGTGGGGAAAGGAAGCAGAGATGAGATGCATCTACCTGTCCTGGCACACTCATCCTGCTGATCCACCTTTCACATTCAGCCCCCATGCTTGTATGTGATGTATGTGATGTCACATACATGTATCTGGAATGGATATGCAATAATGATCTCAGGTCAGGGGCATTTTCTGAAAGCAGTGGGCCTGTGTGCAAGACTGGGCCCCCGCAGTTGAGAATGAGAAAAGGTTCGGTGCCGAGCGCCGCAACTAAATTGGATGTGATTTTCATTGTGCTGAATACTGGCTGTGGCTTAAAGGGACACAGAGTGCCAGGGTTCAGTAGTAAGTGACGCAAAGTTCAGGGGTCAGGTGTAAGTGACGCAGCGTTCAGAGGTTGGGAGTAGTAGATGATGCAGAGCTGAGGGGTCAGTAGTAAGTGACACAAACACATAAATTAATATATATATATATATATATATATAAAAAGTAGTAGGTGAGATGCACACACGGTCAGTGAAACAGGTGTGCCAGCAATCGAGTCTGTCCCAAAGACTCAATATAAAAAAGCAGAAGAGGGATTGCTGCACAAACAAAAGTAAATTTATTGATAAAATTTACATCACATCAGGTATAATTCAGGTATTCAGGTGACGTTTCGGACTAAACATGATATCGCCCTTCCTCATGACCCCATACCTGCAATAAAAATTGTAACCAACTTCACATAGAAAGGCTTATAGCTCACATCTATCATTAATCAGTTAATTACATTCAGCTGGAATCAATCTCCACAAACCACCCCTTGTATCTCTCATACATCATTTTTATATCTATGGGTATATCTGAACAATAGCTAAAAAACGGGACAAAAGGATGCCTTCCCTTGAAGATAGTATGCTGAATCATGTAGTTCATCCAAAAAAATACAAAGAAAACATAATCAATGAATCATCAAAATTTATTTGTGTATTCACATACCATGAAAAAAACTAAACAACAAACAAAGAAATCTCATAATGTGTGGCCGTATCGGCCAATATCTGGCAGATCGGTCAACACATATAGAGACTTGTACCATCATTAAAATAAATAAAGATCAAAATCTGTATTTAACCCTTTAGGATATAAAGAGTCTAAGCGATTTATCCAGTAAACTTCTCTTTTTCTCAATTCCAATTCTCTATTCCCCCCACGTCTGTTAGTTGGAATACCATCGATTACCATATATCTCAATTGAGAAACCGAATGGTTCATTTCTAAAAAATGTCTAGAGAGAGGTAATTTAGCGGTAATAGCGCCTGAATTATATCTGATATGATGTAAATTTTATCAATAAATTTACTTTTGTTTGTGCAGCCCTCTTCTGCTTATATATATATATATATATATATATATATATATATATATATATATATATATATATATATATATATATATATATATATATATATATTTTTTTTTTTTTTTTTTATATGGGACCAAGTTAACATTTTACACGGATATACCATGCTTGTGAACAAGCGCGGTATATCAAACTTCTTGTTCCAGCTCCACTTTCTTTCTTCTACATTGTTCAATTAAGCTTTGACAATAAAACGTAGAAGCTGATTGGTTACTATGCACAGCTGCATCAGATTCTGTGTGCACCAGTTTTAGTAAATAACCCCCTAGTGACCACTGAGTATAATAGAACCAACATATACAAAAACAATGTATTTTATTGTATATAGATTACACTTTTAGTATAACATTATAGAAAACATATGAAAATATTGTTACAAATAAATGAATCGCAGTCTTGATGTATTACCTTAGGAGGGGTCTTCGTGTTTTGTGGAACAAGACCCAACCAGGTGACAAAGAGTTGCTGTTGGCTATATACGCTTACCGGCCCATATGAGAAGTACCCCAAGGTATCCAGCAACATAAAGTTATATCTACAATAGCAAAAATACTATACTGTATATATGCCCAGCCTGTCATCATGTGGTCACTCACAAAAGTAAAACCTATTTTTATATATAAAAACAGAGGTGGAATCGTTCATTTTGGGCTTACCTAGATTTTCCTGCCCATATGGATAATATTACATATGGGGAGGGAAAATCTAAAGTGGGAGGGTTGGGGGCAACCTAAGACAAACCAATTAGAGCCCCAGGCTCTAATCACATTATTTTCAAAAATTTATGGACCCAATAGACAGCCATTAGTCCGGCACCCCACACACTGCACACACATAGAATTATTTATTTTTAAATAAATGATAATATGACTAACATTTTTTAACTTTGAGATGTTAAAAAAGATTAGTCATATTTTCATTCATTTAAAAATAAATTGTTCTATGATTAGCTTTCTTATTTGGTAAAACTTTGGGGGAGGGGGGGGCGATACCCCTGCGCCCCTTATGGACCAGCCGCCACTGTGTACAACCCTAACCAAAACCATATAATATGAGTTCAAACCTAAACACTTTCAATTTGTATGTGTAGAAGGTGCCCTGCTTATTGCGCAGCCAGGCTGAGCTGGCCGAGATCATTCTGTGAGGGAGAAAGTGCCTTCCTTACAAAGACACACAGGGCTGCTCACTCTGCATCCTCCCATGTCCCTATTGGCAGGAGGAGGACAGCCAATTACAGGAAAAATTACAGGGGGGATAATGAGAAAGACTTTAGCAGTAGCAGCTGCAAAGGATTCTGGGATATGTAGTCCCCATCTGAAAGGGCCCCATAGCTTTCTATGAACACAGAACTGCAAGAGCCAGCCTGTTCTGGGGAGAGAGGCGCAAAAGACTCCATCTTGATTTACCGGAGATTTCAATTATCATGCAGCAGGGGAAGGGACTGGACTTAGGGGAGTGGTTCTACCACCTGGGTCAGTCCACTGCATTGCTCCAGGCATCCACAACTGGTTGGGGACATTCAGCCTGAGAGAAAGGGATCTCAGGTGCATATCCAGGCCCACCTGCATCAACAGAGTGAAGCGTTCCAGTGTAACTTGACCAGTCGGGTCCCCAGAAGAGCCTGCCTGTTTCCAGGACATTCGTTTGGACCTGACAACAGGATTTGGTGAAAGGGCACTTGCCCATTTGCAGAAAACAAGGACACTGCACACAGAGAGTTGTTTCACTTTGCCCATTTAGCTTTATGGATACTGTATACAGACATCATCATTGCTCTTAGTTACCTTGCTGACACCTGTAGTGCTACAGGACACCAGCTCATTTGCAGATACAGAGATACTGTATACAGACACCATTGTCCTTTCATCTTGCACACACACGTCCAGGGCTCTGTATATGTAGTGGGTGTGCAGGATAGTTTATCTGGGAAGTTAAGCCCCTAAATGTTGAACTGGGTACAGTGTGTGTAATTGCGCCTGTGCTGTTGGGATAGAAGAGAGAGGATTGACATAAGAGAAGGACATTCTTCTGCTCTCCTCCTGCCTAGAGCCAATTTGAGTAGAAGTAATCAATCCGATATAAAGTTTAATATTGTGATTTATTTTCCATTTAAGTGTGCCTCTTCTCTTGGGGACATTCTCGGGTTTGGAATCCCCTGAAAGTAGCCTGAATTGAGAGCTATATTGATCTTAAAGTGTTACTAAACAGTAAAAATGTCTGTAGATGCAGCATAGCATACTTGTTATACTCACTGTGGAACTGCATTGAGTATAAAGGCTTTTTTATCCTGTATGCACAGATCTTTCCCCTCCTGGGGACGGCCAGCTAACACAGGCAGAGTAGCCAACCTGCACATGTTCAGTTATGTCTTTTATGCTGGAGAGCAATTTACTTGTTGATCAGAGTTAGCCAGGTCACATGATATTGATATAACACATGTGGCCGTGTATACAGGCTGAAGTGGAAATCTCCTCCTTTCTGAACTCTCAGCACTGGAGAAACTGTGCAGTTTATGATGTAACCGTGGTATACAGATCATCCAAAAAGGTATATAGTGGCAGTATTTTAATGTAAAAAGATGATTTATAAGCACCATGGGGGGGAGGGGCAATGAACTATTTTCATATTACTGGGTTTAGTAACACTTTATTCTCAACGAATTGCTCTCCAATTGATTACTTGAATATATATAGACTGTTACTGTCTGTAACCTCTCCACAGAAATATTGCAGTAAAGACAATTTCTGTGTATTATGATAATGTGTGTGTTTCTCATTGGTGATTGCACTTACACTATAGCCAGGTGTGCCAAGAGCGGCACAGTGGTGTAGTGGTTAGCACTCTCACCGAGCAGTAAAGGGTCTCTGGTTTAAATCAGAACCATAACACAACCTGCCTGGAGTTTGCATGTTCTCCCTGTGCCTGCGTGGGTTTCCTCCGGGTACTCCAGCCTCCTCCCACACTCCAAAGACATGCAGGTAGGTTAATTGGCATCTGTCCAAAATTGGCCCTAGTATATGAATGGGGACCTTGGATTGTGGGCTCCTTGAGGGTAGGGACTGATGTGAGTGTGGAATGTACAGGGATAGGGACAACTGTAGACACTCACTCAGGTTGAACTGGATGGACTGGTGTCTTTATTCAAACTTACTAACTATGCAAGAGGGGCAGAGACTGTTATTGGGGTATGAGAGGCAGAGAATGCAATAAGTAGAATTATAGGGGTCTGATAATGTTGAGTTTATATATATTATATTTATCTATAATATCACTTTAAGAATTTGTAATACACTTTCTTGCTTCTTCTTAGACACAGAATTTTCAGTCTATGATGACCTCCACCACCAGATAAGAAGCAACAATTGACTCCCTTTTTACTCCAAGAAATGGACAGTCTTATCTAGCTGGTCTGATCCAGTACCGTCATGGCGCCCATGTTTTCTTTCGCTTTCTATCAGTCACATGATGTCACCACCCATTTAAATGTTCCCTTGCTACAAAGATATGAATGCTGATTGAGCTAAACTATACAATCACACCTATAACATGCCTAGTGCTTATGCATATTCATAAAGTATATATTGTTAAACTTGATGTTTTTAAGTCACAGACACTTCCTTTTTCATTCGGTCTGGTAGTGCTGAATATCGGTGTGTTTTGTGTCTCTCCACTGCAGTGTATGAATAAAGCACCTACCTACTCATATTTTACAAAGCTCTGGGTCTGCAATCTCATCTGTATGTCTTGTTTAGAGACTCCTTAGCCTGATTTAACAGCAACAAACATATATAAGCGGCTCCTGCGGTGGTAGTGCTATATACTCAATCATGCAGGCCCTTGTAATCTAAAAGGAAACTAAATAAGAAAATGGTATAATGTATGGCCAGCTTTATTGTACTGCGAAAGTGGAAATGAACTTTAAAATATTTCCTGGTTGTAGTGCCTATTTCTGTCCACTAGATGTCCCATGTGTGCAACGTTTCTATGTATGTGTGCTCTATTCTGCAGCTACCGCACGATTGAGTATTGAGTGAGTGACCATGCTCATTTATTTCGAGTTTCTACCAAAACCTGGTGACAGTTGGAGTGAGACTACCCTTGTGAAGAAGTGCTATGAATGTGTATGGCGCCATGGCCCAGTACTAGCAGTACCGAGGACGAATAACGACCCCTTCCTCTATTCGGAATCCTATTTTGCGGACTTTGCACCTCTCGGAATTGTGCTTCACAAATATCCAGCAGGTGGCGCTGTGTGTGGAGGATTCCAACGCTAGCAACCGCCAGCTCACAGCGCAGCCTTCGCTAAGACTCATGGTCATTGTAGTCCTGCCGCGTTCTGTCTCCGCTACTGATATCGTCCTGTTCGGCTCCTTCCCCTGCAGCCTCTCCCTGTGTCAATACATCTCCTTCGTACTAAGCGTCCGGGCTAGGAAGGAGCTCGCCTGAAGCGACCAAGGAAGGCTACAGCCGCCTCCAGAGCTCAGAGGGAGAACTACAAGTCCCATGCTGCCTTGCGAGGCGGGGCACGGCAGGATTTAAAGGTGCAGTACGAGCCGGAGATAATGCAGCAGGTTGGTTAGGGGATTTTTTACTGCAATATACGTACGTATTTAAATGAGTGTGGTGGAAAAAAAAAAAAAAAAAAGAAGGAAGGAATGACAGGGTGAGACATGACACGAGTGAGAAGAGCGAGCCATCCTCCCCAAGCTGTGTGATAGAAGGTATAGTAGACTGGCAGCCTTCTCCTCTCATGTAACGCATGATGTGTGATTGGTGAGGGGGTCCTACAGGAACACTGCATGCTGGGCCTGGGGGGGGGGGATTACTGTTATTCTCTATGTGATCACAGATAGGCGTGCTGCATAGAGGGTGATGGGGGGGGGGGTGATCAGATTATGGCACCATACAAGTAAGGCTGCATTGTGTCTCTTCTATGCCCCATAGCCCTAAGGTGCCCATAATGAAGGGGCATGGATACCACTCATTTCTAGGATTAGGTGTCCTATGTATTCTACATATGCAGCAGTCCTTTTAGGCGTAAGCAGTTTGAAGAGGGTTCCGCCAAGCTGTCCTGCAGAGCAATCCTCTAGTGATCAGATCTGTTTGGGGCCCCCCGGGGGTGCCACCTACGCCTCTCTCTCCGCCAATGCTGTAATCTAGTCCTACCATGCCTGGCACAAGAAGATGTACAGACAGCATTTATATCATCTCCCCCCACCCACTACCCAAGCTTTGATGTGTCAACTGATCTTCACCAGCCACTTGCATGATATATATATATATATATATATATATATATATATATATATATATAATTTTTTTTTTATTAGCATTGCACCACAGGGCCTTTATTCCACCAATAGATCATCCCAGCTGTTTACATACAAAGTTTTATATGCTACGGAAATATGGATTTTTTTTTTTTTGGTTGTCGAATAATATGATGGTCTGCCTAAATGGAACTTTGCTGCTTCTAAATCAGAACCTGAACCATTTGCTGCAAATGAAACTAAAGGACAAAGACGATTGGTTCGTGTTGTTGCCATGGAGCCAATTGTTTAATAGCTTTGCATTTTGTGTTCACAAAAAAAAAAAAAAATGGTCGGAGTAGCAAATCAGGTGCTTGCTTTAAATTTCTAAATTATACCATTTATGACCACTGTTTTTTTTTGGGGGGGGGTTGTTTGAATTTTTGGGCAAGGGTCATTTTGTTTTTTATATTTTGTTTTTCTAAATTTTGGTTTAAACTTTATTATTATTATTATTATTATTATTTCTGTACTTGGGTAACTTTCTGAGTTTAGTCATTTTAACTTCATTTGAAATTGTGACGTAACCTCCTTAGACGGCTGAACAGTAGAGGGTGCAAGATCTGGCACTGCTGTTGTTGCTGTTGCTGCTGTTGTTGTTACTGTTGTTATTATTTATTACAGGTACTTGTATAGCGCTATCGATTTACACAGTGTTTTACATATATCGGAAGGCTATCCACAGGCGAGTCTGAATTCGTGGGAGGAGTCCGGGGCTATTTAGCCCTCCTCCACGGCTTGTGTTTCCAGGCTCCCACTAGAGCTGCACAATTCTGGCTAAAATGAGAATCGCAATTTTTTTGCTTAGAAGATAGATCATGATTCTCTCACGATTCTCACGACATAACATCATCTTTCACATTAAAACAAAAAAAATGATGCTAACTTTACTGTTTCGTTTTTTTTATTTATTTATTTGTTTTTTTTTTCCCCAAACAATTGCATTTGAAAGACTGCTGGGCAAACACAGTGTGACATAAAATATTTAGTATATAGTGAATATAGAATAGTGAATCGAGATTGTGTTTTTTTTTTTTTAAGATTAATCGTGCAGCTCTAGCTCCCACCCTCCCGGTTCCAACACATATTTCTGTCACACTTTGTCCAGTTATACTTATATACTTTCATCCATACAGGGTATGCCCTCCTTTCAGGTATACCGACCAGTCAGGCCAAGGCACACCGCAGGTCTCGGTAAGTTAGTGCTTGTCGGTACAGCAGGATTCTCGCTACAAATATTATATATTTACATCAGTCCCTGTCCTCAAGGAACTTGCAAGGTCTATAACTCTCATTTTTACATACACATACAAGGGCCAATACACATTTAGTATTATTATTGTTATTCATTTTTATTCTGGTTTTCTTAGCACCAACAGTTTGCACAGCTCTTTGCAAATTTAAAGGGATACAGTACAATTGCAATGCAATTCAAGACAAGGGCCTTGCTCATAAGAGTTTATATTGTAAAGCGCTGTGTAGCTATATAAATCCTGTATAATAATAATAATAAAGGGAGGGGCAGGGGGATGAGTTGATGGAGAAGAAAAGAAAAAAGAAATGTCAGTTGTTAGGTAGACACGCTAAAGCACTGGTCTCCAAACTGCAGCCCAGGGGCTGGATGTTGCTCTTTGTTTGCCTTTATCAGGCCCTTGGAACGCCATTCCTCCCGCTGACGCCAGTGGTGAGGCACCATTCCTCCCGCTGACGCCAGTGGTGAGGCACCATTCCTCCCGCTGACGCCAGTGGTGAGGCACCATTCCTCCCGCTGACGCCAGTGGTGAGGCACCATTCCTCCCGCTGACAACTTGGATGGGGCATTATTTTTTTCAGTAGTACCATTTTTCTACCCCCACAGGCCACAGTCCAACCCCCTCCAAAGGCCTAAAGAGCAGTAAACCGACCCCGTGTTTAGAAAGTTTGGAGCCCCCTGCTC
Source organism: Lithobates pipiens (assembly GCF_037356315.1). Lineage (NCBI taxonomy): Eukaryota > Metazoa > Chordata > Amphibia > Anura > Ranidae > Lithobates > Lithobates pipiens. The sequence goes on from NW_027507790.1 coordinate 22,475,210, forward strand.
ATGGATATGGAAAACTATGATGCGTTTGCCTATGAAGGCAAATTCTGGCTCTGCCCCTCTAGGGGAAAATAAAAACGAATTGAAGGGAAGGTAGGAATGCCCACTGCAGGTTTAAACAGAACACAAGTTGAACACCAGACTTGTGAGGTTGGGCTGCACTTTTAGGTGTGGGGGGCCTGATGTAAAATGGTGGCACTGCTAAAAGTAGAATTATGACAGATAAACCTTATAGGACCCTGTGGGTATTGTTTTCTTTTATTTTCAACTTTGACTATAATGTACCTTTTTAAAAGCCAAGCAATTTAGAAGAAAGAGATGAGTAGCAGGACTTTTCTTATCTCTGACTTAATTTACCCTCAGTATCCTAAGGCCTTGTAAATGTTGGACAGGTTTCCATGCATCTGCAGCATTTTCAGATATAGTAATATGAATAGACATAAGAATATAAATTGTTTCCAGCAGCCCTTATTTACGCCAATATGTTGTCAAAATGTCTTGGCTGTGTTGATCTAGACTTTTTGACTGAAGCCAGTTGAACAACAGCCTTAATTCAGTGTAATGCAGCATGGAACAGCCTGTTTTTGTATTTCTGGTGCAAGTCCAGCTTACATTTTAAGTTTTTTTAGTCCGACATGTCACTCATAAACATGAGAACAGCTGAGACCTGCCTTAAAATGTTTACAATCTAAGTGAGGCCATTTTAGAACTTTCCTTATTACAGGCATTAGGTGGCACAAGGTATAAAAAAACAATACTTTGGGTTCCTTCATGTTTCTTTCCATCTCTTTCTGAATATCCCGAGAACACAAAAGTCAGGACACTCTAATATGCAAATGTTAATTTGACAAAGCAAAGTCAAAGACTGCTTCCTGCACCTTCTGTCTATTTTGCCTAACTATCTCATTTAAGGGTCATTAGGGAAGCAGGCAAGCCCCCATCTTTAAGCCCAACTATTAAATTCAAGGCCCATTAGGCAAGGCAAGCCCTCATCTTTAAGTCCTCAAGTCATTTTTTGCATTCTTTTCTATCTCCTGGGTTTTGTGTTCCTCATGAAGAGGTGTTCAAGTATCTTTAGGCAACTGATGGGGTTGCTTTTCAAACCTGGTGGCACTTACAATATTTTAATATAGAGAATTTGTTCTTTAAAGGTTGGAACAAGCCTAATAGAGAACTGAGAATTGAGCCTTTCCACAAGGAGTCTTGTAGTAGTCCTTTAGATAAAGTTCTGAATGAGGAGCACTTTAAACCTTAAGGGTAGCGTGCTGACTGCTGCTTGGGAGGTATTTGTAGGGTTGTGAAGTGTTTTCAAGGCACAAAATAATACTTTTGGTTTTATTCCCTGGTTAATACGAAGCCTGTAAAAGGATTAAAAGAGTGCATTAGAAATGGTGGGAAGTATAATTAAATCTCACGGCAGCATTCATGATTGATTGTAGAGGTGAATATCTTATAAGCGGAAAACTAAAATAGGGGTAGTTGAACAGTTATAATTTCTGTTTCCAATTATTGTTTTAAGACCTTAATGTCTTTATTTTCCATGTACATTCCTTTGTACTGCACAGTTTAAGCATCTCAGCTAAGTACGTTGTCTGCAATGCTGACAAATCTGGAGATGGCAGTAGTTAAAGGCATAGTTTACCTTTGCCAAAAAGCTGCCTATGCAGGTATGTGGTACCTGTAGATAAAAACAAATCGTGTAGCCCTAACCAAAGTTGAAGCAAGCTTTCACTGATTCAAACCCCCTCACATGTGCATTCTCTTCTGTGACACCCTGGCTCTGAGCTCAACGATTGATAACTCGCTCCCGTGATAGAGGTGAACAGTAAAAGCAAGGAGTCTCTTGGCAATGTCATAGCAACAAGGCATTACTGGATGAAGCAATTTCTGGGAGTATTCAGTCAGGCTTCAGGAGATACAAAAATGGCCTATGCCTATAAGAAGGGCAAATTTTCAACTTTGTTCAAAGCTGCACAGTTTTTTATCTACAGGCGCCCCTTACCTTCACAGGAAGTTTTATGGTAAAGGTGAACTTTGCCTGTAAAACAATGGCTGCAAATCACCTAACAAGATCCATTTCAATGCTAGTTGCTAAGAACGTGGGATATTTTGTTCATATTTTACCTGTAAGTACAGAAGCCCTATGTAGTGGGAAAAAATAAAGGTCAAGGGAGAATACACATTTCAAATTTTCCAAAAATAGCAGGTTAAGTGCGCGCAAACCAGATAGTGGCTGGCGTGTTAAATGGCAGACCTTCAAATACTCACTATTGTCTGTTTAGAAGAAGCAAACCCAAGATTTTTTAATACAGTTTGGAGGGAGGTATCATACGAGGATGCCTTTTAGTCTACCTAATGGGGAAAACTCATCCAAACAAGCGGTATCGAGCAGCATGTTATTGCACTTCAGTTTTCAAACTGCTGTGTGAACAATTTGAAAGCATTAAAGAGGAATTAGTCTCTAATTGTACCTACAGTTAAGCCTATAACAATTTGCACCGTTTCAGAGATATTTACTATATACGCTACCACCGATGTCATCGGCACATGTGCACTGAAAGAATGCCCGCTCTTGCCGTTTCTTCAGGGCCCATGACGTCATCGTGTCTCTGGCCAATCAAAGCGCCGGAGCCTATGAACCCAGTAGGGAAAGATGTCGGCCCTGTCAGCAGTTTGCTGCCACTGATTCAGGGCATTGTTCTAAGGTAAGTTTTTCATAATGAGTTAGTATCTCATGCACACTAGCTCATTATAACTTTGTCTTGCAGGGTTTGTTTTTTTTTTTTTTTTTTTTTTGAGGTTTACAACCTCTTTAAATGGCCATATTATGGCAGGAGTAGAAAATGTCCTAATATCAGTAGGAGTAAATAGTTTCCCCTCTTTGGTATGGGTGGGAGGAATGGCACTTCGTCACTGGTGTCAGCGGGAGGAATAGTGCCCTGTTTTCAGTGGCAGGAACTATTCCCCACTGTTACTGACGGTAGAGGGAATAATGCTCCAAGAGCTGGATAAAGCAAGCCAAGGGCCACAACCGGCCCCTGGGGCCACAGTTTTGTAACCACTGGTCTAAATAAACACACGTGTTAAGTTTGTAATGCGTAGGACATTTCACAGAGCTTATTCAAAAAGGATTTCTGCTTCTCATAGAAGTGGACAATTTGGTCAGGAGTTGGTGAGTGGACTTTAAATATTACTCATCTATGTGGTCATGATCTTCTGATTAGCTGACCTCGAGTCCTTATGTGATCTTATCCAGAGCATGGGGCCACTTTCTTTGTCTGTTAAGGTGTCAATGAATTCACCTAGATTTACAGTAGGTAAAGATAAAACAGCACGGAAGAAACAAAGGGGCTGACCACAGGATTTCACATAGATCACATTGAGTGGGAACCAATGAATCAGGAGATCATGACCATATAAATGCCCAATCCATTCTCTTTGCCATCATGTCTTTCATTCTCAATTTACTGTATTTTTATTTTTACTTGTGGATAACATGGTGACATTGCTAGGTTATTCCAATGTGGAGTTTCACCAACTTTGTGTCCTGGTGACATTGGAACTGAAATTGAGGGGAACTCCAAAACTTTGAGCTGTCGCCAAAAGAGGAATGGGGGGTTAAACTCTTCCATTAAGGACACCTGCTTCAGTGACAAGTCAGAGGCGATTTCCCATTACTTTGATATTTTCTTTCAATTCCTGTTGTGTTTACAGGGCAGGACGTGAAGGGAAATCTCCCAATGGCAAACCATTCCCTACACTATAAAAATGGATAAAAAAAGTAAAATTTTTATAGCTAATGCAGACAGCGTGGCTGCCGTAGTTCATTGAAGCATTTTGATGGTATAGCATCTGCATCTTCTGATTCCTTAACATATTGAACTGGACGGACTATTGTCTTTTTTTCAACCTTACCTACTATGTAACTATGTAAAATCCTAACCCAACATAAGGCACTCGCCCTTCCCCCATTATCATTAGTAAGAATACCTGATGAATAAGCATATCATGGATGTGAAGAGATGGCAATTATTTTCTTTATCGCTAATGCTACCGGGAACAATAAATATAACCTATAGAAACACTTACGTAATAGTTCCACTTTCAAGGTTACAGGCTGTGCTAAAGTGATTATAATGAAATACTTTATCGCTCAATACTAAAAGATGCTTTACTGCATTGCTGACTTTTTTAGATGGTGATCTCTGTGAAGCTGTTGACTAATTGATATGAAGTAACACTGTTAAATGTATTGTGACTACTGGTTACTATGTCCGTATTCTTTTTTTTTTTTTGGGGGGGGGTTGTGAGACAGTACCAAGATCATGTTGGTGTGTGACCCAATGTAGTCCAGCCTTTAGGCAAAGCAAGCTGGTCTTGTAGCATGCTTCTTTGCTATTTGTGCCATTACCATTGGTGATGAGCATCTAACATGGACAAAACACTTGAAAAAACACAATGTAGCAATTCTGATTTCTCCTGCTATCAAAAACGTTTCAGAGCCTTGAATTATAATGGTTTGATATGCATACAATAGGTTCGTCTAGGTAAAAAATGTTCTCTTGCCTAATCTGAAGTTTCCATGATTCTGTCTTCCCTCTCTATGCAGAGAATATTATGAATGGGAAGTTCTTCCAAGACTTCAGCAATGGCACAGCACTCAAAGATACCAAACCTGCAAATTTAGCTGTCCATAAAAACGACCTTGACCCTCTAAAGCTGGCTATAAACCAATAGAATTTTGTTGGACAGTTTGTATGGAATTTCAGAAAAATCATTCTTTAGAGCAGGGGTGCCCAACTGCTGGCCCACGGCGTCCTCTGATGTGGACTGCCACCTCCTGCTCTAGAATGGTGGGTCGGCAAGCCCAGATCATGGGTTTCCAAAACACTATCCCCGAACATCAGTGTGCAGAATGGAGCTGATGCTTCCTGTATATCGCTGACTCCTGTCACAAGCGGAGTGATACCAAATGTACTCCACCTGTGACAGGAGCGATACAGGAAGCATCAGCTCTGCTCTCTACTGCAGCCACATGCTTCCGGCTCCAATGGCAGAGAGTGGTGGCCAGAGTTTTCTGGCGGGGGGGCGTCCCCCTGTCAGAACACAACCTCTTAGTGGGGGAGATTGCTGCACTAATGTTAGATCCTTAGTACAATGGCTCTGACCAGAGCTGAGTGCAGTGTGTACCCAGCTTAAGGCTGGCCATACACAGTGTGAATTTCTTTCCTGTTGCAGGAAAGACATTTGCACAATTCCACCATCAAAACAGACAGTGTTGACGGGGGTGGGCAGGGGATGCTGTTTTCTCTGGGAGAAGACAGTGATTGTTGCTAGTGGCTACAGCAGTTGCTAGCAATAATCGCAAGAGACTATGGCAGGCTAGTTGTACCCAAGTTGATTGATCTATAAACTTGGTATGCTCAGCCTGCCCATTAATGGTTCAAATCTGTCTGATGATCCCCTGCTGAGCGGGGGGGTGGCTGCTCCTTGTCCTCTCTGCTTATTCAGAGCAGACACAGCCTGCTCTCCTCTATGGGTGGACGGAGGTTTACATCTGACTGCCATCCGACGCATGTCCATTTACATCCAACTTCCCATAGAGGAGACTAGCAGGTCCAATTGGGGCCACCTGAAAAACTGACAGGTGGACCCAATTGGTCCACTAGCATGAAAGGGCCCTGTGACAGACCTAGCCAGGAGAGAGGCTTTTGGAGAGTATTGAATGCTAGCCTCTTGACTTCTGATTATAGGCCCTGTATTTTAAGGGAACAATACTGTTTGCGAGGTGAATGAGAAATCCAGTCTGATCTGTATTAATCGGACTCAATTTTGTATATATGTATATATTGTATATTGTCTCATTTTGTTGTGGACTCTTTGCTGTGATCGTTTGGGGTGTGGCTGTATTCCAATTTTCTATTGTCTGTCTGCCTTGGCTATCACAGGATGTGTATCTCTATGGAGGGAGGGGGGATTCCTCCAGCAGCCCCCCTGCTGATGAGCCTGTTTACTGATGAGAAGTTAAACACACCTGACCTGTGTGTCTGTCATTGGACAGTTTAACTCTTTTGCAAGGGTGGGGGGAAAGAGTCTCGGAGTTATATTATCTGTTGTGTCCATGTGTGATAATAAATGAGTTTGTTGTTTGCCACTCCAAGACTGGTGTTGCCTGGTGACTGGGTGGGCCAAAGGGTCTTCGATAGCATTGGTTCTGAACAGATGAAGCATAAATGGTGGAAAGAGACCTGTTTGAGGATAGGGCTTTGTCACAGGCCCTAATGCCATGTACACACAATTGGAATTTTGGTTGGAAAAAGCTCTGATAGCTTTACAGACGGGATTTCGCTCAAGCTGTCTTGCATACACACGGTCACACCAAATTTGGACCGTCGAACGCAGTGATATACAACACGTACGACGGGACTAGAAAAAGGAAATTCAATAGCCAGTAGCCAATAACGTCCGTCTCGTTGAATCTGAGCATGCGTGAGTTTTTGCACGTCGGAATTGCATACAGATGATCAGAATTACCAAAACTTTTTCAGTTTGGGAAAATTGAGAACCTGCTCTCAATCTTTTGCTGGCGGAAATTCAGCCAGCAAAATTCTGATGGAGCCTACACACGGTCGCATTTTCCGACGAAAAGCTCTTATCTTTTGCTGGCCGAAATTCCGACCATGTGTACGCGGCATAAGTGAAATAAAACTGTGGACTAATTTCAGACCTGTCCTAAAGAGTTTGTGCACCTTTGCAATAAAATTCGCTTTAAGGCCTCATGTACAATGGACATTTTTACAGCTGCTGTTTTTGGCTTCAAACGTTTTTCTTTCTACAGCCAGTAAAAGCCCCAGTATTCTATGTGTCCATGCACACCTAGGCTGTTAGCCATTTTTGGCTGGGACGTTTTCTGGCTGGAAAAGAAAAAACAAAACTAGTGTGTTTGAAGAGGAGCTTTTCAGCTGTAAAAACTCTTTAAAATTCCTTTTACATTGGGACCATTTTCAGGTGCTTTAGTGCTGGAAATAGTCTCTAAGTGCCTGAAAACCACCTCCCATTCATTCAAGTGTGACTTTTCACACTGGGGTGGTTCGCTAGCGGGACATTCCGAAAAGTCCTGCAAGCAGCATCTTTGGGGTGGTTTGTGAGCTGTGTATTTAGTGCTCCCAAAACGCCCTGCCCATTGAAATGAATAGGCAGCACTTCTGAAGTGCCGCAACACGGGAGTTTTTAATCCCTTCTCTGGGCTTAAAAATGCCCCGCCCCGTCATCGGCACATGCGCACTTAAGCAAACTGAAGCAATGACACGTACGTGCTGTTGCTTCAGTTATACTGTGCTGTTACCAGGGGCTACCACACGCATGTGCAGGAGTGATGTAATCGCGGCTCCAGCCAATCACAGCGCCGGAGCCGCAATACCCGGAAGTAACCCCGGGAGAGATGACGGCCGCCGACGCGGTGAACAAGGACCATTGTGGGGGCTTCAATCTAAGGTAAGTAATTAATAATGAGCTGGTATGCTATGCTTTGTCTTGCAATTATTATTATTATTTTTTTTTAAGGGTTTAGAACCACTTTAAAGTGTTACTAAACCCTGTAATATGAACATAGTTCACCTGCCCCCAACAATGCCCACAGCCTCTAAATCTTATTTTTACATTAAAATACTGCCACTATATACCTTTTTTGGTGGATCTGTATACCACGGTTACATGATAAACTGCACAGTTTCTCCAGTGCTGAGAGTTCAGGTAGGAGGAGATTTCCATTACAGCCTGTATTCACGCCCACATGTTTGATGTCAATACCATGTGACCTGGCTATCTCTGAGAACAGGTAGAAAAGACACAACTGAGCATGTGCAGGTCGTCTACCCTGCCTGTGTGTTAGCTGGCCTTCCCCAGATAAACCGTGCAGAAGGGGAAGGATGTGTGCATACAGGATAAAACAGCCTTTTTACACAATGCACAGGATTAACCCCTGAAGTTCCACAGTGAGTATGCTATGCTGCATTTACAGACAGATTTTACTGTTGTGGATTTAGTGACACTTTAACCTTATTAGTGGCAGCAGGCCTAGTCATCATTTCCATGCAGTACATGCCCACAGGAAGTGCGCTGGGGGTTTGACTGGAAAAACCTGTTTTGCATGTGAGTCTAAAAGGCTAATGTACACAGGCTTTGGAAGCCGGATAGTGATTTGTTGCAATGTCAATGACTTGATCAAAATTAAAACACTGTATTTATTCTGCATCCATCAAACCAGCTTTCAGGTTTTTGTCAGATGTAAAACACAAATTTCTGTGTACACTAGCCCAGAGGGATATTCGGAGTCTATCTGCTCTCACAAAATGAAAGGAAATAGAAACTGTCAGGGACCCTAATTGCAGTGCAGCACTTAAAGCAGTATTAAACCCCAAACCAAAAACGTAACCTGTTGCAAATTTAATAATCATTCGATATGGTGGCTGCTTTTGTTTTTTTAGGCTTTTACTGTTTTCACGTGGTGATCTGGCCAGTAATACACAGTGAGATTTACTAAAATTGGAAAGTGCAGATACCTGATACAGCTCTGCGTGGTAGCCAATTAGCTTCTAACTTCAGCCTGAGGGCTTTTACACTGGAGCGGTGCGCTTGCAGGACAGTCAAAGTCCTGCAAGCCGCATATTTGGAGCGCTGTATTTACCGCTCCTAAAGCACCCCTTCCCATAGAAAACAATGGGGCTAAAACAACATTAAAGCGCCACAAAATATAGCGCCGCTTTACCGCCAGGGCCCAGAATGCCCCAGTGTGAAAGTAGCCTTAACCCTCCCCCCCCCCCCCCCTTCTGGTGTCACAGCTGGCACCTTTCAGGGGGTAAGAGGGTGCAGATACCTGTCTAAGGTACCTCAGGTATTTGCACCCACTTCCGGGCATAGACTCCCACGGGAGTCGATGCCGTTTCCTGTCTTGGCGCGCTGTCTGCTGGGACACGCACGGGTCCCAGAGACAGTGCGGACCATTGCCATTGCGCTGCATGACTTGCACATGTGCAGTAGGGAACCGGGAAGTGAAGCTGCAACGATTCACTTCCTGATTCCCTCACTGAGAATGGCAGCAGCGGCAGCAGCCGAGAGCCGATCGATCGGTCTCGGCTGCCGACATCGCTGGACCCTGGGACAGGTGAGTGTCCATTTTATTAAAAGTCAGCAGCTGTAGTATTTATAGCTGCTGGCTTTTAATATTTTTTTTGTAGGTGGAATCCCTCTTTAAGGTTTGACCTCATATTATATGGTTTTGGTAAATCTAAAGGAAAAAAATCTAAAGAAAATCATATAGTGTGTATCCAGCATAAGATTGCTCCCACTCTGGAGGAAAGAACAGCATGGTTATTCTGGGGGGGGGGGGGGGGGGCTTGTTGGATGTACTGGCAGACTTAAATACACTAACAAATTGAAGCCAAGCTCAAGATAATACTTTTTAAAGTGTTTAAACCCTTACAACGCACTTTGTGCTACAGGTAAGCCTATAATAAGGCTTACCTGTAGCTACCCAGGATATCTCCTAAACCGTGCATGTGCCAACGTCATCGGCACATGCGCACTGAAGCAATGGTATGTACGTGCTGTTGCTCCAGTGAATGTTCTGCAGCCAATGAACTCCCCAGTATGTTATCCTATGTATCCATGCATACATAAGCTGTTATCAGCGATTTTGGGCTGGGGCGTTTTCTGGCTGAAAAAAAAAAAACACACAGAACCAGTGCTTTTTCGGAGGCGTTTTTCCAGCTGTAAAAACATGCTAAGACCCCATACACACTATACAACCTGTTTGTTTTCGTTTAGATTTACCAAAAGCAGTGCAAGGGCCTGCCTGATTGCATGCAAATTGAAAGTCTTAAGGTTTGACCTCATTATATGGTTTTGGTAAATCTGAAGGAGAAAATCTATGGAAAATTGTATAGTGTGTATCTAGCTTTACTCTGATAAAAGCTTAAAAATGCTGAAAAACACAACTAATCAACGTTTAGCTGCTTTGTGAGCCATAAGCTTTTTTGGAGTATAGTTTTACTAAAAAAAGCACAGCAAAACTCATTCTTCAGCTACAGATTTCTACAGCCAAAGCTACTGGCTAACCCTGAAGTAGTCAGATAAGGACAGTTGGAGTAATGACAAAAGGCCTTATCTGCCTACTGGTTGTAGTTCTGGGTCTGTTGCTATTAAAGGATTATAAAGTAAGATAAGGTGTGTATGTGCACCTTATCTTTGCAAAACTCCCAAGAGCTAGTGCTCTTTAAAGATCTTCTCTGGGTGTCACTAATTGATGTGCTCCCTGTGTCACCAGTGGTGGTCATGTGCCCTTTTTAGGCATAGATGATAAGTAGCACTCCTGCTATGTGATACCAGTTTGCGGCCCTTGAATATGCCCAAATTTTTGTTCAATTTTAGGAGGGACTGACCCATTTTTTTTTTAAACCAAATCATTCCGTTGTCCCAAAGTTATCAAAGTGTTATTGTGTATTAAGCGTTTTTACACAAAGTCTAAATTATTTAATTTTGTTATTTGAAAACATTTAATATAAAGAAATGTCAAGAGTTAAAAATGGTTTACGTAGTTTGCCATATCATTTTTGTAATAAGAGTTCTATATGGCCCATAAAGTGGGGGTTATTGTAGTGTAGAGTCCTCTGCCTAAGGATTTTGTGCTAAAAAGTGCCCTTCTTTTCCATCTCAGAAAGCTGGAAGGTACGGTGTAGTCTGTAGGCTTTCAGATGTTGGAGCTAGCGGCATTCAGGCAGAATCTCAAGAAATGCTTAGATCAGGTCCCTTTTTTAAAGGCAGACATCAAGCTGTGTACAAACTGGCCCAAACCAGAGTACCAATTGGGATACCCAAAGCTCACTCACTAAAACTAACGAGTCCTTAGCTGAGGCACTTTCTCTTCAGGCCCAATGTCATTCTCATGATTCATCATTTTGCTTTACTCTGTAATGCGGGTCAGTGCCTAGGACTATAAGGCTAGGAATGGAGCCATCGTGGGGGGAAGGCACAATAGTGTACTATAGTACTATTCTTTACTTCAAACATCCTGTTGTATACAAACTTTAGAGGAAATTTATACCAGAAAATTTAGGTTTCAGTTGAAGTGGATACACGCTACAATACTTGTGAAGCTACTCCTTGGACACACTTCCTTACTGCAGTGTTATATAGGTATGGGCTTGCTGTGGTTTATGGCGTAACTCTAGGTTTTAGTAAACTTTAAAGTGACTAAATTTGTGCTTGTGTGTTTTTTAATAATTAAAATAATAAATTGGTTTATACTTGCCTGCTCTGTGCAATGGTGTTGTACAGAACAGCCCCAAACCTCGTCTGGTGCCCTCCACTGGCTCCTGTTCTGTGACTGCCCCATAGAACGCCACTTGCTATGGAGACCGACGTGCAGGCTCGCTCCTTAGCAGGGCTGTGTGTGCCCATAAACACACACTGAGCACACCTCGGCTCCCGCTCCAATGGCTCCCACTACTATTCCGAAATCTGTGAGACCAAGAAGAGGGAACTTGCAGATGGACACAGAGCTGAATCGATAAAGGACTTGTGTTGAGGAGGGGAACAGACAGTGCAAGGTTTTTTTTTACCCTAATGCAGAGAATGCATTAAATGGGTTGTAAACTCTCGTTTTTTTTTTCACCTTAAAGTGGAAGTAAACCCTCCTATCGTTTTCAGTCAAGGAAGCTGCCATCTTGGCCTCTAATAATTCTTCAACTGCCAGAATGCTGCACGTATGATCAGTTATGACACCCTCCCGTTCCCTCGGCGGAGAAGCACTCTTCCTCTCTGCCCGTTGTCTCAGCTCTTGAGTGAATAGATTGATGGCAGCACAGCCATTGGCTCCTGCTGCTGTCAATCAAATCCAATGACGTGGGCGGCGGGGCCGAGTCCTGCATTCTGTGTGAATGTACACAGATGCAGGACTTGGGAGCGCTCCTGCGTGGGTGTCCACCTTTTGGAGAGCCTTCGATGCAGGGAGGAGCTACCAGCGAGGATGGGGGGCACTCTGTGCATAACGAACTGCACAGTAGAGGTAAGTATGACATGTTTGTTATTTAAAAAAATAAAGAAGCCCAACCCCTTTTAAGGTAAAAAAAAATAGCATTTAGAACCATTTAAATAGTTAATTTGGACCATGCTAGTCCAAATAAAATTATCCTTCAACAATACATACAGCTTCTGTTTAAACTGTATGTAGCATCAGCTACAATACAATATACGACACTGTGCTCTGGGAGTAGAATGCAGACTTTGTCCTGCTTCTACAATAAATTCAAGTTGGTTGGAGTGCTGTTCGGCCATTCACAGGAAGCTTTGTATTTTCTGGATAACTACAAGGCTTCCTCTGATTGGGTTGAAGAGGCAGGCAGATGATATCATGATTTCCACCTTAGATAATCAGATGAAACCTTGTAGTCATCCAGAAAATAGCTGAGCAGCACTCAGTCCTACACAATTTTGTTTCAGGAGTGGGACTGGACTGGACTCATCCCACTGCTAGAACACATCGCTGTATACTGTATGTAGGCAATGCTTCATTGAGTTTATATGGCATTGACAGCAGCTAATTGTATGAAGGAAATAGTTGGTCCAAGCATACCAAAATTCACTAAAACTTGGAGTAAGGCTTGCAAATCCCTTTTCAACCTGTTTTTCCCCTTTTACAGTACTTATTTTGTTTTTTTAATGTTTTGTATTGTCGTGTTCAGTATATAGATGGTTGGTGCATTTTTTATAAATAGTGTCAGGTTATTTTTGTAGCCATTACTGGAATGATTATAGTATTTTGTATATATATATTTTAGAGAACTTGGGTTCTCTGCAGATAATGTAGGTGCACCTGATAAACACCCTTTGGGGGGGTTGAAAGGGTATTTCTTTTATGCTGCAATTGATGTGAAGCTTTTATGTGCACACGTTGGCTTGTATACCATCTTAAGCTCCCATTTACCCTACTGTAGCTCATCATACATTTTTTCACAGTGAGCATAGGGCAGCTACTTTATTTCAGTGGGCTGCCTTACACCTGACAATGAGGCATCATTGAGTTTTGCTTGGTTTTTCATGTGCCTTGCCTTTTTTTTTAATGTGCAAATGAGTGCATCTTGCTTGCAAGCTCTGCGATACCATTGGCATTTAATAGCACTGTGTGTTTCAAAAATTGCATGCACTGCACAAGTGTGAATGGAGGCTAAAGGACTCGCCCACGTGAATGCATAGCGCTGTACAGCATTAAAAGCCATTTCCTTTTTTGGACTAGCATGGAGCTTTGTCCAAGCCTCCTATATAAGTGAATGGAGACACAACGGCCTCGCCTGCACAGCCCAGCTAGAGGGGTATGTAGTGACGGGTACACAGCCCACAATGAGGGATGAGACTATGCATCCAGGGCCATGTACTGCCTCTGATTTCGACATTTTAAATCACTGACCTAGAACAAGTACAGAGATACAGTTCTTGGATTTCCCTTATAACAGATGTACCCTAAGGGCCCATTCCCATCTTCAGATGACCTTAACCTGTGTTTAGCACAGCAAACGGGTACACAGGAACTGCAATATGTTGTGTCATTCTTTTTAGCCCTTTGACGTTCTGCTCCACCGTTTGGTAGAGCACATTTTGAGTCATGCTAACTTTAAAGGGTTAAATCACATCCCAATGCACTATTATAGTAGAAGGCAATGTAGTCACACTTCACCAAACCACAAAGCACACACCATGCTTTTTGATGCACTGCGTTAAAAATAAATCAGTTCTGTTATTCAGTGTGTTAAGGTGTTGTACCATCCCATTCAAAACAAATAGCCTGCCTTAACACACAATAACATAGTATGTTAATGGAGTACATTAATCTCAAGCATAGTGTGAATCTGACCTTATAGAAGGTAAATGTAAACTGCTGGGGGGGCTATCTTTAAGTGGAAGTCATTGCTTAGCCCTGCGCATTTGAAGTTATTCTAATTACGGGGCTAAGGATGCTCATTTATAGTTGCTACACATAGCAGAAATAGATTTGGCTTCTTAAATAGGAATTTGCCATTTGTTTACTATTTTAAAAGGTCAAAATTAATGTATGCACTTTTTTTTTTTTTTTTTTTCCCATAGTTTGAAAAACCTGTGCATGTCAAACTCCATTGCCATCTTCTGCACCTCTTCGCGCTGATTAAAAAAAAAAAAACTCTTAGCCCTTGTACACGCAGTCGGAGATTCCGACGGAATGTGTCCTAACCGACCGTTTTGTCGGATATTCCGACTGTGTGTGGTCTGCATTGGACTTTTTCCGTCGGAATATACGACGGACCAAGTTTTCCAACTTGCCGGTAAAATTTTCAGACAAAATGCTCCGATCGGACATACTCCGATCATGTGTAGCCTACTCCAACGGACAAAGTGCCACGCATGCTCAGATCAAATTCCTAGACCAATGCTATTGGCTACTAGCCTGAACGTAGTCCCGTCGTAACGAAATAACGTCATTACGTTATGTACAATCGAATTTTCCGACAACTTAGTCTGACCGTGTGTATGCAACATCACTTCCGGACCTCTTCCGAAATTAATCTGTCGGAATTAGTCCGACTAATTTGGTTGCCGGAATCTCCAACCGTGTGTACAAGGGCTTATAAGTGAGTGACCAGTTGGGAAAATAAAGTGTGCCGATTGAGGCCCCGTCCACGTTGTGTTGTGAGAACCCACATGTTCTCATGCACATTACCGCAACAAGAAGCACCGTACGCTACCTGTGATGGTGTTGTGCCTTTCATTCTGAATGACACTTTAAAGTGGACCTTCAGTCACTTTCAACTTTCCATCTATTACATTTTCTGCCCTTGTTTTAACTTTGGATTAGAGCTGCAACTAATGATTGATTTGTCTGTCGACTAATCTATCGATTATTTTTTCGATTAGTCAACGACTATCCGATTATTTATTTTTATTTTTTAATGAATCTAGTGGTATTTTTTGATTAGCTAATTAATCCTTTGGATAACCTTGAGAGTATTGTATTGGCGGGCAGAGTATTGGCGGGCAGAGTATTGGAGGGATGGCTGCTTCCATCCGACCTCTCCCCTCCACTGCACAGATCAGTACAGAGAGGGGAGAGAGAAACCGGCGTCATGTCATGACGCCGGTTTGTTTACAAGTGATCGCTCCATCGGAGAAGAAAGAGTGTAGAAAGATGGCCACCGCTTCAGAGCTAGGCCGAAGCCGTGGCCTCTCCTAAGGCCGAGACTGCGGAGCGCTCCGGAGCGCGGCATGTGCGCTCGGAGCACGGATCGGTGGCGATCCGTTGCACCCCTAGGGACGGCGGCACGGAGGGGGAGAAGAGAGGGGGATGGCGGCACGGAGGGCAGCGGTAGATACTAAGCACTGCCCCCACTGTGACGCATCGACGCCCTGCATGCACATCGACGGATTTTCTTAGTAGCAGCTCTACTTTGGATAGAAAAAACATTTTTTTTTCTGACAGTAAATGCCTTATAAAGTCCACTTCCTGTTTATTGTCTGGTAAGAAGCCTAGGCTTATGACATCATGCCTCCCTCTCTCCTTCCGGGAGGGGGAATTAGTCATAACAGGGCCAATCAGGGCTGGAGGTATGCCTCCTGTGTAAATCCAGGAAGTGGACAGGCAGCAGCTTCAGCTGCCCACAGTTAAAATGAATTCAGCCAGACTAAGGCCCCTTTCATGCTGGGGTGGTGCAGGCGCCTGCTGTAAAATGGCGCTAGTTTTAGCGGCTGTTTTTGGCTGTCAGTGGGGGCAGTTTTAACCCCCTACTAGCGGCCGAGCAAGGGTTAAAAATACTGCAAAGTATAGCTGCGCTGCCCCATTCATTTGGGGAGGAGCGGTATACACATCGCTCCTTCACTGCTCCAAAGAAGCTGCTAGCTGGACTTTTTTTTTTTTTTACCGTCCTGCCAGCACACCGAGGGCTTTCACACTGGAGTGTGAGGAGCGGCTCTTTCAGGGCGCTTTGCAGACGCTATTTTTAGTGCTGTAGTGCCTGCAAAGTGCCCCAGTGTGAAAAGGGTCTTTGGGTGGATTCACACCTATGTGTTTTTAGTGCTTTTTGCAGATTTGCACTACAGAACATGTTCCATAGGAAACCGTGTTAAATGGACTGAAATGCAAAACTGCAAAATGCAAAAAGCACAAAAAATTAATAGGTGTCAATCCAGCCTTAGTTGAGGGAAATTTCTGCAGCAAATTTAGCAAGTACAGAATCACAGTATATATTAAACACGCAAAGTTGTTGGAGGGAAGCTTCAGAATGGCGAAGATATTTTTATTACAAATTCTATGAGCAGACTGCAGTTCCTCTTTAATGCACCTCACCTAATGTGCATTGTAGTACGGTGTGCTGTAAAAAAAAAAGAAAAAAGTAAAGGTTATGTTTGTACTTGGTGAGGTGCATGCCAGTCCAATAACCTTGAATGGACTGCCTAAAGCATAGCACATAATGATGTGAAAATACATTTGTGCACCTCGGTAAGGTGTGAAGGGTAGGGTTAGGATTGTTTGTGTTATGTGAAGCTGGTATTGCACACTATGGAGTATAGCGTGGTAATGAAGCACAATCTCTCTGCATGCCCCCTCTATCCCTCTATCAGTCCAGCACAATGCACGCTGACTTGGGGAGTGTCTGAATGCTGTGAAGCAGAATGTATTCAGTTCTACTGGCAATGGCCTCGACAGCAAACTTCATTGATGTCATTCTATTCTGTAATGTGGGCCAGAATTGTATTGCTTTTATTTCCGAGCCAGAAAGGGATCACTCTGCCACCAGATGACATATTGCAGTAAGTACTGTGTCCTGCACAGAAAACGGGGTCCCTTTAAATGCATGCAAGAGTGTTTGATTGCTGAGGACAATTCCTGTGTGTCTTCTCCCCAAATCTATCCATAGCCCTGTATGATGACGGTAAATATTAGTGATTTATTATCATTTTCCAGGTATCTGTCCCTTAATAAAGATATGGATGGTATTTGTACAGCTCTGCCTTAAGTACAGTTTCTATCTGTGTGGATTTCTATGTGTTTTCCATGGAAGAAATGAGCTAGGAAATGTGGTGCCAGGAACAGGAGGTCTGCTGCATGCTGAAGCATTAAATATTTGTAGTCCCAGCAGCTGCTCTGAGTGGGTGGATCACACAAACAGCCTTTCCTCGCACTAGCGTATTTTGTCAATACATGACTATGAAGAGGAAGCAAACCTTGACAACAAAAAAACGTCTTCCTAGCTGCCTGAATAAACTATTCCTTTAACGCCTGTTTTAACAAAACTCAAATTACAATTGATTGCTATATTCTCTGTATATTGGTGTAATTAGAAGGTATTCTCTGATCACAATTGAAAATGACACCCTGAGATACATACCTGCTCGGGGCTAATCAGCCAGGTATTGCACCAGGCCACCTCTTCATTTTATCAGTAATCCAATGATCTCAGGACCCCTGCTTGTAAGGAAGAAGAGTCCCTATACACACAGCCAGTGCAAGCTCATACTCCTTATTTTTAGATATTTACTACAGGTACTTGTATAGCACCATTAATTTACGCAGCGCTTTACATATACATAGGTATATTGTACATTCACACCTTACTTAAAGGATAAGTTCACCTTTCTACAAAAACTAATAAATGCACATCTTTTTGCAGGTAAAATGTATTTATAATTTTTTTTGTAGTAGGAGCCTGTACAGTATCTCACCAGGGATCAGCAGACCTCCTGCACACTGTCAGTGTATCTGCTTGTCTGTACATGCTGTACTGATAAACCGATACTCCCTGACAGGAAGACTCCATGACCTACTACAGCGCTCCACAGTGCCATGGTAGTTCATTGACAACTACAAGCCAGCAGCTGCTAAGGAAGTTGGGACTTGTAGTTCATTCAGTTACACAGAGCATGTGACTGAATGAAGCGGCTGTGCTGTTTTCAAACAGTGATAGCTAGTACAGTTCCCGCATCGTATATCTCCCAGCGGCAGTTCACCCTGCCCTAATCAAACTGCTGACACCCCCAAATCAGTTCACATATCACAGTGCGATCTGCAAACTCGCACAGGAATCGGATTGCATGGATGTGAACACCCATGCGATCCGATTCTGCTGCGGACCATAAAAAGGGTCCTGTTCGAGTTTGGTCCGAATGTGATGCAAATTCAGCCATACTGTCTGTATGGCTGAATTTGCATCACACGCACATGACATGTTATTTGCACTGCAGTGGGTACGAATCACATGTGATCTCGCACCATGTAGCAGTGTGACCTGGCCCTTTGAAGGACACAGCTTGATGTGCATGCACCATTGTCCTGAGTTCACATGCTTGTCTGCCCTGCAGATCCAGTGTTGTCCTGCTGCAAACCCCTGCTCAGGTGTGATAGCCAGGGTCCTTCACCGCTTGCGTCTTTTGTTCTAAGACAGCTGCCTCTTCCAGGTTTAGGCAGCTGGCCTACTATGACATGCATCAGCTCTGCCCACCAGCCACTGTTTGTATTACTTTTTCAGCCTCCTGGCATATGTTATGCCAGGAGGCTGCAAGAGCACAACACAGCATTATTGCGCAGGTGAGAATGGGGTTGGGGCGGGAGGTAGACTCATGCAGAGTGAGTGAAGGTCTGCTTTGAAGAAGTTGCAGCTGTTTTGAGTGAAGGTTTTTGGCCATCTTGATTAGCTGGTACATGATGACCTAACTCCTGTATATGCCCAGAAGTTGGTCATCCAGGCACTGTGCCAGAAATGTAAACTGCTCATGTACCCTATAGAAGAGAGAACCGTGAGCCAGGCGGATAGGTTTATTTTATTCCAAAAGAGACATCGCAAGTTTCTTCTGTGATAAATAGCCTGCCCACTTGCAAGTTTATTTTTTTTATTATTATTTGACGGGAACTGGGCACAAAGCCCACAAACTGAACACCACCCTAGAGGTTGTAACCCATCACACCTGGCCAATTACCATTAATGTCTCCTTACTTTCGCCTATGCGTTTTACGTAATTAGAAGGTTTTTATATCAACATCTACTTTTCAGGAAGCCGAGAAGCATCACATTTCCCAGTTCATTTAGCATTTTGGTAGGCTGAGGCAGTTGAGCACAGTGTAGGCTGAGCCACCATTTTAAATCTCCCACTGTTTTTTTTTTCTGCTCTGCGGGCCTTTTGATGCAGCTACATTGCTTGGTATACAAGCAGTGTTCGCTGCTGAGGCAGCTAAGCATGGTTTATGCTCAATCACATATTTATATTTCTCTCTGTAAGTGTTCGTTTACACTTGCTTCAAAACATGGCTTTGGACACGCTTTGTTACAGCTTCTGTCACAAAAAAAATGGTTCGCTTACTGTCCTTTTTTTCACCTTGCTTTTGCTTGGTGCTTTGGTGGGGCTTTGAGCATTTGGTGGGGCTTCGAGTGAGCTTTGCCATAGACTTCTATGGAGGCTTTGAAGGCGCTTGAAGCACCATTAAAGCTTCATGGGTTATAATTTTTAAAGCAAAAGCAAGTTGTAAACAGGGCTGTAAGCTAACAGGAGCTTTGACTAGCGTTCAGAGAGCTTTAACAAAGCCTGTCTGAAGCCTTGTTTTGAAGCAAAATAGGTGTTGATGTGTGTTGAACCCGCAGCCAGTGTAAATGAGCCCTAACAGGTTTTGTGGGAGCGTGCACACGCTATAATGTGCACTTGAGCATATGCCAGTACACGTGCATGAATGCCAAAACAGTATATACAAGCCTACAGTTCTGTTTTGTCTATTTACAGCCCCAGCCTGGTGGCACCTGATTGCTACTGGGGAGTCCAGCTCCAAATTCAGATGCTGGGGGGAAATGGTATTGTGCACTGCCAACAAGAGGGTAGGATAAAGCTCCTTGACAGAGGGAGCGCTTATATTGGTAAGCTATGCTTTTTCTTAAAACCCGTGCACCACATTATTATGCTGACAGTACTTAGTGGCAGGTTTGATCCACTGGATCCCGAACATCAGCCTGTTTCCCAGGAATTTTCAAGGCTGCACTGCAGGACTTGGACTTGGAATGTATTAAAGGGGTTGTAAAGGTAAATGTTTTTTCACCTTAATGCATTCTATGCATTAAGGTGAAAAAACATCTGACAGTGCCGGCGCCCCCAGTGCCCCCCATTGGCTCGCGCTGCTGTCAATCACATCCACCTGACACGGAGCGCCAGGGGGCGGGCCGTGTGATACAGTGAGCGGCTATAGCCGCCGGTGTCCCATCATATAAGGTCCCCCATCCGATAGTGCCCGCTGTGTACTGCGCATGCGCAGTACACAGCAACACAGACTCCGAAAATAGCCGAGGATGAACGGCGCCTGCGCCGTGAGTCCAGGTTCTAGCCCCACCATCCAAGTGGACATAGAGTAGGAATAAAAAAGAGCTGAGCGAGGCCGAGCCCGAAGCGTGGCGAGCGAAGCTCGCCCGCGAGGGGCCCTCTAATTTTCACAACCCTATATCCACTTGGCTGGGGGGGCTACCACCTACACTCACGGCGCAGGCGCCGTTCAGCTTCTGAGATTTTCCGAAGCTTCTTCTGCCCCGTTCTGCGCATGCTATATCATGGCAGGACGCTATCTGCCAGAACACCGACTGTATGACGGGAGCGCCACCCGCAGATGCTTCTCACCATGCGAGGGAGCTCGCATGAACGTCAGAAGCACCTGCGGGAGGAAGCCGAGACAGCCGCCGAGGGACCCCAGAAGAGCAGGTTCGGGGCCACTCTGTGCAAAACGAGCTGCACAGTGGAGGTAAGTATAACATGTTTGTTATTTATTTAAAAAAAAAAAATTCACTTTACAATCCCTTTAAAGCTGGGCAGTGTGCTTGCTCATACCAGAATGTGTCTTTCTTTTTAAAGGTTGTACACAAAGCACAATCACAGCATGCTGTGCTCTGAGCTTTTTATAAAAGCAGATCTCTCTCTCTACCTGTACTGTTTACACACAATGTTATTTCAGACTGCTGTGATTATTCCTCTTACACCTAGTGAAGTTATTTCCTTCTGTTATGCTGGATCTTTAACTCAATGTTCCTTTCTGATTGAATATCCTTGAAGCCACCGCCACCTTCCTCTGTGGAATCTGACAGTCTATAATATTAGACACTCTATCGGAGATCCTTCAGCGGAATTGTCACATGTTGAGTACCCTTTTTATCTAGAGGACAGAGTACATTCTACAACAATGCCCCTGTACTGCTCCAGTACAGGAGCATTGTTGTAGAGAGTGCACTTTCATCCATTTTTTACTAACAGATACAGGCTGGTTGTCGGCCGGTTGATTAGTACTCTTCTTCTTTGCTCTACTCCTATTGAACCTATCAATGGGCGCACACACATGCTTGCACTCCATTAGCAATTTTACAGCAACACAACTCTGAAGCAACATGCAGCTGACACTATAGTGTGAGTGTCTTGTTTTATTATACATGTAATTTATTTTATCTTTATATTTGCGTGTGAGCTGAGCAGGAATTGTTTATACTTTCAGAAAACCAGCCATTGCTCTTTTAGTCAGATGGGGTTCCCTCTTGGTCATCTTGAAGGTCCTAAAAGAGGTTTCTCCTGCTTCCTGATCCACTATTTTCATATAGATTTTACTGCTTATTGTGCAGGTCTACAAGTTGCAAGATAACGTACCTATTTTTCCAAATAGAGCCCTCTCTACTATGGTATGAATTATATATTTATTTATTTTTCTTGGAGTTTTGTCACTAGACCTTGGTGTGTCAGGGTTGCAAGGTTGTGACTTGGTCTTCTTCCACAGATGCTAGTTTTGATCAAAGTTTTCTTCCAGCAACTATTTGATGCCCTTTTTTTTTTTTTTTTCTTGTTGGGTTCGTTTGGCTGTGTTTTGATGTTCTGCCCCTCACATATGGACTGCTTTTGGACTTTCGTAGGTTGATTGGTTATCGTATAGCTGTGTCCCTCAGTGGGTTTCAAGAAAGGATTATACAGTGCATTCAGAAAATATTCACAGCCCTTTACTTTTTCCACATTTTGTTATGTTATAGCCTTCTTCCAAAATGGATTAAATTATTTTTTTCCTCAAAATTCTACAAACCATAACCCATAATGACAATGTGAAAAAAATTGTTTTGAAATTTTAATAAAAATGGGAAAACATCTCATGTACATAAGTATTCACAGCCTTTGCCATGACACTCAAAATTGAGCTCAAGTTCATCCTGTTTCCACTGATTATCCTTGAGATGTTTCTACAACTTGATTGGAGTCCACCTGTGGTAAATTCAGTTGATTGGACATGATTTGAAAAAGCGCACACCTGTCTATATAAGGTCCCACAGTTAACAGTGCATGTGGGAGCACAAACCAAACCATGAAGTGTCTATAGACCTCTGAGACAGGATTGTATCGAGGCACAGATCTGGGGAAGGGTACAGAAACATTTCTGCAGCATTGAAGGTCCCAATGAGCACAGTGGCTTCCATCTGTAAATGAAAGAAGTTTGGAACCACAAGGACTTTTCCTAGAGTAGGCCACCCAGCCAAACTGAGAAATTGGGGGAGAAGGGCCTTAGTCAGGGAGGTGACCAAGAACCAGATTGATCACTCTGACAGAGCTCCAGTGTTTCCCTATGGAGAGAGAAGCTTCCGGAAGAACCGCGATCTCTGCAGCACTCCACCAGTCAGGTGTATGGTAGAGTGGCCAGACGGAAGCCACTCCTCAGTAAAAGGCACATGACAGCCCACCAGGAGTTTGCCAAAATGCACCTGAAGGACTCTCTGACCATGAGAAATTAAATTCTCTGGTCTGATGAAACAAAGATTGACCTCTTTGGCCTGAATGGCAAGCGTCGGGTCTAGAGGAAACCAGGCACCGCTCATCTCCTGCCCAATACCATCTCTACAGTGAAGCATGGTGGTGGCAGCATCATGATGTGGGGATATTTTTCAGTGGCAGGAACTGGAAGACTAGTCAGGAGTGAGGGAAAGATGAATGCAGCAATGTACAGGGACACCCTTGATGAAAAACCTGCTCCAGAGCACTTTGGACTTTAGACTGGAGTGAAGGTTCATCTTCCAACAGGATATTGACCCTAAGCACACAGCCAAGATAGCAAAGGAGAGGCTACGGGACAACTCTGTAAATGTCCTTGAGTCGCCCAGACTTGAACCTGATTCAACATCTCAAAATTACGCTCCCCATCCATCCTGATAAAGCTTGAGAGATCCTGCAAAGAATGGGAGAAACTGCCCAAAAATAAGTGTGCCAATCTTGCCGCATCATACTCAAAAAGACTTAAGGCTGTAATTGAGCAAAGGCTTTGAATACTTATGACATGGGATTTTTTTTTCATTTTTGTTTTGTTTTTTCTTTATTTTTTTATAAATTTGCAAAGATTTCAAACAAACTTCTTTCACGCTGTCATTATGGGCTATTGTATGTAGAATTCTGAGGAAAATAATTAATTACATTTTGGAATAGGGCTGTAAAATGACTAAATGTGGAAAAAGTGAAGTGATGTGGATACTTTCCGTATGCACTGTACATGGACATAAAAATCCTATTTTTTTACAGCCACCAAATTGGACCTGCCGCATGTGCTTCCTCTCTCATGTGCCATTACTTAATTTCCCATTCTTGTCTGCCACCTCCACCTGTGTGCGGCACCACTCACAAGGCAATTTGGATGTGCAGAGGCCCTGCTACAACATTTATGTACCTGCTGTAAACCAGGGGGATAGCTCAATTGGTCAAAGTTGTGTATCTGCCTGTCCCTTTCTCAAGGGAGGATGAACTTGTAAGCAGTTGATGACTGATGGAGAGGTGTCATGCCAGTATCAACCATGCAAATGGGGCAGCAACTTGTGTCTACTGCAGTCTATATCTTTGTCAAATAAAGGGACTGGGAGCCCAAGCTGCCACTTTGCCAAGGGTTCCACTACATGCTGTCAAAATCCTGCTTATTGTGGGCGCACGGTATTCACTCTGCCCTGCTGCAATGTGGTTGTGCCTTACAAAGTTTCTACTATAGAGTATGATGCAAATTTGTATAGAATCTCTCCACGTTCCCCAGCAGAGATCAGATATTGGACAGAAGTAAAGGTAAATATTGGCACTGAACATTACCTTCTACACAGAGGTAAAGGGGAATGCTTATACTGTTAACACCGCTCAGAGGAAATGCATCAACTTGTCATGCTTTGTGATTGCTATTGTCAATGTCCTAGAACCTAGTATATTGAATAGGAATTCTAACTTCTCTAGTTTAATTTGCTGTATGTTTCTTCCGGGTCTGCATCTCCAAAGTATTGTAGCCAGACAAAATTGGGCAACTATCAGTTTCAGAAGAAAAGCAGAAATGGAGCCCCTGAATTTCTCTCATGAGATGTGTAATTTGTTTGAGCCTTGAATAGACGCTGTGGGGGGTTAAACTGAAACTTCACCCTCCCAATCAACATTGATTATGTTTAATCCTTATGATGCTGGTATTAATAAATAGAGAAGTATATCATATTTACTTTTTTTAACATTTCTTCAGTTACTTTCTGATTTCTGGCCTATGCAAATTATGTCAAACCTCCCAGGAGTCTTCAGGAGGGGACGAGAGGAGGCGTTTTCTCAGCTAAGAACACTTTCCTGCATCCATGCTTGAGCTAAGGACAGAGGGATTCCAGGAAGTAAATGCTACATAAATAATCTGCCCTTACCAAAGATGGCCTCGGACAGAAATGTTAGGGGGTGATTTCTCAACAAAATAAAGCACAGACAGGAGTGGTTGGGGAGTTTGCTATGAATTCAATAGAGTTTTTGGTTTGTGGTGCTCTGATGCAGTGAAGATCCGCTTTAAGGGGTCCTAGTAGATGATAGGCCATGCAATGGCATGCACGCAATGCCAAGCTGCTGCTAATAAAGCAGAATATTGGCATGCATTAAAAAAGGGATTAACTCCATGGATAAAGCGATAATTCTCCCACTCTACAAGGCTCTGGTCCAGCCGCACCTAGAATATGCTGTCCAGTTCTGGGCACCAGTCCTCAGGAAGGATGTACTGGAAATGGAATGAGTATAAAGGGTCTGAAGGATATTAGTTATGAAGAAAGGTTGCGAGCACTGAACCTATTCTCTCTGGAGAAGAGATGCTTGAGAGGGGATATGATTTCAATTTATATATACCATACTTGTGACCCCACAATAGGGCTAAAACTTTTTCGCAGAAGAGATTTAACAAGACACATGGTCACTCATTAAAATTAGAAGGAAAGAGGATTAACCTTAAACTACGTAGATGGTTCTTTACTGTAAGAGCAGCAAGGATGTGGAATTCCCTTCCACATGCAGGGCCTCAGCGGGGGGCATTGATAGTGTTTTTTTTTTTTTTTTTTTTTACTATTAGATGAGCACCTGAATGACTACAATGTAATACTGACCTATAATCACATAGGTTGGACTTGTCTTTTTTTCAACCTCACCTACTATGTAAATATATGTAACTATGTAAGTTCTGAGAGAGGGAATTTTTAATAAATGTTAAAATGGTAGTGCCGCCTTTCTTGGGGTTAAAATATTTGCCCCAAAATAAAATGACCTACCTTGGCTCTAGTTTCCGATATTTTCTTGGGAAGCAGGTGACTTCACTGTGCCGCCAAACAGAGCTTTTTTTGTGGGGGGGAAAAAAGGGTAACTGGTTGGTTATTTAGTGGAAATTTGCGAACTAGAACATAGACTTTCCCAAGATGTCTTCTGGAGACCATGATTATGGACCCTTCTTGCCTGCTTCTTGAGTCTTTCCATTTTATTTTTTTTTTATGTCAGCTGCTTTTCTTCTCTATAGTGTTTTTTTTAAATGTGTGTTCCCCTATAAAATGCTGCCGTAAAAAAGGCTCACATTTATTTGGAAGAAAGAAGTTTGATGCAGAGCTGCTTCAGCAGGCAGGTGGTGTTTAAAACAAACTGGTTGCGATGGTGGGTGGTTCTTATGGGACTCAGTATGACAGCTATCCTGCCTGGAAAGCAGCTCCCTTCCAAACCCTTGTTATATTGGTCAGTGAACCCCGAAGCTCCAGCATCAGTTTTCACTGGCCAGGGTAATGGAAAAACCATTGGAAAAGATAGGCCTTTGTCTATGCTTAACACACACACATCCCCTGACCACTCGACTTTCACTTGTGCTATTTACTTACTACACTGTGGGGTTGATTTATTAAAACTGGAAAGTGCAAAGTCTGGCGCAGCGATGCATGGCGGACAATCAGCTTCTAATGCATTAAAGTAAAGTTTAGCCTTTAGAACCACTTTAAAGGATAGGTTCACACATTTATTATTTGTTGCAGGAGCCTGAAGAGCATTGCACCAGTGATTAGCAGATCGCTGATGCCATGCAGGCCTCCTGCACACTGTCAGTGTATCTGCTTGCCCTTACATCCCATATGGGTAAGCCGATACTCCCTGACAGGAGGACTCCATAAACGAACACAGCGCCGTGGTAGTTCATTGAGAACTCCAAGCTGAAAACCACTAAGCATGGTGGGGCTTGTAGTTCATTTAGACACACAGAGCTGTGTGTCTGAATGACGTGGCTGTTTAAACAGTGGCAGCTAGTACGGACAACATGTAATATGTTCCCGAAGGTGAACGTCTCCTTTAACCTACTATTTGTCTATTAAAAAAAAGTAACAGATGTGCAAAATAGTGTACTTACCTACCTAATTTACTTTTCGGAGCCCCCCTCTTCGTAAATTGATATTCAAATTGTAGCATGGCCTCTGCAGCAGAGCTTAGCCAGCGATAACAAGCCTCCCACTATGTCAAATGTGAAAATAGTTGGACCTTATTTTGTAGGAGAAATGGGAGAGAGGGATTCTCCAGCTGTATCCTGAAATGCAAAGTACTGGTTTGCTTTAAGTTTCTGTGGCATGAATTGGGACCAATGTCACTCTGGCATTAGCTGTGCTTCCGATAGCGCATTTAAGAAACCTTAAACTGCTTCCCCCAGGAAAGACTAGAAACAAGCTTCCTATATCCCCCTATGCTGCCAAAGACTCACTCACAGCATTACCATAATCGTCTCCAGCAGCAAAGTTATTTAAACATTACATCTTCTCTCTAGATGAATTTGATCTTCCCTATGGAATTTGCCCAGAGTGAAGTCATTTCATCTCTCTGCTGCGTTGGTAACTTATACTGCATACTGCGTGGTTTCTCCGCTGACCCCGATTTCTGCTCTCACTTCTCCGTGAGCTATTGCTGGATCAATGCCTGTATCAAAAATCCTTTGTGTATTGCAGAGGAAGACA
Source organism: Lithobates pipiens (assembly GCF_037356315.1). NCBI lineage: Eukaryota > Metazoa > Chordata > Amphibia > Anura > Ranidae > Lithobates > Lithobates pipiens. Next base: position 22,502,506 of record NW_027507790.1, read on the forward strand.
TGAATATGTGATCCATTTACACTCTAAATGTATGCAGGGAGTTGTCCGATAATGGGGATGGCCTAAACTAGGCATGTAAACCTTTCCTTTTGCTGCAGTCCTGTTGTGAGCTTCATTTGCTGTGTAGCCTTAAGCAAGCTGGGACTTTTTGGTATCGCGGGGAAATTGCAGCAGCCCGAGGGATCAGTGAACTCTGTGAGGGCTTTTCTTACCTTTGCAGCATTTCAATATACAAAATTGTCATTTAGTGTTTTTTTTTTTTTTTTTTTTTGTATTGTGTAGACCAGTATTTCTCAACCTTTTTACAATCAGGATGCCCTTGAAAAGGATTTTCACTCTCTAGGCATCCCAATCTAAAGCCTTGTACACACAGTCAATCGAGCATCTGATTTTTATTTTTTTTGTCTTAAGGGCTCTTGTTTTGCATACTAACCGTACACAATTGTCATGCAACAAACACGAACGTAGTGGTGAACTATGAGGAATTTCAGCTCTTGAGCGCCCCACCCTTTGGGCCCCTTCTGCTAATTTTGTGTTTGGTGAGCAATGATTCCGAGTATGCGTGTTTGTACTTTCAACTTTTGTGTAACGGATTTGTGTACTGACCATATGAAAATCAGACCGTTGTCCGCCAAAAATTTACTAGCCTGCCATCCAACATTTGTTGGCCGAAAGTTGGACAACAATTGTCAAAGGGAGCGTACGGTCAGATTTTAGGGCAACAGTCTGTCAACAGACAATCCCCTGCCAACAATAACATTGTGTGTACGAGGCTTTAGGCTTGGTTCTCATTAACCACCTCCTGTCCACTGTATATAGAAATTATGGCTGCGGGGTGGTTTTATTGTTTTGGGACGACATCATATGAGGTTGTCTCACTCTTGCACTCCCCAGGACATGGCACATCCCTAATCTTGGTGACGTGGCTCTTTACCCATGTGATCAGGTGTGTCCACTCACAGCTGATTACATTAAAATAAGGAAATGCCGGTTATCAGCTTTCCTCTCCTCACACTGACAGCATGTAAGGTGAGGAGAGACGATCGGCGGCAATTCTTCACAGGAGAGACCTGCAAAGCTAATCAGGGCACTGATTGAGTGCCCTGATTATCAGTGCAGCCCCAGCCATGCCCATCGGTGATGCCAATTGGTGCCGCCTCATCAGCGCACATTAGTGATGGAGAAAAATTACTGTATTTATCGGCGTATAACACGCACTTTTTCCCCCTTAAAATCGTGGGTGCGTGTTATATGCCGATCCCCACTGTCTGCGATCAAAAAATACAGAGCGCGGCAAAAAAATACCGAGCTAATTTGCTCGGCTCCGCTCGTAGTCCCGCCTCCCTGCTGTTTCTCTAGCGAGCGCTGCCGAAAAAGACCGAGCCGTCTGTACTGTGTGCTCGGCTCGGCTTGCAGTCCCGCCCATACTGGGCGGGACTGCAAGCCGAGCCGAGTACACAGTACAGACTGGGCAGGACTGCAAGCCGAGCAGAGTACACAGTACAGACGGCTCGGTCTTGTTCGGCAGCGCTCGCTAGAGAAACGGCAGGGAGGTGGGACTACAAGCGGAGCCGAGCAAGTCGGCTCGGTATTTTTCGGCGGCGCTCGCTCGGTCTGTCTCGGCGGCGGGAAATTTAAACATGGGCAAGGCTGCAAACGGCGCTGGCCAAGCTGCAAATGACACTGCAAAGCTGCAAACAGCACTGGGCAAGCTGCAAATGACACTGATCATTCTGCAATGATGGACAAGGCTGCAGATGCACACTAAGGCTGCATTGACTGGCATTTAAATGTAATTTTTTTTTTTTCCTTAAACTTCCCTCCTAAAACTTTTTTACTTAAAATGCCCTCCTAAACTTGGGGTGCGTGTAATACCCCGATAAATACGGTACTTCTTTACAAAATTTTCTACCATAAACAAAGACTTTTTTTTTTTTTTCTAAATTTTCAGTCTTTTGCAAAAATTTTAAAAACACAGTGGCTATTGAATATTATCAAAAGAAAGGTTTATCTGTTTGGGCAGAGCGTTGCGTGACCGTCCAATTGTCATTGAAAGTGTGACAGCAGGGAAAGCAGAACATTGGCCTGGGCAGAAGGGGTTAAAAGTGCCCGTTGTTGAAGTAGTTAATGCTTGTCAGGCAACGCATGTGTTCCTGACATGCAGAGAAATGTGCTGCTTTGTACTTTCAGTACCTTGAAAAAGTATTCATACCCCTTGAAATTTTCCACATTTTGTCATGTTACAACCAAAAACGTAAATGTATTTTATTGGCATTTTATGTGATAGTACTTTTATTGTGAAGTGTAAGGAAAATGATAAATGCTGTGGGCTGCATCTGCAGTGCCCAGAGTGCTGCTCACCGAAAGTTAACCCCCCTAATTCCCTGCAATACCCTGCCAATACTCTGCAATACCCTGCCATACCCAATACCCTGCCAATACTTTTTATTTCAGGCTTCCCAGCCTAGAGGTGAGATGTGGGGTCTTATTGACCTCATATCTCACTGTAAAGAGGACCTGTCATGCCATATTCCTATTACAAGGGATGTTTACATTCCTTGTAATAGGAATAAAAGTGATCAAAAAAATTATTTTTGGGGAAAAAAATGTCAAACTAAAATAAAGTAAAATTAACAAAAAAATTTTTTAAAGCGCCCCTGTCCCCTTGTGCTCGCATGCAGAAGCAAACACATACGTAAGTCCCGCCCACATATGAAAACTGTGTTCAAACAATACATGTGAGGTATCGCTGCGAACGTTAGAATGAGAGTAATAATTTTGTCCCTAGACCTCCTCTGTAACTCAAAACATGTAACCAGTAAAAAAATTTCAAGCATCGCCTATGGGGATTTTTAAGTAGCGACGTTTGGCGCCATTCCACGAGCGTGTGCAATTTTTGAAAGGTGACATGTTGGGTATCTATTTGCTCAGCATAACTTTATCTTTCACATTATGCAAAAACATTGGGCTAACTTTACTGTTTTCTTTTTTTTATTTATTTTTTTGTTTTTTTTTTAAGCACAACTGTTTTTTCCCCAAAAAAAGGGCATTCGAAAAATTGTTGCGCAAATACCGTGCGTGATAAAAAGTTGCAAGTTTCTGGCATGTTAGGGTCTCAAGAAATGAGATGGCCATCAGTACATCAGGTGTGATCAATTTTCAGATATTGGCACCATAGCTTGTGGACTCTATAACTTTCACAAAGACCAAATAATAGCCACCAATTTATACTTATTTTTACCAAAGATATGTAGTAGTATACATTTTGGCCAAAATGTATGAAGAAAAATTACTAATCTGCTAAATTTTATAACAGAAACAAAGAAAAATTTATTTATTTACAGAATTTTCAGTCTTTTTTTTTTCTTTTATAGCACAAAAAATTTAAAACCGAGAGGTGATTAAATACCACCGAAAGAAAGCTCTATTTGTGTGATATAGGTACAGTGTTGCATGACTGAGTAATTGTCATTCAAAATGTGAGAGCACCGAAAGCTGAAAATTGGTCTGGTTATTCCGGTATTGTACCCAAATATTTCAGTCAATCTTAGCCCATTCATTTACTTTCATTGATGCTCAAATGCCCCTTTAAAAAGAATCTCGCCGTAATTACCTTTTATTTTAATTATTAGGTGTACTTCCGGTCTCTCCTCCCGTGGGAGTAGGCGTGTTTTTTCGCCTTTCCCCTGCTCCGCGAAGTCCCCTGGGAGCTTCTTCTGAGTCCTCCCAAGATTCTGTGCGGATCATTGTCCGGCCGAAATCTCGTGAGAGCTCGTTTGTATATGTTTGGTTGCCATCACAACGTGGCGGGAACTTCCGACGACGCCGGCCGTTGTGATGGCAACCCGGAATTTTACAGCGCTGCTCCCTGTTATACAATGAGCATGCGCAGGATCGAGCGGGGAATCCTGGGAGCACAGCATTCACCGCTCCTGGAAATAAATGATTGTGGGCTTCAAATGCCCACAAGCAAAATGAAAACCGCCAGGATACATTTATATAACATCATATTGCTGACAAAATCGGAAAGCAGGGGAAAAATTTAACGCAGCAAGTGAGTACTCTCTGTGCATTACTAAAGTAGTTCAATGACCCAGGAGAAAAAAAACGGAAAGGTCAATGGAATCTCACTTTAAGGGTGTTTAAGTGCCCAGTGGTCAAGTGGTTAAAAAAAAAAAAGTCTTTATCACTTTAACCACTGGGCACTTAAACACCCTTAATAACCAGACCAATTTTCAGCTTTCGGTGCTCTCACATTTTGAATGACAATTGCTCAGTCATGCAACACTGAACCTATATGAAATTTTTGTCCTTTTTTTCACACAAATGGAGCTTTCTTTTGGTGGTATTTAATCACCGCTGGGTTTTTTATTTTTTGTGCTATAAAAGAAAAAATACAGAAAATTCTGTAAAAAAAAAAAAAAAAGGAATTTTTCTTTGTTTCTGTTATAAAATTTAGCAGATTAGTAATTTTTTCTTCATAAATTTTGGCCAAAATTTATACTACTACATATCTTTGGTAAAAATAAGTACAAATTGGTGGATATTATTTGGTCTTTGTGAAAGTTAGAGTCCACAAGCTATGGTGCCAATATCTGAAAATTGATCACACCTGAAGTACTGACGGCCTATTTCAATTCTTGAGACCCTAACATGCCAGAAAAGTACAAATACCCCCCAAATGACCCCTTTTTGGAAAGAAGACATTCCAAGGTATTTAGTAAGAGGCATGATGAGTTTTTTGAAGTTGTCATTTTTTCCCACAATTCTTTGCAAAATCAAGATTTATTTTACTTTTTTTTATTTTTTTCACAAAATTGTCATATTATCAGTTTATTTCTCACACAGCATATGCATACCACAAATTACACCCCAAAACACATTCTGCTATTACTCCCGAGTACGGCGATACCACATGTGTGAGACTTTTACACAGTGCGGCCACATACAGAGGCCCAACATGCAGGGAGCGCCATCAGGCGTTCTGGAGCACCCAGGACAATTCTGACATTTCTCTCCTACATGTAAAAATCATCATTTATTTGCTATAAAATTACATAGAATCCCAAAACATTATATATGTTTTTTTAGCAAACACCCTGGAGAATACAATGGTGGTCGTTGCAACTTTTTATCTCGCACGGTATTTGCGCAGCAATTTTTCGAATGCTTTTTTTTTTTGGGAAAAAAAACAGTTTTGTGCTTTAAAAAAAAAAAAAAAACACAGTAAAGTTAGCCCAATTTTTGCATAATGTGAAAGATGAAGTTACACCGAGTAAAAAGATACCTAACATGTCACTCTTCAAAAATTGCACACGTTTGTGGAATGGCGCCAAACGACGCTACTTAAAAATCCCCATAGGCGACGATTTAATTTTTATTTTTTTTACTGGTTATATGTTTTGAGTTACAGAGGAGGTCTGGGGCTAGAATTATTGCTCTCGCTCTAACGTTCACAGCGATACCTCACATGTGTGGTTTGAACACCGTTTTCATATGTGGGCGGGACTTACGTATGCGTTCGCTTCTGCATGCGAGCACATGGGGACAGGGGCGCTTTAAAAAAAAAAAAAAAATGTATTGTTCATTTTACTTTATTTTAGTTTGACATTTTTTTTTTCCCCCCAAAAATAATTTTTTTGATCACTTTTATTCCTATTACAAGGAATGTAAACATCCCTTGTAATAGGAATATGGCATGACAGGTCCTCTTTACAGTGAGATATGGGGTCAATAAGACCCCGCATCTCACCTCTAAGCTGGGAAGCCTGGAAAAAAAAAAAAGATTCTGGATTTGATCGTATTGGCGAGTCGGTAGAAGCACCAGAGGGTGGCGGGAGGGGGGGGGTGTCTATGGCTGGGTATTGCAGGGTATCAGCGACTATGGCTGGGTATCTCAGAGTATGGCGTTGCAGAGTATTGCGTTGCAGAGCATTGCAGGATATTGGAGGGTGTTGCAGAGCATTGCAGAATGTTGCACGGTATTGGCGGGTGTTGCAGGGTATTGGCGGGTGTTGCAGGGTATTGGCGGGTGTTGCAGGATGTTGCAAGGTGTTGCAGGGTATTCAGGGGTTAATTTTCGGTGAGCAGCGATGTGGGCACTGCAGATGCAGCCCACATCGCTGCTGACACCGATCTCTTCCCCCTCCGCTGTTCCGATCGGTACAGAGAGGGGGAGGGAGGAACTGGCGTCATAACATGACGCCGGTTTGTTTACAAGTGATCACTCCGTCATTTGACGGAGCGATCACGTGGTAAACGGCCGATATGAGCGGCCGTTTACCGTGATCCGTGATGCGCCGGGTCCTGCGTAATAGGCTCGCCTTTGGGATTGTACTTTTGCCCAATTTGCTCACCCCAAAAATTGCAGTGCAAGTTTAAGGTTGGCTCTGGGCCAGTACTTGCACCTGCTTCCACCACCCAGGCACCCATCACTGCATTATAAGGCTTGGTTCACATTGCTGCGATTCAATTTTGATATCATTTTCAGTGTGATTGTGTAGTGCAAGGACAGGTTGCACCCAGCAATCTGATGAATGTTAAAGCTTATTTATGGTCCAGATGTAAAATCCCATATTTATTTCCTCATTGCATTTCGATTATTTCTAGCTTATTCCTCTTACTCTAACTCGACTCTGTTCAATGAGGAGAGAGACAGCAGCTGGAGCTCCTGCACATCACTGGATTGGATTGGGCTCATGTAAGAAAAAGGGAGGGGCTGGGGGTGCGCTGCAGCACAGAAAGCTTTTCAGCTTTAATGCATAGAATTCATTAAGATGAAAAACCTTAAAGGGATTGTAAAGTGAATTTTTTTTTGTTTTTTTTGTTTTTTTAAACAAACATGTTGTTATACTTACCTCCACTGTGCAGCTCGTTTTGCACAGAGTGGCCCCGAACCTGCTCTTCTGGGGTCCCTCGGCGGCTGTCTCGGCTTCCTCCCACATGTGCTTCTCACGTTCATGCGAGCTCCCTCGCATGGTGAGAAGCATCTGCGGGCACGCTCCCGTGATACAGCCGGCGGCTATAGCCGCTCGCTGTATCACACGGCCCCGGCGCTCCGCCTCAGTGGATGTGATTGACAGCAGCGCGAGCCAATGGCTGCGCTGCTTTCCATCCACTCCAGCCAATCAGCGGCCAGGCTGAACAGTGGAAAGGACGTCGGGACGAGCACGGGACTTTCAAAGGGTGAGGTAAGTAAAACGGGGGGGGGGCTGGGGGCGCAGGCAGTGTCAGATGTTTTTTCACCTTAATGCATAGAATGCATTAAGGTGAAAAAACATTTACCTTTACAACCCCTTTAAGGCTTTATGACCACTTCCACTTTTGTGACACATTCATGTCCTGTGAGTAGGTACTGCTATGTCACAGATTTCATTGCCTGCCTTCTGAGCTACAGAGGTGCAGATAGGAGGAAAATAGGAAAGGCTAAAAAAAAGAAAAATAATGCAGACATCATCCCTAACAATTGATAAGCTGCAATATCATTTTTTATTTTTTTTAGTACTGCTTTAAACTAAATCGGGGAGAGTCACAAGAGTTTTGTAGATGATAAAGGTGTCTTGTTTTGTAAATTTCATATTGAGTTACTGAGTTCTGTAAACTGGCTATTTTCAGCCCAACTGGCTGCTTATGATCATAAATATTTATATGTAAAATTCCTATTTACCTGGGAATTTTTTATTTTTTTTATATTTTGTATTATTTAGTCCTAACCATAATTAGGGGAACAAGTAATAGAAGGAAATATATACAAAGCATAAAACATTCCCTTTAAATTGTGGCTGCTGTGATGAGCTGCAGCTTTGACCCACTCAGTGTAGGGAATACAATCTGTATTCACTATGGTGGTGAAAATATTGTATGCATTGCTAACATATGGAGTGTCAAGATGTGTCCTGTCAAGGTGCTTTATACTTGGTTACAGAATCCTGTGTTGCTTTAATAATGTAGACTGTTCTTGAGATATTTTAATAAGATTCATCTAATTTTTAGCCTGTAGTAAAAGCATGATGAATAATATGGTTGATATGAATAACACTATTCTTTCTTAATTGTACATCACGGGACACAGAGCCACAGTAGTTGCTATGTGGGTTATATAGGCCACCTTTAGGCGATGGACACTGGCACACCCTAAACAGAAAGCTCAACTCCCTATATAACCCCCCCCCCCCCCCCCCCCCACAGGGAGTACCTCCGTTTTTTCGCCAGTGTCTTAGGTGTTGGTCACGAGTAAAAACGTGCTATGCTGAGCTCCGCTGGAATATTCCTTGCTAGGGCCATGCAACCGGATCCATTCAAAGTGTCTTTTTCCAGACCGAATTGAATGGTACCCGATCCTCGTGTCCAAAGAAAAGGTTTTACCTGTGACGCTTCTCTTTTTAGAGAGCTGGACCCTGGGATCCAGTATTAGTTTTTTTTTTTTTTTTCAGCCTATTCCTGGCGGGGTGCTTTCTACAGGCCCAGGGCTGTGGATCCCCCAATGAAAAGGGGGCCCCTGTCCCTGAAGGTTTTTTTTTAACGGAGCCCACCATGAGCGGTTAATATTGGGTCTGTTTTACCACAGAACCCTGCAGCTAGATAAGGGAAGGGAGATTCCTAGTTCTTGTGGGTTTTCTCCTTTAAGTAAATGTTTGCTATGCCTAAAGTCACCACCGTGAGCTGTCAAGAGCACATACCTGTTCCATGCTGGTCAGTCTTGCTCAGTGTCACAAGCTGCATGCTTCCTTTGAGCCCAAGCTCCAAGTAGGATGTAGGAAAGGTTTTTTTTTTTTTTCTGTTTAGGGATGTCCCTCCACAGCTTCCCCTCTCCGTTAGAGCCCATAGGGTGGTTGGCGGTATTCCGCACCGCTTCCGCGGACACCGCCATTACAGGGGTTCTCCATCCACCTGCTCTCCTCTCTCCTCCACCCCGGCCCCCCCTCAACGTGCAATCCGGTCAGATCGGAGCTAGTGTGGGAAAGCTGTCTTCTTTTTTTTTTTTTTTTTCTTTTTTTTTAAAGATAAGGTGGGGGGGGGGGGGCTTGATGGTCGGAGGAGGGGGGGGACGGAGCATTAGCAAGGTGTTGGCGTGGCCCAACGCCCATAAGTGCGGGCCATGCTTAGCTCAGCCAAAGGAGGGTCACAAAGCAGATGGATTGCATGTGAGAGTAGTTGACACAGGCATTCCCAGGCACATTTACTTAGCATCAGACTGAGCCTTGATAGCAGCGGCAGTTGCTGAACTATATTGCTGAGCAGTGGATGCATTTCTGGTATTACGTCTGCCTTTGTGCTTAGCACTATGGGCAGAAAGGGAGGTACAAATACCCTGAAAAATAGGGGCTCAAGGGGATCTCCCTCAGGCTCTGAGGACCCTCCCTCTGCAACGCCATCTTCCCCTGAAAAACCTAGGGACCGGGAAGAGACTGATGATTCCTCTTCTAAGGAATCAAGTGGGGAAGGACCCTCTTCAGCTTCACAGGCTGAGAAATTGCTGGTGCAATCTTACTGAAATGGTGTGCTCCACATTTAAGTTACCCGTAACCGAGTCTGTTGAAAAGCCCGCTTCTGGTTTGGGGTTCACTGAAGCCTCAAGCTGTGCATGCCTTTCCTGCTCATTCAGTGCTGGAAAAGCTTATTTATTCTGAGTGGGATCACCCAGATAAGCATTATTTCCCTCCTAAAAAAGTTTTAAACACTTTATCCTATGGAGGAAAAAATGTACTAAGAGGTGGAGTATACCGGCAATTGACACTGCTATTTCCTTGATAAATTCAAATTTGAAATGTCCGGTTGACAATGCTCAAATGCTTCGGAATCCATCTGATGAAAAATTGGAATTCCTGTTAAAAAATATTTTCTCCTTGGCAGGTTCAGCAGCTCAACCTGCAGTGGCGGCAATTTGGGGTATGTTAGTCCCGGAGAGACCATTTGAGCAGCTGCTCAAGGTTTTCCCTGAACAGCTAACCCAGGATGCCAGGAGTTTGGTATTTGGCAATTGACGCAGTCAGAGATTCTATTTTGCAAACCTCTTGCTTTGCGCTTGGGTTGGGGCATATCTATAGAATCTTATGGTTGAAAAGTGGTCAGCCGAAGCACCATGCAAAATCTCCCGGCTGTTTTTTCCTTTCTGTGGTGAAAGGCTGTTGGGGATGCAAAAAGATACCCTTTAAAAAACCTATAAAACGGAACGCTAAAGCCTCTTATGAAGCACTCAAGTGAGCGCGGGGGAGAAGGACTTCTGCTGTTCTCAAGGGTCTGGCAGGAGGAGTTTCGAGACAGATGGATGGTTTCCGTAATAGCTCTAGGCTACAAACTAAAGTTCAGAGATTTCCTGTCTCCTTGTTTTTCCTCTGGGCAAAGGTCCATAGATCCAGAGAAAAAGAAGTCTCCTTTTTTTTCAAACATTAGTCCGACTTTTGTCTCCAAAAGTGTCATGGCGGTCCCCGCGATTGGAAAAGGGGTTGGAGTTTTTTTCAAACCTTTTCACGGTGGCAAATGGGGATGTCAGACCCATGCTAGATCTCCATTATCTAAACCAGTTCCTGAAATATCCACTTTTTCCACATGGAATCAATCAAATCTGTTGTCCCCATCCTAAAAGGAGGCATCAGTCAACTTCTGGCATCAGTCGACATCAGGGATGCATACCTGCATGTGCCTATGTTTCCCCACTCATCAAAAATATCTGCATTTTTGAAGTAGAAAAACTTCACTTTCAGTTGTAGCATTGCAGTTTCGGTCTAGCTACTGCACCTTGGGTGTTTACAAAAATTTTGGCCAGATTAAGGACTCAAGGTATAACAATTGTAGCATACCTAGATGACCTGCTCTGAATACACAGGTTGGTAGCCCGCTTAGACCAAAGCATGGTCTCCACAATTGGCTGGAATACCTAGGTTGGGTCCTCAACCTGGAGAGATCTTCTTTAAAACTATTAAGAAGACTAAGAATACTTGGGTCTGGTTATAGATACAGCCTAGAAGACTGTGGCTTTTACCCCTTGCAAAGATCAATTCCGTAAAGGAGCTGGTTCAGGTGGTCAGGGCAAATAAGGGTCCTTCTATTCACCTTTGCATAAGGTTGTTGGGAAAGATGGTGGCTTCATTCAAAGTGATTCCATATGCTCAATCTCATTCAAGACTGCTGCAAAACAGTATCCTGTCTACCTGGAACAAGAAGGTCCAATCGATATATTTCCAAAGCGTCTGTCGCCACAGGGTGCGCCAGAGCCTCAGTTGGTGGAAGATATCCAAGAATCTGCAGAAGGAGAAATCCTTCTTACCAGTTTCCTGTATGATGGTAACAGCTGCCAGCCTTTTGGGTTGGGGAGCAGTCCTGGAAGAGGCGACTGTCCAAGGGAAATGGTCCAGAATTGAAAGGACCTTGCCCATCAACCTTCCACAGATTTGGGTGGCGCACCTAGCCCTAAGGGCCTGGACATTCAGGTTGCGGATTTGTCCTGTCAGGATTCAATCCGACAATGCCACAGCAGCAGCTTATGTCAATTACCAAGGGGGCACTAGAAGTCATGTAGTAACCATATCCTAGCCTGGGCAGAAAAGCAGGTGCCGCAAATATTGACAATCTTAATTCCAGAGCTAGAGAATTGTCAGGCAGACTAATCGAGTCACCAGCAGTTCCCGGGGGAGTGGTCCCCTCACCCTGAAATCTTTCTGCTTATATGTCAAAGATGGGGGATTCCGGACATAGGTCTGTTTGCATCCAGGTTCAACAAAAAAAAATTCACTTTTGTATCAAAAACAAGGGATCCACTCGCATATGGAACAGATGCGTCGGTGACCCCGTGGGATCAGTTCTCATTGATTTATGCATTCCCTCCTATTCTGCTGCTACCACAAGATCAAGCAGGAAAAGAAGTTGGTGGTTCTTGTGGCCCCAGTGAGGCCCAGAAGATCTTGGTATGCAGAGATTGTAAGGGACCAGTATTCCATTCTATCTTAGTGCTATATTTAATGGTTTGGCTATTGAAACCCACATTCTGAAGAATCATGGGCTTCCAGGCTCAGTGATATCTACCTTGATTAATACAAGGAAGTCAGCTTCCAGAGTCATTTTATTATAGAGTCTGGAAGGCAAATGTTCCTGGTGTGAGTCCCTGGTGTGAGTCCAGGGGTTTCCATCCTAGAAGGTATATTCCTTGCCTTTCTGTAAATAGGATTAGAAATTAAGCTCGCATCAAGGGCCAGGTCTCAGCCTTATCAGTATAATTCCAACGACCACTTGCTTCACATTCCCTGGTCCGGTGACACGGCTTAATCTGCCGGTTAGGTCACCCTTAAAACCTTGGGACTTGAATGTGGTTTTGTCAGGTTTACAAAGACAGCCTTTTGGGCCAATACAACATACTCCCTTGATCCTTTTGACAAGTTGGTTTTTCTGGTTGCCATATCTTCAGCAAGGAGGGTATCAGAATTGGCTGCTCTTTCTTGTAAAGAGCCATATTTAATTACTCACTAGGATAAGGTGATGGTATTGCATCCTTATCCTAGCTTTCTGCCGAAGGTGGTTTCAGGTTTTCATCTAAAGCCTCATGCACACGAGACGCAGTTAAACGCGCGTTCAGATGCAGTTGGACAGTTTTTTCAACTGCACCTGAACTCATTCAATGTTATCCTATGTGTCCATGCACACAGTCTCGTTTTTTTCCGTTTATATGCAGTTGCGTTTTAATCTCGTTTTTCCAGAAGCAAAAAAATGCGTTCAGAAACAAAAATTTCTGCGTTTCAGACGCAAAACGCGGTAAAACGCCGCTACCGCGTTTAGCCGCGTTTGCGTTTATATGCGTTTTTAAAGGTGACCTTTTTTTTTTTACATTAAAAATCTCAAAAATGATTGCAAATGATGAAAAACCATTAGAAAAATATTTTAAACAATTGCAATTGCAAGTGGACAATCCACAACTTGTGGCAAGTGACGTGGCAAGTGGACAATCCACAACTTGTGGCAAGTGACATGGCAGGTGGCAAGTGATGTGGCAAGTGGACAATCCACAACTTGTGGCAAGTGACGTGGCAGGTGAAGTGGCAAGTGACGTGGAAAGTGGACAATAGACAACTTGTGGCAAGTGACGTGGCAAGTGACCTGGCAGGTGACGCGGCAAGTGACTTGGCAGGTGACGTGGCAAGTGGAAAATCAACAACTTGTGGCAGGTGACTGGCATGTGACGTGGCAAGTGGACAATAGACAACTTGTGGCAGGTGACGTGGCAAGTGACCTGGCAGGTGACGCGGCAAGTGACTTGGCAGGTGACGTGGCAAGTGGAAAATCAACAACTTGTGGCAGGTGACTGGCATGTGACGTGGCAAGTGGACAATCCATAACTTGTGGCAGGTGACGTGGCAAGTGACGTGGCAAGTGGACAATCCACTTGTGGCAGGGGACGTGGCAAGTGACGTGGCAAGTGGACAATCCACTTGTGGAAGGTGATGTGGCAAGTGACGTGGCGAGTGGACAATCCACAACTTGTGTCAGGTGACGTGGCAAGTGGACAATCCACAACTTGTGGCAGGTGATGTGGCAAGTGATGTGGCAAGTGGACAATCCACTTGTGGCAGGGGACGTGGCAGGGGACGTGGCAAGGGACGTGGCAAGTGGACAATCCACAACTTGTGGCTGGTGACGTGGCAAGTGGACAATCCACATCTTGTGGCAGGTGACGTGGCAGGTGACGTGGAAAGTGGTGTGGCAAGTGGACAATCCACAACTTGTGGCAGGTGATGTGGCTGGTGACGTGGTAAGTGGACAATCCACAACTTGTGGCAGATGGCATGGCAGGTGACGTGGAAAGTGGACAATCCACATCTTGTGGCAAGTGACGTGGCAGGTGATGTGGCAGGTGATGTGACAAGTGGACAATCCACATCTTGTGGCAAGTGACGTGGCAGCTGACGTGGCAAGTGACGTGGCAGGTGACGTGGCAAGTGACATGGCAAGTGGACAATCCACATCTCGTGGCAAGTGACGTGGCAGGTGAAGTGGCAAGTGACGTGGCAAGTGGACAATCCACAACTTGTGGCAGGTGATGTGGCAAGTGACGTGGCAGCTGACGTGGCAAGTGGACAATCCAAAACTTGTGGCAGGTGACGTGGCAAGTGACGTGGCAGGTGACGTGGCAAGTGATGTGGCAAGTGGACAATCCACAGCTTGTGGCAAGTGACGTGGCAAGTGGACAATCCACAACTTGTGGCAGGTGACGTGGCAGGTGAAGTGGCAAGTGACGCGGCAAGTAGACAATCCACAACTTGTGGCAGGTGATGTGGCAAGTGACGTGGCAGGTGATGTGGCAAGTCACGTGGCAAGTGGACAATCCACAACTTGTGGCAGGTGATGTGGCTGGTGACGTGTCAAGTGGACAATCCACAGCTTGTGGCAGGTGGCATGGCAGATGACGTGGAAAGTGGACAATCCACATCTCGTGGCAAGTGACGTGGCAGCTGACGTGGCAAGTGGACAATCCAAAACTTGTGGCAGGTGACGTGGCAAGTGACGTGGCAGGTGACGTGACAAGTGATGTGGCAAGTGGACAATCCACAGCTTGTGGCAAGTGACGTGGCAAGTGGACAATCCACAACTTGTGGCAGGTGACGTGGCAGGTGACGTGGCAAGTGAACAATCCACAACTTGTGGCAGGTGACGTGGCAGGTGACGTGGCAGGTGACGTGGCAGGTGATGTGGCAGGTGATGTGGCAAGTGACGCGGCAAGTGGACAATCCACAGCTTGTGGCAGGTGGCATGGCAGATGACGTGGAAAGTGGACAATCCACATCTCGTGGCAAGTGACGTGGCAGGTGATGTGGCAAGTGACGTGGCAAGTGGACAATCCACAATTTGTGGCAGGTGGCGTGGCAGGTGATGTGGCAAGTGGACAATCCCCAACTTGTGGCAAGTGGACAATCCACAACTTGTGGCAGGTGCCGTGGCAAGTGACACGGCAAATGCAAGTGTACAACTGCTCTCTATGCTGCTGCTGCTCACTCTGATCAAAATAGCAGAAATAGTTAAAAAAAATGCTTTGAGAGCTTGGGGAGGGTCTACATGATGTTATCTTTATAAACGCGTCTAAACGCAAACGCGTCTAAACGCGTCTAAACGCGACATGCAAACGCGGCAAAACGCGCGTTTCTAAACGCGCGTTTCAGCTTTTTTTTAACAGAGGTTTCATCTGCGTCTCGTGTGCATGAGGCCTAAACCAGGATATTGTTCTACCTTCATTTTTTTTTTCCAGAACCTTTTTCTAACAGAAGAAAGGTCTCTACATTCTCTTGATGCAGTGAGAGCAGTGAAAGTCTATTTGAAGACAACTACTCAGATTAAAAAAAAAAAAAAAAAAAGTTTTTGTTTGTGTTGCCTGAAGGTCCTAGAAAAAGACAGGCAGAGTTGAAATCTACTATTTCTAAGTGGATCCGGCAAGTAATTATTCAAGCTTATGGTTTGAAGAGAAGGTTCCACATTTTCAAATCAAAGCACACTCCACCAGGGCTGTTAGTGCTTCATGGGCAGTGCATCACCAAGGGGGTTATTTACAAAAGGCAAATCCACTTTGCACTACAAGTGCACTTGGAAGTGCAGTCCCTGTAAATTCGAGGAGGACATGCAAGGAAAATAAAAAACAGCATATTGGCTTGCACATGATTGGATGATAAAATGAGCAGAGCTTCCCCTCATTTCCGATCTACCCCTCAGATTTACAGCGACTGCACTTGTAGTGCAAAGTGGCTTAAATCTGCAAGGCTGCAACTTGGTCTTCAGTCCATACATTCACCAGATTCTATCAGGTAGATGTAAGAAGGAATGGGGCTATTGCCTTTGTGCACAGTGTACTGCAGGCAGCAGTATAGGTCCTCGGGCCTGATGGCACCCTACTTTTGTTTGTGTCTCCTTCCCCTCAGTTGGCATTGCTCTGGGACATCCCACATAGTAACAACTATGGCTCAGTGTCCCGTGATGTATGATTAAGAAAATAGGCTTTTTATAACGGCTTACCTGTAAAATCCTTTTCTTTTGAAGTACATCATGGGACACGGGTCCCTCCGCTCTTTTTCGCTATACACGTGTATTGCTACAGAACTGAGGTACTCCCTGTAGGGGTTATATAGGGAGTTGAACTTCCTGTTTGGGGTGTGCCAGTGTCCATCACCTAAAGGTGGCCTATATAACCGACTTAGTAACTACTATGGCTCTGTGTCCCCATGATGTACTTCAAAGAAAAGTATCCTATTTTTTAGGAATATATATATATATATATATATATAGATAGATATAGATATAATATAGTTGGCGGTTGTTTAGCTAAAGTGTAGCGCTTACCAGTGACCCGAGTCCGTGCCAGTTGTGCCATTTAAGGGCTTTTTGGCCCACTTTTATTAAACAAAAGAAATGAACAGACCATCCAGAATTCCCACTCAACTTCACAATAATAATCACAAACGGAAAATACCAAGACTCCTGGCTTGTACTTTTCATACAGTCATGCGGATCAGGCCTTTGTCTGTTTCCCACAGACCATTCCCTTGTCAGTCCATATAGGTAATAGCCACTTGCTGTTCTGACCCTCAGGCTTGGGTCTCTGGCTTCTCCCAGTGCACACCTGCATTCTCTGGCTTCTCCCTTGCAAGCTTGGACTCCTCGGGAGGGTGAAGCCCACAACCATGGTTAGGTGTCTACAAATAGCCCAGCACACACCTGATCAGTCAGTATGCTGTTGGATCTCAAAACCCGGACCCAGGACTGGGGATTTCATCCCATCCGAATTTCTACAAAATCCCTGGGCTCCAGGTCCCAAAGTGGACTTTAGTAAATAATGAGGAATTAAATAATGACTTTTTTTTTTTTTTTTTTTTTTTTTTCCAAATTACAAATCCAAAGAAACACAAACAAGTCCACCCCCACACACATCTTGGAGTGGATGTGAATATCCTACCTTTTTGTATTCTGCCAGAATACAGTGACTGAACACAAACTTTCCAACATTCCCATTCTAGAGGAGTTGATCACTGTGTTGACTCCTCTGAAAGAGGAGCGATCATAGATTGATCAAAATTCAACTGGTAGCTACTGAACCAGCCAAATTGCAATTCATTTATGATCAACTCTAATATGTTCATAGGGAGTGTCACTATTTTTTTTTTTTTTTTTTTTTTTTTTTATTTGCATAGTGAGTCAGGTGTAGACAGTTATCAGCGACTGTTGACAACCACATTTACCACACAGCGTAATTGTTTCAATGGTGGACACCTCCACACACTGTGAGAGCACTCTAGCAGGGGTAGTGCAGTGAGGAATACTTTGACTGTGAGGCCATAAAGTGATTGGTTAAAACACACAATGCATTCCAGCACATTGTAGCAATGTTAAAGTCTGAATTTTTTACAAATTGTCCTAAATTCTCTGTAATCCACAGCATACACAGACCACCTCACAGGAGCAGTAAAAGATTTTTGATTTGTAAGTTTATGGCGTAAAAAAAAATAGACCACTAGAGCTAAATAGCAGAGGAGAGTAAAAAAATTCCAAATGTATAATTAAATATATTAATAGAAAGGAAGCTGGATCAGAGCATATTGGCTCCATAAAGAATGATCAGGGGAAGTTGGTTACCACTGGCAAGGAGAAGGCAATGGCAACTGTATTAAAAACGTTCTTCTCCGTTTTTACAAAGGAAGAGGAGAGGTATTCTAATAAAGACTTGGTAACAGATCACTGAATGTACCCTTGTGGCTAATAGGAGCCAGTGTCTGAAAAATGCTTGAAAAACGCAAATAAATCACCAGGACCAGCTGGCTTAGTCCTCGAAGGCGAGTCCTCTGGGAACTTACCCAGGTAATAGCTAGACCGTTGGTCCTAATTTTTATGGACAGCTCAGTGGAAAAGTACCATCTGATTGGCAAAAAGCCAACGTGGTACCAATATTTTAAAAGGGGAAGAGCTATATACCTAGAAACTACATGCCAGTCAGACTAACATCAATAGTATGTAAACTATTAGAGGGGATGATAAGGGACTTTTATCCAATAATTTGCCGATTGAAACAATATCATTAGTAGTAATCAATATGGATTTATGAAAGCGCCTTCTTGCCAGACCAATCTGTTCACATTCTATGAGGAAGTGAGCTGCCATCTAAAGAAAGGCATGTGCATGTTGTGTATCTGGATTTTGTAAAAGTATTCAATATAGTTCTCCCTAAATGATTGATTAATTTACAAGTTGAGGTCTGTTGGCATGGACCTTACTGTATGTACCTGGATAGAAAACTGGTTACAGGGGTGCATTAAAAGGGTGGTGAATAATGGCGTGAGTGTGGGGCACCCCAAGGCTCTGTCCTAGGACCAATTTTGTTTAATTTATTCATTATGATGTAGAGCAGGGGTGCCCAACCATTTTGAGGAGCAAGGGCCACTTTAGCAACTTGGTCACTGGTCGCGGTCCACAATCTGGGCTTGCTGACCCACCATCCCAGAGCAGGAGGTGGCGGGACACATCAGAGGGTGCCGTGGGCCAGTGGTTGGGTGCCCCTAATATAGAGGATGGGATAAATAGCTCAATTTCAGTGTTCGCTGAAAATAAAATACATGAATAAATACAAAGCTAAGCAGGGCAATAACTTCACAGCAGGATATAGAAACTTTACAAGAAAACCTCGATTAAAATAAAGGGATGGGCAACTACATGGCAAATAAGGTTGAATGTTGAAAAATGTAAAGTAAATTGTAAATTAGCATGTAAGGGCTAAAAATATAAACACAAGCTACTCGATAGTGGAGAATCTTTGGTGGGGATCCAGAATGGACAAGGATTTGAAGGTCCTAGTAGGTCACAGACTTGGCAATGCCAAGCTCCAGCAAGCAAAGCTACCAGGATAATAGCATACTTACAAAAAGGCTATGTATGCAAGGGATAAAACTATATTTCTAGTACTTTACAAAACTCTAGTCCGATTTGCATTTTGAGTATGCCATCCAGTTCTGGTCTCCAGTCCTCAGGAAGGATATGCTGGAACAGGAGAGAGTCAAGATAAGAGCAACAAAGCTAATAACGGGGCTGGAGGACATAATTTATGAGGAACGGCTACAAACATTAAACTTCTTTTCCATGGAGAAGAGATGCTTGAGAGGAGATATGATAGGGAATCGGGATTTATGCAAATCAAAACCAGTGATATATATATATATATATATATATATATATATATATATATATATATATATATATATATATATATAATCAAAATTCACAGTAGCGCTACTGTACAGTAGTACTGCTACAGTAGCGCTTTTCACTGGTTTTGATATTTATGCTTGAAGGTAGCAGCATTGGCTATAATTTTTCTTTATTTGGAGCGTGGGAGATCACGATTATATACACGATTTATACAAATGCCTCAATGGTGATTCAAGCATTGTTTTTGTTTGGTTATCTGAAAATGTCACATTACAGATGTGAATTTATGCAGATCTATAATCTTATGCATCTCAGATGGAAGTTAAAGTTTATTGCACGTGTTCTGCTTAACATGTGCTGGATATTCTGAGAGCGTTGTATGTAGTGCACTTCTGTGATGTGTACTTTCCTGCAGTCATGTCAGCGATGACAGTAGTACTGTGAAATTGAAGAGCTGTAAATATTAGAATTCCCATGGCCTGATCTTTACAACCTAGATTTCTTTGTAGGAACCATGGGCAACAGAGCGTAAACTAGCCCTATCATATCACAACACCTTTTGCAGCCTTCTGGTCTGATCAATCAAGGTGAAGCAGAGTAGGGACTCGGCTACATTAATCTTTTCCGTAAGAGTAATAGCAGAGACCTAGACTAGTCATGATGTTTTTGTTGTTCTAACAGACTGCTGAATAATTTACTGGCAAATTATTTGCTGCCTTAGGAACATATTGATCAGAGACTTTGAATGTATGCATGAGTGGATTTGTATGAACAGTAAATAATTGTATGGATTTTACTGTATTTTGTGCATGTAATCTGTGTTGGGTGAAAGAACTAATGATTGACTTGATTGTGTGAATACAGCGTGCTCAACTAGGGACGGGGTATTCGCTAAAGCAGTATCCCTGCGGCCTTTTGGTGTCCAGACACATCTTCCCTAAATATCACATGGAGTACTGCAACTGTCAATCCGCTATGCTGTTTTACATTATTTACAGCAAAACGCTCAGTAAATGCCGCATGAGAAGGCATTAAATTCATTTCACAGCAGAAAGTAAATAAATAAATGCATGCAGTAATGTAGTGACCCAGGTAGGTGGTATTTAAGGAATGTCAAAATATAATAGCCAATTTTGAGTAGTTTCCGCCTTTTTGGGTCAGTTCTGTCAACAGTAATGCATAGAAACCTAGATTATAAATTATAAAAATCATTGGGGTTGATGTACTTAAATGAGTTGTAAAGGCAGAAGTTTTTTTTTTTTTTTTTTATCTTAATGCTTTTCTATGTATTAAGATAAAAAAAACTTCTGTGTGTAGCAGCCACCCCAACACCCCCCCCCCCCCCCCCACAATTACTTAACTGAGCCCCATCTCTCTCCAGCAATGTCTACAAATGTCTAAGCCAGCCTTTCTCAACCTTTTCAACACAGAGGAACCCTTGAAATAGTTCTCCAGTCTCAGGGAACCCCTGTTGCCTGCTGAAAATTGGAAATCTACAACTCATGACACATTAGTGTGGTCATTGGGAAGAATTACCTCCTTACAGATAGCTAAAAAGATCAATAGTGTGAGTGGGAACTTATCTGAGAGGCAGAAATGGCCCAATGCTGAAGGAACCCCTAGCACCATCTGGAGGAACCCTGGTTGAGAATCACTGATCTAAGCCGTCCAGGACCTTACTCATAATTGGCTGATACACAGCAGTGCCATTGGCTCCTGCGGCTGTCAAAGTCAGTCAGTCAATCAGGGGAGAGAGGGGGCCAGGTTTGGGATCCATGTCTGAATGGACACGCCAAGCTTTTTTTTTCTTAAAAAACAAAACAAAAAAACTTGTCACTTTAAAGTATAACTTTTTTTATTTTTTTATTTTATTTTTTGTTTTGTTTTGGACTGAGTGGAGGTGGATTAGAACACTTGTCGGGTTTTTATTCTTGTCTGTGCCCCCATTAGGGAGATTCACCCTCCTTATTTGTCTTGTTTACCATTATTGAAAGTAAAAGAAAATCCCAACATTTGGGTTGTCCCCAGAAAACTAATAGAGGGGAAAACTTTTAATGGGGACACACATGGCAAAAAATGAAGAAAAAAAAAAGGCTGGGGTTATAACCCTCCCTTACTCTATCCAAAATGGAAAAAAAATAAAAGTTGTGTCTATAATTCTACTTTTAAGGAAAATAGACTATGCAATTTGCAAGTTGCTCCAGTACTTAGTGCATGAGGTAAAACTTCACTTTACAAAGAATACCCAATCACATGCAAGGAAAAAAAAAACTGCATTTTTGCTTCCACTTGATTGGAAGTCAACAGAGCTCCCCCTCCTTTACTAAGCTCTGTAGCAACTTCACTTGCAAAGTCTTATTTGCCTTTAGTAAATCTACCCTGTTACATGTAGGAAAATATACTTATTTTCTCTGGTCATTTCGCCAGATTTTTAGAGACTTTTTTTTTTTCTGGGGAATATACAAGCATATACACTCACCGGCCACTTTTAGGTACACCTGTTGTGGTAACACAAATTTCTAATAAGCCAATCACATGGCAACAACTCAATGCATTTAGACATCTAGATGTGGTGAAGATGACTTGCTGAAGTTCAATCTGAGCATCAGAATAACAAAGAAAGGGGATTTAAGAGACTTTGAATGTGACATGGTTTTTGGTGCCAGACGGGCTGGTCTGAGTATTTGAAAAACTGCGGATCTACTGGGATTTTCACGCACAACCATCTCTAGGGTTTACAGAGAATTTTCAGTTCCTTGTTGATGTCAGAGGAGAATGGGCAGACTGGTTTGAGATGATGGAAAGGCAACAGTAATGCAAATAACCATTTGTTACAACCAACGTATGCAGAATACCATCTCTGAATGTACAACACAACAATTCTGGAAGCAGATGGGCTACAGCAGCAGAAGACCTCTCCACCCCTCAGCTCACCCCATCAGTCTCCTCACACATCACTGATTTACTAACAGACACATTAGCCTGGATGTCACACCACCCCCTCAAACTGAATCTATCTAAAAACAAGGTCATAATAATTCCTCCACCATGTGCCCCTTCCCCTGACTCCTTTGTCAAGATCAATGGCACAACTATCAGTCCTCCCCACGTGCTAGGGGTAACCCTAGACTCTGAACTGTCCTTTCATGCCCACATCCAATCCCTGTCCAAATCATGCCACCTTACCCTCCAACATCTCTAGAATATGCCCTTTTTTAACCAATGACACCATCAAGCTTCTAATTTACTCCCTGGTCACCTCTCGCCTCGACTACTGCAACTCCCTCCTCATTGGACTACCATTACATACACTATCACCCCCTCAGACCATAATGAATGCTGCTGCGAGACTCCACCACCTTACCAACCGTTCAGTGTCGTCCTCCCCCCGCCAATCCCTGCACTGGCTTCCTCTCACCCAACTAATATAATTCAAAGTACTAACAATAATTTACAAAGCCGTCCACAACTAACCTAGTCTCAAAATACCAACCAAGCTGTTCTCTTTGGTCCTCCCAAGACCCCCTGCTCTCTAGCTCCCTTGTCATCTCCTCCCATGTTCACCTACAGGATTTCTCCAGAGCTTCTTGCATCCTTTGGAACTCCCTACCCTAATCTGTCCGATTATCCCTGAAAACCCTTCTCTTTAACCACTTATAGACCGGACCATTTTGCTGGTCAAAGATCAGACCACTTTTTGCGATTCGGCACTGCGTCGCTTTAACTGACAATTGCGCGGTCGTGCGACGTGGCTCCAAAACAATTGACGTCCTTTTTTTCCCACAAATAGAACTTTCTTTTGGTGGTATTTGATCACCACTGCGGTTTTTTTTTTTTTGCGCTATAAACAAAAATAGAGCGACAATTTAAAAAAAAAGCATTCTTTTTTACTTTTTGTTATAATAAATATCCCCCAAAAATATATTAAAAAAAAACATTTTTTTTCCCTCAGTTTAGGCCGATACGTATTCTTCTACATTTTTGATAAAAAAAAAAAATCGCAATAAGCTATTATTGATTGGTTTGCGCAATAGTTATAGTGTTTACAAAATAGGGATAGTTTTATGGCATTTTTATTAATAATTTTTTTTTTTTTTTTACTAGTAATAGCGGCGATCAGCGATTTATTTTTATTTTTATTTTTTTTATTTTTTTTTTATTGTGACTGCGACATTATGGCGGACACATCAGACATTTTTGGGACCATTGTCATTTATACAGCAATCACTGCTATATAAATGCAGTGATTCCTGTGTAAATTACACTGGCAGTGAAGGGGTTAACCAGTGGGTGGCAGTGTAGGAGTTAAGTGTTCCTAGGGGTGTGTTACTAACTGTGGGGGGATGGGCTTTCATTTTAGTGAACACTGATCTCTGCTCCAATCACATGGAGCAGAGATCAGCGTCACTAGTTGCTAGGCAGAACAGGGAGATGCGGTTTACAATGGCATTTCTCCATTCAGCCACCCCGTGAGACGATCGCGGGTATGCCCGCGACGATCGAGTCCGCGGGACCCACGACCGGACTCACGGGGGTCCCGACCGGCACGCAAGCGCGGCGCACTCACGATGGCAGGACGGCATTAAAGATTGGACGTACCTGTACGCCAATATGCCTGCCCGTGCCATTCTGCCGACGTACATCGGCGCGCGCTGGTCAGGAACCGGGTAAAGAAGCTTATCCTGCTTCTAACTAATACAGTTTTACTTTCTCCATCAGCTCATTCCCCACAGCTATTACCTTTTTGTATCAATTGACCCTCCATCCTAGATTGTGTGAAAATGTGTGATTTTTATTTTATTTTTTTCAATAATAATGGTAAACAGGACATTGTTTGACAAACCGTTAAAATGTTGTAATACCCTTCTTCCACCAATATAAAAGGCAACCTATTTTTTTTTTTTTTTATTGGTGGTGGAAGAAGGGTGTGTGTGTGTGTGTGTGTTAAAAATATATATTATATTATATTATAGCAGAGCGAGGCTCTGTCCCTATGAAATTAGAGGTAAAAGAGACACATATCTGCGGCCTGCAGGACTACAGAGTGTAGAGTTTAAATGGAGAAAACTGCTCTGTCAGTTTAGTTTTCTCCAGGTTTTGCTAGTTCTGGATGGGATTCTGTAGTTTGGAGATCCCTGAGAGTCATGGGTGGGACGGGATCTCCAACCCTGTGTCCAGGTCTTACACCCCTTTCACACCAGGGCGTTTTGCAGGCGCTATAGCGTTAGAAATAGCGCCTGCAATCCGCCCTAAAGAAGCTGCACCATTGTGTGTAGTGTGAAAGCCCCGAGGGCTTTCACACTACAGCGGTGCGCTGGCAGGACGTCAGAAAAAAGTCCTGCCAGCAGCTTCTTTGGAGCGATGAAGGAGCGGTGTGTTTACCGCTCCTCCACCGCTGTTCCCCATTGAAATCAATGGGGCAGCGCTGTAATGCCGCCGGCAAAACGCCGCTATTGCGGTGTATTGCCGGCGGTTTTAACCCTTTCGTGGCCGCTAGCGGGGGGTAAAAGCGCCCCGCTAGCGGCCGAAATGCGCCGCAAATCCGGCGGTAAAACGCCGCTAAAAATAGCGGCGTTTTACCGCCGACGCAAAAGGGCGGTGTGGTGTGAAAGGAGTCTTAAGGATAGCAAGCAGGTTGTGTGCCCAGCTGCACACAGCCCATATAACGAGGGGCTGGTGGGAGTAAAGTGTGGAGGATGGTGGAGTGTGACCAGCTTGCTGCTGCTGTTGTTTGAAGACAAACCTGTGTTTGGAGAGTGGTCTGCCCTGTGGGAGACTGTAGCCCGTGTAAGGGGGGATTCTTTGCCCAGGAACTGGGAAAGGCTGGCCTGCCTTAAACCCCTTTCACACTGGGGCGTTTTTCAGGTGTTTTTCATGCGCTTTAGCGTTAAAAAATACGCCTGAAAGAAGCCGCAACTGCAATCCCAATGTAAAAGCCCGAGTGCTTTCACACCAAGATCCCTTTCATACTGGGGCGTTTTTCAGGCGCTTCAGCGTTAAAAAAAGCGCCTGAAAGAAGCTGCAACTGCAATCCCAATGTAAAAGCCCGAGTGCTTTCACACCAAGGCGCTGCGCTGGCAGGGCGTCAAAGTCCTGCAAGCAGCTTCTTTGCAGCGCTTTTGGAGCGGTGAATACAACGCTCCTAAAGCGCCCCTTCCCATTGAAATCAATGGGAAGCGCCTGTAAAACGCCAGAAAAACGCTATTGGCAGCAGCGTTTTGTGGCCGCTTTTAACCCTTTATTTGGCCACTAGCAGGGGTTAAAAGCGCCCCAATAATGCTCGAAAAACGCTGGTAAAGCGCTGCTAGTTTAAGCAGCGATTTACGAGCGTTTTTCGGGCGCTGACATTGTGAAAGGGTTCTTAAAGCACTTGGGCTTTCACATTGGGACTGCAGATGAGGCTTCTTTCAAGCGCTTTACAGGCGCTTTTTTTAACGCTAAAGCGCCTGAAAAACGCCCCAGTGTGAAAGGGGTCTTAGGAGTCGGGAAGACTACGGAAGCCAGTGAGTTCAGGGGGCTGGAAAGAATCAATAAGTCTGTTGGGAGCAAGCAGAGGAACTGCTGACAAGAGAGCCAGGTGGCTTGGTATGCATTCATTTATGTGTGCTGAATGAAGTTAAACCCCTGCGTGGGATTCCTGAATGGACTGTTTTTTGTTTTCCCTTTAATAAACGTGGGCTACCAGGCCCTTAACTATAAATGCCTGTCTGATGTGGACTCACTGCACAAAAAATGCATCTAACCACTTGAGCTAAACACCCAATGTGTGTGTGTGTATATGTGTGTATGTATATATATTATAGTGTGTGTGTGTGTGTGTGTGTGTATATAGATATAGATATAGAGAGAGAGAGAGAGTATCAGGGCTCGACAAACCCCGGGCGCCAGGTCGCATTTGCGACTAGAATTAGTGACTTGGCGCCTGGGGCAGCACAGCTGGGGGTAGCCTGTCTCCAGGCACCCCCGCCGGCGTGATCGCGTCGGGCCGCGCCACCGCCGGCCGGTAATTGAGGCCGCGACTTTGAGGCCTTCTGCGGTCTTATTTTTCCTTCTGGAATCTGGCGCCCTCTAGTGGTGGCTGTTGGTATGACAGCCAGCAATGCTAATAGAGCTTTCACTGCCCACCCATCTCCTCCCCTTTACTTAGAACTCCTAAACAATATATATAATTATTCTAACAAACTAGAGAATAAAATGGTGGTCGTTGCAATACTGTCTGTCACACCGTATTTGTGCAGCTGACTTACAAGTGCACTTTTTTGGGGGAAAATTATTTATTTAATTAAAGCGGGAGTCCACCGGGACTCCGCATTTATTTTTATTTTTTTAAAAGCCAGCAGCTACAAATACTGCAGCTGCTGACTTTTAAAATAGTGACACTTACCTGTCCAGCGCGCCCGCGATGTCGACACCCGAAGCCGATCTCTAGATCGTCTGTAAGGAGCTGCCACCGCCATCTTGGGTATGGGAATCAGGAAATGGAGCCTTTCGGCTTCATTTCCCGGTTCCCTACTGTGCATGCGCGAATCGCGCTGCGCAATAAGGACGGTCCCCGCTGCCTCTGGGATCTGTGTGTTTCCCAGCAGGCAGCGGGGCACTTGCGGAAAGGGGCGGGCACTTGCGGAAAGGGGCGTAATCTACGCCCCTTTCCGCAGAGAGCTATCCCGGAAGTGGGTGCAGAATACCTGTACTGTACAGGTATCTGCACCCCCCTCCCCCCTGAAAGGTGCCAATTGTGGCGCCGGAGGGGGGGGGGGGGTTCCGATGAGCGGAGGTCCACTTTAGGGTGGACCTCCGCTTTAAAAAAATAAGAACAGTAAAGTTAGCCCAATTTTTTTAATATTTTGAAAAATAATGTTACGCCGAGTAAATTGATACCCAACATGTCACGCTTCAAAATTGCGTCCGCTCATGGAATGGCGACAAACTTTTACCCTTTAAAATCTCCATAGGCGAGGTTTAAAAAAATTCTACAGGTTGCATGTTTTGAGTTACAGAGGAGGTCTAGGGCTAGAATTATTGCTCTCGCTCTACCGATCGTGGCGATACCTCACGTGTGGTTTGAACACCGCTTTCCTATGCGGGCGCTACTCACGTATGCGTTCGCTTCTGCACGCAAGCTTGGCAGGACAGGGCGCATTTAAAACATATTTTTTTTTTCTCATTTTAACGTTTTATTTTTTCACTGTTCTTTAAAAAAAAAAAAAAAAATTGTCACTTTTATTCCTATTACAAGGAATGTAAAAGTCCCTTGTAATAAAAAAAAAAAATAGTTATTTGAAAAAAATAAAATAAATAAAATGTCCCTCTAAGAGCTATGGGCAATGACTTGGAGACGGGGGGTGGGCGCGCGCGCGCTATCTTCCTCTCACTCGTCTCCATGTCAGGCCAGGGACAGGTCTGTATCGCAAATTTGTCAAGTATATATATATATATATATATATATATATATATAATATATATATATTTTTTTTTTTTTTAGTGTGTGATCATTGAAGAGTTTAATTATTTTTGGGTCTCATTGGTTGCAGGCTCAGCTACTGCCCTCTGCCTTCTAGTGGATTCTGAAATTAAGTGGGTTGGCCTAAATATTTATGTAGTCTCAGGCCAATCCCTGGGGGAAAATGGCCAGTCAGTGGCTGAGGAGTGCATAAAGAGTCTGGGGTCTGGAGCAGCAAAGTTCTTGTATAGGAGAAGATCCCAGCCTGAAGGGCTGCTGCCCTTCTGGGCAGTATAGCTGAAGTATTGAAGAGTTCACCAAGGTCCCAGCACACTGAGAGCTGGGGAGCCTGTTTTCTGCAAAGGGCTGGGTCCAAATAAAGGGGATTCACTGAGCATCTGGCCTGGAGATGCACGGGAGAACTGTCGGGCCAATGTTGGACAGAAGTATCCAAGAATACAGAGATATGGTGAGTGTAGGATCCTAGTGACTGTTCACGGCTCTAAGCCTTTGAGCATCTGCTCCAGTATTGCTGAATTGGGTTCTTTCCTTTTCTTGGAGTCCCAGGGTTGCTTTTTCTATTGCCTGCCAAGAGGGGAATTATATCGAAGAGTGTAGACGAGGCAAAAAGTGTCCTGGTTTCTTTGTGCACTAAATTCAGAGTATCCCAAAGCCCACCCTGCATTCCAACCAAGTTCAATGAGCATTAAAGGAGAAGTACCGTCAAAGTTTGTTCTTGTACTTCTCCTGTGGATCATAGGAGTGCAGTTCGTTTTGCACTCCTGTGACCCGTTGCTGATGTTAGAGATGGTCCAGGCTCCACATCGCAACCATGGAGTCGAAATCTGTCTAGATCCCTGGACCGACACTCGGCTCAGGCTCTCAGCGAACCGCTGAAAGCCTAAGCTGGCTGCTCTCGCCCCTCCACAGCTCAGCACTTCAGTGAGAGAGGAGGAAGCAGAACAGATATTGGTAACTGACAGCCACCAGCTTTCTGCTCGGGAGTGATCGACTGTGTTCGATCGCCCGGTTCTCGGTGTAGAGATGTTGGGGGACAAATGCAGCATTAGACTGATGCTGCATCCACCTAGGTAAGTATGAATTAAAAAATTTTTTTAAAATCCATATGTCTTTTTTTTTTTAAGCATAAAAAGACATTCCCTGTCTAATCATTGAGTTATGAGACTGTCTGAGTTGTGTGCCTGGCTGCTTGTACACCCATTTGGGAAGAGAACCTGGAGCAAATTAGCAGGGGCCATTAGGAGTCAGCACTACACTAAAAATTTTAAAGCGCCTCTGTCTCTAGAAGCAAAATGAAAAACTGTTGCAGGCATAAAGTGCAGATACGTAGACATGCCTGCAGATGAGATCACATACCAGGTCATACTGATAAGCAAATCTTTGACACTTCTGTATTGGAGCTTGTCACTACATCCCATCATATTTTGGACCATAAATGCATTGGGCTTCCTTACTGGCCAATAGGAATATGTTGTAGGCAAGAAGGGATGGGCAAGCTTTAGAAATATGAGGAAGTGTCAGATCTTTAGAAACAGTCTCTCTGTAAGCAGAAGAGGGGAGCCAAGGAGTATAAGCCTATGAAAGAAGTATGTTATACTTAACATGTCCAGTGGTTGCCTGGTTTGTAGAAACATTGTGCACATGCAGAGCTGTGAGCCAATAATATACCACACTTCCAGGGGTTTGGATTGGTATGTTCCCTGCTGGCTGCTGTGGTTCCTCCTAAAGACCATATGTTACTACTGTGTTCTGCAGTGACTAGGAGGAACCACAGCATCCAGCGGGGGACACGCGCTATTTGACACACCAAAGGAGTCACAGTATCGCCGCTGGGAGCCACCTTATACAGTGTCTTGTAAAAGTATTCATACCCTTTCCACATTTTGTCATGTTACAACCAAAAACGTAAATGTATTTTATTGGGATTTTATGTGATAGACCAACACAAAGTGGCACATAATTGTGATGTCGAAGGAAAATGATAAATGGTTTTCAATTTTTTTTTACAAATAAATATCTAAAAAGTGTAAAGTGCCCCCCTGAATCAATACTTTGTAGAGCCACCTTTCTCTGCAATTACAGCTGCAAGTCTTTTTGGGGATGTCTCTACCAGCTTTGCACATCTAGAGAGTGACATTTTTGCCCATTCCTCTTTGCAAAATAGCTCAAGCTAAAAATGGCGCCTGTAAAGTGTCTAAAAAAATGCCTCCCCTGCAGTCCCAGTGTGAAAGCCAGAATGCTTTTTACACTGGGGCACTGCTTTGACAGGATGTTAAAAAAAAAAAGTCCTACAAGCAGCATCTTTGGGGTGGTGAAGGAGCGGTGTATACGCTGCTGCTCCACTGCTCCTGCCCATTTAAATGGATGGGCACCGCTACATTGGCGCTACTTGGGCGCATTTAACCCTTTATTCGGCTGCTAGCGGGGTTAAAAGCAGGCGAATAGTGCCGCTAAAATGATGGTAAAGTCCTGGCAAAACTAGCTGCTTTTTACCGTCAATCCCCGCCCGCCCCAGTGTGAAAACAGCCTAACACATGAATATGCTTTGATCTAAGTCATTCCATTGTAACTCTGGTTGTATGTTTAGGGTCATTGTCCTGCTGGAAGATGAACCTCCACCCCAGTCTCAAGTCTTTTACAGACTCTAATGCCGCGTACACATGACCGATTTTCCCGTCTGAATAAACTCTTGAAGGTTTTTCTGACTGAGTTCCGCTGAAACTGTCTTGCGTACACACAATCGCACCAAAGTCCGACCGTCAAGAACGCGGTGACATACAACGGGACTAGAAAAGGGAAGTTCAATAGCCTCCGTCTCATACTTGCTTCAGAGCATTCGTAATTTTTGGTCCGTCGGAACAGCATACAGACGAGCAGGTTTCCTGATAGGAATTGGTTCCGTCGGAAATATTTAAAACCTGTTCTATTTCTAAGTCCATCAGAATTTTCGAGGAAAAAAGTCAGATGAGGCATACACACAATCGGAATATACAATGAAAAGCTTCTGTCAGACTTTTTCTGTCTGACTTTTTCTATCGGACTTTCTGCTCGCGTGTACGCGGCATAACAGGTTTTCTTCTAATATTGCCCTGTATTTGGCTCCATCCGTCTTCCCATCAACTCTGTCCACCTTCCCTGTCCCTGCTGAAGAAAAGCATCCCAACATGATATTGCCACCACCATATTTCACAGTGGCGATGATGTGTTCAGGGTGATGGGCGGTGTTGGTTTTCTGCCACACATAGCATTTTCTTTTTATGCCAAATAGTGCAATTGTGACCAGAGCACCTTCTTCCACATGTTTGCGTTGTCCCCCACGTGGCTTCTTGCAAACTGCAAATAGGACTTCTTATGGCTTTCCTTCAACAATGGCTTTCTTCTTGCCACTCTTCCATTAATGCCAGATTTGTGGAGTGCACCACTAATAGTTGCTCTGTGGACAGATTCTCCCACCTGAGCTGTGGATCTCTGCATCTCCTCCAGAGTTACCATGGGCCTCTTGGCTGATTCTCTGATGAATGCTCTCCTTGCCTAGCCTGTCAGTTTAGGTAAACAGCCATGTCTTGGTAGGTTCACATTTGTATCACTCTTTCCATTTTCGGATGATGGATTGAACAGTGCTATGTGAGATGTTCAAAGTTATTTGGATATTTTTTTTTTATACCCTAACCCAGCTTTAAACTTCTCCAACTTTATCCCTGACCTGTCTGGTGTGTTCCTTGGCCTTCATGATGCTATTTGTTCACTAAGGTTCTCTAACAAACCTCAGACGGCTTCACAGAACAGCTGTATTTATACTGAGATTAAATCACACACAGGTGGATTCTATTTTCTAATTGGGGGACTTCTGAGGGCACTTGGTTCCACTAGATCAGGGATATGCAATTAGCAGACCTCCAGCTGTTGCAGAACTACAATTCCCATGAGGCATAGCAAGACTCTGACAGCCACAAGCATGACACCCAAAGGCAGAGGCATGATGGGACTTGTAGTTTTGCAACAGCTGGAGTTCCACTAATTGCATATCCCTGGTATATAACATAAAATCCCAATATAATACATTTATGTTTTTGAGTGTAACATGACAAAATGTGGAAAATGTCAAGGCGTATGAATACTTTTTCAAGGCACTGTAATTAAGATAAGTTAAATTGTATACTTGCTCCCTACATTTGCAAAGTCCAGAAATTTAATTCAGGACAAAAGGGTAGAGCTTCAGTATTCAGTTAGGCCTAGGGCAGTCCTTTATAGAGCAACTCCTTTTTAATTTTCCCCAAGTTTGTTCATCAGCCATGTATCTGTAGTTTCCCAAATATTGACAGTAGAAAAAATAATCCATTCACACTACATAATAATAAAGCTAGAGAAAGTAAAGCCACAGTTGACATAGACTATCCCATAACCGTGTGTGCTAGGGTTTTTTTTTTTTTTTTGGGGGGGGGGGGGCAATTTACCTTGTTACACCAAACTGAATGAGAGGACCCTGTGAGATGATTTTACAGATTCACAACGAACATATACATTTTGTGATGTCTGTATGTCCATCTTCAATGCATGTCTTGTGAAGTCCAGTGTAGTTTGCTGTGCGATCTGTTTGAGAGGATTATACCTGATCCTTTACCTAAATGAAGGTCATGACAACTTTGCATCTATCTATAAACTAGATTCATTTTTACTTCACTTCATGTCACCTGTAGGTTTTCTTCTTCATTCTTCCTCTTGTGGTCATTTTGTATGCCATATTGATGCCATTGTCACCCTTGCTGTAAAATAAACAAAATCCAATCACGTTTTGGGAATTTATGGGAAAGTGCTAATGATCTCCTTAAGGGTTCACTTTTTTTTTCCAGAAATTATGCAATTACAAAATATACATAAAAACAAAAATGACTGGCAACCAAACTGTTATTATTTTGTCAGTTTCAACTTCCATTATTCTGAATAAAGAAAGGGAGAAAAGGCACTCATCCGCAAATATTGGGAACAAAAAGAAAAAAATAAGGAATTCAAAGAAAACCTGTGGTCAGACTTTAAAGGCACAACAAACACTGGGAGTACAAAAAAATATTTAACATTTATTGAAAAGTACATATAGTATAAAGACCAGAGATGTAAAAGAAATAATAAAAATCACATATAAAGATAAGAATCGATACATGATGTGAGCCCTAATGCGTCTACGTGTTTCATTGTACACTCCTTCAGGACACATTTGGGGTTCAGAAATTGCAAAGAAGGGAAGGATCTCACTATCTTGCAGGAGGATCACGTAAATACGTGTTCGTCAATCAGTGATTAGACAGAAAGTGGTTTCCAATAAAGAAAAACATATGAAAAAACTCGGGGGCAACGCAGCTCAATACCGCCGAAACCTATAGAGGCCACCTGTGAGCTGATCATCAAAATCTTATTGAGCAGGGCATATTAGATGGGAGATGTTGTATGCTGTGGACCATGATGAATAGATCAAAAAAGATCCTTAAGTCACAAGAAAGACCATAGATGGAAGCCTATTTATCCAATATGGTGGATCCAGATCCCAGCTAGTATCATCCCAAATAATTATATGGTGGCATTACAAAAATCCCCTGGGAGAGATTGAACAACTTAGTCTCTCCCATCTAATATCCCCTGTTCAATAAGATTTTGAGGATCAGCTCACAGGTGGCCTCTATAGGTTTCGGCGGTATTGAGCTGCGTTGCCCCTGAGTTTTTTTTCATATGTTTTTTTTCTTTATTGGAAACCACTTTCTGTCTAATCACTGATTGACTAACACGTATTTACGTGATCCTCCTGCAAGATAGTGAGATCCTTCTCTTCTTTGCAATTTCTGAACTCCAAATGTGTCCTGAAGGAGTGTACAACGAAACGCGTAGATACATTAAGGCTCACATCATGTATCAATTCTTATCAGTACATGTAATTTTTATTATTTCTTTTATGTCTCTGGTCTTTATACTATATGTACTTTTCAATAAATGTTAAAAAAAAAATTGTACTTCCATTATTCCATTGCATTCTGCTCAGCCTTGTTTTTTGGGCATTTATAATATTCATTTAGTTGCTGGTACATTTAGAGGCAGTTAAAGTGTGATGTATGAGATATAGATGTCTGTAAATCTACTTAGGAATTGGTTGTTAATAATGCAATGTGCACTAATTATCATGCAAACAAATGCCTGGGAGGCTTGGCTTGCATAGTAATGTGATATATATTTTTTTTTCCCCTATGATGTGTATTAGAGATGCAGAAATATTGGTTAACGTCCAACATTTCTGTAGATTAGAAAATACTCATCCATCCAGCTACAAGGTAGAGATCAGCTTTCAAACAAAATGTGCCATCACAGTGTAATGGTTGCTTGTAAACATGATATTTTTTCCCCACTGGTGTGTATGAGTGCTTACATTTTTTTTGTATTTCCTAAAGCCACATTTTTGTTTGGACGGCCTATTAATAAAATCTAGACTGTAAGATAGTTGTCCTCATTCTCTATTTGATTGATTGTAGAATATTGCAAACTAATTTGATTTCATTGGCAATTATTCTTCTCATGTATTAATGTGGTATAGAATCTGATGCGTTTATCATTTTTTATAATGAAGATGCTGCCGTAACCGTTACATTTTATTATTTTCTTAAAGCCTTCGTTGGCAAGTGTTCCCTATGTAGTTTGTCTGCCCCTGCTGTGGAGTATCAATATAAAATAATTGAAATTCTTCATAATGCTTGTGGCAGGTGGGTGGACCAAAGAATTTATGTGCAAAGATCTTGTTTTAGGAGTCTTTGATGTACAGTATATGAGATGTTGAGAAGTTACAACCACCATCATCTGCCTAAGAACTGAAATATGGGTTTGGGTGCACTGAAGAATTAAAGCTGAACTCCAGGCGGTTCTAAAAGGCACACAATACACGTTGTTCTGTATTATAAATACAAGTTAAAGTCAAAAGGTGTGTTTGTAAAAGAAAAACTTTTTCTTTTTTGTTTTTCCCTTTTTTTTTTTTTTTTTTTTTTTTTTTTATAGTTGATCACATTAATTCACATTGATTCACACTAGGGCTGCAACTAACAATTATTTTCATAATCGATTAGTTGGCCGATTTATTGTTTAGATTATTCGGTTAATAACCTTAAAAAATTTTTTTAAACCCCATTATGTTACTGGCTGAATAATCGATTATGAAAATAGTAATCGATTATTTCATAATCAATTAGTTGTCGATTAATCGATTACTTGTTTCAGCCCTAATTCACACCTGTGCAAATCTGCAAAATGCAAAAAGCACTAAAAATGCATAGGTGTGAATCCAGCCTTAGAGATCTAGGGGTGGAAAAAGAGCAGTGCATATTACTTGGCTATTGGAGGACATTCAGGCTATGCTCCCAGCACAGCCAAAAAGATGGTTGTTCTCTCGTGCCTAGTGTGATCAGTT
The DNA here is from genome assembly GCF_037356315.1 of Lithobates pipiens. Lineage (NCBI taxonomy): Eukaryota > Metazoa > Chordata > Amphibia > Anura > Ranidae > Lithobates > Lithobates pipiens. The sequence continues at coordinate 22,537,569 of NW_027507790.1, forward strand.
TGAAATAGGAAAGCAGCGGGACTGGAAGGATCACCAGGTATTTCACACATAGGAAGCAATACAAAGAGAACAGGATACTTGGTACATGGTACAAGAGACCCATATCAGGAATAGAAACCGTTGGGATAACATATTCCTTAACTGCAGCATAGAAAAATCAGGTCCATCAGGCAAGATAGAGCGATGCTTTGTAAACAAGAGAGTAGCATGGACAGATTCTTTTGGCAGGTAAAATGGCTCTTGTATACTTATGTCATCATCTTTGTATTTAGCAGTTCGACTGATATTCAACTTTCTAGGATGTAATATGGGAGATATTTAGCTTAGCGGTAGTAGCATTTTGACTGGCGTTCAGCGATCTAGGGTGTGATATGGGAGTTGTTTAGCTAAGTGGTAATAACATTTTGTAGTAAGGCCACGTCAGGCCAAACTGGGGTTTTAAGACTTACCAGCCCACTTTTATTGAATATGGAAAAGTAAAAGTTCACAAAGCAGTTGCCCAAGCAGGAGATTTTTACCAGCAAAACAAGTAACGAAAATACCAAGCCACCTGGCTATCAGCAGCACTGCTGCTCTTGTCACTCGTCCCTCAGTCCATCTTACCTAGCTCTCCTGGCTTTCAAGGCTTTCCTGGCTTACTCACTCTGTAGTTCCTAGCTCCCTGCTGTATGGGCCCAACCCTGGCTTCTGAATGGAGGATCTCCTAGCATCCTGGGCCCTCTCGTTCCTCCGAAACTTAGATTCCCTCAGTCCCCTGGACTCTCCTAGTCATTCCCTCCTCTTCCAGACTCTTTCTGTCCCCCAGATTCGCTTAACTGCCTCAACTCTCCTAGTCCTACAGACATGGAATCTTTCCTCCAGCATGGAGTGCTATCTCTTGAGTAGAACTCCTCTGTCTCCTAACAGAAACACATATCTATCTCCAAACAGGAGCTCTGAACTATACCCAAGTCTATCATTATAACAATAATTATAATGACTGTGTACTCAGCATCTGGTCTTTTGCAAAACCTGTAAACTGGGTTGGAGATTTATTCCCTCCCAAAGCACTCAAAATTCTCCAAACTAAGGAGCCCAATCCAGGAATACCAAAATACAGAGAAATATGTAAAAATAGTTTTCTCTGTTCATAATAAATGCCCTAGTATCCTGCACCCTGCATACATGCAAACCCTGTGTTCATTTTACAAGTATTTTTACAGTGGCAGGGCCTTGCACTGTCACTGTGGGTTTCTAGAAGTATTTCAAGCATAACAAAAAGTCAGAATAGGGGCCGAAGTAGTCTTAATTTTCCCCAGGGTTTTCTTGTTGGTTAGAATTGTCTCTCTTCCAGAATTTGCTATATTTTTTGGTTTCTTCTGTAGAGAAGTTAAAAAGGATTTGAACATATGCAGCTGGCAGCAGACCCAAACACTGAGCATACTCGTGAGCCGCATGGGTAAAATGTGTAAGCCCTTGTACACACGGTCGGAAATTTCGACGGAAAATGTCCAATCGGACCATGTTGTCGGATAACCCGACCGTGTGTGGGCTCCATCTGACTTTTTCCGTCGGAATGTCCGACCAACAAAGTTTGAGAGCTGGATATAAAATTTTCCAACAACATGATCCGATGCGCGTCAATTCCGATCGTGTGTAGCCTAGTCCGACGGACAAAGTGCCACGCATGCTCAGAATAAACTAAGAGATAAAAGCTATTGGCTACAGGGCCGTTTATAGTCCCAACGTACGTGTTTGATGCCACCTCGTTCAGAACGATCGGATATTCTGACAAATTTGTGCGACCGTCTGTATGTAACACAAGTTTTGGACAAAATCCGTCGGGGAAAAAATCTGACGGATTTTGTGGTCAGAATGCCTGACCATGTGTACAGGGCATAAGAGGAAAGAGGTTTTTGTTTCACATACCCCCATGCTATTAACCATGTTGAATTTGCTTTTTAAATACCCTTACATTTTTAGAGCATATACAAATAAAAAGTCTAATTTTGTGTTCTTATTTTCAACAGATATAGACCGCCTGCTGTCTTCTTCAGAATGACCTCTCCTCAGTGGATAGCCGTAAAACCAGTGATGACACATTGCTACGTACTGTACAAGACCAGACCACGGAAATCAGTATGGTCCTATGTGTGTCTATGTGCTTCTAGATTTCAGCACCAAACAACCCCTAGCTACTAACATTGCTTAGATGTCTAAAGGGAACAGGCAGAGTCATGTTGTCTTGTTCACCAATTCATCCATATTAACCCGCATGGTGTGGGCTCCTTCTAGAACTTCCACTCCTTGTTGCATTGCATCGTCTTATAAACCAGACAGCGGCTGGACAAAAATGTCTGCAGAGTGGTTGACTGACTGGACCTGTTTACTAAGAGGACTTCGTGACCTGATTGCTGGGTGCATCCAAGCTGTGCGTGACTGCAATACCTTTGCCCTAACTACCGTTGTCTGCCTCTTATTGTTGTTTGCATGGTATTGTTACCGAGTTGGTAAGGACCAACCCCGTTCTCCCTTTGCCACTGTGAATTTACTCATTCAAAGTTCAGACGCCAAAGGCTTGCAGAATGGGTTTGCTTATTGCCACTCACGTGAGTGTGTACGTTGTACCCATAATGAAGGACTGAACCAAAAACTCTATCATAATCTGCAGGAATATGCCAAAAGGTACTCCTGGTCTGGCATGGGCAGAATTCACAAAGGCATCCGCGAACAAGGTCGTTATTTAAACGACAGGCCATCTATACAAAAGCCAGAGCTTTTCTTCCTTCCTGATTTACCAACCATGCCCTATTTTGCGCGGGATGCTCAAAAGCATGATGTGGAGCTGCTAGAACAGAACTTTGCCACCATCCTCAGTGAATTTGAAGTCATCTACAAAGCCTTTTCAAACTGCGGCATGCCTCAAGGTTGGAAATTAAACAGTACTCCAACTGGGGAATGGTTCACATTTTATTTAGTCAATCAAGGTGTGTGCATTCCTAACAATTGCAGGAAATGCCCACGGACGTATCGCTTGCTTGGATCTCTTCGTACCTTCGTTGGCAACAATGTGTTTGGGAATGCTTGTATATCTGTGCTTACCCCGGGAACAGTCATAACAGAGCATTATGGGCCCACCAACATCAGAATAAGATGCCATTTAGGTATGCATTTTCACTCCAAATTCCCTAATTTCTTTAAAATTTTAAGAACAAAAAAAAATCTTTGTTGATGGTGAGGGTTATTTTTATTAATATATTATGGTAGTTTACTATTTGCAACTCACTTCAGTTTTGGAGTTTAGGTCATTCATGTCAAAACTGAAGTGTAATTGCAGAGAAGCTTGCGGTGCAAGATACATTTCTGTGACAACTTTAATACAGTTTGGGGACTGTAAATTTTATAGGTAACAAACACAAGATCACTAAGGTTCAAAGCATGGGCAATGAAGAATATCCTTTAAAGAGTATCTAAATCTAAGAACAACATTTTTTATGTATTGTAGTTTACCAGTCTTCTAGATGTACAATAGTTACAAAACGTTTTTTTTTCTTTTTCAGCTTTTTCCTGTTTTTCACCTGGTGAGTCTACCAGTAACACACTTCCTGTTCTACAGTGACAACGCTCTCTCATTTTACTGTATCTATGGAGAAGCAACATTGTCACAGGAAGTGTATTAAGACTCCCCCCCCCCCCCCCACTCCTCATATCCATAACAAAGCAGGAGTTCTGTATTCCTAAAAAGTAGAAGTCCTCTAAAAACCTAAGATTAAAGGTGAAGATAAAAAAAACCTTCTCTGTGAAGCAGCCCCCCTAATTTTACCTGAGCCCCGTCGTGATTCAGCGATGATCCAAGGACTCTCCCTCCATATTGGCTGAGACAGCAGTGGGAGCCTTTGGCTGCCGCTGCTGTCAATCACAGCCAGTGAGCCAATGAAAAGAGACAGGGCAGGCCAAGCCACAGCTGTGCATGTGTGAATGGACATGCAGAGAAGTGGGTTCGGAGCAAGCCTGCTTGGGTGCCCTCATTTAAAGATGCTCGGTGTGGGTACAGAAGATAGGGGCCAGGAGTACCAGCGGGGTACTCAAAAAGAGGAGGATCGGCGCTGCTGTGTGCAAAATTGCTGCACAGAGCAGGTAAGTAGGATATGTTTGTTTTAAAAATAAAAAAAATAAGTTACCCTGTAAAGGAAAGATGTGTACTTGTCTAATCTAAGGGAACTCTTGTCTGGTCATATAATCTCCCCAGTGGCTGGCTTCCGGGAAGAGGAGAAAGCAGTGACAATGGCTGAAGAGCCTGGATGGTGATGTTACCCATAGAATACTATGGGTCACTTGTTGTCCACTGTCCCTCCTTTCCCCTGAAGACGGCACTGGGAGGCAATCATCTAACCGAACCAGAGTGCCCATAGATTGGTCGAAGTATATGCATCTTTCCTTAACAGCCTAGTTAGTATAGGGCCTAGCATGGGGGTGGGAGTAGGTTTAGGCATAGAATGGGGGTGGGAGTAAGACTTCAAAACCTAGGACACGTAATGGGACATCACTGCATTTCTGGCAGGATTACCAAGTGTTGTTTTCTTTAACAGATATAACAAACCCCTATTTAACAGACCAAAGAGAGAAAATAATGGTTAGAGATTGTGAAAAATTTTGAATATTTGAATTTAAAACCCTCAAACAATATTATTTCAACCCTAACTGCACACCTCCACACACACACAAATCATGAGTCTTTTTAAGGTTTAAGAATCTATCTTGCTTAAAAATAAAATCAGATAATCTGTTAATCATATTTCTCTTTCTGATAATATACACAGTTCACTTTTAACTTTGAGCCAGAAAAGTAGATCCAGAATGAATAAATATAATGATACTTGGGCACATTCTTACAGGAGACTTAGGAGTTATTAGCTTTTTTAAATCTTGTTGAGCAGGGAAGGCTTCCCAGCCAGCCTTTGGATGATGTAAATGAGAAAATTCTCTGCTCTGTGTAGAGATTAGGATTGTACAATATGAAAGTTTTCAGCGTGGAAGTTCTTAGAATGGGCCTTTGTTCCAAAGCAAGTTAAAAATAAATCCTTATACAGTAGTTCCTGGAAAGAGGGGCTTGTAATAAAATGTGAAGATTGGAAAACTATTTAGCAGACCACAGATCTAGTATAAATGTCTTAACTGTAGAAACACCATATAAAGTATTTTTCATGATGGTGATTAATACAGTAAAGACCATTAAAACCGGTGTCCTGGTATCTGTCAAAGAGTATCACAGGGTGTAGGGATGAAGAAACCTTGACGTATATGGTGAACCTGTCCCAGCCTTAAAAGACCTTGGTCCCGTGCCTGTTGAATAACATATATTATGTTTGGTTACAGGTTTCCAAAAATCCTTTTGAAGAATGGAAAATTACCCATTTAAATAAGTTCATTTTTTTTTTTTAAGTTGTCTTTTTACACATGGAACTCCTGAGTATAGGATAATATCATGTCAGTAGAGAAACTTTTTGCATCCAAATAGGCTGGCACTTCACTTTTTTTATATGGTTTTTATAACCATTTCCTCATACCTTTTTTGTTTTCATTCTGTCCTGGTCTTGATTTACTTTACTTGTTTTGATTCTATCCTTGTCATGCAATGCTGAAAATGTAAATTCACTAACCCTTTATGCAAAAACGCTCGGTAAATACTGCATAAAACCATGTTCAAGTCAATTCACTAAAGGAAAGAAAAAAAAATGCATTTGTTAAATAAATAGTGGTCCAGGCATGCAATGGTTAAGGAATGTGTTTCATTTTAGGTAGTTGTTAAGAAGCTGGTAGAAGCTGCCTCTTTAACTCATTTGCGGTATTTGTCACTGACAGCAGAATGTGAACAAAAAAGGCGCCATAATTTAATTTTAAATAAAATTTTTTAAAAAGCAGCGTACCCCCTCCCCCAATCCCTATTAAGCCCTTTGGATCTGATATGGATTTCAGAGAGGACCCCATGCCATTTTGTTTATTATTTTGGCATGAGGTATCCTCAAATTCATACCAGACCCTTATCCGAGCATGCAGGCCAGGAAATGGGGAGATGAGCGAGCACCCCCATCCTGAACCCCTCAAAGCACCTTGTCCCCATGTTGATGTGATCAAGGGCCTCTTCCCCACAACCCTGGCCCAGTGGTTGTGGGGGTGCAGGAGAGTGACTTATTGAAATCTGGAAGCCCTCTTTAACAGGTAAATGAGTTTGGGATACTTAGTTAAAAAAATGTGCAAAGTAAATAACCCAGTGACAGTCCTTTATTCAAAAGCCCCCAAAAGATAAATGTCCCCTGAAGTAGATCCAACATTAATCACGATGAACGCTGGCCGCTGACTAGAACGGAAAAAAAGAAACAGACCCGCACCGACGCTTGGTTCCCGCCAAATGACAGTTCTGCCGCCTACCCACTGCTAAATAAACTAAGGGGCAGGCCACCCGGTGACTTCACTGGGTGACCCCTCCCTTTTATGACCCTGTAGACCCAGCATGACCATCTCTTGTATCATGTCTCTATATCCTGTTGTCTGAATTTTCTGTGTGTCCATTTCATAGTTGGTAAGGTTGAATAAAGACACCAGTCCATCCAGTTCAACCTGAATGAGTGTCTACAATTGTCCCTATCCTTGTACATTGCACACTTGCATCGGTCCCTACCCTCAAGGAGCCCACAATCCAAGGTCCCCATTCATATACTAGGGCCAATTTTGGACAGAAGCCAATTAACCTACCTACATGTCTTTGGCATTTATTAATGTCAAGGGCCCCACTTGAAACCCACCATATAAAGAAAATTAACCACCATCACACAAGTAGCAGAGTAGTTTACCTGCCTAGTTGCTTAAAAAACAAGTTTGCAAATTTTACAAAAATTCACATGGACACACTCAGTACACTAAATCATGCAACCGACCACCACAGATCCTTACTTCCCTTCTCTGATGACTGCAGCCTCCAGTGCTTTCTACAGACTGACTGGTAAAAGTCTAGTACTGGATTGCTTCCCCCCCCCCCCCCCCCCCGTCCGGCACATGATTGCCCCATAATTCATTCTTCATTGGGAAATACTGGTTCAATGGGGAAAAATGTCCCATTCAAGTTCATCAGAAATTGGGATACAAGCAGTCTGGCACAATTTTTGCCAGGCTGTAGACAATACAAGAAGCCACAACTGTTGGAGGAGAGAAGTAAGGACAATCGGGTGCTGGGTGGTGTCCCAGTTTTATGTTTTGAGGGATCTAGGGAGGAGGACTAGATGAATTGTAATACTTGTGAATTTGTCCTTTTTACAGTTACACAAGTAGACTTGAATTGTGAGAAGGAGCAGTAAAGAACAACCAATGGTGTAGCGCTATATAGCGGTAATCAAATTCTGCATATGTAACTAGTAAATATGCAGTCCCTATGAACATGTATAACTATAAACTATACATTATATTTGCATCAAACTCATTTCTTATGTGTATATAAAAAAGAAAAAAAATGAAGATACAGTACTTCTCCTATAGACAAATTACCGGTATTTCAATCTCTTAATATGGTTGTCCCAATTGCTAAAGTGCCATAACCAATAGCACCTGCAGGTGCTGTTCATCCATTCCCCCTCTGTTCTCACAAATCGGAGCGCTTGACTGAGCCCAGGGCTCCTGTTCATGGAGTATTTAGGCCTGAGGACAGGAACATGCTCTTTATTTTTCATATGCATTTGAACTATATGTATGTACTGCATAGCCAAAAAAAGTATTATACATTCCCTTAAACGTAATTATTGTTTCATACTCTCATTCAGTAAACAGCCAGTCTGTTAATCTCTCTTGTTTTGCAGCATGGAAATTGTCACTAGCACCTAATTTTATTGAAAACAAGACCTAAATACTGTATATCATAATCAACAGGTTAAAGTGATTGTAAACCCTCGCCTTGTAAAACAATATATTCAGTTTAAAATAGCATGAACATTTGTGTATAGATATAAAAAAAAAAAAAAAAATGGGGAAAAAAAAAAGGTATTTATAAGTGAGCACATTCCCTCTGTTCTCAGCTGCATATGAGCTGGGGGAGGAGATACAGCAGTATACTGAACTTCTCAGTGAATGGCTGTGCATGGGGGGGGGGGGTGTCAGGGCAAGTCTGGTTATTGAAGGAGAGCAGGCTGAGGTCCCAGCACAGCTAGACAACTGACCACTGTGTATTCTGCTTAGTGTGGTCAGTTTGATAAGAAAGCAGAGAAGGCGGATGGATTGGCAGGTATACCAGGGATTTCACACAAAGGAAGTAATACAAAGAGAACAGGATACTTTCTCATAAAATGACATGGTACAGCAGCCACATATCAGGAATATGAAGTGTTGGGGTAACAGACGCTTTAAGCTCAAATGAAATAGGGAGCAAAAAAACAGTCAAATTAATCTGCAAGGGGGTGTTTTTTGATCTACTATTTTGATCTAACTATTTGAATGATTAAACAAAGTTAACTGTTAGAGCTAAACTCCAGACTGCCCCACCCCCTCTAACTACTGGCATCAAAAAACTATCCAAACGCCCCTTTTACACACATAAATTGCCAATCATCTGACCTTCTGGACCTGAGTTTTCTCTCTTCTTCTGTGTACAGGAGGTGTACACATCACTGCCTTTTGTGATGAGGACACCTACTACTGGCTGTTCAGTACCGGGAGCCAGGAGAGAGGCTGCAGGTGATGGCATCACTGAAAGAGGAGCCTGGAGACCAGCCTGCGTGGGCACATCTGCAGCGCTGGATTACCTGCCACCACACCCAGAAATGGCAACAGACCTGAACAAAGGACATAGGCATTTATAAAATGTTTCACAAGGTAAAAACAAAACAAAAATGCTAATTAGATTAGGTTGGTTACATTTAATAAAAGCAGAATTCTGCTGGAAAGCTGTCATTGGTACTTGTCATGGCCTGGGGGTGACCAATAACCTTTGTTCCAGCACCTTCAAAGACAAGTGGAAGTATGGCCAGAGGTGACACACCTCTCATGTTGTTGTTTCCACACTGTCTCTGCTTATTATAAATGGTAAGCTCTGCATTCTTTCTATCTAACTGAAAAAAATGTAATTATGAGTTCTAAACCAAGCCAGTTCCAGATACAGGAATAGTCCTTTTCACAAAGCTTAGCATTACACTAGACTGGCAGACGGTCACCCAAGGGTCCCTGTGCAAGAACTATTTTTAGACCCCTTATACAACAACTGCCCAAGTACAAACACCTACTGTGAAAGATGGGTAGATAGACGAAGAGTAGCCTTTGCAATACCGTTTTACATGTCTCCATTCCAGTCAGGAAGCAGATAAGGTGCTCCATAACCAACACAACTTGGATAATACAAACTAGGAGCGTGGTAACCGTATTATGAAGAATGTCTCCCACTTTTCACCTGCCATGGAAGTCAGGTCTTTGTGAAAGAGGGGCCCAGCATTGGCCCAACCTACATCTAGTATAATATAATTATACTGCACATCTGCCCATAATTGTTAGTCTTTTTCTTTTTAAAGCACTGTCAAAGAAAATTACATTTTATACACATTTGTGTTCATTTTCACTTTTCAAAGGTAAGTTTGAAGTTAAAATGTGGTGTGTGTTTTTATTTTTTTATTTTTTTTACCTACTAACAAAAGTAAGTGGAAATTAGATTTTATGACCAATCGGCTATCCTTTAGAGTAGAAAGTTATTAATGGTTACACCACTGTAGCACAGAAAAACCAAAACGACTTTCACCCTAAAGTAATGAAATCATTTAGAAGTGTTTTTTTTTTTTTTTTTTTTTTTTGACCAGTGATCCTTTGGTTTAGACAGAGCATTTTGGCATTTTTTTTTAACTCCTTTAGAAAACGTGTATATTGAACTTCTAAGCCTCTTAGTTGATTGTATACTGCCATTTGGCAGTTTGACATTATATGGTCTACTTTTCATGGTTGGGTTCCCTTTTGCATGTGATTTTATTTTTTATTTTTTTCGTTATTTTGTGTACCCTCCTATATTTACTTGCATACTTACAGCTCTGATGTAACAAGCCATAACTCATCTCTATGTTAAAGATACAGATCAACATGATGTAATTGCATCACCGGCTGCGCTTGGATAGGTTTGCATGCTCCAGTTTTGACATTGACTTGTCATCAAAAGCTGTCAGCAAAGCCTTGCCATTTGCTGGATCAATACAGTATGTTAATTGGGTATCGCCTTTCATCTGTCAGGTCTTAGATCTCTGCCAGACACAAAGATCATTAGAACATTTCATGCTTTTTTTTTTTTTTTTTTTGCACTGTAGCATTTGCTTAATGAATACCTGTTATTTACAGATCAGCCATAACTGAACATGATGGTTTATCTGGTTATTGTTACCTGTACAGAGCAACAAATTGGATCAGCTGTAATGGTGATTAGATTGGCTTCTACATACCAATATCTCCATTTTTAAAGTCTTTTCCTTTCAGGATGCAGCATACATTTGGGCACAGTATGCATAGTTGTATCTTTTTCCTTTGTTAGATGTACTGCTTCAAGGCAGTTTTAGATGGTTAGGTGCATTTTAGGGTTTCTGTTTGGATCCTGGACACAAGAGAATCTCTTTTTTTTTTTTTTTTTTTTTCTATAAACAGGGCTAAACTGTGCAGGTACTCGACCAGTGTAAATACTGCCGTTGACAAATCATTCGATTAGAAATGTCCCCTAAATGAATCTAGATGTTGGTTTGACAGTGCCATTGTGAATGAAGCCCTATGTAGGCAACAGCATCAAGTTGTATCTTTAAGCCAACAGCACTTCTGTACAAAAGGGGTTGGTTAAGATATGGAGCCAGGGGATAGTAAAAGTAGCGAATTGAGCTGCATTTTGATCGCTCTACCCAACTACTCACCTGAAGAATAGGCAGCCACTCAGGGCTTTATACATGCTGTGATGCTTTGCTTTGCTTACAGCAAAAATGAAACCCCATTGCATTCAGTGGGAGACCCATCACTGAACATGTCACATTCAAGTTACCGGGACCATGGTGCAACCGTGTGCAATGCATGTGGGTGTGGTAGAACAGTGTGGCTTTTTGTGGCTTAAAAAAAAAAAAGGTGCTGATACGACCTATAGCCTCCCATTCACCTGTCAACCACCATCAAAAAAGTGACCCATTGTGGATTGCTTTTCAGAGAAGCATCGAGGGTTATTGCATGCGGGAACAAGCCCTAACCGACATGTTTCTTAGCACTGACATGAGACGCCTTTAAAGAGACACATTCCTGGGTCTACTGAAGTGTCCTGTAGGGAAGATGAATAGGGTAAGAGTACAAGAGATAAGTGAAACCCTGTGTTTTAGGTAATCGCAGTAAGATCTATAGACTCTAGAACCCGGTTTCACAAACGGGGTCCCTTTGGGTGGTGGTGTTTGGCCACTGAGCTGCAGCATCCATAACCTTTATTCGTAAAGGGTCTGTAATCTATAGCAGTATTGTGTTGCATGTCCCCAGTCTCTAATAGTCTCCTTTTGCACATCTCAAGAATTAAACCACTTATGTAACCTGTCCCCAGTCTCTGACCATTTCCAGTAACATTTATGAAGCCTCTGACAGTCCTTTTTCAGCACTACAATACCCTCAGTATATTATTTGTGACACCCCCCCACATGGATGTGCAAGACTAAAGTAGAGACACTTATTCCTAGTAATTTGACTGGCCCTGCTCTAGCAGAAACATTTTATTTTGTGGTTGTATGGCAATACCAGATATCAGCAGCAGGCGGTGCTATAAATTCAGTCTAAGCCCTTGTACACACGGTCGGACATTCTGCCAACCAAATCCGTTGGATTTTGTCTGACCGATTTTGTCCGACGGATTGTGTCCGAAACTGTTGCATACACACGGTCGGACCAAGTTGTCGGAAAATCCGATCGTTCAGAACGCGATGGCGTTATTTCGTTACGACGGGACTACGTTCACGCTAGTAGTCAATAGCTTTGGTGTAGGAATTTGATCTGAGCATGCGTGGCATTTTGTCTGATCAAAATTCTCTACACATGATCGGAGTATGTCTGATCGGACCAGTTTGTCGGAAAATATTTCCAACAAGTTGGAAAATTGGGTCCGACGAATATTCCAACAGAAACAGTCCGATGCATACCACACACAGTCAGATTATCCGACAAAACGGTCCGATAGGACACATTCCGTCGGAATCTCCGACTGTGTGTACAAGGGCTAAAACGGAACTCGTAGCTTCAGAGCTTGCCAGAGTTAATAAAAATCCCCTTACAGCTAAATAATAGTACTTATTTAAAGAAAAGTACATAAAAAAAAAAGAATATAACCTGGTGATATTGCCTATATTCACATGCATAACTAGAAAAACACAAAAGGTTTTCATTTTCTGAAACGGCTATATATTGCTTTATCATGCAAATTGTGTTTCCTCTTCTAAATTATGTCTGTGACAAACTGCATTGGAAATTAGGTTTGAGTATAATCATAGAAGGGATTTAATGAAGATCGATAATCTCTATACTTTAATGAGATCATCTGTTTTGCTGCACAGTGAGTAAATCCTTAAGCAGCTATGTGATTGCGTATATAGCACATGTACACTAAGCAACTCTCTCTAACCCTTGCTTTGCTCATGGAGTCCAGAACAGTTTCCTTGTAGCAGCACACTTCAATTTGTGAAAAACATGCTGTGAAAAGTGTCAGGAGTGCTGGCACCTGGGAAAATTTAGTACCAGCAATCGATATGATTGTATTGATATTGTACAGTTCACTTATGAAGCACTCAAGTTCATGTGTACTAGTTAATTAAACAAAAACCTTTAACCTTTCCTAGAAAGTGAAAGGACGTGCGCTATTAGGTTGTCCTAATATAGTGTGGCTGGCTCATTCTATTTATGAATTTTAAACTTTTTCAGTTGGTTAATAATAAAATGGAGGATTTTAAATTAGTACTTTTGATCCTTTATCAAGCAATTCTGTTCAAAAAGCCAGCCAAGCACAGATTCATATTCCAAAATCTGCATAAAGCATGTACAAAAGCAAAACACCAGAAGGAAGGCAAGTCTTTTTTAACCACTTGCTTACTGGGCACTTAAACCCCCCTCAGTCCCAGACCAATTTTCAGCTTTCAGCGCTGATGCACTTTGAGTGACAATTACGCGGTCATACAACACTGTACCCAAATGAAATTTTTATCATTTTTTTCCCACAAATAGAGCTTTCTTTTGGTGGTATTTAGTTACAGCTCGGAGTTTTATTTTTTGCTAAACAAACAAAAAAAATGCAAAAAAAAAAAAAAAAAATCATGTTTTAATAGTTTGTTATAAAATTTTGCAAACGGGTCATTTTTCTCCTTCATTGAAGTGCGCTGATTAGGCGGCACTGATAGGCTGCATTGGTGGGCACTGATGGGCTGCATTGGTGGGCACTGATGGGCTGCATTGGTGGGCACTGATGGGCTGCATTGGTGGGCACTGATGGGCTGCATTGGTGGGCACTGATGGGCTGCATTGGTGGGCACTGATGGGCTGCATTGGTGGGCACTGATAGGCTGCACTGGTGGGCACTGATAGGCATAGTTAAGGCGGCACTAATAGGCACAGATAAGGCGGCACCGATGGGCACAGATAAGGCGGCACTGATGGGCAAAGATGGGCACAGATAAGATGGCACGGATGGGTGGCACGGATAAGTGGCACGGATGGGTGGCACGGATGGGCACTGATAGGTACCACAGATAGATGGGACTGATGGGCACTGATAGGTGGCACTGATAGGTGGCTCTGATAGGTGGCACTGCTGGGCACTGATGGGCGGCACTGCTGGGCACTGATGGGCGGCACTGCTGGGCACTGATGGGCGGCACTGGGGTGCAGCACCTTTGAGGCAGATTGGGTGGCACTGTGGGGTGGCACTGTGGGGTGGCACTGTGGGGTGGCACTGTGGGGTGGCACTGTGGGCACTATGGGCACTGACGGGGGGCACTTACTTTTTCTTTTATTTTACTTCAGGATGGCACTGCGGGAGGCAGGTGGGCACAGGCAGGTGGCAGGTGGTCCCTTTTATTGATGGCCGTGATCGGGACTGATGTCCCGATCACGGCCGCCGGTGATCGGCTTTTTTTTTCTCTCCTCGCGCTGTCAGCGCGAGGAGGAATAATAGCCGATTACCGGCTCCGTTCTATCACATGATCAGCTGTCATTGGCTGACAGCTGATCACGTGATAAGGGGTCGGGATCGACCCCTTACACGGATCGGTGATCAGGCGAGTCTCACGGACTCGCCGATCACAGAGCGCGCCGCGCGCGCCCCTCAGGGGGCGCGCAGGCCGCTCGTAACCAGGACGACGTCAATAGACGTAGTCCTGGAAATCTAGGTCCGCGCTAATGCCGTCATTTGGCAATAGCGCGGATCTGAAGTGGTTAAAGTTGGCCATACATGATACAATCTTTATATCGGTCATAAACTATATGTAAAGGCCCTGCCTGATTTATTATTATTTATTTTTTTTCACTAATGGAATTATTTTATACAAATAAAGTGTTTAGGTTTGTCCTCAGATTGCAAAGCGTTGTACAGAAATTATACAATCAGTTTGTATAATGTATGGCTAGCACTAGGTTTGTGAGTTTAAGGCAGAGCCTATTCATGGTCTGTCAGACTGTTTGGGTGTCAGGTCCATGGAATTGAGAAAATCCCAAGTTTTGTCGGTAGTAAAAAAATGCCTCAGTGGGGAGGATGGATGCCCTGGCATAGTAGGTCAGTAGAAGTAAAAAATACCCTGGCCTGCTCTATCAATAGTGGTCAGGATATAGTACCCTATCACTGGTGGTCAGTAGGAGGATTGTAGCCCTAACATAGGTGGTCAGTGGCATTTTCCTTGCAGGCTCCATGTACCGTGCCACTGTTCTGATAATGTCACTACTAGGACTATACAAACAGCATTGTGGAGTAGATTAGTCAGGAGATCACAGCTTTATAGATCTGATGCCTCTGGTTGAGCCTTGGGATACCACACTATGACTCAGCCTTAAGGAAGATGCATCCTGCACTGGATCCTGCATGGTTGCTCACCTTGGCACATTGACTGGCATTCACTGGCTTTGTTGGAGTTCTGTCCCTGGAGGGCAAAGCTAGGATGGGCCTTCTCCCTAATATCCTGCTCTAGTGTTGAAGACCTCTTTCGCTGTAAGTTGTGGGCTTTGTTCCTTTTTCTGGTCGCTGTCTGCTAGCTCTACAATCCCTGGTGGTTATTATACTTTTGAATGATGGCTTGCAACCAAAAAGCAGAAGCGCTAGCCTTTTTAAAATTGGGGCCATTTTCAGCCCAATTCTGACTAAAGTCTGTTCAATAGGCTGCTATTGCACTTCTGTGGCCTCGATCCACCCCTGACATGCATGTGCACACCATCTTCCTCTGGCGCACCCCTACTTGTAAGAGTAGGGGAATGTCTCTCTGCCTTCTTGGCACTCTGATCCAAAGATATCGCAGAGGTATTAGTTTAAAGTGTCATTTAAAGGGGCTACAAACTAAAGTTTCGACCTCTTCTCCATTTCATGCTCTCAAATTTGCCATCTTCCTTGCAAAAATAGGTGGCTGTTCTTGCTGTTCAGCAGCTTTTCTCACAAGGTTGTTGTCTTAATGTGGAACGAGGAATGATTTTTAGGGTTTTCCCTCAAACCTGTTCACTGTTTCCAAGGTAAATGGAAGCACTCTACCCATTCTTGATCTGAAAGCTCTCAACTTGTTCCTGCAAGTCCAAAAGTTCTGCATGGAGTCAACCAGGTTTATGATTGCCTGCCTTCTACCTGGGACCTTCATAACTCTATGGACATTAGGGATAGTTATTTGCCCATCCCCATATTTCTCCTCCTCAATGCTATCTGCTTTGCTGTGGACATACCAGTTAACATTACTAGTTTGTTTCCCTCCCTATTGGTCTGTCTACAGCACCCCAAAAATTCACCAAGGTGTTCTGTTCCCCATCGGATTCTCATTGTGTGATACTTGGACAATCCCATGCTAAATGACCAGGCCTCCCAAGCCTTGTCAGCCAGTGGAAGGACAGTGCAGTTTCTGCAGCTGTTCAAATGGATCTTCAACCTTGAAAATTGTCACTGGACCCCACTTACTGATTAGAGTAGCAGTGTTTGGTATTGAGTATCGCCCTGACGGCATCTTCCTGCCCAACAACAAACTTCTGTCCCTCCTCTCTCATGCCTGCACCCCTCCGTCCCAGGTGCAGCCCTCAACTTGTGCCTGTATAAAGGAGGATCTTGGGCCTCAAGTTAGACTATTGCAAATCAACATTGTAGCAAAATGGAGCAAAAAGATGTAGTCCTTAGACTGCCCACTGCATCTGACATGCAAGGCCAGACTTTTTGGCATGGTTTATTTTCAACCTGGTGCTGGAGTCAGGGAAACCCTTTTTTCTAATGGTGTGTCATGATGAATGCCAAGCTGAGTCCTGGATGCCCTATCCCTGTGGGGGAAGCTTGATTTCCCATCAACATGCTGGAATTCAGGGCAATTTGGTTATCCCTTCAATGCTGAACCTCCTCAGCGGTAAGGTCACCCAACCAGAATACGGTCGGGCAAAGCTAAAAATGGACTACATCAAGAAGAAGTTGCACTGCACAATGTGATGCAGACTTGATTCTCACTTGGGCTGAACTGCATGTTTCGGCCCTGTCTGGCATCCACATCCCTGGTGTAAAAATATTTAATAAGTGAATTTTCTCCATCCGCATCTGGATTTGAGGGAATGGGCTCTTCCAAGCATTTTGCCACAAGTGAGCGACGGCAGTCATGGAACTTCTGGCATAGACATTTAAAGGGAAAACTGTATAGGTTTTGTCCCCAAGGTCCAGAGACCCTCAGGCATTTGCAGTGGATGCTTCAGTATCACCGTGGAATGAGTTCAGCCTGATCTACTGTAAGCCCTTCCTTCTCTACAGCTCCTCTCTCATCTGCATCAACCTGGCCCAGGAGGACATGGTACGCGGATATGCTCTTGGCCGACACCCTGTGGGCTCTACTATATTGTAACCTTTTTTCTCAAGGGTCGATCTACCATCCTGCTTCATGATCGCTGGCATTGTAGCCCAGCCAGGTTCTGATTAGATAAGGTCATCCCTATGCTCTAAATGGCTATGCAATCACCTTGCAATCATCACACCTGAAAGGCTTACCACATGGGATTCATTCAGTCATTTCTCTATTTTGCCATGGACCAGCCTCTGGCTCAGAGTACCATCAAGGAGAAAATATTGTCCCTGGCTGTTCAGTTTCAGAGACTGTTGGCCTCTAAAGATGAAGGTCTTTCTACAGGGTGTTGCACACATTACATTCCCCTGTGACTCTGTGGGACCCTATCCTGGTTCAGCCATCAGAGACCACACTTCAAAACCATTCTAAATATCTCAACTTCTGACCACTCGCAGGGTGGCCTTTTTTGTTGATGTCACCTATGTGTTAATTTGTGGCCTTATGTTTTAGAGAGGCTTATCTAGTGCAACAAAATTACAGCGTTGTCCTGAGGCCTAATGTTCTCAGTGCGGGAAATTGATGCTGCATCCACCTAGGGGAGTATAAGGTTGGTTTTTTGTAAACCCCTGCTACTCTTTTAAAGAATATATTAACCCAACATTTCATATTCTTGATGTGTCTGTTGTACCATGTTAAAAAGCATCTGTTCTTTGTATTGCTTCTTTTTTGT
Source organism: Lithobates pipiens (assembly GCF_037356315.1). NCBI lineage: Eukaryota > Metazoa > Chordata > Amphibia > Anura > Ranidae > Lithobates > Lithobates pipiens. The sequence continues at coordinate 22,555,287 of NW_027507790.1, forward strand.
GAAATACATAGTGTTCCTGCTAGTCCCCCTGCTCTCCTATTTCAAACTGACCACACTAGGCAAGAGAGCACATGCTTCCCAACATGGTTGTTTTGTGGCTGCACTGGGAGAACAGCTTGCCTGCCCTCAATGATCAGACCAATGCTAGCAAGCTTCCCTTGCACAGCCATTCACTGGAAAGATCCGTGTACTGCTGTTTCTCCACCCATACCTCTCTGAGCACCTCCATAGAGCTGAAAACAGAGGTCATGTGATCACTTATAAAAAGAAAAATGGTATTTTATCATTTTCTTTTTTCTAATGCAGTATATATTCACATGTTTTTTACATTTCGTTTCTATTTGAAACTGAATTATTTATTTTACAAAGTAAGGGTTTATATATACTTCACCAGCTGCTGCGATGCAACACAGTGTCTGGTATGCAGTGTGGTTAGGCCAGACCAGCACAGACATTTCATAAAGGTCTATCAGCCAGTGTTCGGTGACCTGCGCTGTGCTGGGGGGAAAAGAGTACGGCGGGCAGTTCTTCCCCATTTTTTTCTTTTCCCACCACACCTGGTGTGAATGGACCCTTATGCTGCGTACACACGACCAGACTTTTTGAGGGACTAGGTCCGGCGGTCTTTCCGACTGACTTTCGACGGAGTTCCGACGGACTTTCCGAACAAACGGACTTGGTCACACACAATCACACAAGTCCAACGGATTCAAACGTGATGACGTACGACCGGACTAGAATAAGGAAGTTCATAGCCAGTAGCCAATAGCTGCCCTAGGGTCGGTTTTTGTCCGTCCGGACTAGCATACACACAAACAGATTTCTCGGTCCGGCGGAGTTCCGGTGGAAAAATTTAAAACGTTCTATTTCTAAAGTCCACCGGATTTTTGGCAAGCAAAGGTCCGATGGAGCCCACACAAGATCGAATTGTCCGACGGACTCTTTCAGTCGGACCTTTGCTGTCAAAAAGTCCGGTCGTGTGTACGTGGCATAAGATCCTGTTTTGTGTCTAATACACCCCGACGGAGTCAGTCCTTCGCTCCCTACTGAGTCAGACCTTGGCTCGGCAGTCAGTAAAGCTCATGCTCCCTGCTAATTAAAGAGCTGTGGCTTTGACTGGGCAGGGGAGGTTTCTCAGGGTAATCGCTGCTTCTCCACAGGGAGCATAGGTCCCGCTCTACAGCTTCCGGACAATAGGGTCTGCTTTCTAAAGAGAACAAACTGCACACATTTTGGACTTGCAGACCTTGTGTCAGACCTCTGAAGGAACAATCCCAAAATCTGTATAAAACAAGGTAGTCTGCTACCCGGAAAACCTAAGATGTAGTAGAATGTAAATTGGCATCTGGGGCATCACTTTAAGATCTCTCACTCCCTAAATAAGAGCAAAAGGGTTAAAAATTGCCATATCTCAAGCTTGAGGTTGATTTTTGCTTCTGCTCTTCACCTTAAAGTATAACTAAAGGCAAAACATTGTAGTTTTAGAGAAGAATAAAGAGTAGAGGGGAGATGGATTAGAAAACCTATTCGGTTTTTATTGCTGTCTGTGCCCCCTGATGGGGAGAATCACCCTTTCTATTTGTCCTGTTTACCATATATCAAAAGTGAAAGTAAAGAGAGCCCCAAATTTTGGGTTGTCCCGAGAAAGGCATTGGAGGAGAAATTGGGGTTACTTGTTAAGGTGACCTGGGAGTCCCCAAGGAAATTCCCTTAATTTGTGGGGATTATCTCTCGCTTCCTGTTTTTGGCTTTGGGACAGGAAGTGAGAGTAAATCTCCCTAATGGGACAAAGATGGCAAAAAATAAGCCTTACAGGGGCTACAAGGCTACTTTAAAGTGTTTCTAAAGACGGAAGCTTTTTTTTTTTTTTTTTTTTTTTTTTTTTTTAATCTTCATGTATTCTATGCATGAAGATAACCTTCTGTGTGCAGCAGCCCCCCTAATAATTACCTGCGCTCCCTCTTGATCCAGCGATGTTGAATGAGAGACTTTAGCTGGTTGGAACTCTCCCTCCTGATTGGCTGACACAACAGCAGATCGCCATTGGCTTCTGCTGCTGTCAGTCAAAGCCAATGAGCAGGAAGGGGGGCTGGCCTGCAGCTCCATGTCTGAATGGACACACAGAGCTGCAGCTTGGCTTGGGTGCCCCCATTGCCAGCTGCTTGCAGTGGGAGCACTCGGCAGGGGGGGAAGGGCCAAAGAGGGACCCGAGAAGAGGAGGATCTGGGCTGCTCTGTACAAAAACACTGAACAGAACAGGTAAGTAATAATAACATGTTTGTTATTTTTAAAAGAAAAAAAAACAAGACTTTAGTATCACTTTAATTTACAAGTTTATCTGTTCCCCCTCATCTGCATTTCATCTGTCCAGTTAATCAGTGCTGCTCTCGCCTCACTGTCTGGGAGTAAAAAGCTAATGTTTTTTGTGTATTATGCTTAGATGTGATTAAAACATTTGTGATTTTTGGATACTCGGCTATAGAAAAAAACCAAACAAAAAAAAAAACTGTAGACAGTTGTGTGCGTTTTTTATTGGAAATGTTCAGAGACCACAATGCTAGACATACAATTTACATTCTAAAAATGTATGTCGCACTGTGTAGTGCCATTTTTTTTTTTTTTTTTATCTCTGCAGTACAGACTGTGCAAGGATGTAGAATGAGGTGTTGTGGCAAAATATACATCATATAACAGACAATAGAATGTTTTTTTGTATGTTTTTATGTTTGTTTGTTTTTTGTTTTTGTTCACCTTGTGATAATCTGTGTTCCATTTCAAGGTTTACGAATCCCAGCTAACTGTGAACTGGTGGTTGGAGGAGAGCCACAGTGCTGGGCAGAAGGACATTGCCTTCTGTTTGATGACTCCTTCCTGCACACAGCATTTCATGAAGGTATGGTGGATTGCTGGAAATGGTTCATAGCAAGCAATGGTTTGGTTAAAAAGAAATATATACTATTTTTTTTTTTTTTGGCATTTGATTATCAGGAGCAGATGCCAACCGCTAATCCAATTCATTTTAGTGCAGTGTTATCAGAACCTACAATAGCGGTTATATTTCACTTTCTGCGTATCTGTGTTCCATGTGCACTAACTTCCAGTCACCCCAATCTGAATAGGGTTTAGCCAGTGTTGCAAATGTTTGGGTGAGCTTCAAACAGGTAGCAATTGTACAGTGACAATAGAGAAACATATTAGGACTGATTTTCTGTGTGCAAAGAAAAACCTGGCCACTTTTTTTAAAAGTCACCACTTACCTTATTTTTTTTTTTTGCATGCTCACAGGGAGACAATACATGGTGCCTTGAAACTGGGGTTAGCCCAGTACATATAAGGAATAGCTAATACTGTGACCACATTTTGCCTTAAAACAGACCCTACATTATGATCATAAAATATAGAATGCATGAGTATGTATATGAACATAATAATCTATGTTAATCTATTTATTTACAAGAAATGCTAGTTGCCATACCTGGTAATAGAGACTAGTGATGATATGCTGGACATTGATAGACCACCCAGGGAGGAAGTTTGTGGGGGGAGGGGGGGCACTGCTAAAAGGAATTTGCAGGTTTCACTTTAAAAGGGGCATGGATAGCTAGGGCACCACCATGGGGGGCATGTATTAATGTAACCAAAAAAAATTTAGCTGGTGATAATGGGAGAACACACAGTAATGATTGCTAGAGGCAATGATCGCATGAAAAATCGGACATACTGGTTGTATGATCGATCAACTTTGGTACAGTCAGCCTGCTCATACATTGTTCGAATCTCGGCTGGTCTCTGTTGAACCGGCTGAGATTCCAATAGTCTATAGGCAGTTTTAATGACAGGTCCCTGGACAGCGTGTGTGTGTGTGCGCGTGCGTGTGCGTGTGCGTAAACAAACCAGTCAGGGATCCTCTGTGATAATACTGATCAAACATAGCAATTTGGTTGTTTGCCGAATTGCAAACTGGCTGGGCTTGAGTTGTACTTAATCAACCCAAAGCTCATCCCTACCTGTCCCTTGGTCTGCATTTCCTTGGTGTGAATTGTATTTTGGACCTGCCATATATGAGTAGCCTCAGAATGTATGTCCAAACCTTCCATCCTTGTTGTTTTGACTACATCTTGTGTGGCTTTAAACAAACTCAACTCCTTGAAGCCAAGGCTTGGGAGGATATTACACTAGTATATGTAGCTTGATCCAACAAGTATACAAGGCTTGATTCTCTAAAATGTTTCCTGCAATATTGGCCATATCATTTTGTAGACTTGATACCACACAGAGATCAGTGGTAACATGAATTGGCAAATGACTGCTGGCATCACATCCAAGGTCACGATTTGAGTTTCTGAAAATCCTACACAAGGAAGCTTTCACATACAAACATACATTAAATGCACATATAATCTCTTCTGAAGATTTTTGTTGAAATTAATGGTAGAGATAGGGTCTCTTTAAAATGCATTTGTTTTGATGGCAAAAGAATCTTCCTTGCATGCAACCACCTATATCCTTCCATTCTCTTATGTCTTTTTGTTTCTTTAATTTTAGGTTCAGAAGAAGACGGTCCTCGAGTGATTTTTATGGTCGATTTGTGGCACCCCAACGTGGCAGCAGCTGAACGTCAAGCACTTGATTCGATATTTGCTCCCGGACGCTGATTCAGTTCCACCACTCGCAACCGAACATCTATGCTCATGGGATCTTGCCTCAAAGAAAAGCTTGTCTCTAACAAAATCCATTCTGTGTATAAGAACTATGTCTTATGTTCTCTATTTAACCATTGGCTTCTCTATAGGTTTCCATTGTAGAAATGTGACAAAGAAGTAATTGCATCAACCAACGTACAACTCTTTCACGAGAGAGCACTGAACTCTACTCAGCAGAGGAGAGCACTGATATGGTGGCTAAGACTCCTAGCACCATATTAACTAAACAGCACAAACCAACATTTAGCTTCAAGGCTTATTGTAAACGAGGCAAAAAGCTGGGAGACACCTTTTTAGGCGCATATAGTAATATCAAAGCATTCAGGGAATGGCTGGGAATCCTTCACAATGCTCAGTTTTGTTCTCCCCTTATGAGATTTTAGCAAGAATTGTATTTCATATTGCAGCTAACACCATATTTTCCATTCACTACTAGAATGCAGCACTACTATATTATGTTTCATGTTACTACTGTATATTTATACAACTCTGAAATACAAGTTTAGGAAGTGACCTAAAGCAATGTATTTGTTGACGTGGACAAGACCACGGAGTCTGATTCATGTCAAAATTGATCAGCCATGTAGGATTATCTTCTTGCTCACTCAGACATGCCGAGGTATTACACCCTCATTAATCATGTACGGGAGGTCTCCCTCCACTCAGCCATGGCTAGGCAAAAAAAAAGATCTTTTTTAAAAGAAGATACTGCATTCTGTGATAGTTGTATACAACACAAATCCTTTGAATGCAGCTTATAATGCTGAAATCATCAAATTTAAATAAAAACTGGACTTTCTTCACTGGTCCAAATTTCTAGAGACTTTTTTTGAAATTGACATATAGAAATAATAAAAATAATAATTATAAAATTGTCTTTAGATTTCTCTTAAAATGTACACAAGCTCACTTGTGTAGTTGTGGGCATTGGAAGGGCTTGGTCAAAGTTATTTTTAAGGAATTTCAGAGATCTTCTATCTTTATCCAACCAAAGTGTTTTTTTGTTTTCAGTTTGATAAAAAGGAACATTTCCAGTACGTCTGTCTAGTGTTCCAGCTCCAGAATTGAGGATCTGTTTATGGTGGTTGTAAAGCAGCCATATTGTCTTTAATGTGGAAACGAAAAACTTTTTGTTGTCTTGTACTTCGCAGTGCAACAGACTTCATTTTGTTCCATAATAAAAAACAAAATGTGTCTAAAAGATAAAAAAATATTCTGTGGTACTTATTTTTATTTTTTTTTGTGTTCAACCTGACAATGCATGAGTACAACTAGCATTCTTACTACATTGAATATTTTAGCTGTAATTACCCTGGAGTTCTAGAAACATAGACCTATCCCTTATGCCCCATACACACGATCAGAAATTCTGCCAGCAAAAGTCGGATGTGAGCTTTTGGTCAGAAATTCCGACCGTGTATATGCTCCATCTGACTTTTTCTGGCAGAATTCCAGTCAGCAAAAGATTGAAAGCAGGTTCTCTATTTTTCGGTTGGAAAAAGTTCAGATCGGAATTTACGATCGTCTGTACAAATTCCGACACGCAACATTCTTACGCATGCTCGGAAGCACTGAACGTCATATTCCAGGCTCGTCATAGTGTTGTACATCACCGCGTTCTTGACGGTCGAAAGTTCAGAGAACTTTTATGTGACCGTGTGTATGCCAGCCAGGCTTGAGTGGAATTCCGTCAGAAAAACCATCCAAGTTTTTTCTGACGGAATTTATGATCGTGTGTATGGGGCATTAGTCTATGGTTTTATACAGTACCTTGAAAAAGTATTCATACCGCTTGAAATTTTCCACATTTTGTCATGTTACAGCCAAAAATATATATGTATTTTATTGGAATTTTATGTGATAGACCAACACAAAGTGGCACATAATTGTGAAGTGGAAGGAAAATGATAAGTGGTTTTCAACATTTTTTTTACAAATAAATATGTGAAAAGTGTGGCGTGTATTTGTATTCAGCCCCCTGAGTCAATACTTTGTAGAACCACCTTTCTCTGCAATTACAGCTGTAAGTCTTTTTGGGGATGTCTCTACCAGCTTTCCACATCTAGAGTGACATTTTTGCCCATTCTTCTTTGCAAAATAGCCCATGTTCTGTCAGATTGGATGAAGAGTGTCTATGAACAGCAATTTTCAAGTCTTGCTACAGAATCTCAATTAGATTTAGGTCTTGACTTTGACTGGGCCATTCTAACACATGAAAATGCTTTGATCTAAACCATTCCGTTGTAGCTCTGGCTGTATGTTGAGGGTCGCTGTCTTGCTGGAAGGTGAACTCCCGCCCCAGTCTCAAGTCTTTTGCAGACTCTAATAGGTTTTCTTCTAAGATTGCCCTGTATTTTGCTCCATCCATCTTCCCATCAACTCTGACCAGCTTCCCTGTCTCTGCTGAAGAAAACCATCCCTACAACATGATGCTGCCACCACCATGTTTCACAGTGGGGATGGTGTGTTCAGGGTGATGTGCAGTGTGAGTTTTCCTTCACACATAGCGTTTTGCTTTTAGGCCAAAAAGTTCAATTTTTGTCTCATCTGACCAGGGCACCTTCTTCCACATGTTTGCTGTGTCCCCCACACGGCTTCTCACAGACTGCAAACGGACTTCTTATGGCTTTCTTTCAACAGTGGCTTTCTTCTTGCCACTCTTCCATAAAGGTCAGATTTGTGGAGTGCACGACTAATAGTTGTCCTGTGGACAGATTCTCCCACCTGAGCTATGGATCTCTTCAGCACCTCCAGAGTTACCATGGGCATCTTGGCTGCTTCCCAAATTATTGCTCTCCTTGCCCAGCCTGTCAGTTTAAGTGGACAGCCATGTCTTGGTAGGTTTGCAGTTGTGCCATGCGCTTTTCAATTTTGGATGATGGATTGAACAGTGCTCTGTGAGATATTCAATGTTTGTATTTTGTTATGACCTAACCCTGCTTTAAACTTCTGCACAACTTTATCCCTGACCTGTCTGGTGTGTTCCTTGGAATTCATGATGCTGTTTGTTCACAAAGGTTCTCTAACAAACCTCGGAGGGCTTCATAGAACAGCTATATTTATACTGAGATTAAATTACACACATTACAAGTTAAAGGGGGCTGTATACAAGTGCATGCCACACTTGTTAGATATTTGTAAAAAAAAAAAAAATTGAAAACCATTTATCATTTTCCTTCCACTTCACAATTATGTACCACTTTGTGTTGGTCTATCACATACAATCCCAATAAAATACATTTAAGTTTTTGGTTGTAACACGACAAAATGTGAAACATTTCAAGGGGTATAAACACTTTTTCAAGGCACTGTATGAAGGAGTTGGGGCCAGTTCACATCATAGAACGCACTCCGGATGCGTTTCAGATGCTTTTCTGAATGTGCGGTTTTGATGCAGTCCATTTTTTCCCCTCTTTTCTTTTTCTTTGCTAACCTTAAATAAGGACGTGTGTTCCAGTGTGTTTTTTTTGTTTTTGATGCGTTTTACGGTGTTCCTGTACAGTCCAGTGCAGGAAAAATGCAACATGTTCTAATTTTTTTTTTTCTGGAACTGTAAGCACTGGTGTGAACTATGCAGTTGAAAACCATATAACCTACTTTTCATGCATTTTTGATGCAGAAAAAAAATGCACTGGACTGCATGTGGTGTGAACTGGCCCTTAATCAGTCTGGTAATGTTAAAGTAATGGCAAACTCACATTAGATACATTATATACTTGGTGCTCATGTCTGTGACTGTGTGTATAGGCCTGTAGGAGTAAAAGGTAGGTAACGGTTGGGTACAAACCTCTGACACAACTGCTGGTTTAAATGTTGAATCTCTGTGACTCCATAAATCAGAGCTAGTGCCATACAAATTTATTGTGCTTAAATAGCTTTCCGCTTGAGATTGCCATATCCATTCATTGAGATAATGGTGGTCCACTGAATTCTAGAGCAACCTAGCGTGTCCCCCTGTCAGAACACAATATCTCAGCAGGGGAGATTGCTGTACTAACCTTTTTTATAGTTAGTACAGCGGCTCCGACTTGAGCTTTCAGTTTTTTATTTTTTCAACCTGCTGGGTTAAACTGAAAAAAATGTGAATTACTTTTCTGACGCATCTAGCACCTTCTCACTGAACAGATTCTAAAATGATTATTTTAGAAAGGTACAATGCAGAAATGCAAAGCTGTGCAGAGTTGGATTTAGTAATAGAAACAGATCTTCCAACTGTCTTGATTATTTTCCTAATATAAAAATATCAGTGTGAAGGCATTTTGTAGAATCATTTGGGTGTAATTAAATGAGAAGTATGGGAATCCTTTTTTTTTTTTTTTTTTTTTTTTTTTTTAAATCCTTCTTTCCTAGGTGGATGCAGCATTGGCTCCCTGCTGGCTCTAAGACTTAGCCCTTGTACACGCGGTCGGAGATTCCGACAACCAAATCCGTCGGATTTTGTCCAACAGATTTTGTCCGAAACTGTTGCATACACACGGTCGGACAAAGTTGTCGGAAAATCCGATCTTTCAGAATGTGATGACGTAATTTTGTTACGATGGGACTACGTTCAGGCTAGTAGCCAATAGCTTTCATGTAGGAATTTGATCTGAGCATGCATGGCACTTTGTCCGATCGGAATTCTCTACACATGATCGGAGCATTTTGTCGGAAAATATTTCCGGCAAGTTGGAAAATTTGGTCCGACGGAAACAGTCCGATGCAGACCACACACAGTTGGAAAATATCCGACAAAACGCTCCGATCGGACACATTCCGTCAGAATCTCCGACCGTGTACAAGGGCTAAGAACCAAGCGATTGAACACTGCCAGTCTTTTGGTTTTCACAGCTCCCTGAGCAGAGAGCTGGTGATTGCCAGTCAGCAGCTTTCTGCTTATGCCTTTCCACGCTCACTGGAGCGCTGGGCTGTGGAGGGAGCGGCCGGCTCAGGCTCTCAGTGACTCACTGATAGGCGGAGCTGGGTGCCAGTCCAGGCATGTGGGCAGATCCTGACCATATGGTTGCGATCTTGCCCAAGCCTGGACTGGCTCTGTGACTTCAGCATGCTGTCTGCTGAAACTGGGTCATAGGAGTGCAGAACGAACTGCATTCCTGTGATCAACAGGAGAAGTACAGCCAAACGAGCTTTGGCTGCATTTCTCCTTTAATGGTCTGGTATAGTGCTGCATTTGGCTGAAGGCCAATTTACGCTTTAACCACTAGGTGGTGTGATACATGCCAAATGTCACATTGACTTGTACTATATAACTGTCATTCGCAATACTGTGAAAGCATTTCAGTTCTCTAGTGTGGTCAGACATGCTGTGGAGAGCCCTGAATCGTGGATATTAATTCAAAATCTTGATTAATAATCCCCCGATAAGGAATTACCTGTGCAGTGTCAATAAATCCATAATGAATCCATTGATTATGGATCTGTCGAGCATTTGTGTATAGGAAAATTATGTGTACCTAACACGGTATTCTGTAGTGGTACTACATTTCTAATTACCGGTACTCTATAAATAGTGAATTTAGCCAAATACAGCTGTTGCATATATAGTAAATCAGCTACCTCAAATCATTAAGACATTTATTTAAATATTCAGTGCCTATTTGTAATAGAACACCACCCACCAAATAAATCAGTCTAAAACAAACGTAATGCACTCCAACACAAAATACCTTTAACTGATATTACCCAATAAAAACCCATCATATATTGAATCACTCCAAAGTCTGTCAAAAGTTTTGAAAATTGTGTTTAATGTTTTTATTTTTTACCCAAAGATATTGAATATCTTAGTAATTATTCCTCTTCAATTTTTTTTTTTTCCACCATGAACCATGATCCCTCCACCTAAGATGGAAACTCCACTTACTAAATGTCTTGCCTCTTTAATCAAAGGCAATAGTGCAATATAGGCATACTGCTCCTCCAGGCTGTAGATTACCACATTTACTCCAAAATATTTCACTGGTGTCTATTCCTGACACCAACTTTTTTTTTCCTCCCACAATGAATCCTCCTTTGATGTATGTGGTCCTCAATTAGTACATTTAAAGCAAAACGACTAGCATACAGTGTAAAACCTATTACAAACAGTATACAATTACACTCATGTTATTAGTGCTTATTAGCACTATAAAAGAATCCAGCATCAGCAGATGCAATCTCTTATGTCCCTCCCATTCATTCTCACCAGCTTCTCTAATTCACAAGAAAACAGGTGAATGCGGTTCTAAATTTCTGATGGAGGGAGTGTATGGTGGAAAAAGGAAGAGGCGTATAGTCGCAAATTATACATTATCTTTGGATGAAAATTTGAAACACTGAATACAAATTTCAACAGACTTTTGCTAGAATTTGGATTGATTGCAAAATAGATTTAATTTTCACAGTAAAAATGTAATTGAAGTGTTTTTTTTTTTTTTTTTTGTGTGTGTTAAAGTGTATCACTTTTATATGAAATTGATTTATTCGGTGGGTGGTGTTCTGTTGCAAATAAGTGTTACATATTTATATAAATATTAGAGCTGCACAATTCTAGCCAAAATGGGAATCGCGTTTTTTTTTTTTTTTTTTGCTTAGAATAAAAAGATCACGATTCTCGCAGCGTAAAATCGTTCACATTCTACCAAAAAATTGGCTTACATTTTTTCTTTTTTTTGTAAATTGATTACAAAAGTTTTTTTTTTTTCAAAAAAATTGCATTTGAAAGACCGCTGCGCAAATATAGTGTGACATAAAATATTGCAACGACCACCATTTTATGTCTACTAAATATATATATATATATATATATATATATATATATATATAAAATGTTTGGGGGTTCTAAGTAATTTTCTAGCAAAAAAAAAATATTTTAACTTGAAACCAACAAATGTCAGAAAAGGGTTTAGTGTTTAAGTGGTTAAACTTTTTTCACTTGCACACAAAGTCAATTCCAAACTGTTACAATGGTTATACTTAAGTTCAACTGATACAGAATGTTCTGATTCTTGGCAGACTGCCCAGTTTTTCTCCTCCTTTCTTTTGAAGGCTGTTGGTTTCAGAAGAGCAGCGAGAATTCTTTGCATAGAAAGAATTGTGAAACACTTTAGTCAAGATCGTGATAACGATTCTTGACGATTAATCGTGCAACTCTAATAAATATGGAATACTAATTAGTAGTATCTTCATGGTTCCTGTGTATTTTGATTCATACAACTTTTCTCCTTAAAGCGGAACTTCAGTTATTTTTTCATCTTTCCATCTATTAAATCTTCTGCCCTGGTTGTTTTAACTTTGGATAGTAAAAACTTTTTTTCCTGCCAGTAAATACCTTATACAGCCCACTTCCTCTTTCTTGTCTGGTCATTAGCCTAGGCTTATGACCTCATGCATAGCTCTCTCGTGAAAGTTTGCCAGGAAGGGAGGGGGGGTGAGTCATAAGAGGGCCAATGAGAGCTGGAGGCGTGCCTCTGTAAATCCAGGAAGTGAACAGGCAGCAGCTTCAGCTGCCCACAGTTAAAATGGTTGTAGCCAGACTCAGTGGAGGGAGATTTCTGCAGAATATTTGGCAAGTACAGAATTACAGTGTATATATAAAATAATATGAAAAGTGGTTGGAGAGAAGCTTCAAAATGGCAAAGATGTTTTATTACAGATTATGTGAGCAGACTGCAGTTCTTGTTTAATCTGCACCTTGCATTACCTACTTTTCTTTATACGTATGGAGAAAAGCATCTTGCCCTCCACCCAAAAACTACAGGTTCCAGTAACATGACTAGCCTTCATTCATATGTTCAACAATTTATTTTATGTTCAATGAAGAGTCCATACAAAGTAAACATAGCACTGCATGTGTCATTGATGAAAATGGAGAATCTGCTGAAAGTTTACAAACCTACTTTCCTAACTCTTTGGAGAATTTAGAGATCGACAATTAACATTTTTATTTATAAGAAGAACGTATGCATTTTTATCTATACATGATTTAAAATATTAACTAAAAAAAAAACATAAATATTATTTACAAATAAAAACAAAGTGCTAAATGTAACATTATTCACATTTCTACATTGAGGAACATCGGCCCTTAGGAAAACTAAAGTAAATATACCATGATGTTTTTAACCAGAACAGGCGTTTATGAAATTGCTCTAATAGGAAAAAAAAAATTCTAGTGACAATTATCAATGATTTGACTTTCCCTCACTTCAGGGGTATGTCCTGAACAAAAAAAAAATCGAAAAAAAAAAAACCACTAGTTGTGACTTCAGGGTGAGCTACTTTAACTCTGCCTGACCTATAAGCACAGGAATGCTCTTTATTAACCATGGTGGGGCCAGCGTGCTTGACAAACTCTGGATGTTGAGCCAAAATGGGAAGAAAGAGTTGCAGAGAACCCCCTCAGCTGTGCTCAAATAGATCTCTCATCTCCCGGGGTCCTTGTTCTGAGATCATTTGCCATTGTATGGCTAGCTAAGATAGCAAGCATCTGGCTGTTATGGGCAACACCTACACCTTTCTGCTAATTTTCTGTAGTCATTCTCATTGTGAAGCATCCAGTTGTTTGAAGCACACATGCCATATTGTGAAGTCAATAAACTTAAAAGTGTAACGCTATTGTTACTACCCCATTTCACTAATCCCAGAAGATAGAAAAATCCTGTTGTCACTTAACAGTCCTGGAGAGGTGATGACACAGACCAATAAAATTTAGATGTCCGTGATGGATTGCATTTTAACTGTATTGCACTGCCTTAAAGAGTGAATGAGATGTTTTCATTAGTTATGCTTCAAGGATTAAATTGGGACATGTCAAAAAGATAAATGGCTCACAGCATCTTAAGGAGTCCTGGTAAATGCAGCAGGATGACATACATGGTCGCAGTTCTTGCTTGTTTAATAACATAACACACAGAGCAGTAGTGTTAAGTAAAAACCGCAGTCAATCAGAAAAAAAAAAGCCTTAATTAAACTGTTCACACTCTGCTGCTAAAAGTTGATCTTAGTGCAACGTGTCCTTTTACACCTCTAAGTAACCTGTAGTCCAAGGCTGCTCTGTGATTCCATGTACTTTCAATGCTGAAGGTACTCCTTTAAAGAGGGTCTTTATCTAGTAGTAGTTAGCCACATTAAACTGGACTTGTTCTGCAATGTTAAAGATGGTTCGTAGTTTCTCCAAACCACTGCTACAGTTCTAGTAAGTCTCTAATGTTATCTGAGTTCTGATTTTTATTTTTTTTTAAAGTGCCAAAGAAATATATTTACAAGTGTAGACATGAATAAAATGGCCAATATGGAAGTATCCTAGATGTTTTTATATTTCCATAACTGGCTGGCTAGTCAAGCATTACACGTCGGCAGTCTTTGGCGGCATTGGCTCATGTGGCATTTTGTAAGAGCATCTCAAACAAAGTGTTGGAGTTCCCTGCTTTCAGTACATAGTCCAATGTGGGATCAGTTGTGTTTTACAGCTAGTACTGAAGAGCTATGAAAGGAGCGTGAAGCAGAGACACCCTGTGGGAATTACAGGGTACGTGAAGTTCATTCTTCATACAGTGTAAGGCCAGGCTTAGCTCTATCACTTCTTCATTCACCATGCTGTCTGTTTCTTTCTCCTTCAAAGCTTGTAACAGGAACATTACATCCAACGCTAAGTCAATAATATGGCCACTCCTCAACTGTGTGAACCTACAAAATAAAATGTGTAGAGGTAAGAAAACTGCAATAAATCACTTACGAACAATACCCGTTTGTGTCCAGCTAACCCCACCCTCTTGTATGCACAATAACATTATGGCAATACATTTTTTTTTAGTCCAAATACAAGCCTGATACAGGCATTTAAGGGAATCGGTACTTTGCCAGCAGGGAGCAAAGAACCAGGTTTACTTAAATACTTAATCCTGCAACAGCTTATATTCTGCTCCCATTTGTCCCATGAGACACACTGACATCTCCAGTATTTCCAGGTATGGGGGAGGAAGTGGTTTACTCCCTTTCTTCCCATGGGACAGTACTGGTGTTTGTTGAAAGAGTAGGAACCCCTTTATGAATTGTAACAAACTACCCCTCTGCCAGAAAAGAGAGCCTCAGGGAGCAAAGGGGAGATTATTTTAAGCTGCTGCAGGGTCACCATTAAAGAGCCTTTTGGAAAATTAGGAGCACAAAATGTAACATTTTTATTAACTTGTCCCTGCACAGTGCTAGAGCAATTTTATACTATTTTGAATCGTTATGTTTCCCAGGATTCCTCAGTAAGGCCCAATAATGTCACCAGCGCTTGCAGGATGTGAATGAATTTTAGGGTGGCAGGATTTGTACACATCTTTCAATTTTTATTTTTGCCTTTAACTGAGTGTTTTTAAATGGGGGTGGGTTCCAAACAAGCAGACAATATAATTTCTTTCCACTGCTTTGAAAGTCCCCTTTTGTTGGAAGCCTATTGATTTCTTAAAGCCCATCTACAAAAAAAATTAAAATATATGTCCTATAACAAGGAAAGATTATGAGATGATAGCTGATAATTTCTCATATCTACAAGCCCAAGTCAGCCATCTAGATAATAGAAATTGCCGGCTATCAGAGTCAGTGACTGATCTCATGCCAGCCATTTCCAAACTATTCCACAACCTCCTGCCTGATAAACCAATATCAGCTTTCACATGCAACAGGATCCACAGGGCTCTCCATCCTAAACCACCACCTGATAAACCTACCTGTGATGTAATCCTGTGCATGAAAGATTTTCTCACTAAGGAGGATGTCATGCGTGAATCCAGGAACACTCTTAACATTGACTTTGATGGCAGCAGGATTCAAATATACCTGGACATCTCCACTGCAACACTAAACATGAGGCGCAGAATGAGGGAGGTTGCTTCAATCCTGCAAACTGCAAGAATCGGGTATCACTGGGAATTTCCTTTCAAATTAACGCTGCACAATGGTACAATTTACACAGTATATAACATCAATGAAGGAAAGAAACTGATTAAATTGGGCCTGCTTGATCCAGAACCAAACATTTGACCTCCTACAACACCCAGATCATCTCCCATTTGGTCTACCACTTTATCTCACAGTGATCAGAGAAGATGGCACCAATCCTTCTGTGATCAAGCTACCTAACTTCGATCCAGCTTCCTAACAGTTATACGTTTTTAACCACTTTTCTAAGTTGCTTACTAAAGATTATGTGGTTCAAAAGTTCTTGTACATGAAAGGAATGATCCTCCTGCCTCCCATGTATAACACAAATGTTCTCTCACACTCCAAATGTCAGCAGAAACCTTGTGGCCTATTAACTATTCTATATTGCTGCAGACTCTAATATCAATGACAAAAAAAGATGGCCTGTATTAAAACAGGAAATGAGAGAAAATCCCTCTAAAGTGAGAGAATCTCTGGTTGCCACCAGAACTAGTGTCCATTTTGAAAGACATCCCCACTGTTCTAGGGACAACCCAAAGTTTGAGATTTCTTTTACTTTCAGTTATGATGGTAAATAGAAGTAATAGAGAGGGAGAATCTCCCTAATGGGGGAACAGACAGCACTAAAAAACCTGATAGGTGTTCTAATTCTTTTCTACTCTATCCATATTAAAAACAAAATTGCCTTCGGTTATACATTTAAATATACAGTACATATAATCTTGCTGTTTCAATGAATGTCTCTTTAAAGAGGAGTTCTGCCTTGGGGAAAAAAAAGTAAAAGTCAGCAGCTCCAAATACTCCAGCTACTGACTTTTAATATATGGACACTTACCTGTCCAGGGAGCCCACGAGGTCGGCGCCCCAGCCGATTTTTGAATCGGCTATTGGGTGCTGCCGTCACTGTTATTCATAAGGGAAACTGTTCCCTACTGTGCATGCACGAAGCATTCTACGTTTTCTAACTGGCCCGGTGGCAGAGAAAGGAGGTGGGGCCGGACTTCCGAGGGACGGCACCATGGCGCTGTCTCAGAAGTGGGAAGCGTACCTGTCAAAAACAGGCTCCCCCCCCCCCCCCCGAAAGGTGTCAAATGTGGCATTGAAGGGGGGAGGAAGCAGATAAGTGGTAGTTCCACTTTTGTGTGGAACTTCGCTTTAAGTTCAGAACAGTTATTTAACAAAGCCATAATGATGGAAAGTAGATACCTCGAATGGGTGTGTCCGTTGATGGTTAACACTGGAAATACTGTTAACTGTTCATCAGCTAAAACCTCCAAATGCAATTCAGCACGGCGAATAGAAAGGCCAAAATTGTCTGGGTCAATGTAGAGGCTGATTTCTTTTTTCCCTGTACCAAACAAAAACAGGATTTTTAGTTTACATCAGTCAAATTCATATAGGTAAAGTATATTGTTTTAATGGTCGGTGTCCAACTGGGGATATTTACCATAAAGTATAACTTTAGGCAAAACTTGTTTTAAATTTGGATAGGGTGAAGGAGGGTTATATCCCATGTGAGGTTTTTTTTTCACCTTTGTTTCCTGTCCAATAGCCAAAAAAAGGAAGTGGGAGGAAATCTCTGCAAATTAAGGGAATTGCTTGGGGGCCCCCACATCATCAGAACTAGTGCTCCCATTGGAAGGTTTCTCCTTTTATTTTCTGTGCACAACCCGAAATGTTGGATTTTCTTTTACTTTAACTTTCAATAGTAATGGTAAACCAGACAAAAAAATAGGGTGAATCTCCCTAATGGGGGCACAGACAGCAATAAAAAAAAGAATAGATGTTCTAATCTATCTCCACGCTATCCAAAACTAAAAACAACATAGTTCT
Organism: Lithobates pipiens; assembly: GCF_037356315.1. Classification (NCBI taxonomy): domain Eukaryota; kingdom Metazoa; phylum Chordata; class Amphibia; order Anura; family Ranidae; genus Lithobates; species Lithobates pipiens. The sequence continues at coordinate 22,572,731 of NW_027507790.1, forward strand.
GCCTTTAATTATACTTGCCAGGACAACTGCAACTTTGTTTAATTTAAAAAATATATATATTGCACTAGCACATTTGTTAAAAAATAAATATAAATGGTAAAGCTTTGTGTATATATAAATGAAGACTGTGCCATGGTCTGCTAAACTGTTGGCAAAATCAGAAAAAAAATTGTAGCTGTGTATATTAATTTGTGTCATGATTCTGGCTTTGCCAAGAGCTGTTGGCTCTGTATATGAATGCAGATGCCATCAAAAGAGGGTCTATTATCCACATCTCTAGGAACCCCTAACAATCTATATAGGAACCCTATGGTACCACAGAACCCTGCTTGAGAATGGCTGGTCTAGAGAAAATGGTTTTATCTCAAATTAATTATTTGGATTATATAGTTCCATCCAAAACCAACAATGCAATGGAACTATAGAGGAAATACAACTCTTGTTCCCTGCATTACTGAAACCAAACCATTTTTGCTTTTGGTAGGAAAACTAAAAACTATCATTTGGTTGCCTTCTTTTGCATGCCATGCTTGCTAACCTAGGTCCCACAAAAATTAGGGAAAATACAAAATCTAAATATTCACCAGAATAGCAAGAGGGGAATATTTACCATGGAGATGCTTGCCCTAGCGACAACTGGCATTTCTTACACTTTAAAAAGATTTCCTCTCACTTCCTGTTGTGTCTATAAAACAGGAAGTAAAGGGAAATCTCCCCAATGAGATACAAATGACAAAGAAAAATTCCAGGATGTTTAAAGTCCTCCTGAAACCAAAATTATAAAAACAAGTTCAGACAACTTTTCCATAATGTAACTTTTCATTTTAGATCTAGAAGACTGTTGATCTTCTTTACGTTCACTATAAATATAACACTAAAATAAGGAAGTCATATTAGAATAGAAATTGTATAATATGTATCAAAAAAGACATACCATCCGCCATTGTTCCCTGGAGTCCCTTTACTTTAGGACAGTTCAGCCGAAGCTTGCAGCACCTGTAGACCCTGCTCACATATTGGAAGAGGTTCCGTTGCGGAAATGTTGCCTTCAATGGTCCAGTGAATATTCTGAACATGTAAACTGACTTGGGATCTTGGTTATCAGAAGAATCGTGCCAATATGTCCAAGACTGATTCATATAATTACACTGTGTCCTGTGATGTTTTAGGATGTCCTGTCCTTTTGACCATCTGTCAGCAGTGATTTTTGCCATTATTGTGTCTATTCGGTCTCTATTTTGATTATCTGCTCTCTGTTTCTTGATGATATTTGTTTGTGCTGCCCTTTCTGGCTTGGCATGCACTGGTACATGGTCAGAGGTTTTCCTTAAGAACATGGAAAATGTCCAGGAGACTTGAAGAAGGACACATAGCCAGAGCCACAGTGTAGACATCTCTTCTCTCTTTGGAAATGGCTTCTAAGTTGTCTGCAGACTTTGCTTAAATACACCAAGCCTTATTTCCCCTTCAAAAGGCCCTTTCGCAGGATGTGTTAAGGGGCATTGAATGGAAAAGAGCCTTTCATATAGGATGATGGTGTCAAACCTCTGAACAATGTGTTTCTCAAGCTGAGATAATGACTTGTTTGCACAGCTACCATTATGGTAATGAGAATCCTAAGCTCTTTACAGAAGTCAGAAACCTCTGCATGGGAAAGACAAGAGCATGAGTGAACTGATGCTTTCAACATGTCCTAACAAATTAGACATCAAACAGTCCTGCTGTAAATGTGCTCATAGACATGAGATGACAATTGCCCAATCTATTAGACCTTGAAACAGTCTGCAGACATCACCAGCAATTTCTAGTGACTGAACCCAATCGGACAGGTTTATAATCATTGTCTGATAATATTTCCCTATAAAAGCTTGCACAGGCTGATTTTCTCTCTGCTATGCACCACAGCATGTTTGTGGGACCAAGCTAATCATACAGTATGTTTCTGATGGATAGTCTTTGGGAAGGTTCCCCCAATTTCAGCTACTGGCAATGTTGGATTCATTTTGGCTTGTAAAGGTGTCTAGGCATGTTTTATCTCCTGCCTCTATAGGTGTAAATATACACACAGAGATCACTGGAGAATGTTTTTTTATGTAACCATCAGTAAAATGAGGAAATCTTCTGGTGTTGGGAGCAGCACTTGTATGACCGATTTTCTGACATGTTCATGTCAATACGCAGAAGGACTTTAGGATGCTTGCTGTAGCAGCTTGGCTTATTCTGTTTTGTTATTTTTGCACAGTATAAAGACAATATACAGACCTATGGAAACAGTTACATGAAAAATATTGTGAATTAACCATTTGAAGCATTGTGGTTTATATCCAAAGCAACCAATGGGCTTAGAGTCCACCAGTCAACTATCTGTAATGGAGACAGCTTCTTTGTTACCTAGCTTACAATAGGAACTTTGGGCTTTTTTTTTATAAACCCCAACAGTTTATGTTCTGTGTGGGCTAATATACTAGCCAGTATACACATTCTCAAGCTCTGGTCAATTAAACCAGGTAACGATTTTTATTATTTTAGTTCAAATCTTTTTTTAAACCTTTATAATTGACCATAGACATGCAAACAAATCCAACTGATAAAAAAAAAATTCCTTGGAATGATCTAGTCCTCCTGCAGAAGAAGAAATCACTAGAATGTCTGCAGAGGTAGCAGAATCAAAATAGAAATGTTGATTTTCAATTGACTGAAACTGGTCAAACCAGCCAATGAACATTTCATAGACATGCCGTTTTATTCATGTGTCATAATTAGAGGTGTTTGCATCAGTCATTCACCCATGTGGACCAAAATCTGAAACACTGATTTGTCTGTTTAAATTCTATGACCTTATTAGACACTTACTGGTAGACCAATGGAGGAATCAATAAGCTTGTTGGACATTCCCAGATGATTTTTACTGTTTTTCAGGACAATCAATTACATGTTTACATAGTAATTCTTTAACAGTTTGGTTTTCTCATCTCTCTTCTATGGGCACATTTCTCTGTAAATGCAGTAGTAATTATCCATGAAGCCTAGTTGAATTGTCCCCAAAAATACAGTAGGTCAGTTTGCAGGCATCAGCACAGACCTAGATGTAAGATTTCCCAATCTATCTAGGAAGCATGTTCTTCCCTGGATATTCACATATTTTATTGATCATTCCTAACAGCCCATTAAACCATCCGACATACACTAATGCTCATATGGTACATCTATTTTTCTTTATTTGAAACACTCACAAAAGTGACTTCCAGATTGTGATGGCACAGTTACTATTACATGAGATTGAAAAGGTCTATCTCATGTCATCAGTAACAAAGGGTATCACAGTATTCTGCTAGAACATAAATGTCTCATTGCAGATAAAAATGTATGATTATATTGACTATAAAAAAAAGTGCTAGTCTCCAAATGAATGCCAATCCTATAAGGATCTTCATGTCTGCTGGGTGTCTGACCCCTGGCTGTTAGCGATGTCTTCTATCTCTCAGGGGCTCTATTGGTAAAATATTTGCTTTTGAGTTCCTGGGTCTGCACACCTTTTGTACTCTGAGGGCCTCACTCTCCTTGTATTTTTCTTTCTATTTTAGATTTATATTAATATTATAGAAAATGCAAAACAAAGTGCGGGGGCACCCAAAACTCCCATGTGGAATCAAAAATTATTGGCTAACTTATTAAAGATGCAAGCTTTAGGGGTGCCTAAAACTAGTCATAGTCATAGAGGGTATTTTTTTTATTTTTTCGAAAGGTAATATTCCTTCATATACACAAGGCAAGGTAGATAAAGGAACCCCCTCCCCCCGCAGCTGTCAGAATACATTGATCAGTGGCTGAAGCTGCTGGTTGACAGACGTTTTACAGCATGTCCCTTTGACAGAAGTTGATCAAACAATTAACTTCTGTTGAGCAGGGATGGCCACACACTGATTGAAATTTGACCAGTCCCTGTTGAACTGGCTGAATTTTGATCCATCTATATATAAAGCCTGGTACACAGCCTGGTAGCACTGTTTGGCTGGATGTCAGGACGTGCAGCTGGTTCCTTCCTACCTCTCTGTGACCAAGCCGCTGCAGGTGGCCCTCTAACAAGTTTGGTGGCTAGCTTTGCAAGCACATCCTTAATCTCACCTGGCTTCAGCATATTCTTTTGGCTGCCTTGGAGTGCGGGGAGTTTTATCCCTTTAGGGACAGCAATACTAAGTCTATTATTTTCTAGACTCCTTTGATGCCCTTCATGCCACATGCTTTTTTTCTACAATTTTTAATGTTAACGAATGAAACATTGAGAACTATTTCCCCTATCAGTATTATATGAATTCCTCCTTCCCTTGTACCCCTGAAGAAGGACTAGACGTTATCCTGAAACGTGTTACGTTATCCCGAAACGCGTTGGGTGTAAGGAGGTATTGTGATATAAACTATTTGCATGGTGATATCAACTGACTGCATTCAGTTAATCAATGTTTCACTTTTATTTTTAATCATGTTTAATCTTTAATAAAATGTATTACTATTTTATTACTTTGGTATAGTCTTATACAATACATTTAGTTGCCTATAAAGTCCACTTAGGGGATTTTTTCTCTTTCTTGAGTTTATTATCTTGTTCAACCCAGCGGGTTGAACGGAAAAAACCCCAATAGTTCCGGTCAGAGCTGCTGTACGCACTATGCGAAGTTAGTGCAGTAATCTCCTCCGCCAAGCCATTCCCCCGCCCCCCAGCAGAACACTCCGATCAGTGCTGTCGGCCATTGGCTGAGAGCGCTGATTGGGAATTGGTCGGCTGCTGGTTCTCCAGCATGCTTGTTTGACAGAAGCTGGCCAAGCGGCTAGCTTCTGTTGGACAGACAGTCGTACACATGGGCCAAATGCCGGCCGTTTTTGTTATAACTGGCCCATGTGTCCTGACATTTGGCCTGTGTGTAGCAGGCTTACCTTTAGATCCCTTCTCCTGGCAATACACATTTGAAATCTAAGACATCCTGAACGCCTGCATATTTAATAACTTAGGTTAGCCAACAAAGGGTATTACTTAACCCCTTGGCACCAGCCCTTTAAGGGTTTTGCTATGACAGCAGGCGGGGCAGGGCTTATGGCCTCCTGACTGCCCTGATTGGCTGTCACAGTGGTCACATGATCGGAAAAGTCTGAATCACAAACGCCGATCAGGAACTCTCTGCGAGCCGCCGATTACTGTGCTGGTGCTATTGCATGGAAATATGTGGCCACTCTGTGCCAAGGCCTGGTCGTTGAGAGGCTGCATATTTGTGTGCGCTCGGCACCAAAAGGTTAAACTCCAAACTTATTATATCAATAAATGGCTAACACAGTACAACACTCTACTATAACCAAGTAAAAGCATTTTATCCATACATGGTGTCAAGACTGTAAAATGCAGGACCCTTAGCAACCAGTAATATTTCTATATTATGCAGACAGATTTGTGAAAGATGAATTCTGAAGATTGCAAATGACTGTTGCACATTGCTCTCTCCAAAACTAAACAAGCCCATTCTCTTATTTCATGTTTTTGGGGGGGGGGGGGGTTTAGGAAGAAAGAAAGCTTTTCCTTTCCCTTGCTACTTAATTGAATATGCCACATTCATAACATAGTAAAGTTCTATTGTGATTAGTGGTCAAATTATGTTGCATCGATGTAGTGTACCACCTTTACAGATTGCAGTAAAATTATATTATGGCCCTGTATGTCTTGTAGGCTATTAAAGTGCATACTACGTGTACAGATCAAATGTAAAAAAAAAAAAAAAATCTATGAAATATATATTTGTATAGTCCCATCATCTTTTGAAGTACTGTGAATATGAAGTGCTACTAGCAAAGGTACATAAAGTAAACTGCAGATACATAAAACATTTGAACAAGTACATACAGTTGCATACAAGAATAAGATACAATGAGCCAGCTGGGCTTGTACAAGGTTATAATAGGTACATCATCAATATGGCATGCTCTTTAGGAATTCTTTAGGAAATCCTGTATGTTAAAATCAACTGTTTTGGCTACACAGAGTACTTAACAAAGACATCTGCAAGATACAGAGCTGGTGGCCATTCATATGCATAGTAATGAGCCTCTGCAGGAGGTGATGTCTGCCGTGATCAAGAGAGGTGTGAAATAACTAAACAGGATGGCTCATGAAATGCCTTGCCCATCATTATTTTATTCCCACTTTTTACTAGACAGTTTATTTTATTATGAATCAGGCTGCAGAATTTTGCAGACTCTAGAAATTATCTTGATTAAGTTTAGGGGAGTTTTTTTTTTAATTTCCAAAAAGATTCCTATATTTATGACAGGTAAAGATACCCTTAAATATGTAATGAAATTTGGAAGATACATCTGCAGAACAGTTGTTATTTTAGGGCTTATGACATAACTTTGCACTCCTTTGTCAGCTGAAAATAACGTTTTTTCACTGAGCAGAAATTCCAGTGCTGAACAAATAGCAACATGCCAAGGAAATCCAGCCCGTACATTCATTGTTATCACCAAGGAGCAGGCTTACCATAAGGCATAGCGTAAATATGCAGCCAAAAAAGAGGCAGATTTTCTTAGTTAACTGCCAATGCCTTTTTTTTTACTATCATCTGTAGATTACAGTAATCAAATATACAAAAAAATTTTAAGCAAAGTTAGGATCAGTAGAGTGAGAAAATGGTTTGTTTAAAAGAGGTAGAGGATTGCTGTGCTGGGTGTCAGAAACTGTAAGCCTACAGGTGCCAGAGATGGAAATTTGGACCTATAGATAATGGTGGCCCAGGGTGGGTCTGCAGAAGCTTGAGTATCTGGAGACATGCAATTATTTAGCACACCGACCATAATTGGCTAGATTGGTAGACAATCATCATATGGACACCTTTGAAAATCTTTGCCAAGGTCTCATTCTAATTGCATTTCAATAGCATGTGTTGGGACAAGACAAGCTAAGACACAATCGAAACCGGGCAACACACCGTTTACACATTTACGGAAATGAATGCCTTGAGTGAGGTTTTAATGAACTGGAGAACGTGTGTGGCTGTAGCCAGCCGCAAGATTAGAGGGTGATAAACAAAAAATACAGCCACAATCCAACCACACCCAGATTTTTCCCTACAAATTGTCAAACAAACATACACCTTTTTTACATTAGAATGCAAGATGTAGAGCTCTAGCACCAGCACATCCCAAGAGTAAAAAAATTGCAGTTGACCAATTGCTATTCCATCGGGTTGGTTGATTGGATCATATAGACATGAAGTTCATCAATCAATCTAATATGGTTGGTCAAGTGGCAATCATCTGACATCTATAGCCATGTTTATTGTGAGTCTGTCTTTAGTATGACTTATTCACAGAAGAAAATTAGACCTTCTAGCAGTCTAGTTTTTTTTCTCAAGAGAAGAATAACAGGGCTGATTTATGGAAACATAAGCAAATTAAATTAAACTATTTTCTTTCAAAGGGGGAAAGTTAAAATCGAATTGGTTGTTTTAGGCACCTGATTTTTTTCTTCATAATCAAAACGATTGATCAGTCCACATTATGTACATTGAAATGTGGTTGATAATTTAATAAAAAAATAAAATAAAAAAAACAGCTTTTATGATTCTTGAAATATTTAAAAAAAATAATGATGATGATAAGGATTCACTCAGCTGCTAAAAAATAATATCTGTTCACTATACCTGCTATTGCACTCCTCTAATAGATATACTGTAGGGATTTTTCCCTCCACAACAAAGATCACTATATATTATTTTTCCATGTCCCCTTATGCAGATATTTTAAATATTAATAGTAAAACAAAAAGACCATAATGCATTAAATAAACAGAATCTTTGGTTCTGGCACATGATCTGAATAGCAATGTGCCTATTCATTTACTGTGGCAGGGACACTGGGTTAATGTGCAAAACATGTTGCTGAAAATTTTCAACAGAGTGTTATTAAAATTATCAGATGCACTACTTTAATATTACAGTAAAAAACTGAATATTTTACTTTTGAGCGGTAACAGATTAATCCTGAATCACATGATAAGGCTATTCATGCTTTTCCATCATTTTAATTAAGGGCACCTCCCTGCAGCTTCAGATGAGATCCCACAGCTGTATGTAGCGCATTTTGCTATGTATACACAGGTGCTGTCATCTCATCTGCCGCCTGTGTGAAAATCCTGGCTTTGGCCATTCGGCACTCTCCTTGGGACTACAATGCAAATTGATGAGTCTGCTGCAGACCACATTTAAGCCTGGTGCACACTATGAGATTATCGGACGAATGATCATCAGTTGTTTTTTTTGGCATGCTAGTCTCCATATCAAATATAAAGAGGTTACCTAAGTTCCAAAAATTCTCGTATGACGGAGTAAAATTTGGAAGTGATGTAATCTTTGTATTGTAATACAGGCATACCCCACTTTTAAGTACAAAATGGGGTTTATTTACTAAAGCTGGAAAGTGCAAAATCAGGCTCCCATCTGCATAGAAACCAATGAGCTTCTAACCCCAGCTTGTTCAATTAAGTTTTTGTAATAAAACCTGGAAGCTCATTGGTTTCTATGCAGAAGTGAGCCTGATTTTGCACTTTCCAGCTTTAGTAAATAAATTCCATTGTGTACTTAAAAGTGGGGTATGCCTGTATATTGTAATGTATTGTATTTGTATTGTAATTTCGGACAAAAACTGTACTGATTATAAGAAAATCGTACAAGAAATATGTTTGTGCTTGTCCCGATGGATAATTGTGCACAACTTGTCCTTATCAGCTCTCGAAAGCTAAGTACTAAGGATCAGCGGCCTTTTTCATATGATATTCTGATCGTGTGTACTAGGCTACCTAGCACACACACTAGCTAACTGGCAACACAAAAATAGAGAGGCTGCCATTATTGACCTTCTTAAAATGCTGGCGTGTTTGGCTTCAATACTTTCTGAGTCAGTGTTTGTAAAAAAAAATATAGAAGCCAGACAGCAAGGCTATCAGCATTTCTAGAAGGAGATGCAGCTTTTGTGTTTCTCTCATATAGGCTTCCATGTGGAGTGCTGAAGTGTGGACATTTAAAACAACTACTAAATAGGTTTTTTTAACCAAGTTACTGTAATGTGCTCTGAATGTTCCCTTTTAATACTTGTGTGTACAAGGTCTCCCAGTTCTCCTGCCACCGAGCAAAATGATCTTATCATCGTTGTACAAATAGAATACTCAGAGAAGTGACATAGACATGTCTACTATATGGCCAAATATTTGTGGACACCTGCCCATCACATCTACATCTGTTTTTGGATGTTGGGTATTAATATGGGGTTGGTCCTACAGTTGTAGCTATCACAGTCTCGGTTCTTATGGAAAAGCTTTCCACACGACTTTGGAGTGTGTCTATGGAAATGTTTGCCTATTCAGCCCAAAGAGCTTTTCTAAGGAAAGGTGCTGATACTGGACAACAAGATCTGGTTCCGCATTCCATTTCATCCCAAGGTTTAACATTGTTGAGGGCAGGTTTCTCTGCAGGTCACCCAAGTTTCTTCAAACCATTACTTGTACTTGGCTTTGCGAACAAAGCAAAGTCATGCTGGAACTGAAAACATCCTACGCAGACTTGCCACAAATTTGAAAGCATATAATGGTGTAAAATGTCTGTGTATGTTAACAATACCCATTGGAAACACCTGAACTCAATCATTTGATGGGGTGTCTACATTCTTTTGGCCATAAATTGTAGGAGTGATGGTCTCATTTTTGGCTGTGTAGTATATTGCCTTGTATATAGCAGTCCTGAGTACCACATTTGAAGGAGACTGAAAGTATACATTTTAAGAAAACCGATAAAATGGTTTAAAAGTGACCTGAACTAAAACTTAAAAGTAACATTCAGTATATAAAAGATGACTAATTTACATATTTGTATGTTTAATAGTCAAACCTTGTATGAAAGAATGAAGGAATTACAATTTTGTTAGTTTTCTTTTTTGCAAAAAGTATCTTGTAATAAACTTCACAAAAAAGAAAGAAGGGTTAAGTTGTGTATGCAGCAGATGTAGGGACCTTTTTAGCCATTGTTGTGTTAAGGGATGTAAAGAATATACAGTATAAAGCAATGTATATACTGAAACTCTAAGGTAGGCCGTAGATGATTTGATTTTCTTTCCTGTAACCACAGGAGCAGGGAGTCTTGCTGGCCAGGAGGACACAATGATTTTTTTCTAGTTGCAGTCAATGGATAGACTCCAGTACAACCAGCCTACCCATACATGGATACAATTTTGGCCGGTTCAGCAGGGACCAGCCGAAATTCGATCCAACTATGGCCAGCTTAACAGGGCAGAAACTTCAGCACATCCCTAAAAGCATAGGCTGGTCCAATCATGTATTCCTAAAATTGTCATTAAACTGAAGGCTCTGATCATTCAGAGACTAAATATTAGTGATTTACAGAATATTTCCTTTACCCAAAATGCCCATCCACTATAAAAGTGGAATTATCAGTATATAAAATATACAGTTTAGCAAAATGGTTTTGAAGTTGCAGGACGTGGTGCTGTTATTACTGCTTCAATGCTTAGCATGCTGAGCTATTCATCTGAAGTAGCACATGCATATCAAGGGGCTCTGATATATGCTTATTCTGGGTTAGTAACTCTCTAGGTAGGAATAACAGCCCAGGATCCTGAACCTTCAACAAAAAGTTAGAAATGGCAGATTTCATATTTATATTCTAACAAGTTCATGTCAATGATCGTCTCTTTCTTGCTCATCCACACTCCTATAGAAAAAGTTAGTATCATCCATCAATCTCTTCCCATGTAAGGCCACACAACGTTCAGTCTGGACATCTATATCAACTAGTTAATATAAAGCCAGGTAATGTCCCTGTTATGCTCCAAAGGCAGTACAACAAACTGGTGCATTACGTCTGCACCCAACAAAACTGATCATCAGTCTGCTGTAAATTTCCAGTTCCAGTTGATTATGCCTCATAATTGTAACCCTCAGGGGCCACTTTCATTCTATGCATTTCATTTATCTGTCTAAAGGTGTCAATCAACACAATTTAATTAACAGTGACTTCTAGAAACAATTAGCATATTTGCACTGATGTGAGTTTCACAGGGAATTCTTTCAAGTGCTTTTTACTGTTATTACAAGAATAATTAACTATATTCTATTTAAACAAAAAAAAGGATATGTTGTAATGTTGAATTATTTAAAAACTGATGCTATCCTTGGTTGATTAAATAATATAAATTTCTGTAAGATGTCATCTTAGAAGCAATCTGTTAAGCTTACTTTTACTGCTCTGGCAGCTGAAGACTAAAGGTGCCCAAAAGCCATTAGAAGACAGACTTCTGATGTGTCCACAGTGTAATTTGTATGGCGCAGCAGAAAACACTACTGGCCAAGGATTGTTCAAGAAGGAAGCAATGAGATGTGAGAAACACATTATCCAATCAATATTGTTTTCCTCTGATAAGGCAATGATGGTGACTAAATTGTACTGCATGTCCAACCACCCGATAGCGTTCATAGTTGCCTTAACCACTTCAATACCAGGCCTATTCTGGCACTTTTCTCCTACATGTAAAAATCATCATTTCTTTGCTAGAAAATTACTCAGAACCCCCAAACATTATATATGTTTTTAGCAGACACCCTAGGGAATAAAAGAATGGGCATTGCAACTTTTTATCTTGCACGGTATTTATGTAATAATTTTTCAAACGCCTTTTTTTTTGGGAAAAAACGGTTTCATAAATTAAAAAATAACAAAACAGTTAAGTTAGCACAATTTTTTTGTATAATGTGAAAGATGATGTTACGCTGAGTAAATAGATACCTAACATGTCACGCTTTAAAATTGCACACACTCATGGAATGGCGCCAAACATAAAAATTTCCATAGGCGATGCAGTGAAAATTTTTACAGGTTACCAGTTTAGAGTTACAAAAGGAGGTCTAGTGCTAGAATTGTTGCACACATTCTAATGCACATGGCGATACCTCACATGTGTGGTTTGAACGGCGTTTATATATGTGGACGGGACTTACATATGCGTTTGCTTCTGAACGCGAGCTAACAGGGACAGGGGCGTTTTAATTCATTTATTTTTTTGCACTTTTTTTTTATCACTTTTATTCCTATTACAAGGAATGGTGTGTGAAGATTCACTTTATGGAGAGATGCGGGGTCAATAAGACCCCACATCTCTCCTCCAGGCTGGAATGCATGAGATCGGGGAAAAAGATTCACCGATCTCATGCTGACAGCCACAATCACGGCTTCGTTTATTTCTGGGAACCCGAGCGTGACGTCATAACGACGTCCGACGGTCATAGACATGACTGGTGACCATATGATCATTGGAAACCTATGCTCGTCATCCAGCGGTGGGCGATTCTTTCTCCGGGACCCCGAAGGCTTGGGAGAGCCCAGAGAAGCAGCGGATGGCAGCGGGAGGGGGGGGGAGGTCCCCTCCCGTCACCTATAAAAATAATCAAGCGGTGGAACTGCTGCTATGATCATTCTTATCGTGCACAGAATCGCCGGTCAGAAAGAATGATATCTGAATGATGCCTGTGGGAGACTCCCAAAATGTATGGAGGAAGATGCTCTGGTCTGATGAGACTAAACTGAACTTTTTGGCCATCGAAGAAAACAATATGTCTGGCGCAAACCCAACATATCACATCACCCGTGAAACATGGTGATGGCAGCATCATGCTGTGGGGATGTTTTTTTAGCAGTTGGGACTGGAAACTGGTCAGAGTTGAGGGAACGATGGATGGTGCTAAATACAGGGAGATACTTGAGCAAAACCTGTACCACTCTGTGTGTGATTTGAGGCTAGGACGACCTTCCAGCAGAGACAATGACCCCAAACACACTGCTAAAGCAACACTTGAGTGGTTTAAGGGGAAACATGTAAATGTGTTGAAGGAGCTGGAACAGTTTTGCAAGCAGGAATGGACAAAAATCCCAGAAGTAAGACGTGGCAAGCTCATAGAGACTTATGCAAAGCGACTTGGAGCTGTGAAAACCGCAAAAGTTTGCTCTACAAAATATTTACTTTAGGGGGGTGAATAGTTATGTACATTGACTTTTTCTGTTATTTTGTCCTATTTGTTGCTTGCGTCACAATAAAAAGAAAAAATCTTCAAAGTTGTGAGCATGTTCTGTAAATTAAATGATGCAAATCCTCAAACATTCCATGTTAATTCCAGGTTGTGAAGCAACAAAAAAAAAAAAAAAATGCCAAGGGGGTGAATACTTTTGCAAGGCACTGTACATTATGGTTTATTTTTTGGAGCCCATCGTTTGCACCCTTTTATTATTTTATGATACAGAACTGTGCAATATGTTGCCAAATAAATAAAAGGATAATATTGCTACTTGACTCAACCAATGGACAGTAATCTTTACCTTCCTTTTACATATTACTTTGAAAGATCCAGTTTGCTGGTAGCCAGTTCACATGTCTAAAGCAAGTCTGGGTGTACCAGGATAACATACATGGAGATAAGGACAAAAGAAAGTTATCTTGGGATGGCTATTACAACTTAAGCCAAGTACACACAGGCTGAATGTTCAACATTTGGCTGGTGTGTATGGTTCTGACCAGGCTGAATGCAAAAACTCTAATGGCGTGTACTAGGCTTTAAGTAAACTGAACTCAAAAAGTGAAGATTAGCTATTATATAGGGAAAAGTCAGAAATGTGAAATGTATTTTAGCAGCACCCTGAAAATGTTCCCTTTGTCTGGAATTCCTCTTAAAAAATAGCAGAGCACTTTCTGGTATGCAAGTGTGCCTAGGCAGTCTTGTGCCTACAGTCTCATAGCTGTATATCAGTGTGAGAGCTAAGGCATTGCTGCCTTTGACTGCTAGTCTCAGGAGTAGTGGGGAGAAATTTGGTTATATCCCTATTTTGTTTCTCATTGATCTCCTTGCTCGAGGTTAATATGAAGAAGCAAAAGCACTGCCTCTAATTAGATGGCCACCTCCATAGGGAGACAGTGGAAATGGTAAATCAGTAAAGATCAGCTGCAAGGGGACCACAGCTATGTTGATAACTAGTCCTTTGCCCTCTGCCTGCCTTCTTTAGGGTATAGCATCAAGAGTTCATTTTCTCTACATCTATGGCCTGTCTTGCTTTGGAATTGATTAAAACCTTAACACTGCTTGTGAGTTAGGCCATTTAGGTGTCACCTCTTATTCAACACCAAACACTTTGAAACAATGGAATCATAGCTGTAACTATATGCATTTAGGATCCATTATAAAACCATTCAGGGACTCTTCTACCTCTTTAATTTCTGTCACAAAGACATTTTCTCTAGTGATTCAGAATACTAAATTCTATTATAGCAATCCTATAGAGGTTCTTAAACGATGTATATTTATTCATATTTATTAGCCAGATACTCTTGCTACCTCTACATATTACTCTGGGACACTTTGTTTCTGGATTCTACAGCAGTTGCATTGTCTGCTATGGCTATAGTTGAACTTTTTACTAAAAGTAATCATTATCATGCAGCAAGTTTTTATTGGATTCGGTTTAAAGCCTAGTACACACTATCAGGTTTTTTGCTGGGTTGGGCAAAAAAAACAAAAACCTGTCAGCTCAGGTCGGAAGCCACTGTACTAACGATCCAACATTAGTACAGTGATCTCCCCTAGTGAGCTATTGTGTTCTGACAGGGGGGTGGCACCCCCGCCAGAACACTACGGTTAGTGCTCTCAGCCATTGGCTAAGAGCACTGGTCGAAAGTCGGTCAGCTGCTGGTTTTCCAGCATGCTTGTCCAACCTTAGCCAGCCAAACGGCTGGCTTCTGATAGCCCGGCTGCCAAACAGAGGCCGAAGACATCACCCGACATTCAGCCTGTGTCTACTAGGCTTTACTTTTTCGGTAAAGTCGGGAATGACGTTTGTGGCAGATCCCAGTGATCGGAAGAAGCATAAGAACACTCAGATTGAACTGGATGGACTGGTGTCTTTATTCAACCTTACTAACTATGAAACACCTTATTCTGGTTAGATTCATAATAAGACATTGGCAGCCTTCGTAGCCAATATAATCATAAAAAAAATGTGCTTGTTCTAGATTAATGGGAATGAGACATTTTATACACATCGAGTGTGTTTGTGGAGTGAGCAGAAGAGACGCACGCTACCAGAGAGGCTTAGTTCAGAAGTCATTGATTATTAATGTAATTTATATGATGTATCACAAATCTGATTGCTGGTTTCAGGCTAGTTTTTCATCATACAAGGCACAGCAATCAAGGCAGGAGCTCATTTATATTAATAATAGGAAAATATAGAGCAGAGCAAAATACGCTTTGTGCATAGCAATTAAGTGCACATACCTTATTAACGTTCATGTAGAGAAAATAGCGTAGCTGGAGTTGTTGCATTTATCACTTAACAGAAATATCTGCATAGTTCTCAGCTGTCCTCATCAGAAAACAATAGGTGTCAGAAATTGAGGTCTTTGTTATTCTGCTCTGAATTACACTCAATTGACTGGGAAGATGTGGGTGTCAAATGTTACTAGACTGGTGTTAACTGAAACTTGATTTCATGGCACTGCCCTTAAAAAGAAAAAATCCTCAAAGCAACTGAGAGTGCGAGCGAAAGAGGAGAGAAAAAAAAAATCTACTTTTTTTAAAGGAAACCTGGCCTTAGGTAAAAAAAATAAACTAGGGTAATTGTGTGATAAGAGGTGCCACAAGATACGATCCTGTACATGCTCCAGTATTGTTATAAATCCTCTGCACTAACACTAATTGGGAACCAGTGATCCCAGGCTGCACACATTATGAAATCGCTCATGTGTAATACTGGCCGGGCTCACCTCTAAGCATTCAAGGCCCATTAGCGATTATATCACTTGTGGAAATGTAACTGCAACAGGATCTCTAAAAAAGGGTACTTACCTGCACCAACGCCATCATTCCCTCTCTGACTCAAGAGCTGCACAATCTCAACTCCAGTTCTCAGGTTTAGCCAGTGGCAAGATCACTAATGTGACATGAGCACAGGGAATTCACAGCAAACATGAAACTTTTACAATTTGATAAGTCCCCTTATTGCATCAATATGCATTTGACATGCAATAAGTTAATGGTAATTCCTACCTGGTGTTAATGTTATGCAGTTTTCCTTTAGTGCCGAGGCAAGGCACCATCTGAAGTAAGAGGCCATTTGGCTGTTCTGTTTTTAACTTTATATTTTAATAAACGGATTTACACTATGGTCCTGTCGTTTGTCAGAAAAAGATGAAAAAGTACGAGGAAGTGTGTTCCCCAGGCCTGTCCTATTGACTCCAGCATCCTAAATCAAACCAAGCTTCACCTGACCTATCTTTTTAATTAAAGGGGTCATGGTGATTTGGTAAGTAGGCTACTTACCTTTATCCACCGGGTGTGTTCAGCCATAAATCCTCCCCATGGTGATAGTGTAAAGATCTGAATCACTTCACATCTTTTATGAACTTTTTTTGTGATACTATCAATCCAAATTGCTGCTTATAGTTATATTCACCTTGATGATTGTATATGCACTTTGATGATTTATAAGCACTTTATTATTATTGTTGATTGCACAGCACTAACGCACTTTATGTTTATGATACTTAACCATAGTATATCCACTTCAGGACCGCCGTATTGCCAATGTACGTCAGCACAATGGCACAGGCAGGCATAATCACGTACATCTACGTGATTGCCTTCCAGCGGGTGGGGGGTCCGATCGGACCCCCTCCCGCTGGTTACGGCGGTCCGATTCGGTCCAGGAGCGCTCCGTGATGAGGGGATGGCCGTTGGTTTTCGGCCACCCCCTCTGGATCGCTCCTGGCCAATGAGAAGCTTCCTCCCCTGTGTATTGTTTACACAGGAAGGAGGAAGTGATGTCATTCTCCTCGGGGCAGTCTTTTTGACCGGACTACGAGGAGAAGAGTAAAAGTAAGTGTGCACCAACACTACACTGACATGTAGGTACACACAGGCACACAAACCCCCCCCCCGATCGCCCCCCGCCCCCCCTCCCCCCCCAGTCACAGTGTCACTGATTGCATTGATCATTTCTTTACTGATCAATGCATTCAGTGTCAGTTGTGACAGTAAAAACTGTCAGGACAGTTAGTGTTAGGTCCAGGGTAGCCCCCTATCACCCCCCAATAAAGATTTAACCCCCTGATTGCCCCTAGAGTTAACCCTTTCACCCCCTTTTGCCAGTGTCACTAAGCGATCATTTTTCTGATCGCTGCATGTGTCGCTAGGTAGCTAGTTATTTTTTTAGGTTCACCGCCAGGTTTTTATATCGCTAGGTACCCCGATATACTACCCAATAATGGGTTTAACCCCCTGATTGCCGCTAGTTAACCCTTTCACCCCCTTTTGCCAGTGTCACTAAGCGATCGTTTTTCTGATCGCTGCATTAGTGTCGCTACAGTCGCTAGGTAGCTAGTTATTTTTTTAGGTTCACCGCCAGGTTTTTATAGCGCTAGGTACCCCGATATACTACCAAATAATGGTTTTAACCCCCTGATTTCCGCTAGTTAACCCTTTCACCCCCTTTTGCCAGTGTCACTAAGCGATAATTTTTCTGAACGCTGCATCAGTGTCGCTAGGTAGCTAGTTATTTTTTTAGGTTCACCACCAGGTTTTTATAGCGCTAGGTACCCCGATATACTACCCAATAATGGTTTTAACCCCCTGATTGCTGCTAGTTAACCCTTTCACCCCCTTTCACCAGCGATCACAGTATAAGTGTCACTGGTGACGCTGGTTAGCCAGTTAGTTATTTAGGTTCCCCGTCAGGTTTTTATATAGCGCCAGGGACCCCCATATACTACCTAATAAAAATTTGAACCCCCTGATTGCTCCTAGTTAACCCTTTCACCACTGATCACCGTATAAGTGTTAAAGGTTTAACCCCCTGATCACCCGGCGGGTGATATCAATTAGGTTTTAGGGTCAGGGTCTGCGTCGCCCCAGGCAGCGCTAGGTTAGTGCCAGTACCGCTAACACCCACACGCAAAGCATACACCTCCCGTAGTGGTATAGAATCTGAACAGATCAATATCTGATCTGATCAGATCTATACTAGCGTCCCCAGCAGTTTAGGGTTCCAAAAAAACGCATTGTTAGCGGGATCAGCCCAAATACCTGCTGGCACCTGCGTTTTGCCCCTCTGCCCAGCCCACCCAAGTGCAGTATCGATCGATCACTGTCACTTACAAAACACTAAACACATAACTGCAGCGATCGCAGAGTCAGGCCTGATCCCTGCCATCGCTAACAGGTTTTTTGGTAGCATTTTATATTCAAATCCGGAAGGCAGTGCTTGGTTTTCGGGGTCCCGTACGTGGCTAGGCTCCCAAAAAGTCCCCCACATGTGGTATCCCCGTACTCGGGAGAAGCAGCAGAATTTATTTTGGGGTGTAATTTGACTTCTGCCCATAGCATGTGTGAGCAATATATCATTTAGTGACAACTTTGTGCAAAAAAAAAAAAAAGTTTGTAATATTCCCGCAACTTTTGGCAAAATATAAAATATTCCATGGACTCAACATGCCTCTCAGTAAATAGCTTGGGGTGTCTACTTTCCAAAATGGGGTCATTTGGGGGGGTTTTGTGCTATTTTGGCATTTTATGGACTTCGAAACTGTGATAGGTAGTGAGGAGTTAAATCAAAAATTTGCACCCTTAGAAATCCTGAAGGTGGTGATTGGTTTTCGGGGTGCCGTGCGCGACTAGACTCCCAAAAAGTCCCACACATGTGGTATCCCCGTACTCAGGAGAAGCAGCAGAATGTATTTTGGGGTGTCATTTCACATATGCCCATAGCATGTGTGAGCAATATATCATTTAGTGACAACTTGGTGCAAAAAAAAAAAAAAGTTTGTAATATTCCCGCAACTTGTGGCAAAATATAAAATATTCCATGGACTCAACATGCCTCTCAGTAAATAGCTTGGGGTGTCTACTTTCCAAAATGGGGTCATTTTGGGGGGTTTTGTGCTATTTTGGCATTTTATGGCCTTCGAAACTGTGATAGGTAGTGAGGAGTTAAATCAAAAATTTGCACCCTTAGAAATCTTGAAGGTGGTGATTGGTTTTCGGGGTGCCGTGCGCGACTAGACTCCCAAAAAGTCCCACACATGTGGTATGCCCATACTCGGGAGAAGTAGCGGAATATATTTTGGGGTGCAATTCCACATATAACCATGGCATGTGTGAGCAATATATCATTTAGTGACAACTTTTTGTAAAAAAAAATTTTTTTTTTTTTTTTTGTCATTATTCAATCCCTTAGGACAAAAAAAATAAATATTCAATGGGCTCAACATACCCATCAGCAATTTCCTTGGGGTGTCTACTTTCCAAAATGGGGTCATTTGGGGGGGATTTGTACTGCCCTGCCATTTTAGCACCTCAAGAAATGAGATCGGCAGTCATAAATTAAAAGCTGTGTAAATTCCAGAAAATGTACTCTAGTTTGTAGACGCTATAACTTTTGCGCAAACCAAAAAATATACGCTTATTGACATTTTTTTTACTAAAGACATGTGGCTGAATAAATTTTGCCCTCAATGTATGACTAAAATTTAGTTTATTCGATTTTTCTTATAACAAAAAGAAGAAAATATCTTTTTTTTTCAAAATTTTCGCTCTTTTTCCATTTATATCGCAAAAAAAAAAAATCGCAGAGGCAATCAAATACCATCAAAAGAAAGCTCTATTTGTGGGAAGAAAAGGACGCAAATTTCGTTTGGGTGCAATATTGCATGACCGCGCAATTACCAGTTAAAGCAGCGCAGTGCGAAATTGCAAAAAGACCTCTGGTCCTTAAGGTATTTATTGGTCCGGAGCTGAAGTGGATATAGTGTATGTTTACGTAGCGCCCCCTTATTCTTTATACAAACCACATGTCACAAAGTCATCTTATTGCACTTTGAGGGGAGCGGCCGATATTTTTATAGTTATTTTGATATTATTTAGTTATTGAGCGGGGTTCTTCTTCATTTTCCAAGATTTTTAATAAGACACTTGTCAAAAGACATTTTGTAACACTACAATTCTTTTTTTGGCGAATGGGTAGGGGTACCCCATACTCATTCACATGGGGGGGGGCCCTTGTTAAAAGGGGCTTCCAGATTCCAATAAGCTACAACCACCACCTAGAGCTGTCAGGAACAGGCCCTTGTCCCCATTAACCTGCCGTGCCCTTTCCTGACCTGCTGGGCTGCAAGCCCAAATAAGGGTTTTGTATAGATTTTGAGGGGAACCCCATGCCATTTTTTCTTTACATTCAAGCTGTCAGCGGGGAAGCCCACTGACCGCTACTGACTCGTCGGTTGTTAAGGACACAGCGGCCTGCTTCCCGGCCTGCTCCTTAGCAATCAGCTATATACAGTGTTTAAAAGGAAAAATTAAAAACACATCAAAAATTGCACCACAAACACAACACTTGCATTTTTTTGTACGATTCCATTGAAGTCTATTACATGCAAAACAAAAGAAAAAAAGTCCAAGACTCTTTCCAAAACGCATAGATGTGGACGTGTTCCATAAGAAACCATGTTAAAATGTTGTGTTTCTGCTAGGGATTCACCGATACTAGCATTTGTATGAGTATCTGTACAAATGCTCCGATACTTAATCGGATACCTGTTGTATCGGGCCAGGTGTCCTCAAGCTCTGCAGGGGGACCGGGTAACCTCACAGGTCATTGGTGCAGCGGTGGGGGTAGTTAAAAGCACCAATCTCCCTTATAGCTTTCCGGACAGCCACACAGTTGCTTATAACTGCCCCCACGGCTGCACTGATCACCCCTGACTGCCCCGTGTCATCCTCCCTGTCTCTTGGTGCCCGGGTCCTACTCCCTTTCTCTGGTGTCCTCCTCTCTCAGTGGTGCCTCATCCCTCTCTCCAGGTCCCTGGCTCCCTGGGTCCTCCTCCCTCTCTCCGTGTCCCCGGCTCTCCGTGTCCTCCTGCCGCCCCTCCCCCAGATCTGTCAGGAAGCGAAGGAAGGAGCCGGAGATGTCAGGGGTCTGTTTAAAAGAAAAAAATTTAATAAAATAGAAGGTGGAATTATACAAATAGTAAAAAGAAAAACACTGACATCATCCACCCCCCGAAAAAAAGAGAGACAGAAAGCATTGTAAAAAAAATAACAGAAAAATATATAAATTGTAAAAAATAATAAAAAAAAATTGTAAAAAATAAAATTGTAAAAAAATAAATAAAATAAAAATAAAAAACTACTGACAGTCCACACCTCATAAGTGCCACCTATCAGTGCTGCATATTAGTGTCACTGTCACGGAACACAAAAAAAAAAAGTAGTATCGGTATCGGCGAGTAAGTACTTGTACTCAGTCTTAAAGTATCGGTGCAACCCTAGTTTCTGAAATCTGCAAAAACGCACTTAAAGATGCATAGATGTTAACTTACGATAGAGGAAGATTCATGCTCCACACAAACAGATGAAGAATCACCCCTCATTCTGTAGGTCATCAACTTACTTTACAAACTTCAGGGTTAATTTATTAAGTAACAGCATCATAGCATGCGATTGGCAGATGGCATAAGGTGCTTCTTTCCCTTGATAAAAGACCTCTATTAGGTTTGAAACATGTCCAACATTTGATCAGTGTCTTCCTTGTATTTATTCTGTTATGCTACTTCTAATGGACTGCTGGCATCTTATCTTGCACAAAGTATTGCTGAATGACAGTGCAAGATAAACTTGCCATTATTGCTACTTCGTTTTAAGCAAAATTCCAGTCAGAAATAAAATTGAATAGCCATGAACACATTAAATAAAAAACAAACAACGTTAGCTGCAATATGCGCCTTCACTCCAGAGCTATCCCACACAGCATTTCTTTTCTGCCAGTACATGCCCTCAGGAGGGTTGTCCCCTGTCCAGGATTCACCCAGACAGTCTGGGTTTTGAATCATGTGTCTGGGTTTCAGTACCCCTGAAACCCGGACACATTTTTCAGATGTGAATGTAGCACGGAAACAGGGCCTGACAGGAGGGTGAGGGGGTACTACTATGTGCGCTGCATTACTATTCTCTTTGGAGAGCCCAAAGGTGTCCAAGGTCTGTTATCCTATAGTGCATACTTAAAAAAAAAAAAAAAAAAACCAATGCATGAAGGTAAAAAACCATCAGACTTTACACTTACTTTAAAGAAGGTATTAAGCTTCGGTACTTCTAAAAGCTTGTTGAAACCCTACTAGCAGCTAAGGCCGGCCATGCACAGTTCAAATCTCAGGCGGTTCAGAAGGAACCGGCCAAGATTCAAACCAATAACGGGCAGGCTGCATGATTGCTCGATCAACTTGGTTACAACCAGCCTGCCGGATTCGCTTGCAATCATTGCAATTTGCTAGCAATAATCACTGTCTTCTCCTGGTGGGGATGGCTTCCCCACCCACCTGCCAGAAGGCAACTGCGGATTCCTCTGTCAGCACTGTCTGTGTTGATGAGGGAATCCTGCAAATTTCTTTCCTGCAACCAAATTTGCACCGTGTATAGCCTGCCTAGGTGACAACATGTTCATATACTCACATAAGCATATCCTGAGCTGTGTTTGTTTTAAACATATTTGCCACCACTGTGCTGAAAATCAACCTCTTATTTTGAATTACCTCTGACACTACAGAGTCTCTACATTCCAGATGCATGCAGCCTTTGCCAGGGCCAGCGGCTGCCCGTCAATAGGGGGCGCTCGGGTGCCACCCCCCTAAAGCTGGACATGAAATAAAAGAAATTGTTCCTTTAAGAGTGTCCGGACACTGGGCACTAAGCTGTCCATTGGAAGCTTGACTGTTGCAATCAGGTGATTGCAATAGAAAAGCTTCATTGAGCAGTCCACCCTGTTGCTCTTTTCTGAATGGCGGGTCCAGAGGACGGTAGGTGGGGCTTTTTGCTGAACCATCACCTTTGGTTTTCCACCACTTGGAGAGCAGGGCCTGACAGACTGGATAGGTAGTAGCAGCACCAACCGTCTGTCACAGTGCCGCCCACAGGCCCCATGGATTGATATTATCGATAATGATTTTCCCAGCACTGACAGACGTCGCTCTGCCTAGGCGTACACAGTCACTTCACTACTTCTCTCCCCACCAGTGCAGCCTAGACCCAGGCATGATCACACGGCTGGAAGAGCAAAGAGAACTAAGGCCATACACGGTTTGAATCTTGGGCAGTGCAGCAGGAACCAGCCAAGATTCAAACTGTTAATGGGCAGGCTGAATGTACTTAGCTGATCAACTTGGGTACAACCAGCCTGCCGGATTTGCTGCTGTGTCCAATCAGATGCAGCTAGTGCAGACTGGCCCAGGGCATGATCATGCGGTGGGAGAGAGGGAGAGGGAGAGACTTTCCTCCATCACCACTGTTTTTTTTCCAGTATCTTTCAACATTTCTCAGTTTGTTTGCGCTTCCCTAAAATTTTGAGCACCAGCTGCCACTGGCCAGGACCTTGATCATTATTAGGCCTGGGGAACACTATACAGTGTATAAAAAAAAAAAAAAAAAAACGTTAAAGGATAGGTTCAACTTCTGAACGTTACATCCAGATTTAGGGTGCAACATATTCAGCATCCCTCACCTCACTCCCCCTTCCCTGCTACAGTTGGGGGGGGGGGGGGGGTGGTTTCTCCCAGCAGTTGGTGGCACATTTTAAAAACAGAATACTTGCGTGGAGCTCAGTGGCAGTTTGTAGTTCTCAATGGACTGCAAGGGCGCTAATTAGCGCCCTCATAGTTCACTGACACTTTCTGCAGCCGAGTGACTGCATTGCAGAAGCCCCTGGCTCCAGTGTAAAAAATAAATAAATAATAATAATTGCACATTTTTTACCCACAAAATGTGCATTATTGTATTTTTTTTTTTTTACTAAAAGGTGAGCTTAGCCTTTAATGCATATCTGCCCTGGCCACTACCAGGACCTTGGTAGACAGTAGGGCTGAGGAAGGGGAGCAGCTGCATGCATCTGGAATGTGTTGGCAGTGTCAGAGGTGATTAAAAAAAAAAAGTTCAACACATCAGCAGATGTTTCAAATGTGTGAGTACTCTACGTAGAGAGGTTTATCCATATAGGCTTGGTTTTGTGAAATGTTGTTCAACACTTGGCACCTACAAGTAGAAGGATCCACCCACAAAATCTGACATTTGCTGCCAGTCTGCCCTTAATTATAAATGTAGGATGATCCAAGTTGTGCCAGGTTGGGGTTGTTTTAATAGATATTAGATTTGCCTGCTCAGCGATGTGGTAAAAGTCATGATTTGTTGGGCTAATTACATTACTGATACGAAGATAGTGGTACTAACTAGCACTCACTTCACAGATTTATTATTCAAAATAATGCCACTCTGCTACTGGTATCCTTTGGATGAATGCTATGTGATCTCTCCTTTTAAGTATCTCTGTTGCTGTTACAGAGCACTTTGAATTATATAAGGACTTTATTACAGCCACTGATCCCTTCTGTATCCAAATGAATGAATGAATGTTTAGATTTGTACAAAAGCCCAGACATGATTGGTTCTCTTTAAGCCACTTACCTGACATGTTGAACATTTCAGAAGAAAATCATTTCAGCTTAAAGTGGAACTTTACCCAGACAACTTGATAAAAAAATATTCTTTAGCAAGGAACATACAGTCCACAATAATAATTATGCTGCCAAAGTTAGTTTGTGCAGTAAATTGCCTCCAGCATTGCCCCTGATTCTTCCTGCTGGAGGCTGCCATTTTGTTGAAGCCCAGAGCCCTGAGAAGCAGTAAATCTTTAGGCTGTCAGCAGATCGGTCTCTAGTGACTCTGATTTTCGGCACAGTGCCAAATAATAGAGAGCAACTGAACATGTGCAGAGCAGGGTAAGATAGCGTATTACTGGATTCTAAACTGTATGGGCACCTATTTTTAATGTTTTACATAGCTATACCTGCAAAAGGGGCCAACCTGAAGAGATCTAGGACTTAATTTCCACTTTAAAGTATAACTAAAAGGCAAAAATATTTTTTTCCGTTTTGTATAGAGTGGGGATGAATTAGACCCCCTGTCAGTTTTTACTGCCGTCTGTGCCCCGGTTAAGGAGATTCCCCCTCTCTCTTTGTCCTGTTTACCATTAGCTTTGAAAGTGCCGTTAACCTCCCTAGCGGTATTCCAAGATCCATCGATGTCCTCCCCGATGTGTGTGCGAGCTCCTCCGCTCGATTCACACAGTGCCCAAGTGCCGCCGAGCTCCATTCCCTGCGACGTTACGACACATGGGAGTGGAGATCGGCACCAAATTCAAAAAAGTAAAAATACAAAATACACATACAGTACTGTAATCTTACAGATTACAGTACTGTGTATAAAAAATAAACATCCCTTTTGTCCCAATAGTCTGTCCAGTGCCCTGCATGCACTTTTATATTATAAATACTGTTTTTTTCTGCCTGGAATTTGGAGATTGTCCATGGCAACCAAAAACTTTCCCCATTATGTCAAAAGTGATTTTAGCCCAACTAGAAAACAGCGATAATAAATTATAATCACTTGCAGAATTGAGCGCTAGTGATTTGTGAGGAAATTCGTCATCAAACACTAATGACAGCGACAATTCTGCAAATGAGCAAATTTCTGTGTTTTTGGATTTGATTACATTATTGAATAATTTTTATTATTATTTGTTATTATTTATTATATTATAAACTTTATCGTACTCGGGATGTCTACTAGACTCTGGTTTTAACAGATTTAAGAGAGTTATTCCTAATAATTGCAGGCCTACAATATAAAACGCCAAATTTTCATGCAAAATAATTGTACCGCTTTCAGCACCTAAAATCAGAAATAATCATACCGCCAGGGATATTAAAAGAAAATCCCAAATTTTGGGTTGTCCCTAGAAAAGTAAGAGGGGAAATCTTCCAATGGGGACACTAGTTCTGGTGACCCCAAGAAATCCCCTAATTTGCAGGGATTTCCTCTCACTTCCTGTTTGACTATGGGATAGGAAGCAAGTGAAAATTTCCCCAATGGGACACAGATGGCAAATAAAAAAAGAAAAAATCTAGGTAAATAGTGTATAACACTGTGAATTCCTGCGATAAACAAGTGATTAAAAAAAAGAATAATTGGTGACAAGAATAAAATTTAATAAGTAATTACCAACATTCAAGGTTGCTGCTTTTAAAGTGCATGTGCCTTTAAAAATGTGAACAGGATAAGAGCACGACCATATACTATACTAATACATAACCAAATAAATCATAAAAAGTCATATCAAATATAAAACAACAAAATATAAAGTCCATGAATTCCAGTGAACAAATAAATATATAAAGTTCAATCCAAGCAGGTTTTACAGTGCAACTTCAACTTAATCAGACGTGCAGTATAAACTACCAAGACAAACATCAGTGCTAAATTTGTGCCCCCCTCTATGTGCCCTCTCACTCACCAGAGATCCAGGACTCCCATAACACAAGTCGAATGCTCTTTGAGAGGGTAGCTGAGCTCAATAGCCCCACTGGCTGTGTGAATGCGGCTTGCGCTGTCCTCACTGAGCCATCAGAAATCCCAGAATCCCATTGAGACGTGTGCAAACGTTATGAGGACTGCCGGCTCTGTGGTCCCACAGGCTGCAACTCCAGCTACAAAAGGAGTTGTCCTCAACGAACCTCCGGGAATGGGTACAAATGGCAAAAGAAGCTATATAGCGTAATTCTGTATATTTATTATATAAAATCCAAAATTCCAGGTAATCCACTCATAATAAAACATAACAAACAATGTAAAGATTACCTGGAATTTTAGATTTTATAAAATATATATATATATATATATATATATATATATATATATATATATATATATATATTTATTAAGGACAACACCTTTTGTAGCAGCCTGTGGGACCACAGAGCTCAGCAATCCTCATAACATTTGCACACTTCTCAATGGGATTCCGGGATTTCTGATGGCTCAGTGAGGACAACGCAAGTCGCATTGACACAGCCATTGGGGCTACTAAGCTCAGCTACCCTCTCAAAGCGCATCCGACTTCTTTTATGGGAGACCTGGATCTCTGGTGAGTGAGAGGGCACACAGAGGGGGGCACGAATTTTGTACTGATGTTTGTCTTGGTAGTTTATACTGCACGTCTGATTAAGTTGAAAGTGCACTAGAAAAACCTCCTTTGATTAACATGATGGTGATGTATTAGTATAGTATATGGTAACACTCTTATCTTGTTCACAAATTAAAAAATCTGACCAGGGTTATAACTATTCCTTGCTCTATCCTAAATCAAAAAGAAAAACGTTTTGTCTATACCGGTAGTTCTACTTTAACCAATTTTTAACCTAACTTTTAACATGACTAACAGTCCCTATTGGAGCACATACTGTATATAGGATTAACTAATTACTTTAATGTGTGATGAAAGAAAAACAAAACAATTGCAGAAGACTTTAGTCAGAAACAGGTTTATCAAGAATAGAAATTCACAATGTATGTGGTCCATTAACTGCAGTGTAATTCTCAGAGTGCTTATATTTGGAATATGTAGAAGGTATATTGGAAAGATTGTGTGGAGCCCATAATGGAAACACAATGAATAGCTTTGTTGTGAATGATTGTTTTACAGCAGGTTAAGTCCATATTTCAGCAGCTTCTGCTTGGCTTTGTTGTGTAGCATGAAAGCGTTGTCCTGGGAATCTGGACCTCCAGAGTTCCGGAAAGGTGGTGCCAGCTGCTGGAAGTAAGTCTCGTGGACACTGCTCTGGCAACCATAGACAGCGGAAGAACCATTTCTGCAAAGGTTATCAAAAAGAAGGAAACGTATAACATAACCGATATGCAACACAATATTATCATAACTATTTTATTTTATTTTTAGCTATACATTTGCAAATAAAGCATGAAAGAGTAACAAAGTAAAACCTATAAAATATAAAGGAACTCCAGAAATAATTTGTGTTATATAAACCCCTAGTGCCCAATCTGCGGCCTTTTAATTCTTGTTGTGTAGCCCTCAGAACCCAGTGGTCATAAATTGGAAAGACTATTGGAAAATGGTCTGTAATGGCAGTGATCTTTACCAATAACATTGGTAAGGTCTGACTACATAATGCAACACGTCCTTGCAGTCTCAACTACTCCTGCAGCATGTCCACAGTATCTCACCATGTATTGTATGACAGCCTTCTGTAGCATTACAAATGGGGTATTCCCTGAATTTCCTTGGTGAGGTTTAGAAGCTCCTACACCTTGTAACTTAAAACAGTCTCCTTAAAGTGTTACTAAACCCAGGACCCTGCATTCAATATATCTGGTCTCCCAAAGTACACAGCACATGTAAATGCAATCTTTTTAGTAAATATAAACTGATAAATACCTTTTCTCAGCAGCAGTATATAGCAGTCTTGTGACTTCTATCAGTGTCCAGCAGAGGACTGGGTAAAGCTTGCAGGAGGAGTTTTCATTCTCCCCTGTTCTATTAGACAGACCCTCTGTCTGGACAGTGCTGATTGGCCCTATGCTGTTCACATGCACTATGCCAAAAAAATAAAATAAACTCTTCAGCGGTACACACCAGACTGAACATGTGCAACTTGTCCCCAAGGCTCTGTTCCATAAGCAGATGGTTTTGGGACTGTGCAAGAAGGGGAGGATCAGAGTAAACCAGATCAAACTGCCTTTTTATACAATGCAGAGGATTAACCCCTTGGGTTCCATAGTGAGTTTAACTGGCATGCTGTACGGCATGAACAGACTTATTTTTACTGTTGTGCGTTTTGTAACACTTTAAAATCCTACCACAAATTCAGAGAAAGAACAGCCCTTTGTGTTAAGAAACTCTATTGGGTTCACTATACTAGCAGATCTTAAGCTACAGCACATTATTAGAAAGAATTTCTGTGTAAGTGCCCTGTATGTGGCTTCTACCTTGCCCTCAATCCTGACGCATTTTCAAGTCCCTGACAATGAAAGCATCAACACAACAATGTGATGGTACCACCACCATGCTCCATCATACAGATGGTGTTCTCAGGGTTATTAGCAGTGTTAGTTTTCTATCACACATAGGGGACTACTAAAAATAGAGAGTGGATACAGCTATCTGCAGGACAATGCAGTAATTACTCCACATTTTACATCTCATTCATAAAATGCAGTAGCCTGAAATATCCCTCAGCGTGTTCTCTGCATAACGTGAACCACCAGTTCTACAAGATATCCAGTTGCAGAAATAACTCTTACCTTATGGTAACCTCCAGGAGAGAGGGATGTGCACTAAAGTCAGCATGGATCAGGTTGGTAGCTCGAAGAAACTGGCGGTCTTGAGTTTTTGATGCAGATGGAAGATTAGCTATATGAAAGGATATTGAAGGGCACAACATTATTACTTTAGATAATGACAATATGTTCCTGTCCAAAAAGTAATGCAATGTGTAGCTGTGTACTGGAATGGTTTGTGATTTTCTTTTTACGCTTCCATTGTTTTGAAAAGAGCTTTAAAATGCCAGAAAATGCATGTACTGCAAAGCCAGCCATAGATGGATCAAATCGCTGCTGGTTTAGCAGGGATCGACTGAGACTTGAATTCTTCAAAATATATTAATATTTAAAATGCAGTGCATTAGGCAATGTATAGGCTCAAAGTCAGAGGCAAGGCCCCCCAATATTGTACCTGGCTCTATGTAGCAGGAGAAGCATTGGGGAAGTGCTTCCTCAATACCATTTGATGGGAAAGAGCACAGAGTGCATGTGTGCCACTCCATCCATTAACTATGTCAGTGCTCTGTCCCACAGTCTTAACACCTTCCACTTTAAAGTAGGAAGGAAATTGGAACATAATTGTTCCCATTGACCAAAATAAAAAAAGAGCTCCTGGCATCTGCCCGAATTACCTTTTCATAAATGAGTCTTCAGAAACATGGCATGTGCCGAGGCAATGAAGTGGCTCTAGACTTGGAACGCGCTCCACTGCTAACTTAACCAGCATCAGTCTGGAAAGCCCAGTGCCCTAGGAGTTGCTTCCAGGATCACCCTGTAACTTCCAGTCCAGTAGGGCTCCAGATGTGATACAGTACAAAAGTCAGATGACCAAGCGGGATAGCAGTGTGTTGGTAGGAAACACTAAAAGCAGTGTAGAGTCGCTGAAAAAACGGTCTTCAAAGCGGTGCTTTTAAAAAGAAGGTCTATACTCCTAGGATACTAGCAAAACATTGGGACATGCTGCAAGTGTGAGAATTATCCCTCCGGCTGGCCTACAGTTTTCCTGTTTGTCAGTGTCTACTACTTCCGCTGGCAGCAGTATATCCTGAATGTGTAAGAATATTTGTGTCACAAGAAAATGAAGAGTCTTAAACAATCTCTATATACATGGAAATCAGCCCAAAATCCACTTTTTTTTTTTTCACCAGGATGGCCCATAGCAATCTCCTTGTTGGATGCATTTTACCCAATAAGGACCAATCATAGAGCCCAGGTGGGGATTACTGCAAGCCATCCTAGTTATAAAGTGGATTGCAGATGATTTTGGTGCATTTTACTCAGTTTGTACAGTGGTTTCGGAACAGAAACAAGCTCAGGAGCCATGTCTGCAATCATTGTGGGAAACCAAGCTTAAAGTGTGAGCTGAAAAAAAAAAATACACAGAACAAAATGAGTTCTTTATGCCCTCACCAGGGACATTGCTAGGTGGCAAAAGGACCAAGGGCTTCAGCCTGAAGGTGGGTCCTGTTATGGCACTCGGCCACACTCGGGTTCAGATTGGTCTGGGCGCTCACCGCTCGGAGCTAACAATAGAAAGCTGCATGCCTGGGCTTTTTGGGGTCACATTCGGGGCTTCAGCCCCCCATAGCCACCCCCTCCTAACGCCCCTGGCCCTCACATAGGCCTAACTTGAGAAAGGTCCATGCCATGACCGAATCATTGTCTATTCAATGGCTGTGAGTGATTAACAATGAGTTTTGCAGCTCAGCTGGCTCTATTAATTAATTGTCAGTACTGCCATAAGCTCACATTCAACCATGGGTGCCAAGGCTTATAGTGAACTGTGCCACATCAAAGTCCACAACAAAAGGGAAGTAAGCCACACATCGCTGCATTCCAGAAGCTCAAGCGTTTATTAAAAAGAGATGGATTTATTTCTTGCTGGATACAGGCTTCTACCCCGATACAAATCACACTGAACAGGGTGAAATGCAGGTCAAGCCTGCAGTTCAGAGGTGTGAGGCTTTCTTCTTGGGTAGGATATCTTCTATAGAAACAGAGGGCAGACCAAGGCAATTTCTACTTAGTTTACCAATGACAACGAACAGTCAATCACAGGCAGTGGCATTAATACAAAAATGCAACCCACCAACTATTTATCGATTCCCGTTTTAGGGCAGCTCACAGAATGGAAACAACAAGTTCCTGCGTGTAGCAAGCATACTTGAAACAGATTCGACCAACACAGTTCACATTATGCACCTGTAAGAATATTCTGGATTGAATCATAGTGGGTAAAGTTGTAAGTAGTTTTTGCCACATTGTTATTGTCCTGGGGTAAAGTCTCCTTCAGATGAACTTCTAGGCCATTCAGAGAAGCCAAAGTGCTGTCATACTGTAGGCCAAAAGGAAAGACAGAGATGAGATCAATATAGATGTGCCTGTCATCCTACATTCAGCAAAATTATTATTTGATGCCAACAAATGTCTCACTATGCATATGCTGTAAAAGCACACATTTTGTCCTATGTTCTTGTAAGAACACTAACAGCACAATATTCACTCTACCAGAATAAAGAAAAACAAAAAAAAACAAAACACAGTGAATGTTTGCACGCTATTACATCAATAAATTATTTAAAGGATGAATGCACTTAAACTGCTTAAAACTTTTGTAGGCCTAATGGGAAACTAGAGGTTTGAAATCCATTTTTTTTCCCAAGTTTACAAATTTTGCTAAAACATTAGATGCTGGGTTCACCCCTGACACAGGTTTCATGGAGCATTATAGGTTTTCTTATTCAATAGCTTTTGGTTTTCAGTTTTTCTTTAAATGAAAATCTGTAAGGTATCGTAAAAAGAAATTTTGCAGTTGGCATCTGTAACGCATAGCAACAACTGCTCTATTGCTGTTTATAATATCTTATTGTGTGGCTTTTAACCTGTATGCAATACAATTTGTATTTCAGCATATAATGTCTGTGCTCCTCATCTTGCCAGTTAAGTCAGATATAGGTTTCTCTTTAGTTGTTCTATGTGTGTAAACCGGATGTGGTATTGGAACGACATTATACTATTTTTCCTGTGGAAGAAGTTTGGAGCTCCAACTACCGGCTACAAATTATAAATATGAGCTTGGATATGGAAGATTTGTACATCTGTGTGCTCAAAGATTTTTTTTCTCTTTTTCTGGTCAGGAAGAGGCAAATAGATATCCATTATGATGGCTCTGACAACAATAAAGTTCTGACAGAGGTTTTAGACCTTCCTCCCACCAATTTCCCCTCACTTCCTGTCCATTTGATAGGAAATATATCTAGCTGATGCAACATAGACCTGTGGCATATTTAAAGTTTGGTATTGCTCATTACCAAATTTTAAAATATTCCATGGGTGACTGGTTCCATTGTTTGTAACAGTTAGCCAGTATAGGGCCAGCATAAAAATTTCAGGAGTTTATCAAAGCTAAAAAATAACCAAACGATGATCACACATAAGTCAGAAACCCTCCTGTGTGAATACACTTCATGGTATAAGAATGTAAGGCTTTTGTATAGATATGAAAACTTGCTATCATGAATTAGATGCTTGTATATGAAAAAAAAATTATATGTAAGTGAAACAAATACTCACCAGTATACCCTGATCCTGGATAAGTTAAACATGTACAGTCATGTAAAAAAGTGCACCCAAAAGGAAATTACCCTTTCCAACATAAAATTATCAGAAAAACATATCTTCATTCACACATTGCCTACAGATAAAATAGGATTTTTGTACTCACCGTAAAATCCTTTTCTCTGTAATTCACCGACCGACACAGCTGCTCTCTGTAACTAAATGGGTTGTTTAGCCTGCCATTAGGAGAACTAGGCAAAATTGTTACACAATACACTGAACATTTAGTCCCGCCCCAGGGGGGCGGACTCTGTGCTAACAACCCTCCCCACTGCTCCCAGTAGATTCAGTACGTCAACAAGCAGTATAACGTAGAGAAAAGGAGGGGCAGGTGCTGTGTCGGTCGATGAATTACAGAGAAAAGGATTTTACGGCGAGTACAAAAATCCTATTTTCTCTTATATTCACTGACCGACACAGCTCCTCTCTGTAACTAAATGGGACGTCCCCAAGCAGTGCCAAACGAGGGGTGGGAAAAAACAGCATAAAACCTCATCCACCATGGCAAGTGGGAATTAGTGAAACTAAACCCACAAAAAAACAGCAGTGTGTGGAAAAACACCACCATATAACCGGGTATCCTCAACAGGAGTGATCCCCAAAACCGCAACATTGCGGAAGTAATGCAACAGTGCATTAAGAAAACAGTACTGCGTTTTTATCGAAAAACCAGGAAACAAAAAAAAAAACTCAATTGCAACTACACGGCCAAAACAAGCATCAGCCAAAGCACTGACGTCTACCTTGTAGAACTTGGTAAACGTATGGACAGACGACCAGGTCGCCGCCTTACACACCTGAGTGACAGACGCTTGGTGTTGGAAGGCCCAAGACATTCCGATTGCTCTTGTAGAGTGGGCCGTGACTGGAAAGGGGGGCACCTGCCCCTTCAAGGATTAGGCTTGGGCCACAATCTGTCTGATCCACCTGGAAATGGTGGCTGACGAGACCGCCATGCCTTTCTTAGGACCAGCCACCGAAACAAACAGAGTCTGACTTCCGAAAGGGAGCTGTGGCAGACAAGTACACCTTCAGAGCCCGAACCACATCGAGAGCGTGAAGGGCCACCTCCTTGGGGTGCTTTGGCTTAGGGCACAACGATGGTAATACAATGTCCTCATGGATATGAAAAGCCAAAACCACCTTTGGTAGAAAGGACAGTTGCGGACGCAACACCACCTTATCACTGTGGATGACCAGATAAGGCGGCTTGTAAGACAAGGCCGCCAATTCCGAAACCATCCTGGCCGATGTGATGGCCACTAGAAAAACCACCTTCTGTGAAAGGGTCAACAGGGGAATCTCCCTGATATTCTCAAACGGCGGCTTCTGAAGCGCTGACAACACCAGGTTCAAATCCCATGGGGGTAACGGCAGAAGCACCGGAGGGACTACATGTCGTACCCCCTGAACAAAGTAACTCACTAATGAGCGAGACGCAAGGGGTCGCTGAAAAAAAAAAAAAAAAGACAGCCAGGGCTGAAATTTGCCCCTTAATGGTGCTCAACGCCAATGTCTGGTCCACTCCATGCTGAAGAAACGCAGGATCCTTGATATAGAAAAGGAGCGCGGATGCAACCCTTTCTCCTCACATATGGAGATGTAGGCCTTCCAGGTACAATGGTATATCTTCCGTGAAGATTTCCACGCCCTCAGCATAGTTGAAATCACCGAGTCCGACAGACCCCGGTTCCTCAGCACCTGGCTCTCAATAGCCATGCCGTTAAAGCCAGTGATGGTAAAGCAGGGTGAAAGATTGGACCTTGAGATACAAGGTCCTCCCTCAGTGGCAGTCGCCAGGGAGCGTCTGCCACCAGACGCACCAGGTCTGTGTACCAGGGCTGCTGAGGCCAATCTAGGGCAACCAGGATTACTGGAATCCCCTCAGCTTCCACTCTGCGAAGCAGACGTGGCAACAGTTTCAGTGGAGGAAAGGTGTAGATCAGCTGGTACTGATCACACGGAGCCACCAGCACGTCTGACGCATCTGCCCACGGATCTCTTGTCCTGGACACGAATCTCGGCACCTGCCGATTGAGACGGGATGCTAAGAGATCTACATCTGGCGTGCCCTATTTTAGGCACAGCAGGAGATTTGGGACAACGGAGATTTGTCCCATTTTGTCAATATCTCCTACTGCAGGACTCTGCTGTGGAACTGGGCATAAGGTACTGCCTCGAAGGAGGCCACCATGAGTCCTATCACTCGAATGCAAAAGCGGAGCGACGACCACTTGCGATTCATCAGTAGATTGACCGCAGACCCGAGAGTGAGCAATTTGTCCGAGGGGAGAAAAACCCTCGCTTCCCTGGAGTCCAACAGTAACCCCAGGTACTCCAGACACTGAGTTTGTACAATCACCGACTTCTTTAGGTTCAACAGCCACCCCAAATTCTTGCAGGGTCTGCATGGTGATCGCCACATCCTCCTCTAATTCTGAGGTGGAAGATACTCTCAGGAGGAGATCGTCTAGGTAACCAACGATCATGATCTCATGCTGCCTCAGCAATGCCAATATTGGAGCCATTACTTTGGTAAAGACTCGGGGGGCTGATGCCAGGCCAAAAGGAAGAGCCACAAACTGGTATTTGGGCTTCCCCTACTGCCAAATGCAGAAATTTTTGATGCAGAAGGCAAATGGGTATGTGCAGGTAAGCATCCTGGATGTCCAAGGATGCCAGGAAGTCCCCTTGATGGAGTGCAGCGACTACTGAGCGAACTGATTCCATTCTGAACCTCTGCACCTTTACAAAGTGATTGAGGGCTTTTAAGTCCAAGATTGGACATACCCCTTCCTTCTTGGGAACCACAAACAGATTTGAGTAGAATCCCTGGAAGCGTTCCGAGTCCGGAACTGGTACAATCACCCCCTGATTCAGCAAGTCCCTTACTCCCTCCCGGCAAACCGGGGACGCGGGTATGCTGGAGGAGAAGAATCTGTTTGGCGGCCAAGAGAGAAACTCTATCTTGTAGCCGTTGGAAATTGGTCGGATAACCGGGAGGTCCACCGGGCTGATCAATCCCGAAGACGACCCCCCACCCGATATGCGGGTGGGGGCAAACCTTCATGCGGTCGCACTTTTGTTTGCAGGCTTGTTAGTCTTGCGGGTTCCAGGGACGCTTCTGGTCGTCCGTGGACGTCCGCTCGGGCTGGGGATGTTTTGCCAAAGCACCGGGCGGATGAAAAAACCGTTTGTGAGCGGAAAAGGAGGGCCCTTGTCTATGGCGTGGCTCCTTAGCCTTTCTGGCCTGTGGGAGTAGTGTACTCTTACCACCCGTGGCATTTTTAATAATGTCATCCAATGAAGTTCCAAAGAGCCGGTCGCCAAGGAAGGGAAGATCCGTCAGGGCTTTCTTGGATGCCTGGTCAGCAGACCAGCATTTTAGCCAAATCAGGTGCCTCAGCACCACAGCTGACACTGAAGCCCTGGATAACAGAGGGAGAGTATCCAGGGCCGCGTCACAAACGTACTTAAGGCCTTGCATTAGTTGGTCTGCTAGTTCCGCGCAGACAGGAGGCCTGTTGCTCTCCCAATTCGCGGTGCAAAAGTTTTGCCCACTCCGTCAGTGTCTGTGACACCAGAGCGGATGCCAGTACTGGTCGCATGACTGACTCCACAACCATAAACAAGGAACGAGCCACTGCCTCACCTGTCCCTGGGATCCTTGAATGCAGGAGTCCCCTCAACCAGGATCGTGGTTACTTTATTTAACCTGGACACTGGGGGGTCCACGACCGGAGGAGCCGACCATTTTTTGAGAAGGCTCTCCTCAAAGGGGTAACGCACCGCCAAGTTTTTGGGGACCGAAAAGGTCCGTTGCGGGCGACCCCATTCCCTGTAGATGAATTTGTCAAAATAAGTCAAATACGGGAACATCTTAGGTGAACGTGCTGGCTTGTGGGACCCAAAAGGGACCGGTACATCAGCAGAGGGATCCACTGGCTCCTGAAGCTTCAGGATATCACGCACAGCTGTGATGAGTGCTCCAACAAGCGATTTGTTGCGCCCGGACCCGGACGGGGAATGATCCTCACTGTCCGAACGGTCCTGGTCAGCCTCATCTGATAGGTCAGAGCAGGGGTCACCAGCCGCAGCAGGGCCTGAGTCTGCATCAGAGCTCTCCCCAGAGGACGGGGGGGCAAGGGCCTCTTACGTGCACCTTTCCTTCCAAGCGCCGCCTCTATCTTAGCAACAAAAGTTAAGGACCGCCGTCAGGGTGTCCATGCGCACCGCGCTATCTGCAGGTGACCCGGTTGCTATAGCCTGGATTTTGGAGGAAGAAACACCAGTTTCTGAAGCCATGCTGACCCTAGCCTGTCTCACCTGCACGGGGACTTAGGACATTGAAGGTCCCACCCTCCTGCTGCCGCCGCGTGGGGGGTACTTAGCACCAGACTCATCACCCTGGGGCGTTCTGTGAATGCCACTAGCCCTGCCTGTAGTCCCTAGGAGGTTACCCAGATGCAGAGTGGAGAAAACTGTATCGGCAGCAGCTATCTATAATGAAACGTTCTGCAGAGCTTGCCCCAGCGTTCAGCAAAGAGCCATCCAGCATCCTGTACACACAGTGGACACAGGAAACAGCCTGTGAGAGCACATGTAAAGCGGTCACAAGAGAACTGTGGTGAAAAGAGCGCTCGGGCTTCAGGAAAATGGCCGCCAATGCAACTAATAGAGGAATACCATAGAAGATGGCTACTGAGGCTCACAAGGGGAACCTGCTTTTCCCACAGTCAAGATGGCCACCGGACAGCGCCATGCGGTGACAGGACAAACCCAGAACGATGCTGCCAGAACCACTCCCCAGACACTTTTTGGGACCCCCCCCCCCCCCCCCCCCCCCCGAGACCGGGACCAGGACCAACGCTAACCGCACCCAGCCCACAGGTGAGAGACCCAGCGAACGCCCCCCCCCCACACACACCGCCCGCAGCGCATGCAGCCACCCCCCTCAGAGGGGGGGGGGGGGAGGAGGGGAGATAGGGACTAGGGAGAAAAGATAAGGAGGTGAGGTGGCCCCCGAATCGACCCCCCCAGGGAATGCCCAGCTGCTCACCCCACCGAAGTAGGGAGAGCCGTACTTACCAGTCTTGAAGAGCTGCGAGACATTCAATCACAGACCTACTCCTGTGCAGTTACAGGGTAGCTGTTGGGGAGGTATACTGTGATCCAGACATCAGTAGCCCAGTCATATGTATACCCCGGAGCATTGAAGCTCACCGACCACCTCTGGAGCTGAGGCATGTCGTAGCCTGCCGAGTCATAGCTGCGGCCTGCACACGCTCAATGGTCGGACTGGGGAGACTACAAGGATAATCATTAATCAGCCTGTCACCCAGCCGGCAATTGATGAAAGATCCTGGGATCTTGTATCTTGCGCAAAAAACATCAAACCTGCAGCAAAAACATGGACCAAAAGGGCCTGCAGGGTTCCTAGGTCATTCTCCTTACTAGGCAAAATAAAAACTGAATCTGATGGGAGCAGCGGGGAGGGTTGTTAGCACAGGGTCCGGCCCCCCTGGGGCGGGACTAAAAGTTCTGTGTATTGTGTAACAATTTTGCCTAGTTCTCCTAATGGCAGGCTAAACAATCCATTTAGTTACAGAGAGGAGCTGTGTCGGTCTGTGAATATAAGAGAAATGTGATTTTATAAGATGCAATGATGTTCTGTTGTTGGCCTCAGAAGCTGGTTATTGCCGCTTTGCAAAATTCCTTCAAGTAGTACCGTAATTCCTGCTAATAACCACTTACCAGTGCCTGGCATTTGCTGAAATGGACTACTCCTTCATGCAAAATTCCTTTAGTTACCAGATGTATATGAGCTTCTTACATGAACTACCCATTTTAAATAAGTCAACATTACAATGGGATTCAAATCAGGGCTTTGACTAGGCCAGCCCATAACCCTCCATTTCTTCTTTTAAGCCATTACTCTGAATTTGCTAGTGTGCTCAGGATCATTGTTTTAAAAGATCAATTTCCAATTTACTGTTAACTTTCAGACAGCTAACCCCAGAGTCTTATCAAGTACACTTTGATATATGATGCAGAAGTCCTAGTCGATTTGAAGACTGCATGCTATCCAGGCCCAGAATCATCTAAGGTCTGCTCCTGAACTCTCCTCTATGTTATCTTATCAGTACATGAAGTAGTACAGGACTCTTTTCTTTTCAGCAGTGTTAATTAAGACAGCTCTCATTGACTAAAATGGGATTTTACATGTCACGCAACTTGGTGTCTCACAAGTAGAATCCCAAGTCGCGGCAGTGTGAACCGAGCCTAAGAGAATTCTAATTATTGGCACTTAATCTCAAACAACTGATTCCAATATCATGGATTTGAAGAAGTGGTGGTAAATGTAGGGGTTTACCTACATGTGACACATTTTTAATTGATTAAGATGAGACTAAAAACAAAATCGATTTTGTGCGTGATTTGTTAAAACAAGGTTAAACCCAATGTTTTTCCTTTATTTCAACCTGATGATCAGGCCAGTAAATGTGGTAGATTGATAATGTTGCTGTCCAAAAGGTGACTCGGTTGCGCTTCCATTTAGAGCAGGGACACCTTAAGACAAAGTGTGTTACTGGCTTGATCACCACATGAAAATAAAGGAAAAAAGCCCTAAAAATAGGAAAAAACTAAATGCAGAAGTGGCATGGTGCTTCCTCCAATGCTGACTGGCAGGAAAGAGTGTGCAGTATGCACAAGACGTGTCACTCAGCCTTAAAGCGGAGGTCCACCCTAAAATGGACCTCCGCTCATCTGATCCCTCCCCCCCTCCGGCGCCACAATCGGCACCTTTCAGGGGGGAGGGGGGTGCAGTTACCTGGATAATCCAGGTAACTGCACCCACTTCCGGGCTAGCTGTCTGCGGAACGAGCGTAGGTTACGCCCCCGTTCCGCAATGCCCCGCCCCCTTCAGCAAGTGCCCCGCTGCCTGCTGGGAAACACACAGCTCCCAGAGGCAGCGGGGACCGTCCGGATTGCGCCGCGCGGCTCGCGCATGCGCAGTAGGGAACTGGGAAATGAAGCCGAAAGGCTCCATTTCCTGATTCCCATACCCAAGATGGCGGCGGGACCCGGCAGCCGAGCGAGCGATCGGCTTCGGGTGCCGACATCGCGGGCGCGCTGGACAAGTAAGTGTCACTATTTAAAAGTCAGCAGCTGCAGTATTTGTAGCTGCTGGCTTTTAAAAAAAAAAAAAAAAAACGCGGAGTCCCGGTGGACTCCCGCTTTAACCTTTACTGCAGTGAACCAATGGCAGCAAGAAATTTATTACAGCACCCAATGGTGCTAGTGAGGTGAGCTCACCACACTTCAGCCCAACCAGTCCTACTCACTAAGATAGTCTTAAAAGACAAGGACATACCTGGGCCTTTGCCATAGCTCGGAGCTTGGAAAGCACCACAATGGACAGCTCAGTGCCTAAAGGTCACATTCCAGGCTAGTCCTGCACATCCAATTCAGCAGGGTTCAGGTATAGCCTTTAAAGCCAAGCTGATCCAGATAGCTGCTATATAGAGACCAGCCCAAGCAGTGATGTAACAAGGTTTTAAATTGAAGTCAATAGAATAGGAATCCACAAAAAAAAAATTGTTAGACTTTGCTCAGATAAGCTGGAGTATTAGCTGTCCATCCCCCAGGACAATGGGAACCCCCCCCATCCAAAAAAAAACAAAAAAAGAAAAAAAAAAAAAAAAAAAACACAGGCGTGCTGGGTAGAGGAGGGGAAATACTGGGATGGCTGCCTTATGATTCTTGCCGTTTGCCAGTGTCTAATCCTCCTGTAGGCATCAGTATAACTTGACTGTATCTGAATTCCTGTGTCCTTCAATGAACATCAAAGAAATACAGTAAGTCTTGCCATATAAACTGTGTTGTGTATTGTAGATGTAGATTGGATAACACTTACCACATCCTGAATGGATTCCTTGATGTATTTGAAATCATTTTCTGCTATTAGAGACAGAACTAAGCCATTCACATTATGGACATATAAAACCATCTTAACCAGTTTGGAGCTGCTAACTGATGGATTTGAGTCCAGTGTTAAGGTCCAGTCCGTGATACTAGAGGTTGTGTGTGACAGATTGTTCTTATTGCTTCTGCTTTTATGCAGCTGCGTAATGACTTCTGTGATACCTTTTTCAGTGATATTGGTGTCACCTTCTGTAATGTCCAATAATTCTGTTGAACTCACAACTGTATCAAGTAAACGTGCTTGATGGTCTCCAGGAGAACTTTCCATAGTTGGAGGCTCTATTTGGCCTTCTATAACTTTTGTTTTCGCTGTAACAGTACGGTCCTCCAGGTTGGTGGAGAAGTCAGATTCAGGGCTGCTCTTCTCCACATTATCTGTAGAACAACATGTTACAAAACTTCCTGTGGACAAGCGATCATTTCCGAGCTCAAAATCTCCTTCTGACAAATGCTTTGGTTGGTCACCAAAAGCCACCTGAGAAAAACTTTCCAGACTGGTATCAATGAACACATTGTCAGGGTCACCCACTTTTATAGACTCTTGCTCTGTTTTATCACCTGTATGAAGTG
Organism: Lithobates pipiens; assembly: GCF_037356315.1. Lineage (NCBI taxonomy): Eukaryota > Metazoa > Chordata > Amphibia > Anura > Ranidae > Lithobates > Lithobates pipiens. The sequence goes on from NW_027507790.1 coordinate 22,614,204, forward strand.
TCCGTACTGGAGAGGAACTTTGTAGAGCAGTAGGCACGATAGTACTGACAAATTCTGTTTCTGAGAGAACACTCTCCTGTTCACTAGTGATTCCCACAGAGTGGTCCTCTAAAAAATTTGCACTCGTCAGAGAAGATTCCTCCCGCATTTTTCCTTCATCTAGGAAGTCTGCGTCTGAAACATGTGACCGATTTATCTGTGCTTCCTCACTGAGGCTGTGGGACATGCTAGATGTTCTCCTTGAAAAACTTGGTATTCTAAAAGGCAAGCAAAGCCACAGAATGTTGGTGTGTAAAGTAATGTTGTCAAGTAACAAAGGCAGACAGAACATATAAACATGGACGGGTAGCTGAGAGTGAACAATGTTATACAACGTTTTCAACCAATTCCATCATCAACCAAGTGCAATTCTACCCAAAATTGATAACACTTTATAGTCTTGTACTGAAAAGGTTTAATTACCCAAGAGATTCTTGCAACTATAAAGGCCCAACAATAAAGATCTTCCCCTGCAGTGTCTGCTTCAGCCTCCACAAGGGCACCATGTCTCCTTGTGTTGTGGCATGTGGTTATATGCCCCATTGCTAGAGTTTCTGTATGAATAAATTAAGAACAGACCCATTGCTCAATGTAAAAAGAACACCAGGCATTGACTGTACAGATATAAACATACATTATACAGTACTAGAGATGTAGAATTTTTTTGAGTGCAAGGAAATGTATAGCATACAAACAGCAACACAATTTTAAAGCGAACCTGTTCTTTGCTCATACAGGTCAAAGCAAGAGGTTCACTTTAAAGAAGGCCCATCCATTTGCTAAAACATCTCTTCTCTGTCCTGCCATTTTGCTTGCCAGGTATGAGGAAGATTCTGACCTACTCTGCATAAGCCTACATGATGGCATTGGTGGTTAGCCATTCTTGGGCTCAGTGCTGTTACACTGAGGCAGAAAGAGAGTCCTAAGCCCTGTGTAAGCACCAAGACAATTACAGAGGACTTATTCTCCTCGCTCCCTCAGGCCCAACGTATGGGCCCTCGCTCCCTCAGGCCGAACGTATGGGCCCTCGCTTCGATAAATGGTTTGGCCCTCGCTCCGACAAATGGATTGGCCCTCGCCAATTCACCTTGCAGGAAAGAGAAAGAAACACCAGCTTGAGGATTACATGATACCCCCCCTGCTCCCACGTGATAGTTCTAAGCCCCTAAAGTGGAGTATGTCACATGATCAAGAGAGAGTATAGATTAGGTAGCTTTAAAGTTAACTTGCTGTTTGCCTTGAATGTGCAAAGTACAGGCTCAGTTTAATGTAACTAAATAAAAGTTTGTACCCTTAAAACTGATATTTTGCTTTTGGGTTAAAGTTTGCAAGATGAATCACCCACTGGCTTCTAATAGCTCTAGCAATAATATCTCTGCACCCAAGTTCCCAGTTACAGTCATTTCAATTCTTCTTCATTCTGGACAGTGGAAAAGAAAAAGATGCCTGTTAACATCACGCTCAACTTTGGGCTGAACCAGGAACTTCATCAGGCACTGGAGCTCTTCAGAGACATAAAAAGCCAATGAGCCATTCAATTTACCAGCATCCAGTGACCATTTATCTTTCAGGGTTGGTTAGAACAACACTTCAGTCTGTATCTTTTTCACTACCTGGTCATCCACTGGACAGGGTACTGGCGCAGTGCTGTCGCTTCCTTTTCCATTAGAAATACGGGAAACATGTAGACACCTTGTGGTAAGAAAGCATCTATAAAATAATATTAAAGCATAGTCAATTAGCTTTCAATAGCACATCTAAGACAGAGGCTACTCTGAAGATAGGCAATATATCGCTTAGCATATATTGCAGCTGGATTTTGTGACAACTGCACTGACATGCCACAGAGATGCTTAGGCTAAAGTAAAGATTTAGGTTTCATTTGTGATAATTGTGGGATGGGTGATGGCATAGCTTTTTGTCATTTAAGAGATTTTGTAAGTCTCGTTGGCTGAGGCCCAGAAAGAACTTTATAAGTAGATGTATAAAATGTAAACAAGAGCTTATAATTATTTCTGTATTTTAAAAACTGGCAGAACCAACATATTATAGCGCAAACATCACTTAAATAAAGCTAAAACAAGATGACCAGAGTCCCATTAATATTGTTATCTGCACATCCACATCCTAAGACACCAGAGCCAGTAACATGGAATGAAAACATGAAAAAAACTTGAATCCTGCAGTTGGAACACACGGTTTTAACCACTAAAATAATCCTGTAATGAAGCAAAAAAGTCTTCTGAAAATATTATGTGCTTGGATGTCCCGTTGTACCATTGACTCCATTATCTTTGAGTCACTAACACTCCCAGGGAACAGTTAACCCTTTGATTGCCCCTGTCCGGACATCAATTTTATTTGGGTAAAACGTCGCACAACAGGCAAATTGCATCTAAAAAAAATGGCCAGATCAGGAAGGGGATAACACCGTCCAGAGCTGAAGTGCTTAATGTGTATGCCAAAAACTAAAAATTGGAAGCACTTCTAGTCTTTTCCTATTCTATAGGAAAGAAAAAAACATTTTATTTCTGCTGGAGATTTTTCCTCACTTTCAGCCTGTTGCAAATAATGTCATAGATGCAAAATAACTATAATATAGCTCTGGACAACAGCAAACACCCAACAAGGGCAACTAACCCACCCCCACTAAAATTCAAACCGTCCAAAGCTGGACTTAAACCATAAGAAAGCACAGTAGTTTATTTTTATTTTTTTAATACGTGTATAATAAAAATAACCAAAGTAGCCTGTCAGGAGAGAATTATGAAACCTGCCGTTGCTGTCCGATAATTAATTAGTACAAGGTTTATTCATGTGCGCTGCTGATCTAAAGGGCCGTACACACGGGACAAATATTGGCCCGCTGGGTTGAACGAAAAAACAATTACTAGTGTGTGCCAGGCTTAAGGCTGACCTACATTCTGCGATATTCTTTCCTGCAACCACAGGCTGTCCCTCCTGGGAGAACACAGTGATTACTGCTAACGGTTATAGCCGCTGGCAATAATCTCATGCTAGAAATATGACAGGTTGGTTGTACCAAAGTTGATCAATGGATTGGCTTGGGTCCAATCAGCCTGCCCATAAACAAAATTTTATCTCCTACAGTTCAGCAGAGACTGGCTTAAAAATAAATATAACTCCCCCTCAAGTCTAAGTTCACAATCGATCAGAATTCTTACCTGGACCTTGATAGCGGCTTGCTGGTTGTGTCTGTAAAGAGAACACAAAGTTATAGCGTCAATACTTTTGTTTTACCAGTCCTTTGTGATGATATTATCAAACTTCAGTACAACACATCAAAAAAGCTAATATAGTTTATCAGTCACATTTTCAAAATATAATAGTAATTGATGTTCCAGAAGAAACCAAAATGTCATAATTGCAAAAAAAAAAAAAAAAAAAAAACACAAACGCAAACACACACACGCACCCAGAGAAAAAAAAACAAAAAAAAAAAAAACAACACACTTAAATGCAAATACATTTTTGTATCAATATCATTTGACTATCACCTGTGCGCCGTTATCATTTCTGGCAACTTTATCTCACAGAAAGTAGCAGCCTATTAAAAGTCACAGAAAAGTAATATGGCAGGGAAATCAATGCCTAATCAGAGGACTTAACTGCCATATGACTGTTTAGATTTTGTTTCCACGTTGAATGCCTTTTTTTTCTAGCTATCACTATCAGATTTAGTAAATAGGTCATGCAAGGGTTGAAGTGCACCCAGTAGTGATGAATTTCCCAAAAACACTTCTGCAAGGAAAAAGCTTGGTGTTATTGGACATTTTAAATTGCTGCAATGTCACCAACGATAACAAGTTTATAATACAGTATCTTACAAAAGTGAATAGACCCCTCACATTTTTGTAAATATTTTATTATATCTTTTCATGTGACAACACTGAAGAAATGACACTGCTACAATGTAAAGTAGTGAGTGTACAGCTTTTATAACAGTGCAAATTCCCTCAAAATAACTCAACACACAGCCATTAATGTCTAAACTGCTGGCAACAAAATGGAGTACACCCCAAATTGGGCCCAATTAGCCATTTTCCCTCCCCGGTGTCATGTGACTCGTTAGTGTTACAAAGTCTGAGCTGTGAACGGGGAGCAGGTGTGTTAAATTTGATATCATCACTCATACTGGTCACTGGAAGTTCAACATGGCACCTCATGGCAAAGAACGCTGAGTATATGAAAAAAAGAATGGTTGCTCTACATAAAGATGGCCTAGGCCAGTGATGGCGAACCTTGGCACCCCAGATGTTTTGGAACTACATTTCCATGATGCTCATGCACTCTACAGTGTATTTGAGCATCATGGGAAATGTAGTTCCAAAACATCTGGGGTGCCAAGGTTCGCCATCACTGGCCTAGGCTATAAGATTGCCAAGACCCTGAAACGGAGCTGCATCATGGTGGCCAAGACCATACAACGGTTTAACAGGACAGGTTCAACTCAGAACAGACCTTGGAAAGGTTGACCAAAGAAGTTGAGTGCATGTGGTCAGCATCATATCCAGAGGTTGTCTTTGGGAAATAGACGTATGAGTGCTGCCAGCATTGCTGCAGACGTTGAAGGGGTGGGGGGCAGCCTGTTGGTGCTCAGATGATACGCCGTACACTGCATCAAATTGGTCTGCATGGCTGCCGTGCCAGAAGGAAGCCTCTTCTAAAGATGCGCAAGAAAGCCTGCAAACAGTTTTCTGAAGATGAGCAGATTAAGGACATGGATTACTGGAACCATGTCCTGTGGTCTGATGGGACCAAGATAAACTTATTTGGTTCAGATAGGTTCAAGCGTGTGTGGCAGTGCTGAAAAATAACAGTGGTCACACAAAATATTGACACTTTGGGCCCAATTTGGATATTTTCACTTAGTGGTGTACTAATTTTTGTTGCCAGCGGTGTAGACATTAATGGCTGTGTGTTGAGCTATTTTAAGGGGACAGCAAATCTACACTGTTATACAAGCTGTACACTCACTACTTTACATTGTAGCAAAGTGTAATTTCTTCAGTGTTGTCACATGAAAAGATATAATAAAATATTTACAAAAATGTGAGGGGTGTTCACTTTTATGAGACATATGAGAACTAGAAAAAGAATCAGAGATAAGCCAAATCAAAAAAGCCAAATTCCAGATTTTCATAAGAATTGCAGTTAAAAAAAAAAATTATAAAATCCTCGGGAGCACTGCTCCCGAGAAAGTCATTCAGCATCACCACCAAGAACACAGTTCACAGAGGGTCTCATTCAGCATAGTCATCAGGAGCTCAGCACCAGAGGACATTATTCAGCATCAGCACTGGGAGCACATCCGTAGGAACACCATTCAGCGTTATCGCCTGAAGCCCAGCATTCTGCATTGTCGCAAGTCCCACAACATGTCATTTAGCATCACTGCCAGAGGCACAACCCTAGAGGATGTGGTTCAGCACTGTTGCCAAGAGCACAGACCCAGAGAACATCATTCAGCACCATTGCCAGGAGCACATTCCTTAAAGACATCATTGAGTATCGTCACCAGAAGCACAGCCACGGAGGACATCATTCATTCAATATCACCACCAGGATCACAGCCCTAGAGGATGTCAATCAGTCCCTGTTAGGAAAGCGTCTCACCATCCATCTCTGCATTTCCATGACATGCTCCTATACCTCCCATACTTGTGTTTCTAGGATTCCCGGGAACTCCAATTCCACCGCGATTGACAGAACTCCCAATGCTGCTTACAGAATTTCTACCAGTACTTCCAATGGAACTCACAGAATCTCTGCCAATGCTTGCAGTGTTGCTCACAGAATCCTTGCCAGGACTTCTAGTTCCATCCACTTCCAGTGATGCCCAAATACCCAGAGGGTATTTGGGCTTCAGCTGTGGAAGTGGCTGGTGCTGTGTCTACTCGCCAGCTACCTCTGGTTTCAAAAGAGCTATAAGATTTACATGTGAAATTGCCTGACAATTGCTGACTCAAATTGTTCCGACTTCCCTCTAAATTGCTACATGCCCAGACCTAATCGTTCCCTTGGAAATCCTGTGGCGTACAGTCTCCACACCGTAGCCTCCTTTGTCCCTACTCACCTCTTGGAGGGGCGATCTTTGGAATGGACTTTTTTCCCCACAGGTTTGAGATGCGATGATTTGAGAGGGGGGTGCGCAATGTAATAGTTGGCCTTGCAATTTAGTTCAAAGTCCACTTAAAAAGCTGACTACTGGGATAGCAAATAAAAGAGGCATGTGTATTCCATAATAAAAGACAGGTCCCTCTCCTTCTGCAGGGTGACTGGTCTTGTCTCCACTGTTGGGACCCCAACACAGTTCTGCTGCTTTTACAGGGTAATACCTGGGTTTGCTAATGCATTTTATGCACACAGAGGATTTATATCCTTTGTGGCCATTGAAGACTATTTTTAAATAAATGTTTCTGTGCCGGAACAGTTCATCTATAAGTATATACACATGTATGTAAACATATACGTAATGCCACCTAGTTTTTACCACAACGAAGAAGGGGAAATTTGGGACCTTCCATTGTAGAAGGACCTCTCCTTCAGTTATATCTGATTAATTTCTCAAGCTCTGCACCAGGTAGATGCCCCCTTCAAAGGGCACATTTGTGAGGTGATGTTTGCAAGCAGCTTCAGTTTACCAGGGTTTTAGCCAAAAGATTCTATACATATAAATAGAAATGAGCTATTCTGGAGTTCTGTGTCATGACTTGCTTTTGGACATCAACACAAAGGAATAACATGAAGGGCAGGGTCTATTCTGCCAGGTTTTGACCCTTCTTGCTGGGATAATGCTGGTTTCCCAATGCCCTAGTCTAACTAGCTGCAGTCTGACAAACAGAAATAGCAGCAAAGCTGGGCCTGTGAGGTTAAAGAGCCTTTAAAAGCATCTCAAAGTTTGTCAACAGAATATTTAATTTTCTCTAGACAAAGTAAACTGAGACGTCAGGTTCTGCTACCAGAACAGACTGCTTTTTCGGAAACTCTTTTTCCACTGGATAGAGTGTTGCAACGATTCTTGGAAATCTTTTCAGGGTTAACCCAATCACCCAAAAGGAGCATGATGAGATGGAAGAGAATCGAGTACCATTATGCCTAGTCTTTTCCACACTTTAGGCCTTTAAAGAGGAACTGCAGTCTGCTCACATAATTTGTAATAAAACCTCTTTGCCAATTCTGAAGCTTCCCTCCAACCACTTTGCACATTATTTTATATATACTGTGGTTCTGTGCTTGCCATATATTCTGCATAAATCTCCCTCCACTAAGTCTGGCTGCAACCATTTTAAAGTGGTTGCAAACCCTTACAAACCACTTTGACCTACAGGTAAGCCTAGATTAAGGCTTGCCTGTAGGTCCAAGAAATATTTCCTAAACCTATACGGTTTAGGAGATATTTGCCTGAAGACAGCCACCGCTGTCTACGTCGCATGCGCCGTAGACAGTGGCGTGCAGGCGCACTGGGTAAGCCGCAGATCGCGGCGATATGCCGCGAGTGTCGGCTCCCGCGCGCATGCGCGGGAGTGACGTCATCGCTATTCCGGCGAATCACAGCGCCGGAGCAGCGAGACTCACGGAGACCCACCAAGAAGATGGACACTCGGAACTAAAGGGGACAGTGGTGACTTCGCTGGCTCCTGTGTCAGGTAAGTGACACATAATGGACTACTATGCGATGCATAGTAGTCCATTATGCTTTACCTTTGCAGGGAATCAAAGAGGAAGTAAACTCATCAGGGTTTACTTCTTTAACTGTGGGCAGCTGCAGCCTGTTCACTTCCTGGACTTACACAGAGGCGCATCTCCAGGCCTGCAGCTTTGATTGGCCCTCTTATGACTCATCCGCCCTCTCTTCCTGGCAAACTCTCACAAGAGTGAGAGAAAGAGAGCTGTGCATGATGTCATAAACCTAGGCTAATGACCAGACAAGAAACAGGAAGTGGGCTGTATAAGGTATTTACTGGCAGAAAAAAAAAAAAATTTACTATCCAAAGTTAAAACAAAAAGGGCAGAAGATTTAATAGATGGAAAGTTGGAAAAAAAAAAAATGACTGATGGTCTGCTTTAAGCTCCATACACACAATCAGAATATCGTACAAAAAAAAACGCTTTCGAAGCACTCTAAATGCCCGTACACACGATACGACTTTTTGACAACAAACATGCAAATTAGCTGTTTTAAGGCAACATCCAAGCGTGTGTACGCTCCATCGGACAAACTTTTTTGGTTTTCATTGGACTTTTGTTGGCTGTGCGAACGGACAAACTTTTTGACAACATAAGGCCGATGGAGCAAAGTCTGATCGTGTGTACACAAAACCATCTGACAAAGTACAAACATGCATGCTCAGAACCAATGCAAAAGATCAGAAAACAATACAGAAGTTGACCAAAAGGTGGCCCTGGAGTAATTGAATGTCCTCTTTTGAAGTGTCGTCAGTACGTTGAAACGTCACTACATTTGTGTTTCTTGTCTAAAAAGTCAGATCGTGTGTATGCAATACAAATTTACGGCCACCGCCTTTTGTACAAAAGTCCACGGGAAAATTTGTACAAAGTCTGGTCGTGTGTATGAGGCTTTACGATCATCTGACCGTTAGTACACAGCTGTCCTCCAAAATTTTGCAAAGAGAAAAAAAAAAGCGGGAAAAAAAAAATATTTGCACAATACCAGATCATACGATGTACGTTTAATCGGTACAGTTTCACTATTAAATTTTTATTCTGTCGTACAAGAATTTTCGTACTTTAGTAACCTACTCGTTTTTGATAGGGAGATTAGCATCCAAACAAAAAACGGACAATCATTCGTCTGATAATCTCACCGTGTGCCCTAGGCTTTATTGTTGGAGTTTCCACTGGGAAGATCCCCCTTCCCTATTTCCTGACCAGGTGAAATTCCAGGTCAGAGATTTAAATAAAGAGTGCAAAGACAGCTAGGCAATTATCATGCAATTGCATGCCTGGTAATCACACAGAACAGGACCAGCTGTCAAAATGGATAGTGGGGTCCTGAAGATTACACTCGGATAATCACCCACCTGGTGTAATCTGCAGGTTTGCTTCATGGGAAGCTTCCCAGCTGCTCGCCTCACAACAGTGCCCAAGATGGCTGCCTCTCCTGTCTTTGCATCAGCCTGTTCCGATATTAAAGTGGTTGTAAAGGCTGAAGGTTGTTTACCTTATATGTAGGAATGTATGATTGTATAGCATGATTATTATTAATTAGTATGATATATTAGAATTATTAATTATTGTAAAACTTTGTAACGAGACCCCTTTCACACCAGGGCGTTTTGCAGGCGCTATAGCATTAGAAAATCCGCCCTAAAAAAGCTGCACCATTGTCTGTAGTGTGAAAGCCCGAGGGCTTTCACACTACAGCTGTGTGCTGGCAGGACGTCAGGGAAAAGTCCTGCCAGCAGCTTCTTTGTAGCAGTGAAGGAGTGGTGTGTTTACCGCTCCTCCACCGCTGCTCCCCATTAAAATCAATGGGGCAGCGCTGTAATACCGCTGGCAAAACGCCACTATTGCGGCGTATTGCTGGCAGTTTTAACCCTCTCTCAGCTGCTAGCGGGGGGTAAAAGCGCCCGCCATCGGCCAAAATGCGCTGCCAATACGGCGGTAAAACGCAGATAAAAATAGAGGCGTTTTACCGCCGACGCTATGAGCGGTGTGGTGTGAAAGGGGTCTAATGGAAGCTAGATAATTTACTATGATTAATTACAGAAATGGGGTGGGATTAAATAAGCTGGTACTTCTTCACACTCCATTTCGGATATGTAAGCCAAATTATTTTGTTTACAGTTTTACGTTTGTTTTTGTGTCTATTACTGTATGATTACTTTGCCATTTCTAAATGTTCTAAATAAACTATTACTACTACAATCATGCATAAAAGTAAAAAAAAAAAATGTTCTGGCTCCCCCCCCATACTCACCTAACTTCCCTTTCGAACCAGCTATGTGCACGAGAGCCTCAACTGTCCTGGGACTCTCTCTCCTCATTGGCTGAGGCAGCAGCGGGAGCCACTGGCTCCTACTGCTGTCAATCACAGCCAGTAAGCCAATGACAGAGTGGGAGGCAGGGCGGGGCCGAGATCCGCCTCCGTGTCTTTTGGACGCATACAGCAGGGCCTCCTCTATTGGAGGCGCTTGTCAAGATGGAGTAGAGAGGAGCGCCTGCAGGCGACACGAGAAGAAGATTGGGGCTGCTCTGTTCAAAACCACTGCACAGATTAGGCAAGTATAAAATGTTTGCTTTTTTTTTAACCAATGCAATACAGGGCACGGTCATGTAAAACTATACCCAAAATTAAATTTTTTTATTTTATATATATATATATATATTTTTTTAGACAGCTTTTATTTGTGGTATGTAATCACTGCGGAGTTTTTATTTTTTGCTAAACAAAACTAAAAAAAGTACAGGAAATTTTGATAAAAAAAATAAAAGTTTTTTTCTTAGCTTCTATTATAGAACAGTGTAAATACATAATTTTTCTCCTTCACTGATGTGGCTGCACTGATGAGGTGGTGCTGATAAGACGGCACTAATATGCTGTACTGATGGGGCTGCACTAATAATCAGGGCACTGATGATCCTGGTTGTTCAATGACCTAGTGCAATTAGCTGTGGTCTGACAAACAGAAACTAGTAAGCCATGTGCCCTATAGGAGAAGTATGGCCAAAAGATTAGGCCATACTTCTCCTTTAGCTGTATTTCTAGATACAGATGATAAAGTGTAATTTAGGCAGCAAAAAAGGAGACAAAAATACGCTTCTACTGGTAGCTATCAAGTCTCCACCCTACATGTATCATATGCCTCATTTTAGTCTTCAATGCAGGAGCTGACCCACACATTCCTGCACAGAGGTTGGCTCTTACAAAGGCTGGATGGGCAAACAGCAGTGATAGGATTAGTTTTCACTAAAGGGATAAAGTCAGATCAAAACACACACAGGCACAAATCATTTGTTTGCTGATAGAACAATGCTTCTTACTAGATGGATGACAGACCTCTCATCTGCTCATCACATGTATGGAAATGATGGCAAAGGCCATGCAAACATATGCACATCAAGCCTATTAGCTGCTATGCCAACTTCAAAGGTTTGGAAATCTAGCAGGATAAATGTTTAGACTGGGCCATTGACAAATAAGCCCACTCTCTACTCTACACCATTTCTACTGCCTGGGTTATTCATGTAAAATCTAAGAGACCTCTTGTAATTCATTAAAAGTCAATTAGTTAAAAAAAAAAAGAAAAAAGGAATCTGACGAGTAGGTATGTAATCCTCAGAGGTTTTTTTTTTTTTTTGGTTATATACAGTATTTACTATATGATATACCGAAGATATATCCATAAAACATTAACTGCACTGTGACCAACTTTAAATCCACTAAATTATCTGTGCTATTCAAAAGCTGCATTCCAGGCAAACCCACAATAAATACATCTGGAGAACTGTTTTACATCCCAAAGGATGCGTATTTCATTCCTGAGATTTACTCAACCCTGACCCACTGTCCAAACCATCCCGCTCACCTGATTGTTCTCTACTGCAGTCAAGTAATACAACTAGGTATTCTTCTCACACTCAGCTTGTGACTGGATAGTGAAGGAGAAGCAGAGGACTGACTAGTTCATCTCTCTGTCATTCTTCTCTCCTGATAGCACTTTTCATGCCAGAACTTCAGCACAACCAATTGGTACCTTGTGCTGCTTCTCTCGCAGTCGGAGCTCTGCATGGATTGCAAGGGGCAGAGAACATGTCAATTTCAGATAGATACACTAAAGCACTGAAGCCCAAACAAAAGGCTCTTTGCACTGTTATCTCTGAATGCTAGTCTGAGCTCTGCTATATAATGTATTGCAACAGGCTCAAACTAACTCAATTGGGTGCTCGGACTAGCTGCGCTATAAACAAAAAAGCATTCTTTTTTACATTTTGCTTTAATAAATATCCCCCAAAAATATATAAAAAAAACAATTTTTTTCCTCAGTTTAGGCTGATACGTATTCTACATATTTTTTGGTAAATTCGCTATAAGCGATGATTGGTTTGCGCAAAAGTTATAGCGTTTACAAAATAGGGGATAGTTTTATGGCATTTTTATTAATAATATATATATTTTTTTTAATGGCAGTTATCAGAAATTTTTATTGCGACTGTGACATTATGGCGGACACATCGGACATTTTTGACAGCATTGTCATTTATCATCAATCAGTGCTATATAAATGCACGGATTCCTGTGCAAATGACACTGGCGGTGAAGGGGTTAACCCCTAGGTGACAGTGTAGGGGTTAAGTGTGTCCTAGGATGTGTTTCTAACTGTGGGAGGGGGCGTGGCTGTGTATGACATGTCAGTGATCTCTGCTCCCGATCACAGGGAGCAGAGATCAGCGACACTGTCACTAGGCAGAACAAGGAGATGCTTGTTTACATTAGCATCTCCCCGTTCTTCCTCCCTGTGAGGCAATCGCGGGTATCTCCACAGCGATAGAGTCCGCAGGACCCACGACCCAACTCACAGAGCTTGCCACGTGCCCACTGGCTGCCTCTTAAAGGGAAACGTACAGGTATGCGATTCTGCCTGTACGAGCCCTTCTGCTAAACGTATATCGGCGTGAGGTGGTCGGCAGGCAGTTAAACCCTTACATATACCCAGTGAAGTGACTGTATTAAATCCTCCTACATAAATTATACCTGTTTATCTACAGTCTTCTCTTCGTCCGTTCAAAGTCCAGAATTTATAAAGCTTGTCTGAAAGTTCAGAAAAAAGGGGACGGAGAGCTGAAGTTACACTCTGCAGAGCTCTGAGAGCTGATTGGAGGGAAGGGACACACCCCCATCACAGGAACAGAGCTGAGGCTGTCAATCAGCTGGAGGTCCCTCCCCCGTCACCTTTTTTCTGTTGGTGTCAGGAAAACTTGTCAGAAGTGATTAATGCTGATAGAGGATTGAAGAAGCAGACAGACTTAGTGCTCTTAATGAAGACAAGTACACACTATAGAGGGATATGCTTGGTTCATATTTCCTGTCTGAGGTTTACAACCATTTAAAAACTTTTAATAGTGTTACAAGAAGCCAACCTAACAGCTTTCTAAACTGCTGAATACTGTTTTCTGACTGCTCGCTAGTATGTTAATTAATTAGCCAAATTAAATATATATTCTTGGTAGGTATGCTATATTTTAAGAATTGCAATTTCTCTGGTACAATTCTTTCTAATCTGGTACAATTCTTTCTAATCAGGTCTTGGTAAGTTACGGGTAGTGTAAACACAGAGAGCTGAAGATTATACTTTTATTGAGGAATCAAAATATATAAAACAAAAAAAAGTGTTAAACCCAAGACAAATGTTGTGGGTGCCATTGCGGAGTGCCCTTTAAAATTGCTTATTGCCTCTAATGCATTATGCATTCCAGAGCTTGGCCAAGCATGCAGCAAGTGAGGTCAGTACAATGTCAGAGCTCCCTATCTCTATATTTATTATGGGTCTGTGGCAAAGTACTGCAGTTAAAGCACCAGCTTGAAAGCCAAGCAACTAACATTTTCAAAACGAGATTTAAATCATGGCAGCCTACATATTTCTTCATCATAGGTTTCATTTAAATGCATTGTTTTTGTTTTGTGGATTTCTAGTACTATTAAACATGTCATTTAAACATTAGATGATTTTTTGTCTTAACATCTTGCAGATGATATGAGCAAGAAAGCGTTGTCGTAGAATCTGGGTTTAATGTATAAAAACGTATTTTTCTTACACATGCAGATACTTGTGCCTTACCCATGGATCAGCAGTGATCTCTCATGATATTGGCTGCCTTTAAAAGAGAAGTATGGGATTTTTATTTTTTTTTACTCCATAATCATACTTACCTAGGTGGGTGCAGCATCAGTCCAATGCTGCGTCTGCCCCCCGCTGCCTTTTCGAGAATCAATCGATCGAACATGGCTGATGGCTCGGTTTTCTCAGCCCCCCCCCCCCAAGCGGAGAGCTGCTGACTGTCATGCTCATTGGAGCGCTGAGCTGTGGAGGGGCGGGCAGCAGCCGTCTCAGCGGCTCGCTGAGATGCCCATCACTCCAGACACCTGGCGGATCTAGGCTTCCAGAGTCGGGATGACGGAGTTTCTGGACTGATTTTGGCGACGTTAGAGAGCAGACTTCAGACCGCGCTCTGCTGAAAATGAGTACCAGGAGTGCAAAACAAAATTGCACTCCTGTGACCCATGGGAGAAGCCCAGCCAAATGAGCTCAGGCCGGACTTCTCCTTTAATCTGGGTACACATGGATCAAAATTCAGCCTGTTCAGCAGAGACCAGCTGAATGTTGATTTGTGTGTAGCCCCCCGTTCAACAGAAGCTGATTGTTACATCTGCTTCTGTTGAATGGACCAGCTGGGAAACCTTTGCTCAGCGGCTGCATCAATGCATGTAGTGCCCACTGTCAGAATAAAAAGTTCCACCAGGGGGGATTGCTACATCCACCTTATACACTAGTATTTTTTTCCCCCATTCCCTGCAGCGGTCTGAACAAAAAAAAAAAAAAAAAAAACCTGGAGAGCTCAGGAGGAGCCACTGTACTAACAATCCAATGCTGGTACAGCAATCTCCCCCGCTGAACTATTGTGTTCTGACAGGGGGGTGCCCCCCACCACCACCTGAACACAGCAGTCAATGGCTGAGAGCGCAGATCAGGAGCAGATTTGCAGACCTTTTTCGGTCATGCACTCTTAGACAGAAGTCGGTTGGACCAGCTTTCGTACACACAGGCAGAATATCGGCTGGTTTCTATTGAACTGCCCAATTCAGTCCCAGGCTTTAGTTCAGAAAAGCCCTCAGCAGGTCTTATGATATCCCATTATGTACATATCCTACATAGAGCTTTACCATTTTAGCGAATAGAAAAAGTGGAGCAGAGATAAATGATGTTTATTGGTTGGCTCAGTAGATCACAAATGCAACCTATTCATTTTGCTCAGGTCAATTCTTCCATTGTGGATAAAAACTGACAGCAGTAATCTATTCAGCCAATAAATGAACAATCAACATATAAAGACAACAAAAAATAAATAAATGTAGGAAGTCATATACTGTATAGCAGCCTTTCAACAGCACAATTTTAAAGTAGGAGAATAAACCTGCTTTAGAATATTGCCTCCCCATAGCCATTTATGCTAAAATGTGTGTGGGACTATGTAAATAGATTTTTACCCCCCAAGTTTTTCTATGTGGTCACGTGACCACAAAGCTTAGGCTTATCTGTGTAACTTGGACAATGGGGCTGAATCACCTAGAACACTGACATCATCCACTGCTTCAGGTGTTTTCTGAAGGGGAGAGCGGTCCTTCCTACCAACTGCACAACAGCCAGGAGCTGGAGCTTTGCAGTCATGTGGCTGCAGAAAAGTAGGTTTATTCTTTAGCCTTTCCTTCTACTTTAAAAGATATCTATACCCAAGAACAGAAATGTAATAAAATGCAATATTCCCTTGCAATGTGTTGGCTGCATTAGTCCCCCCCCCCCCCCCCCCCAAACTAACATTTTAAGCAAGTACAGAAAATACTTGCCAAAAGTGCTGCGTCTTTGTCACATGATATAAGGGGACCTGAAAGCACAAGATAGCTGTAACCTGTAAACTACTAATCCCTCTGTTCCCATGTAATGGACATGAAACATGGGCAGACTTGTTTGAAGGCTCCCATCATAAAAACAGTGGAGATGTTAAGGACAGGAAGTGGGTTATTTGCAGAATTACCAGGTGGAAATAAAAGGGGAAAAAAAAATAAAAATAAAAATAAAAAAGCAAAGAAAACAAATGTAACCACTGTATTTAAGGACTTTTAGGCTGCGATACAATAAATTGGTGGTTTTTGGATTTAGCTAGGCTTAAACAGTTAGGTAAAAATACAATACTTCCCAGGGTACTTACAGCTTGTACAAGCCTCTGTAGAAGAATCCTGGAAGTCAAAGAGGGAGGCAGCTGTGTACTCACTATCCTAGAAAGGAACATATATTTTTGGCTTTCAGTTTATCGTTTTGTTTTATTTGTAAAATAGGATGCACATTCTTGAAATGTATCATATGAACACAGTAGGTAAATAGTAAGCATTCAACACCGATATACTGATGTTAGGAAAAGAGAAAGGGAAATTGAAAGGGCTGGAGGGTAACCAACCCCCGGGACTTTTACACGGTACCCTAGTAGAGGCAGATCAATAACATGCCAAATTAAAATAAATAATTTTATTCAAAGAACAAACAAATATTAAAAACAACAGTAAAGGTATACATTTTGTTCTTCGAATAAAATTAATTTTAATTCGGGCATGTTATTGATCTGCCTCTACTAGGGTACCGTATAAAAGTCCCGGGGGTTGGTTACCCTGCAGCCCTTTCAATTTCACTTTCTCTTTTCCTAACACTTGAATTTTTGGATGTGGTACCCATTTATAGGAAGACTTTTGTCTTGATCACTTTATCTATATACATTTTTTACCATTATACTGATGTTATTGAAGGATGATACTTGTAGATTGTAAGCTCTAATGAGCAGGGCTCTCTGATCTCTCCTGTATTGAATTGTATTGTATTTGTACTGTCTGCTCTCATATTGTAAAGTGCTGCGCAAACTGTTGGTGCTAAATAAATCCTGTATAATAATAATAACAAATATATTCTGATTAGAAACAATGCAATAATGGTGATAATCAAGCTACAACACTAATTTGTAAATATCAACAAAAACTCAAAAATTCTGGTCGCAGTTTATATATATGAATATATAAGAATATGCTGCAATTTGATATTCTGGGGAGAAAAAAAGAACACCCATGATCACTTTCCCGGGGATACAAACTGAACGGAGGACCTATTAAAAGTCTAATGAAGCCATGTCCCAGTCCTGGAATTTCATTGGTATATTGAGTGGCTAAAGCAGCACACTGAGTAGTCTGATGGTGCATAAGCACCTTATTTCACATCCTTGCCTGTAGAACTGGTTTTAGAAGGTTAATAGATGTTTTGTGTATTTAAAGACACCAGATTTGGACCTTGCCTTCTGCATGTGGCAGTTGTTGGCTGTAATGCTTATACAATAGCTTCAGTCTCTTGCGTCACTGACCTGGAACCATTATAAAGAAATTCTGACTTTAATTACTGCATGCTTGTCCTAGATTAGTGGCTTGGAAATGTTCAAAGCCAAAATATCAGAACAGCTAAGCAACTAGCATTTTTCAAAGACCGTCAGCAATGACAGCCTCCATATTTCTTTCAGCACATATTTAAAGTTCCAACATATAGAACTGGATGTCTACATAGTATGCTCTATTGACCAAAATTAAAAAGGATGCTTGCCTTACCGATTGTTATACATAATGCAGCCAGCCAGGACATGAGGGAAGCGCTGACATGTCTGCAGAATGAGTGCAGCCTTCAGTAAAAGAAGTGGATCCACCTGCATAACATAATGGGGTAAGAATCCTCAGCAAACAGAATGATATTCATGCATTTATCTATTATCACATTCATATATTTATTGATGGTCTTCTGACATATTCACTAGTGAAGCTTGTGAGCTGTTCCCCATGTCTGTATACAGCATAGTACCGACTGGTTACCTGCCTACTTGCTATTACACAGACATGGTAGCTTGTAAACAGTCTAAAGAACATCAGCTTCAACAGAAGCCACAGAAGTAAAAATATTGAATAGAACATCCACTGAAGTTGATACTGCAACGGTCGTAAAATGATTGTAGTAATACACATTTATTGCTGTTTGATCCTTAATAAAATCTGCTAAAAGCTACAGCGACAGAAGAAAAATGCTAAAAAACTTGTGTAATACATTTTACATGTTTACTGAAGCCAATAGAATTATTGGCTCCAGCTAGAATTAAACAATGAGTGACAACTACATGTAAATCGTCAGGCACCAAGAAAGATAAATAATCATACAAATTGAAGGATTTAAACGGCTACGTTCACCTTATAGGAAAAAATTATAAATGTACATATTTTTGCAGAAAAAAAAAGTGTATTTCTTTTTTTCCCCCCACCAGGAGCCTGCAAAGCATTGCACCAGCGATCTGCGAAATGAGTGGTGCAACGTGAGGCTCCTGCATGCACTTACTTGGTGTTTTTTGGCCGTACCCCTGCACAGACTTTGTTAGAAAGCAGGGGAAAGTGTGAATGATTACAACAGTGCCTATCAGTGCCCTCGTAGTTAATAGAGAACTGCAAGTCGCCTGCCTTGGTGAAAGACGGGACTTTGATTTTCTTTATTCACAGAATGATATGAATGAATAAACGTGGCTGTGCAGGTGGAGCTTCGAACAACTGCGCCATTTTAAAAATGAAGGATCCCCCATCTGCTGTCACAGAGGAAGGAATGAGGGGAGGTACGAGCTGGAACACATTAAATCAGGGGTCTCAAACTGGCGGCCCTCCAGCTGCTGTGGAACTACAAGTCCCTTCATGCCTCTGCCTGTGGGAGTCATGCTTGTAACTGTCAGTCTTGCAATGCCTCATGGGACTTTTAGTTCTGCAACAGCTGGAGGGCCGCCAGTTTGAGACCCCTGCATTACATATTACACCATAAATATGGGTGGAATATGTTCCAACGGTGAGCTTAGCCTTTAAAAATTTATTCTTTTGGCTAGACAGAGTCGTGGATATATACGCATCTTCACAAGGCTACTTATGTTGTGTACATACAAGGCATATGTAAAATCCAATGACTGCCCTGACACCTTCTGGTACAGAACAGTCACAGCACACTGTGAAATATATGCGTTTCCTCAACATAAGAACACAGACATCATCAATAGGGGTTTACAGTAAATATAATTATGCAACAATGTTGACAGTTATTTAAAAGCCAGCTCTCAGTTGCTACAGAAACAGGTTTAGAAGTTTGCCAACTGAGCATTGTTCCTTGTCCCTGGGCAAAGAGCCATACGCCAGAAAGACTGATAACCCACTGCGTCACTGCCAATATCTGTAATAGAGATGTCTAACGAACCTATCATTTCAGCAAGCTGAATAGCAAGGCATTGCATGCATAACATCAACTATAATCTCCAGAGTTCTTTACAAAAAAGAATATGGCTTAGGCCACGTACACACGGGCGGATTGTCTGCCCAACTTAGTCCGCTGAACCGTGTTTCAGCGGACAATCCGCTCGTGTGTGGGCTTCAGCGGACTTTTTCAGCGGACAGTCTGACGGACTTTGTCTTTCGGAATTTCCGTAATTTTGTCTGCTGAAACTTGGTTTTGTCAGTCCAAACTTGGTTTCAGCGGACAGTCCGCTCGTGTGTAGGCAAGTTGGACGGACTAAGTATGGCGCATGCTCAGAAAGGATTTACACGGCCGAAGGTTGCATTGCAGTGTATTGGACGTCGTTTTTCTAGTCCCGTCGTACGTGCTGTACACGTCATCGCGCAAGTTTTCAGCGGACTGTCTGTTCATCGTGTGTGGTCAAGTCCGTTCATTCAAAAGTTGAACGGACTGTCTGTCGGATTGTCTGACGAACTTAGTTGGGCAGACAATCCGCCCGTGTGTACGCGGCCTTAGTCATTTCCTGGAGATGATAGTCCATCAAAAAAGGGAACCCATACTTTGGTTTTGTCCAAATGGCTGAGGGAGTTGAAGATCTGGTGTAACTCGGGAGTATTCTGCATGTGTTCCAGGTAAAGGTTCCACTCCTCATTCAGCTCTGCCTGAGAGCGCACCTGAGAGAGAACGAAACAGTGTAAAAAAGCTTTAACAAATTACAACTACTGAATTCTGCTAAAGCTGGTCATACACTATAAAATCTGATTGTACAAACTCTGTACAATCTCCTTTAGATTTACCAAAACTATGTAATAGGAAGACACACCTAAACAACCCATTTAAGTTCAGGAAGGCCCTTGGACAACATAGTTGATTGTAGCTCTTAAGTAGATTGTTCAAGCAGATTGTATAGGGCAATGCCACCTTAAAGTGATTCAAAAGGCAGGTTTATTTATTTATTTTTACCTTGCATTTAGGTTAAAAAAAAACCTGAGTGCAGCTCCCACTCAGCCCCTCTTATACCTACCTGAGGCCCATCTCGATCCAGCAATGTGCATGAGAGCAGCTTTCCCCGGTCTCTCTCCCCTTGTTGGCTCACACAGCAGCAGGAGCCATTGGCTCTTGCTGCTGGTGAACCACAGCCAAGGAGCCAATGAGGAGAGAGTGGGGGCCAAGCCACGCTCTGTGTGTCCATTCATGGGAGTGCAGCTCAGGAGCTAGCCTACTCGAATGCACCCATAACAGGAGGCTTGCTATTGGGAGCCCAGACCGGCGGCGGGGAACCTGAAAAGGAGAATCAGGGCTGCTCTGTTCTAAACTACTGCACAGGGCAAGTGTGTATGGCATGTTTGTTTATTTGGTTTTTTTTTCAACTACATTTAGAACCACTTTAATCCTTAACACCCCCCCCCCAAATCAGAATACACTGTTCAATGCTGCGGTGGTTTATAAAATGCTGGCGACAACAGACTTCTGTTGAACAGAGAGGGCTACATACAGATTCAAAATGTGTACAGTTCCTGCTGAACCGGACGCATATCAATCCGTATGCACTCAGCTTAAAATTGGCGATATAGTTTATTTATCAGTTAGGACCTAATCTGCCAGCAGGATAAGCTATCATTTCAGAACAGGTTTGCTAAGCAAGATTTATACAGTTATCGAAACAAATAATCTGCTTGCAGAAGTGCAACTGAATAATAAATCACAGCCACAGAACTGTATTACAAAGAAAAAGCCCAGCATGTATGTTTAGTCAAATATAACTGCTCACACACACAATACTACATGAAGGTTCCTTTTCTGAAAAATCAACCTACACAAGTACAGGTATATCTGTTATAAAACGCATCATGCAAATTTTTAGGCTTATTTTACACTTGTTATAATTGATCTTTCTGTAACTTGTGTAGGATTTATTCAAAGCACCCCACCTACAACAAAGAGATGGGAATATAACTTAAAGCTCCAAGAAGAAATAAAAAAACTGGCTCATACCTACCTGATAAGCATGCCATAAGGGTCCATTATAAAACCGAAAGAGCCCAACAAGATCGTCCAGAAAACATTTGCAGCTGACATCAGCAACATCCACTGAGCATCCAAGTGCCTTTAACAAGAAAGCAAATAAACAATGAGACAGTGCTGGTGCAGTGATCAAATCTAGAAAATCTGTACCATAATAACAGGAATACTGTACACTAGGGCTGCAACGAACGATTATTTTCATAATCGATTAGTTGGCCGATTATAGTTTTGATTAATTGGCTAATAACCTTAAAAAAATAAAAAATAAAGTGGGTCAAATTGACGTTCATTTTCAACCACAGTGATGGGAAAATTTGGAAATAGAAAACTTCTCGGTCAAAGGAATTTTCAGACAATGTATGTGGTTTTTGTTCGGAAATGAAGTGAAAATTTCAAAAAAATCTTTCATTCAGCGAATGTACAAAGATTTTTCATCTGAATATTCTCACCTGAAAATTGATCCGTGTGACCAGCATAAGGCTCGGTACGCACCTACGCAGTTTTTGCTTTTGATCTGTTTCTGCAGTGCTTTTTGCTGTGCGTTTTGATTTTTGCGCACACGATTTTACTGCAATTTGCGTTTTTTGGGCAGATTAAAAAACACAAATTGCTGCAAAAATGCATTAAATTCTTTTCTGCAGCTTCTCCGTTGAAGTATATTGAACCAAAAAAAGCACCGTTTTGCGTTAAAAGTCCCTGACCCTTTTCAAATATGCAGCGGCTGAAAAAAGTCCCATAGGAAACCATGTAAATGAACTGTAATGCGTTTCTGCAAAAAGCATCAATAAACATATAGATGTGAACCAGGCCTGAGACGTTTAGTAACATAATGAAAAGAAGACTAAAGTTAGCCCTTTATAGTACAAAAAAGCAGATAATCACTACTGGAAGGGGTTCATTTTTTTAACTGTAGAACAGTGAAAGTAATATTTACAGTAGTGATTATATTGTTGTACTATAAAGGGCTCATTTAGTTTTTTTTTTAACCCCATTATGTTACTGGCCGATTAATCGATTATGAAAATAGTAATCGATTAATTTCATAATCGATTAGTTGCCAATTAATCGATTAGTTGTTTAAGCCCTACTGTACACTGAAGTAATCATTGTCAAACTGCTTGTACAATGTAAAAACTGGAAGTTTAGCTCCTCTACACTACCTCCCAAGTCATTTCTCCAATTTGTATAGGTTAGGTCACACCTCAATACTACTCCCTTAGGGCCCATTCACCAGTGCGAATGGCACCCCAACAAGCAGTAATGCACTACTATTACAGTGTGCCGACGAAAAAAATGCTGCATGCAAAAGCTGTGGTGCGTTAGGTAAGCCATTATAATAAATGGGCTGCCTTGGCGTCCGTGCGTACGTTTAACACACCACAGCTGACCTGAGTGATGTGGATGGGCCATTATAATTTTACTCCTCAGTGTTTGTGTGTCCTAGATAAACTTTTAAAAGGAAATAAAAATCTTTTCAAAGAGATTTCCAGTTAAATGTAAAATCTCCTCTCTGCTTCATATCCCTCTGTGCAGTAATAATGAGTCATGCAATTACATTTTATTTTGTGCCACCTTCTGGTGAAGTTTTGAAGTGCACTGCAGCCAACCAGTATAGTATATGTATATGGTTTATAAGAGTGCTGTGGGGAACCCACTATGATAAGGAATGTAGATATACTTTCCATTACCCACTTCAACTATAGTTCGAACCACATTAGAACAAAGGGAGAACCTGTCTGTACAACTCTAAAGAGCTAGATCGAACATCGGGCGGCATCAGCCGGTTCAATAGAAACCGACCAACATTTGCCCGTATGTACGACAGCCGATCCAACAGAAGTTGGCCAAACGTCCAGCTTCTGTGGAAGGGGGCATGACCGAAAAAGGTCTGCCAAGCGCCATCCAATCAGCACTCTCAGACAATGGCTGAGAGCTCTGAACAGTGTGGCGAGGCAGCCCCCCTGTCAGAAAACATTAGGACAGCAGGGAAGATCGCTGTACTAACATTAGATAGTTGGTACAGTGGCTCCTCCCAAGCTCTTCGGTTCTTTTTTGTTCATACTCGCCTCAATGGTGCAGCATTGGTGTGATGCTGCAACTGTCCCACTTTGGCTCTAAGATCGAGAACGGAGTGACCACATAACCACCGATTGCTCAGTTCCCTGAGAACATGGAGCGTCAGTCATCGTCTCTCACTGGAGTACCAGCCTGGAAAGGGGGTGGGAGAGGCCGTCTGAGAGGAGGAGCCAGTTGTTTATAAGGCAGCAGGACAGATCCTGACAAAATTGTCGGAATGCTTCCTGAGTCTGGAGCAGTTCTGCTCCATTAGGCTGACTCTGGGTCACAGGAGGCCAAAAGTATTTGTCCTCCTGTGACCCACAAGAGAAGCATGGCCAAAAGTTTTGGCCATACTTCTTTAAGAAGCACATCATCAAATATTGTAAAATAGTTATTTAGTCTTTAAACATAACATATAGATTGTATTGGTAAACTCCTATAGCACCCCTAAAAAAAATGAAATACATTGGCTATTCAAACAAAGCACACTCACCCACAAATACTCGCCATGAACCTGAATAGCAAATTTCAGCTTCCGCAGCCTGATAAGATTTGGAGGAGACTTGGAGATTTCGGTCATGCAGCGAACGACCCCAGCAATCTGTCCACACAGTAACTCTTGTTGTTCAATACATGTCTAAAAAGCAGAGAAGATGGGAATGCGTTAAGGAAAAGATACTGAAAAAGCCCATAGAAAATAAGTTTAAGAGAACATTTTGTATTTAGTGGCTACATTATATTTATTCACAAAAGCATTTGAAAGTAGTACTACAGAAAATACTTTTTTCTTAAATTTTACATGGAGAGAGTGGGTTTAAGGTCAGAAGTGCCAACAGGCTTTTATTGTCATCTCTGCTAAGTAGATCTCCTGTCATATCACTTCCTGCCACTGGGACAAGGAAGTGAATTATTTTTTGTTGCCCCCATAAAATTTCTTGACAAAAATTATAAACATCCCCCACTCTTTTATTTAAAAAATGGCTAAAGGCTTGTTACCTTAATGTATTCTCTGCAGATCCTCCTAGTCCCCCCCCCCAAATACTTACCTGAGCCCAATCTCAAATCAAGCGCCATTCTCTCTCCCACCCTCACTGGGCTCTGGAGCCATTGGTCACTGCTGCTGTCAATCAAATCCATGATGAGGTAGTGGGGGGGGGGGGGGTTGGGGCAATAGATGCACACAGTGTAACTCGAAGAGTGTCCCAATAGCAAGCAGGTTGCTATGGCGCCACTTGGAAGGTTGAAGAAGCCAGAAGCGCTGGTGGGGGACAGAAAAGGAAGATCAGGGCTGCTCTGTGCTTAACTATTGCACAGAGCAGGCAAGTATGACATGTTTGTTATATATATACATTTTTTTCCCATAACTATCACTTCAACTCTGCTGTGGGTATTCTCTAAACACAGTGGCGGTAAATAAACCTGCTTGGTTAGCAATTTTGTTAGCAGTTTTGCCTAACTGGTCTAAACATTTCCACCTAAAAAAAAAAATTATATACATGTCACGATTTAGATTCAGAAAAATTGATTTTATAAGTTGAAATGCTGTAATCAAACACTTGGTTTCAAAACAGCATTTTCATAGGGTATATCATCTCTTAAATATGAAAAGAAAAAAAATATATTAAAAACTACACAATGACTAAGCAGATCTAAAACTGATCATCCTGTACATACTGTTGCTTTTACTGGTAAATTAAATATCCTCATAAGGCATTCAAAACAAAGAACTTCATTTATCAGCAGATTTGCATGCATTGCTTAGATCAGACCATGAAAAAACATACTAATGAATCTTCAATACACCATGAGAGCAGAGCGCCATCTGGTGGAAGAATGAACACAACGTTAAAAGCTGCATTCTTTTTGCTTTGCAATAATAAGATGCAGTAAAATGCCAAAAGTGGACAGGCAATCATCTGGAAATGCCTCTCAGGAGATATTGTATGTACTGTATGCAATATATACTGCTTTTGGTGCGAACGATTTCCTTTACATAAGCATCAAGTAGTGAAATCAGGGAATGGGGAAAAATAAAGAATGAACATGAGTAGGTCTAACAAAGTCAGATATGTAGAATACAGCAAGAAAAAAAGAAAAAAACAGCAACTGTAGGATCAAAGTAAAATGAATCAATGGCGTATACTTTCCAGGAAATACTGCTTCTGTAATGAAAAATCACTCTCCATCTTACCCAGCAGTGTGATTCAGCAAGTGCTTACTTCTGTCACATGGCTCCAAGTTAGGCAACTACCTTAAAGTGCTGCCTGTTGCCGGAATTGCTGGAAATGCATCCCTGCAAAGAAAACAATACTTACCTGTCCTGGTGCCATGGTGCTGAACTACGCTTGTGTGGAAGAGCCAAGTTTGCTGAAGAATGTTAATTGAGACTCCGAGTGTCCGACACTGGCATTACCTGCTGTGCTCATATGCACCAACTCCTACATGAACGGGAGGACACGGTAGTGACAGAGGGGCTACTGGAAGGAACCACAGCGTGCAGCAGGGGACAAGGCATCTGACACACCTGAACTGTGCCAGATGCTAGAAATCTCTCAGCAAGCTTAGATTTTCAGCTCAGCAGAGTTTAGCTGGGTGGTCAGCGGTACAGATGTATTAACTGCTTTCTTTGCTGGTATGCTTTCTTTTTTTTTTGTAAATACCGAAAGAGATGCTTTAAAGTGTTGCTGTCAGAGTAAAATCCTTTAAGAGGAACGTAACCTACTGGTATTTATTTTAATCCCCTCTTGTCTTGTTCGCTGGATTATTCTCAAAATGAGTATTCACATGTCCAGTGAATCCAGCGCTGTCCTGTTGCAATCTGCTAAATCCCATCATCACACAGTGCCATCTTCTTTATGACATCATCAGGGAACCACTGTCTCCTCTAGGCTCTTGTATCAGGCCCCCTAATAACACACGTACACCTCATCAGGGACTGGCTGCAAGAACCAGGAAGAGACAGCTAACACCCAATGACTCACAGCTGCACATGTGCTGCTGAGTAACCCAAGGCCTCCTGGCATGCATGACACCAGTTACCATTCTCACCTAGCTAACAATCCTAAAGTCTGGTTAACACTGACTTTCCGAAAGTCAGTTAAGGATGCTTAGGTCCACTCTGTAGGAGAGCACTCAAAAAGGTAGAACAGGCATTAAGTTCTGCATTTTAGAAATGAGAAAAAAAAAAAAAAAAGCGAATTCTTCCGTACCTCTGAAGTCAGGCCATTTTTAATGGTCCTGGCTCTACAGATGCAGGTTTCTATAGACTTATGTAAATACAATTGATTACCTGAGGGGGATAAAAGTAATTAATTCCAGCCCTTGTGGGGTCACCTTCCCCTTTTACCTTCGAACCATCGTAAAGAAAGAAGTAACTCAACCTGAAATTATAATAAAAAGAAAACAAATTATCAGCAAACAATGTCAAGCATTTTGCATAAGTACAATTCACACAAGAATTGGTCAGTAAAGGACTCCTATTCTGAGAGAATATGGAGGCTGTGCCTGCTGACCACTCCTGGAAATTCTAGTTGTTGGATTGTTGTACCGATCCAGTGATTTTTGTACTTTCTTCATCACTGATCTGGAACAAGAATGCAGATCATATTTGAATTCACTCTTTCAAAAGAGTAGTGTCTAAAACTATTGCAGCCAGAGACAGATCGGCATTTGGCATTCTGAAAAGGGGGTTAGCTAGCACAAGTTGTCTTAAAGTTCTCCTTTTAAAGAAAACAGCCTATGCAGTAATGGGACCCCAGGAGGTAATAAAAACGGTGTTGTTTTTACCACCTTGCTGCCCCCTCATGGTGGTCCTTTACGTGAGTGTTAGATCCAGGAAGCACAGGCCTCTTCCCAATCATGTGACCACTGTGATTGGTTGTTGCATGATCAGAAGCATCTCCCACTGTCTAAATTGCAAACTGTGACCAGGATCTGTTGTGCTGTGAGTGCCCTTGTCCCCAGAATCAGTGGAGCAGGTCAGTTTCCTTGTTAGAATCCCTATGAATATGTTCTCCCCCCTTCAGCATCACTGAGCTCACATAGGAGTTTTTTGGCCAGGCTTCTGGGGGATGTAAATGGCCTGTTGGAAGCTTGTCCAAAAGCATCAGTGAAGCAAGTGTGCTTCCTTGTTAGAATTCTCATGCATACGCTCTCTCCCCTTACAGCATCACTAAACTCTGGTGGGAGTTTTTCAGCCAGGCTTTTGGGGGACGTAAATGGCCTACAAGTAATGCGTTTACATTATCCAATGTATTTTTTTTTTTAAAGCTGCATAACTTGATCACCTCCTGGGGACCCTTGACTGCATAAGAGAACTTAGCCTTTAAATCTGAAATACAGGCTAAACGATTACTTTCTAAATGCAATAGCCATGTGTATTCTTACTAGGTGTCCTTTGTTTATTTTTTGCAGATCTGTGCAGTAATCCAGCACGGAACAGCTCCTGTACTTGGCAAGAGCCTTTTGTATTACAGAACAGCCACTACCACTCTCTCTCTTGCTTTGTGCAGGGTGATTGGTCTAGTAGCTGAACCCTCCTGTCATTATTCTCGATACAACCCTGCTCTCTGCACAGGCTACAGTATGTACAGCACAGTGACAATGTCACAGCTACCTTTACAAGGTAATATCTAGGCTTGCACAGGCCTATGGTGAGTGGATTTTATTTCCTTTGTGATGATTGAACCACATATTTGAATAAAAGTTTTAGTGCCCGAGCTCAGCTTTAAAAGGAAAACTCCTCTTGTAGTCCTCTCTAGTAGACTACGTTTTACTATTTAGTTATACTGTATATGTACCATTATCCTTATTCATTTTATAAATGGTTTAGGGAACTCTAGTCACAAGCATGCAGATACACTCTAAAAGGCAGTTACTGAAGAAACCTAGAGGAATGTGCAGTAGTGTACCGCTGTCTCTTCACTTTTTATTCCTCCGATCTTCTCTTCTTTCCTACCTTTGCCACCCTTTTCACACCTTCTAGGTTTTTTGTTGCGATAGATATATTGCAATATTTTTCTGTTTTGTATCTTAACAATTATGACATATAGGATTTTTGCTGTATTTTTACTCATTCATCTTACCAATGACTGTGCCCACTGCATCTCTCTGCTGACCCCTTTACTGGCTTCCAATAGCCCAAAGTGTTATTATTATAATAATAATAAAATTTATATAGCACCAACAGTTTACGCAGTGCTTTACAATATACAAGCGAGACAAAAGAGTTACAATACAATAAAATACAAGAGGGCCCTGCTCAGGAGAGTTTACAATCTAATAGGGTGGGGCAGGTGGTACAAAAGGATATAACTGTGGGGAATGAGCTGATGGAAGTGGTACAAGATTGGTAGGAGGTGTAATAGGCTTCACTGAAGAGATGAGTTTTCAGGGATTGCCTGAAGGCAGCCAGAGTAGGAGATAGCTGGACAGATTGAAGTAGAAAGTTCCAGAGGATGGGAGAGGCTCTGGAGAAATCATGGAGATGAGCATGGGAGAAGGAGACAAGGGAGCTTGAGAGAAGGAAGTCTTGAGAGGAGTGGAGAGGATGGTTTAGGTCAGTGATGGTGAACCTTGGCACCCCAGATGTTTTGGAACTACATTTCCCATGATGCTCTGGCACTCTGCAGTGTAGTGGAGCATCATGGGAAATGTAGTTCCAAAACATCTGGGGTGCCAAGGTTCGCCATCACTGGTTTAGGTGATATTTGGAGAAAAGATTGGTGTAGCTTGGGGCAGAGCTGTGGATGGCTTTGTAGGTTATAGTTAGCATTTTGAATTTTATTCGCTGGACGATTGGGAGCCAGTGTATGGATTGGCGAAGAAGGGTGGCAGACACTGAGCGATTGGTAAGGTGGATAAGTCTTGCAGCAGCATTCATGATAGACCGAAGAGGGGATAGCCTATGGAGAGGTAGGCCTATGTGGAGAGAGTTGCAATAGTCAAGGTGAGAGATAACAAGGGAGTGAATGAGGAGCTTGGTGGTTTAATTTGTTAAAAAGGGGCGTATTTTAGAGAAGCTACGGAGGTGAAGTCCACAACTCTACCTCCAGCTACATCACCAACCCCATCCCAAAATATCACCCAAACCATCATCTCCACTCCTTTTAACAACGCCAGCCCTCTACCTCCTTTCATCGCCTTCTCCCATGTGAAGATCCAGACTTCTGCCTCTGGAACTCCTCACCCAAATCTGTCCGGCTGTCTCCTACTCTTTCCCTCCTCTAGGCGATTAGTGAAAACTCATTAAAATGGGGAAGCCTAAGCCCTTGTACACACGGTTGGACATTCCGACAACCAAATCCGTTGGATTTTGTCCGAAACTGTTGCATACATACAGTCGGACAAAGTTGTCAGAAAATCCGATCGTACGTAACGTGATGACGTTATTTCGTTAGGACGGGACTACGTTCAGGCTAGTAGCCAATAGCTTTGGTCTAGGAATTTGATATAAACATGCGTGGCACTTTGTCCGATCAGAATTCTCTATACATGATCGGACAAAGTCCGATCGGATCATGTTGTCAGAAAATTTTATAGCCCAGCTGGAAAACTTGGTCCGTCGGATACTCCGACGGAAACAGTCCGATGGAGCCCAAACACTGTCGGATTATCCGACAACATGGTCCGATCTGACATTTTCCGTCGGAATATCCGACCGTGTGTACAAGGGCTAACCCACCTCTACCTAAAAACTGAACCTCTACTTTCTACATCAGTTCATCCTCCACAGTCATTACCTTTTATATCACTTGCTCCTTCCCTGTAGATTGTAAATTTCTCTCGAGCAGGGCCCACCTAATCCACTCATCATGAATTGTTAACCACTTCCCACCCAGGGCAATTCTGACATTTCTCTCCTACAAAACCCAATTTTTTTGTAAAATAAAAACATGATGTGACGCCAAACAGATACCTAACCTATCACGCTTTAAGGAATGGCGCCAAACTACAGTACTTTAAAATCTCCAATGGCGACATTTTAAAAAGGTTTACAGGTTACCAGTTTAGAGTTACAGAGGTGTAGAGCAGTGGTTCTCAACTCCAGTCCTCGGGACCCACTAACAGGCCAGATTTTAAGTATTAACTTGGGGAGATGCAGACTAGAATACTGCAATCACTGAGCAGCAAATGATATCACCTGTGATGTATTTCAGTTATCCTGCAAACCTGGCCTGTTAGTGGGTCCTGAGGATAGGAGTTGAGAACCACTCACTGGTCTAGAGCTGGAATTATTGCTCTCCCTAAAACGTACGCGGCGATACCTCACATGTGGTGCTAACACAGTTTACATATGCAGGTGCAACTTACACATGCGTTCGCTTCTGCGTGTAAGCACGAGGGGACGGGGAGCTTTAAAATAAATATTTTTTTTAATATTACATTGTACCTTTTTTTTTTTATCACTTTTATTCCTATCACAAGAAATGTAAACATACCTTGTGACAGAAATAAGGCATGGCGGGGCCTCTTTATGGTGACATCTGGGGTCTAAGACCACAAATCTCTTCCTCTACTCTGGAAAGCATGAGTAAAATAAATAAATAAATATTCGGGTAGCTCTATGGTAGAGCCCAGATAGGTGCCATCAGGCAGCTGCCTGTAAAAGTAATCCAGCTGCGAATCAGCTGCTAGAATGACTTTTACTTTAGAAGGGAAACACCGGCTAAAAAGAAAGCTATCTGGATGATGCCAGTAGCTGCAGGCATCATCCAGATATCTCCACTTCAAGCTCAGGATGTCATATCACATCCTTCAGGCGGGAAGTGATTAAGCTGGCCATACACCGTCCAAATATTGGCTGATTTCTGCTGGCTAAGGATCTGGTATTTTTTTTTTCATTCAGCCTGCACACAAATGAAATCTTTATGTGTAAGGCTAGTTTAACTGGGCTGTCTCCATTCCCTTCTCATTGCACAAACTTCTGGCAATTTATAAATCCTGTATAATAATAATAAACTTTTCAAAGTAATTCTGACCTGGCCTACAATGTTTCAAAAGGTAATGGTTTTGCAAGTAAAAGAAATGCTCTGTAATACATAGACTCACCATAATGTCGGCTTTGGTTCTGCAATGGGAGATGCCATGAAGTTACTGGACAGTTGTATGACTCAATCCCATCACAGCTACAAACTCTTCACTGTGACAAATATGCAGCATTCATTGTGCAGGAGCATACCCTTTACTTCAACTGCAAAGGCAAACACAGTTAAAAACAGTCAGCGTAAAGTCTTTTGCAAACTGCAGTAAGTGTTAAATCCACCAAGAACTGATCTGGGGGATACAGTTGTGCTCAAAAGTTTGCATGCTTGCATCCTTGGAGAATTGGAAATATACAGTATGTAACATGAGTGAGTAGACAAAACAAATTTTATTTTATTTCTTATGGGATTCATATTCTGTAACTGTAGGTCATAATGGAATGTCACAATCATAAAACAAAACATGGCAACAAGTAAACAAAAAGCCACATATGTGGGAAATTAACCTTTAGGGCACTTTCACACTAGCAGTGCCTGGGCGTTGGCAGTAAAGCGCAGCTGAAAATAGTTTTTGCATTGCTTTTCAGGAGCTTTTAACCACGGCTAATGGCCGAAAAAGGGTTAAAAGTGCCACTTTGCTGGTGCTGCCCATGGATTTCAATGGGCAGGGGCACTTTAGGAGCAGCGTCTACACCGCTCATACAGCTCCTCAAAAGATGCTGCTTGCAGGACTTTTTTAGCATCCTGCCAGCGCACCGCTCCAGTGTAAAAGTACTCAGGCTTTCACACTGGAGAGACAGGAGGCGCGCTTTACAGGCGCTATAGCGCCTATAAGGCACCTCAGTGTGAAAGCAGCCTTAAAGTGGTTGTAAACC
Organism: Lithobates pipiens; assembly: GCF_037356315.1. Classification (NCBI taxonomy): domain Eukaryota; kingdom Metazoa; phylum Chordata; class Amphibia; order Anura; family Ranidae; genus Lithobates; species Lithobates pipiens. Next base: position 22,646,280 of record NW_027507790.1, read on the forward strand.
CTTACAAACCACTTTGACCTACAGGTAAGCCTAGATTAAGGCTTACCTGTAGGTCCAAGAAATATCTCCTAAACCTACACGGTTTAGGAGACATTTACTAAAAGACAGGCACTGCTGTCTACGGCATGCGCCGTAGACAGCAGCGCGCAGGCACACTATGGCCATTAGCAGCGGCATGCCATAGTGTGCCATTTACAGCTGGGAGCCAAAAGGAAATACTCAAATCTTCCAAGTATGGAGATGTGATGCACTCCTTTGTGACAGAGCTTTAACAAGGGAGGCCATAGACCCATGCAAGCTATGATTCCAGTAACTTATAGCTTACACAGATCTTCCCTTCCTACCCAGTTACGTCTCTCACGTGGAAGGGTAAGAGAAGTAAAGGTAAGTATACACTGCTAGAGAGAGCGAAGGTAAAGTGAACTGCCAAAAATTTTACAGGGGAATTTAAAGATCTTCTCTTTTATTGTGGCTGCCCCCACACTGCAAGGGTTGGATGCTCTTTTGCATCTAGGGGACAAGGAAAAGCAGTCCCTCTATAGATCAGCAGTTGGATGCATTTGGACAGATGCAGGGACCACAGCCCTTCATTAGATGGGAAGACGCTAAGGGACAGTCCAGGGCCTAAGTGTAGAGGAGCATCATCTGCCGGTGGAGCGGAGGATCAGATAATTAAAACTGCCTTTCCTGTTCCATAGGCCTAGCACTAAACCCTTGCAGTCCAGGTGCAGCCCTATTACAAAAGGAAGATTTTTCACTTTTCCCAAAGTTGAGCTTTAGAGGTTGTGGGAGTGTCTAACTGGTCTTTCATCGTGAGTGATTGCTTCATTAATCTATGGGAAATGGCAGGAGGTAGGTGGGCAACATATCCATAGGAGCAATTTTTCTAGTGGCATACTAATCTACCAATCTTTTTTTTAATCAAACATCTGAATTCAGCACTTCACAAATGAAGCGTGCATACAAAAAGATGTATAGAAATGGTGTAATCTCAAAGTAGTGAATTAAAATATTTGTTTGATAATTACATAAAAAAGTTCAAAATTGTTAAAAATGGAGAGAAAGCATGAAAGTGACCATTTAAACCCTTTAATAGCCTCTATATTCTAGAACTCAGAGACCCATATAGACTCCTCTTCCTACTAAGGCTAGGTTCAACTTTGAGCACTGTCTTTTTCGTTCATTTTATGCCCTTTTTTTTTTTTTTTTTTTTTTAAATGTGTTTGTACACGCAGTTTTGGGAACATTTTTGTTTAGGCTAATTAAAAGCACGTTACTACCATTGTTAGGCATGAAAATTCAGAAGCAGAAACACGTTACACCCTAAAAAACGAGTGGACCATGGAACATGTTACCGAAGGTGAACTTATCCTTTAGCCCTGGTTCACATTGATGCGTTTTGACATATCAAATCAGCAGCAATGGCACCGTCCTAATCGGTGCGACGCTGCATTTGCGGCAATGCACCGATTTCAAAAAGTAGTTTCTGTACTACTTTTTGCGATTTCGGGGTGGGATTTCTAATGACATCTGTGCAGAAACCCGCACAGATGTCTGCGAAATCGCCACTAAACTGGCACTAACATGCAGGAGTGAAATCGTGCGCGGTCAGCTGAACTCGTGTGGCTTCATTCTCGCAGCTCAGTGTGAACCTGGGCTTAAAGTACTTCTGGAAACATGCTGCAAATGACTCATGTGTGAAAGGGACCTAAACTACAATGTACAGATGTGAAGCAGCTCCAAAGAAAATAATGAATTAGTATTTGACATATGAGTTTTGCTGTGTGAAAACAGAAAAATGCGCAGAGGCTCCAGAGGACCCAATCACACTGTTGCATGTTACAATGGGCTAAAATACATGGGTTCAACCCATAATAAAAAATTTTCCCTACTCCATTTTAGTAAGTTGCAAGGCCTATAGAGGTCAACTGCAGCAAATCAAAACACACGTTTTGATACATTGGCAACAGGTATTAACAAGCCGGGTCAATGGCTGTTAAAGCCAGCCATACAGGTGTTCAGGTTTCTTTTGTCGTTTAGCCACCGGGCTGAGCGAAAAATACAAATCGACCCCCCCCCACCCCCATCCACCGCAAATCCTCCTTGCTGCGCTATAGTATTCTGACAGTGGGGGGACTCCAATGCTGTCAGAATACACAGATCAAAGATGATCAAGCGGCTTTTTTCCAACAGGGCGGTCGAACAGGAGTCAATCGACAGATCAACTTCAGTTCAACTACAGTGGCACACATGGATCGAAATTTGTCTGGTCCCTGCTGAACCAGTCAAAAATCTTATCCAGCAATGGCCACCTTAACTTTATCAACTCTGAACTCTAAATTTAAAAATGCATAAAAAACACGTCAACACGCATGTCAACGCATCTGCCCAACACAATAAATGCATTCATTGAAAGGGGCCGTAAAGTAGAACTGCATTTATAAACAGAAAACAGAATAGATATTGTGATCAGCAACTATAACCACTCTATTAACTTTCATAGATTAAAGAATATATATATATTTTTTAATTAAACAGACATGAATTGATCAGATTTTCTTTAGCTACACAAATAATACTGCTCTCTGCAAACCCATAGAAATCAGAAATCTGTGGACTGCTATCACAGGGTCTCATACCACCCAAAAGAGACTGTTATCCTGAAAGTACTGCCGCCATCATCCAATATATACCTGTGCTGTGTCCTCATAGTAAGTTAAAACAGAACTTTACATGAGATTCTGCTACCCCCCATCCATCCATCCATCCATCCATGCAGAAAGTGATCCCATGTGATCAGACTGCCCCCCTTTACAAGTCTGTCGGCATCCAAAATTCAGTTCATATACTGCACCAACCTCACACAATAGGTGATCACAGCTGCCTTCACAGGATTTCCTTCACTTTGTAACGATCCACCCAAACCGGTCAGCCTGGAAACAACAAAGGAAGAGAAGATAACTCAAGATCACATCAATGATCACAAGACACAATTCCCATGATTCCTCCTCCTCCTCCTCCTCCTCATTCCCACTCAGCCTGTAATATTACAAACAGACCATTAGGTGGCAAGCAAGCATCAGTCTAGTGACTGGTATTCGCTTCAATTATCTAACCATAACGCAAGCATCTGCATGTGACTGAGTATTCATGACCAACAGCAATTTGCTTTTCACACTTTTTCAGTGAAGATCTTCCCCTTAGTAAATCACCCCTTGTGTTTTCTCTGTCCTAGCTTTTTCATACAGAATTTTATTAAGGTATTGACCGCATGTCCAACACTTACTACGACATCAGATGAACAAATCAGCTGCTTGCGTTATAATGGTCAGTGGCTACACATTGGATAATTAGGAGAAGATGGAGGAAGCCAACCACAACAACATCATTGACCTAATTAGATAATAAAACCAATGACCCCAGCCACATTCAAACCGAGCAGAGTCATTCGATTTAACTTGTACAAAAGTCCTTCCTTACAAGACTGAGGGCCCATTCACACTGCCATAATACAAACATAAAACACATGGCAAGCCATCTACTTGGTACAGTGCATTGTGAATGAACACCCTACACAACACACTTGCGTTGTAGATGTGAGCCATTTGTGTGCTATGTTGTAGTGCACTACTGCAGCGTTATCATAATACACAGAACAAAACGGGCCCTAAATATGCATGTAGAACTCAAAGCTTTTTTTTTTTTTTTGCTTTGAACAGCACAGAGAAAGGTTAATGACAGTGTTAAATCAATAATATATATATAAAAAAAAAAAAAAAAAAAAAAAAAAAAAAAAAAAAAAAAAAAAAAAGAGTATGGCCTTTGAAAAAAAGAGATAGAGATAGATAGATATATATCTATCTATCTATCTATCTATCTATCTATCTAGTGTGATGCTGCATCTGTCCCCTGCCAGCTCTGCAGTGAGAACTGAGCGCTCAAACGCCGCTGATCACTCAATACCTCCCCCCTCTGAGAAGAGAGCTGGGACTATCAGTCAGTGGCTGTCTGCTGTCCCCTCCAGTGCTCACTGGAGTGTCAGGCTGTGGAGTGGGGGCTGGCTCAGGCTCTCGGCAGGTTACTGAGAGACTAAGTCAGGTGGTGGTCCAGGCTTCTATGTGGATCCCGACCATACGCTCAGAATCTTGCCCACTGTCGGCTGCAAACGGGCCATAGGAGTGCAGAATGAACTGCACTCCTCTGATCCCCAGAAGTATAGCCAAAATATCTTTGGCTATACTTCACCTTTTAAGCTATTTAATGCCTACTGGGAGATTAAAGTGGTTGTAAACCACAGACATCAATCTGAACAAAGCACATATTTCTATAGTGCTTACTTGCTTCTCTCCAAAGCACTAAATGTAATTTATTTTAGCTGTCTAGTTGCTTTCATCTTTGAATCCCTTCTGACAAGTTCTCCTGACACCAAGAGCTAAAAAGGTGACAGGGGTGGGTCCTCCAACTAAATGACAGCTTCAGTTCTGTTCCTGTGCAAAAGGGGTGTGTCCCTTCCCTCCAATCAGCTCTTAGAGCTCTTGTACAGTGTGTAACAGCAGCTCCCTGATTTGTGACTCTGTGAAAAATCCTTTTGAGTTTTACAACAATGTACAGGACAAATAGCTGCAGATAAACAGGTACAACTTATGTAGCAGGGTTTGTTTCATCTCTATGTATCACCTGAGGCCAGTCACTACACTGGGTAAACGTAGAGGTTTACAACCACTTTAAAGTTCCCATTTACACCAGCACACAACTACTGCTGCGGTGTGTTGGAAGGCAACCGCCGCACTGAAAACAGATTGCAGTTTGCTCTTTTTTGGTGCAAACTCAATTGAAATGACATTAACGTGGAACTTTATAAAACATATATTACAAATGGGCAAACAGGCAGGATTTTTGAATGCAGGCAAGACCTGCTTTATTATCTACCTCCCTGTATATGGAGTTGTGCACATGCAGCTCATTGTGCACATCTGGCTATGCTGAACTCCCCATGCATGCGCTGGAGTGATGTTATCTCAGCCTGGCCAATGAATGCATCCAGCAATCAAGACCTGGATGTCAGAGGCAGGCAGGGAGTTCAGGGATATCGCATTGCTGGACTGGAGGGGAATATAGTTCCACTTTAAGGTTTACTGGTTGCAGAGCAATGCAATTTGTGGATTGCATGACACCAAAGAACGGCATAGGAAGAAAACAGGCTTTTTACATTGTCAGTGCATAGGGCAAGGCTGCTCGATGCATCTGGTGGGTGTGAATGGACCCTTATTTGTTGGCAGTCATCGTAATGACATTATATGAATACTAATGACTGTAAGCAAGCAATTCATTGTGTCAGTGACCAGGGTCATTCTCCAACACTAACACAAATGTGTGCCCAGAGATCAGACATTGGAAAGAGACTTGTTGGGGGGAGGGTGTCCTCTTCTCACAGTGGTGTCTGCCTCCCTGTATAATCCAACTGTGCGAATCTCCAGCTGCAGTGTAAGCACAAGTCCCAGCATAGACATCCACCGAAAACTTGTCCTAACTCTTCTACAATAACACACAGCACATATTCTTCTGGTTCGTACAATGACAGGTCCATACAGAGGCAGCAGCCCGCTCCTCCCTACCTGCTCTTCTTCTATCCTCAGACAGGCACTTTCTACATTCACCGCTTCCTTCTCACTTTCCAAACACACGGCGCACCACAAACACGTCAGGGGGAGGAGCGAGGCTTGGGACGCACATACTCTTCCGCTTTGCCTGGTGTTGGAACGCAGAGGTGAGTGAGCGGTCTCATGAGACGCAAGACTGACCCATTCAATAATCCCCGGAATATCCCGACTGGCAATCCTTCCCCCATCCGTATATATAGACGATCTTCCTCTAATACCTGTACATGAGGACGGAGCTAGAGAGTACGTGATGCTTCTTCCACTCCACACACATGCCGTGTACTGTACCACAATATACAGGACAGTCCGCATATGGAGGGGCCTGAGAGCTCCGTGCAAATGGCATTAGTGTGCATACACATCTAGTCAGGGAGATTAGCGACCAATATAAAGCTGAGCAGTGGGTTATACATGTGTGTACATAGAACATCTCACACCTTTTCTTCTGCCTATTCACCTCTCCCCTTCCACCTCATGTTCTCTTCCCTCCTTATTTTCTACCTCCTCTTTGCCCCTCATATTCACATCTCCCCTTCTTCTTACTCCTCTTCATCTCTCCCTTTCCCCCGCCTTCTCTTCCTCTCTCCCCTTCCCCCTCGCCTTCTTCTCTTCCTCTCTCCCCTTCCCCCTCGCCTTCTTCTCTTCCTCTCTCCCCTTCCCCCTCGCCTTCTTCTCTTCCTCTCTCCCCTTCCCCCTCGCCTTCTTCTCTTCCTCTCTCCCCTTCCCCCTCGCCTTCTTCTCTTCCTCTCTCCCCTTCCCCCTCGCCTTCTTCTCTTCCTCTCTCCCCTTCCCCCTCGCCTTCTTCTCTTCCTCTCTCCCCTTCCCCCTCCCCTTCTTCTCTTCCTCTCTCCCCTTCCCCCTCGCCTTCTTCTCTTCCTCTCTCCCCTTCCCCCTCGCCTTCTTCTCTTCCTCTCTCCCCTTCCCCCTCGCCTTCCTCTCTCCCCTTCCCCCTCGCCTTCTTCTCTTCCTCTCTCCCCTTCCCCCTCGCCTTCTTCTCTTCCTCTCTCCCCTTCCCCCTCGCCTTCTTCTCTTCCTCTCTCCCCTTCCCCCTCGCCTTCTTCTCTTCCTCTCTCCCCTTCCCCCTCGCCTTCTTCTCTTCCTCTCTCCCCTTCCCCCTCGCCTTCTTCTCTTCCTCTCTCCCCTTCCCCCTCGCCTTCTTCTCTTCCTCTCTCCCCTTCCCCCTCGCCTTCTTCTCTTCCTCTCTCCCCTTCCCCCTCGCCTTCTTCTCTTCCTCTCTCCCCTTCCCCCTCGCCTTCTTCTCTTCCTCTCTCCCCTTCCCCCTCGCCTTCTTCTCTTCCTCTCTCCCCTTCCCCCTCGCCTTCTTCTCTTCCTCTCTCCCCTTCCCCCTCGCCTTCTTCTCTTCCTCTCTCCCCTTCCTCCTCGCCTTCTCTTCCTCTCTCCCCTTCCTCCTCGCCTTCTTCTCTTCCTCTCTCCCCTTCCCCCTCGCCTTCTTCTCTTCCTCTCTCCCCTTCCCCCTCGCCTTCCTCTCTCCCCTTCCCCCTCGCCTTCTTCTCTTCCTCTCTCCCCTTCCCCCTCGCCTTCCTCTCTCCCCTTCCCCCTCGCCTTCTTCTCTTCCTCTCTCCCCTTCCCCCTCGCCTTCTTCTCTTCCTCTCTCCCCTTCCCCCTCGCCTTCTTCTCTTCCTCTCTCCCCTTCCCCCTCGCCTTCTTCTCTTCCTCTCTCCCCTTCCCCCTCGCCTTCTTCTCTTCCTCTCTCCCCTTCCCCCTCGCCTTCTTCTCTTCCTCTCTCCCCTTCCCCCTCGCCTTCTTCTCTTCCTCTCTCCCCTTCCTCCTCGCCTTCTCTTCCTCTCTCCCCTTCCTCCTCGCCTTCTTCTCTTCCTCTCTCCCCTTCCCCCTCGCCTTCTTCTCTTCCTCTCTCCCCTTCCCCCTCGCCTTCCTCTCTCCCCTTCCCCCTCGCCTTCTTCTCTTCCTCTCTCCCCTTCCCCCTCGCCTTCTTCTCTTCCTCTCTCCCCTTCCCCCTCGCCTTCTTCTCTTCCTCTCTCCCCTTCCCCCTCGCCCTCTTCTCTTCCTCTCTCCCCTTCCCCCTCGCCTTCTTCTCTTCCTCTCTCCCCTTCCCCCTCGCCTTCTTCTCTTCCTCTCTCCCCTTCCCCCTCGCCTTCTTCTCTTCCTCTCTCCCCTTCCTCCTCGCCTTCTCTTCCTCTCTCCCCTTCCCCCCGCCTTCTTCTCTTCCTCTCTCCCCTTCCTCCTCGCCTTCTCTTCCTCTCTCCCCTTCCACCTCGCCTTCTTCTCCTTCTCTCTCAACTTTTTTTTTATCTAATCTTCCCCTCCAATCATCCCTTTTTTCTTCCCCTCCTCACCGCCTTCTCCTCCTATCTACCTTTCCCCCTCACCTTCTCCTTTTCCTTCTGCCCTCTCCCTTTCTTCTCTTCCCTCCTTTCTTCTCCTTTTCCATCCAGTCTTTCCCTCTGGTTGTCCCTTTCTTCTTCCCCTCCTCTTTAGTCTCCCCTCACCATCCCCTCTCATCGTCCCTCCCCACTCCCCCCTCCTCTTCCCCTCATCATTTCCTCTTCCCTTTCTTATTCCCCTCTTCTCTTTCCTCTTCCTTCACCTTCCCTTCTCATCTTTCCTGCCTTTTTCCTCTCCCTTTCACACTCATAATTTCCTCTTCTTCCTTTCCCCTCTCCCTTTCCCCCTCAACACCCCCTTTTCTTCTGTTCCCTTCCATCTCCACTTCCCTCTTCCTCTTTTCCCTCTCCCTGTTGTCTCCTCTACCCTCTTCCCCTCCTTTTTCTTCTCCCTTTTCCCCTCTTCCCTCTCATTCTCTCTTCCCTTGCCCCCCGTCCTCCTTCCTCTCTCATTATCCCTTTCCCTCTTCCCTTCACCCTCTACTTTTTCAATAATCAGTGTCTTGTAGTGACACATGAGGTTCACGGGAATGGTAGCATTGTCTTTGGTGTCCTTTCTGTATTTCATGCCCTTGCTGTAACTTTTCTATGCTGTTTAAGGTGAAAGATGGCAGGACCCAGCAGCAGAGTGTTTGTTCTCTGGTATATGCTGGTGACGGTGAGCTGTGTATAAGTGCTATGTATAGTTCACATGTTGCAGCTGTTAAGGTTAAAAAAAGGAACTCCATGCAGACAGCTCCTTTTTTTTTTTTTAAACACAATAGAAATGAGAAAGTCTCTCTGTCTGGAGTTCTCCTTTAACATAGAAAACTAATTTAATTTCCCCCTTTAAACAAAATGTGGTACTGGTCAATTTCTTGCTATTTTTGTCAGTAATAGTAAAAACATTTTTCAGACTTTTTTTTTTTTTTTTCTCATGTCAACTTTTTGCTCTCTTTAGGTGTCTTTGCTGTTCCCTGGCATGGAGTCAGATGCTTGGCAGGTGGTAAGCAAGAGGAAGGCAGGCAAGAAGTCACAGCAGATTAAAGGAAACTCACTTTGTAAAGCTGAAAGATCTTCACAAGAGCTGCATCTGGGTGTAAATGTTAAAGATGTTACTAAAAAAATTATGGACACCATGTGAGTAACCCTGTATATGTGTGTTTGTGTGTGTGTATGTATATATATATATATATATATATATATATATAGATATATATATATATATATAGATATATATACAGTATGTCACATCTTTGTAAATATTTTATTGTATCTTTTCATGTGACAACACTGAAGAAATTACACGTTGCTACAATGTAAAGTAGTGCGTGTACAGCTTGTATAACAGTGTAAATTTGCTGTCCCCTCAAAATAACTTAACAGAAAGCCATTAATGTCTTAACCTCTGGCAACAAACGTAATATTTAGTAAGTACACCCCTAAGTGAAAATGTCCAAATTGGGCCCAATTAGCCATTTTCCCTCCCCAGTGTCACATGACTTGTTAGTCCTTCACGTAACCCCTGAAATAAAACCTCTTATCATAACCCCCCTCCACCAAATGATTTGTACTAGTGCACAAAGCAAGGTCCATAAAGACATGGATGAGCAAGTTTGGGGTGGAGGAACTTGACTGGACTGCACAGTGTCCTGACCTCAACACGACAGGTTACCTTTGGGATGAATTAGAGCGGAGACTGCGAGCCAGGCCTTCTTTTCCACATCAGTGCCTGACCTCACAAATGCGCTTCTGGAATAACGGTCAAACATTCCCATATACACACTCCTAAACCTTGTGGACAGCCTTCTCAGAAGAGTTGAAGTTGTAATAGTTGCAAAGGGAGGGCCAAATGAATATTGAACCCTACGGACTAACATTGGGATGGCATTAAATTTCATCTGCGTGTAAAGGCAGGTGTCCCAATACTTTTGCTAATATAGTGTATATAAAATAAGGATGTATGCAAGAACCACACAGCAATGTTAGTAGTTGGTGCTCTTGCAACAGGACTGACCTCAGCAGAACAACTGCTGTATATAGGAAAACTTGTGGTTGCAGCATTCTGTAAATTTATTACACAAGGTCAAGAAACAGCATTTTATTCAAGTACAATCTTTGGGGCAAAGTCTGGACTTTCTCAGGTCAGAAACACTGAATAAAAGTAGTAATATTTTACATAGTATATTATACAGCATACAAACTGGAACCAGAAACTTTGTTAATACTAAATTGTTACTTCTTTTTATACTGTGTATAATGTAACTTCTTTTATTCTGTGTCGTGAACCTTAGAAAGGGCAGACTTTTGTACTTGCATGAAAAGCTGGTATTTGATCTTGTAAAATAAATTTTCAGAGTGCTGTAACCACAAATTTTGTGGATATCTATATAATGTGATTATACAATGTATATGTAAATCGCTGCATAAATTGATGGCACTATATAAATAACTAAAATAAATATACTGTAAATATATACACTGTACTGTGCAAAATGTAGGCGGTTGTGAAAAAATATTGAACAGTCAGAATGCTCTGAACAATAATGAAATTAATATTTAGTGTGCATATATATATATACAGGGGTTGACAAATTTGCTTTGAATTTAGGAGCCAGTTAAAAAAGTTAGGAGCCAGTTTTTCTTTTTAGAGTGGTATGGATTGTCAGCTCCCGGGGTAAGGCCACTCATTTTCACCCCCTATCCCTAACTCACAATGAAGCACCCAGTCAATAACTCCATTGAAACGCTGTTACATCAGGGTTATGGGATGACCAGAAAGAGTAAGGCTGGCAACAGATGGAACTGGCAGGTGGCACTGGATGCCACTGGCAGGCACGTGGAACTGTCAGATGGCACCAGCAGGTGACACTGGTTGCCATTGGCAGGTGACACTGGTTGGAACTGGCAGGTGACACTGGTTTGGAACTGGCAGGTGGCACTATTGGCACTGGTGGTGGCACTGATTGGCAGGTGGCACTGGTTTGGAAGTGGCAGGTGGCCCTGGTTGGTGATGGCAGGTGGCCCTGGTTGGCGGTGGCACTAGTTGTCACTGGCAGATGGCACTGATTGGTGGTGGCACTGGTTGGTGTTGGCAGGTGGCACTGGTTGGCAGTGGCACTAGTTGGCACTGATTGGCGGTGGCACTGGCAGGTGGCACTGACTGGTAATGGCAGGTGGCACTGATTGGCAGTGGCACTGGTTGGCACTGGCAGGTGGCACTGATTGGCGGTGGCAGGTGGCACTGGCAGGCACGTTGAACTGCCAAATAGCATTGGCAGGTGACACTGGTTGGCATTGGCAGGTGACACTGGCAGGTGACACTTCTTTGGAACTGGCAGGTGGCACTATTGGCACTGGCAGGTGGCACTGGCACGTGGCACTGATTGGCAGGTGGCACTGGTTTGGAAGTGGCAGGTGGCCCTGGTTGGCGGTGGCACTAGTTGTCACTGGCAGATGGCACTGATTGGTGGTGGCACTGGTTGGTGTTGGCAGGTGGCACTGGTTGGTGGTGGCAATAGTTGGCACTGATTGGCGGTGGCACTGATTCGTGGTGGCACTGGCAGGTGGCACTGGTTGGTGGTGGCAGGTGGCACTGGTTGGTGGTGGCAGGTTGCACTGGTAGTGGCAGGTGGCACTGGTTGGCACTGGCAGGTGGCACTGGTTGGTGGTGGCACTGATTGGCGGTGGCAGGTGGCATTGATTGGCGGTGGCAGGTGGCACTGGTTGGCACTGGTAGATGGCACTGATTGGTAGTGGCAGGTGGCACTGATTGTCACTGGCAGGTGGCACTGGTAGGTGGCACTGATTAGCGGTGGCACTGGTTGGTGGTTGCAGGTGGTATTGATTGGCGGTGGCACTAGTTGGCACTAGCAGGTGGCACTGACACTGGCAGGTGGCACTGATTGGCGGTGGCACTGATTGGCGTTGGCACTGGCACATGCCACTGGTTGGCGCTGGCAGGTGGCACTGGCAGGTTTCACATGGAGCACTCAGAATTGAGCTTAATGTCGGAATGGGAGGTACCCAGCCGGGGTGTGAAACTGACAAGTAACAGAGAGGCGGATATGTCAGATTTGAGCTTGATGTCAGGGTGGGCGGGTCCCGGGTGGGCGGGACTCAACAGCTATCAAACACCGGCCAACGATTGGGCTGCTTAAGAAAAGGAGCAGGGCCACATACACGTAGCGGCCCGCCCAGATTCCATTGGCTGGTGTTTGATAGCTGCTGGGTCCCGCCAACCCCAACATCCAGCTGAAATCTGACAGATCCTCCTCTCTCCATTGCTTGTCAGTTTCACACACGTAGCGCGGGGCTGCTGAGTGTGGAGGAGGGAGGAGGACGGCAGTCAGTAATAATGCTGCTGCATGTCTGGGGCATCAATAGTGAGTGGGCTGGTGGTAGCTTAGGCGCCAGGTTGCGATTTCTGGTCTCATTGGCGACCTGGCGCCTGGGTTTTTCGAGCCATATATATATATATATATATAATATATATATATATACACACACACACACACACATTTGTGCTCATAAGTTTACATACCCTGGCAGAATTTATGATTTCTTGGCCATTTTTCAGAGAATATGAATGATAACACAAAAACTTTTCTTTCACTCATGGTTAGTGTTCAGCTGAAGCCATTTATATCAATCTACTGTGTTTTACTCTTTTTAAATCATAATGGCAACAGAAACTACCCAAATGACCCTGATCAAAAGTTTACATACCCCAGTTCTTAATACCATGTCTTGCCCCCTTTAACATCAATGACAGCTTGAAGTCTGTCGTGGTATTTGTGGATGAGACTCTTTATCTTCTCATATGGTAAAGCTGACCATTCCTCTTGCCAAAAAGCCTCCAGTTCCTGTAAATTCTTGGGCTGTCTTGTATGAACTGCACGTTTGAGATCTCCCCAGAGTGGCTCAATGATATTGAGGTCAGGAGACTGAGATGGACACTCCAGAACCTTCACTTTATTCTGCTACAGCCAATGACAGATCGACTTGGCCTTGTGTTTTGGATCATTGTCATGTTGGAATGTCCAAGTAACTCCCATGTCCAGCTTCCTGGCTGATGAATGCAAAATGTTCCTCCAGTATTTTTTGATAACATACTGCATTCATCTTGTCATCAATTCTGACCAAATTTCCTGTGCCTTTGTAGCTCACACATTATCAAACCATCAGCGATCCACCTTCCTACCTTTCATCATAGGCCTTGTAGTGTTTTTGGTTGTGGCCAAAAAGCTCAACTTTGGTCTCATCACTCCAAATGACTTTGTGCCAGAAGGTTTGAGGCTTGTCTCTGTGCTGTTTGGTGTATTGTAAGAAGGATACTTTGTGGCATTTGCGTAGTAATGTCTTTCTTCTTGCGACTCGATCATGCAGCCCATCTTTCTTCAAGTGCCTCCTTACTGTGCATCTCGAAACAGTCACACTACATGTTTTCATAGAGTCCTGTATTTCACCTGAAGTTATTTGTGGGTTTCTCTTTGCATCCCGAACAATTTTCCTGGCAGTTGTGGCTGAAATTTTAGTTGGTTTGCCTGACCATAGTTTGGATTCTACAGAACCCCTAATTTTCCACTTCTTGATTAGAGTTTGAACACTGCTGATTGGCGTTCTCAATTTCTTGGATATATTTTTATATCCCTTTCCTGTTTTATACAGTTCAACTACCTTTTCCCGCAGATCCTTTGACAATTCTTTTGCTTTCCCCATAACTCAGAATCCAGAAACGCCAGTGCAGCACTGGATGAAAGATGCAAGGGTCTGTGAGGAGTCCAGAAACTCATTGGCCTTTTACACACACACTAATTACAAGTAAACAGATCACAGGTGAGGATGGTTACCATTAAAAGCCATTCAAACCCCTTTGTGTCAACTTGCGTGCATGTTATCAGGCCAAAATCACCAGGGCATGTAAACTTTTGATCAGGGTCATTTGGGTAGTTTCTGTTGTGATTATGATTTAAAAAGAATAAACACAGTTGACTGATAATAAATGGCTTCAGCTAAACACTAACCGTGAGTGAGAGAAATGTTTTTGTGTTTTCATTCACATTCTCTAAAAAATGGCCAAGAAATTCTGCCAGGGTATTTAAACTTATGAGCACAACTGTATATATACATTTTGCAAATAATATTTTTTATTAATTAAAGTGGAACTAGGGTTGAAAAAAAAACATTGCAAACAGGCTTTTTATTTTTATTTTTTTGCAGAAGAGACACGCAATGTCTCTTCTGCAATAAAAGACACCTAGCTGCCTATTTGCAATCCCCTGTAGAATGTACAGGATGACCACACTCTTACACAAGCACAGGTTTAATGTCATCCGATGTCAGCCAATCAATACCTCTGAAGGCGGAACCTGGAAGAAGCAGGGGAGAAGATGTCAGCGAGGGAGCATGTGGAGTTGAACAGCTGGAATCAAGGTGGGTACTTTTTGCCTTTAGTTCCGCTTTAACCTTCAAAATGCATAAACAGAAATAAAAAAAAAAATGAAATCAATATTTTGTGTATCTATTCTTTGCCTTAAGAAAAAAGAAAAAAGAAAAAGCATGAACTGGGCAGGCAGGTTATACCAAACACCAAGGAAACTGACCACAATTCTTCTGTGGATTTAGGCTGTTTCTGTTGCTGGTGTTTTTTTGTAATCCCAGACAGACTCAATATTGTTGAGATCAGGACTCTTTGGGGGCAATACCATCTCTTCCAGGACTCCGTTCTTCTTTTCACTGATGATGCTTGGTTATTTCCAAAAAATTATAATAATGATAATATTGATATATACAAAGACAGAATGCAACTGAATGAATTGACTTGTGTGTTTATGTTGTAGGACAGGGGTAGGCAACCTCAGCCTTCCAGCTGTTTTGAAAGTACAAGTCCCAAGAGACATTGCAAGACCTTGACAATCACAGGCATGACTCCTAGAGGCAGAGGCATGATGGGATTTGTAGTTTCACCACAGCTGGAGGCCCAAGGTTGCCTACCCCTGTTGTAGGACCTTCTCTAGTTTATGTTGGACTGTGCCTGGCTTTCAGTGAATGGCTAATTATGTAAAGGAAAAATTGCCAGTATGCTGCTAAATAATCAGATGCATTTATACATTGAATGGTTTGTATGTGGGCAGAGTTACAAACTTGGAATTTCCAGGTTCATAGAAAAGGAAGTCCTGAAGATATCCTGGATTAGAGGCAACCAAACTGTAGATTTTGGTGCACTACGAAAAATCATTGTGTAGGTAGGCTTTGTCCATTTAAATGGTGAATAGTGATGTTTGGTCAGCCGAGGGTTATAAAGTCCACCACATAGGAAGTATATAAAGTAAGAGTAATGTAAGTCTTATTTTGTGTAGCACAGCAAAAAATATTCCTGGATATAACATCTGGCTGCAGTGACTGATTTAGTGCATATACATAAATCAAATGCATTTTGCAGCACATGGAGGAGATATGAGAGCTATATATGTCCATTTATCAAAATGACTTTCAATACCTTTGACTGAAAATAGTGTGATATTTTATGAATGATATTTATGTTTTTTTTATGCCAGCATTTCTTAAAGTATTAGCTGTGAATGTGTTTTTTTGTTTTTCATCCAATAGGGAAAACCTAAGAATATCTGACTTTTGGAAATCCTGTCAAGGTGAGTACATTGTATTATAAGTCCTCCTTTACAAAACATAAATCCAGTTAAAGAAGTAATGAAAAAATATGCTTGGCTGCAGTGGTAGTGAAACAAATTTGCAGAGATCTTCAGTGAACTGCTATACATTATTGTATACAGAGGGTCCCTTGAAACTTATTTCAAACCCTAAAATATTTGCATATGGTAACTGTTCTGCTTTCTCTCTTTGAGTAAAATATTGAAAATAAGCAAAAGAGCATTAGTCCTCACAAGTCTTTTTATGGCATTTTATTTGTTTCTTAAAGTAGTTGTAAACCCTTACAACCAACTTTGACCTACAGGTAAGCCTAGATTAAGGCTTACCTGTAGGTCCAAGAAAGATATTTGCCGAAAGACAGGCACCGCTGTCTACGGCGCGCAGGCGCAATGAGCGCGCCGCGGTCAACGGCGATATGCCGCGAGTGGCGGCTCCCGTGCGCATGTGCGGGAGTGACGTCATCGCGGCTTCGTCGAATGGCGGCGGCGGAGCAGCGAGACCCCCCGAGAAGATGGATGCGCTAGACTACAGGGGACAGCGGTGACTTCGCTGGCTCATGTGTCAGGTAAGTGACACATAATGGGCTACTATGCGATGCATAGTAGTCCATTATGCTTTACCTTTGCAGGGAATGAAAGAGGAAGTAAACTCATCAGGGTTTACTTCCTCTTTAATGTTTAGCCTAGAAAAGGTTTGCTAATAATAAATAGAGACAAAGCCTTCCATGCATGAAAAACTATCTAAGAATGGAGAAATGGCAGGTGATTGAAAGGTCCACCCCTCCATTCATAGATCATATTTAATTAATAGAAGCTGTGGTTCTGGCTTTTATAAATAGAGGAGCTAGGGGAAAAGGGCAGACATAGTCAGGCACTCTTGAGGAGATCCTGTTACAGCTCCCACAGTTCCCCCCCCACCACACCAGAAGATCATGATTCACCTAACGGAAGAGGAATCAGCCCAAGGGACACATCGTACTGACTGTAAATTATGTCCCTTGTGCTGATTTTTGTGTTTCTTATTTTGACTGCACTTTATTATTTAAAATAATACTGATGTTTTTTAAATGTAAAAGTAGGCCTATTATTTAGACGGCATTGCTGGACATAGAAGTGTCATGCTCCCTTAACACTTCAGTATTAGTTTTATTATCCAAATACATTGCTCTTGGACTTAGTGTGTTGCATATTGCAGTGTTTCTATTTTTTCCTTCTTTTTTTTTTCAACCTTTATTGAAATGTCACAAAATTACACTTCATTCATCTCTAGGCAAAACATGCTATGATATTTGTTTTTATGTGCAACAAAAAAATGCAGACATACTACATTTTTATGCAGTGCAGTCCAACAAACTTTTGGTGTGAGCAGGACACGTATAAAATTTTTCTTCTATGTGCCCTTGTTTTGAGCCTCCTTTTATCAGCATTGATGCTGAGCAACACAGCTCAACAAACCTGGTGTAAAGGAGCCCTTATTATACTTCCTGTTTTGCAAAAAGGAACATTGTAAATGTACGGGACCCCTGAAAATATAGGCCTGTTGAACTGGCGGATATATATATATATATATATATATATATATATATATATATATATATATATATATATATATATATATTATATATATGTTATATATTATTATTATTGACTGATGTAATAGCCCAGAATCAATATTATTAGAAGTAATGGCCGATTCACACCAGATGCAGTCTAGTGCACTTTCTTTTCTGCATTAAAAAGACATGGACAGTCGATTATATGTATTAAAATTAAATAAATAAATGCGGCGCTACCTAGAAATGCATAAAAATTGAAATGAAAATGTAATAACTAAATTAAAACTAAAGTGCAAATAAGATGCTATCCCACTAAAATATGAATGGTGAAATTACAAATACAACATATATAGTGCAATAAATATGAATCTGCATAGATAATCCAAATGAATGAAAATTCAAAAATGTGAAAATGAGTGAAAAAATGTTTAAATATCAGTCCAGTGGTTATGTGCAAAGGAATACAATACTATCAAGTGATTGTCCACAAAAACATGCACAAATAGCTTTAAACTTGCAAAAAACAAAGTCCATGCAAAATGTAGAAGTGATTTCCAAAGGTGACAATCCACTGCAAACTTCAGTGCCTATTGTGTGCACCACCTATTTCCCCCAGCCTCTCACCTCCAATAAATGGCAAATAGGCGCTGTATATAATCAGAAATGCTGCTGGCTCCTTATCCATCCAGCCTCAATGTTCTACCGCTGTTAGTGCATCACTGTATATCACTGTGTATAAGCAGTTAATATTCTCCCAATTGCTCCAAGGTATCCAGTAGGTATGGAATGGAAGAAGACAAAGGGGGCTTTCATGTGTAGTAACTAGTAACAATTTTATTATAAAGAAAAAATCCGCACTTACATGAAAGAACACAGCAAAACATACAGCAGACGCGAACTTCCGGTTTCGGCCGTAACCGGAAGTAGTATGTCCGACACCAAACTCCTTCCCTGACAATCACTTCTACATTTTGCATGGACTTTGTTTTTTGCAAGTTTAAAGCTATTTGTGCATGTTTTTGTGGACAATCACTTGATAGTATTGTATTCCTTTGCACATAACCACTGGACTGATATTTAAAAATTTTTTCACTCATTTTCACATTTTTGAATTTTCATTCATTTGGATTATCTATGCAGATTCATATTTATTGCACTATATATGTTGTATTTGTAATTTCACCATTCATATTTTAGTGGGATAGCATCTTATTTGCACTTTAGTTTTAATTTAGTTATTACATTTTCATTTCAATTTTTATGCATTTCTAGGTAGCGCCGCATTTATTTATTTAATTTTATTCACATACTCTTGGTGCTGAGATCACCGTTTTGTGCTGGCTGCTTCCTGTATATGTAATTTTATTAATTTAGTCCTCTAGTTAACCACTAGGTGGAGTGCATTAGCATTTTTTTATACATTCGATTATATGTATTCCAATGGCAGAGTTCATACCAGTGCAGTCAGCGAGGAAGAAAGAAAAAAGTACAAAACGCATCTAAAATGCATTAAAGCAAAACAAAACCAGAAAACTTTGGGTGGGGGGGGGGGGGGCGGGAAAAGAAAATCAAAAATGCGTCGGAACGCATCAAAAACCCACATGCAGAAACTCATCCAGACTTTGTTTCTGTGGTCTTAACTGGCCCTTACTGTTTTAGAGAAAGATTCTGTAACTTAAAATGAACTGCTTTCATCTGAATGAAATAATGTCATTTTAAATCTGTGATTTCTTTACTTTCCGAATTGTATTCCAGATGACATTGCAAAAGCAAATGATGTAACTAAGTGAAGCCCTTTGTAGAGTGCAATGTTGCAAAACAAATATTTATTGACACAGTTTTTACAAGCCAGCTCCAACTGCAGTGACATTATTACCTTTCTTTCCCGCAGGTTGTTTTCACAAATGTCAAAATCTAGCTCCAGCAGTTTCAAAAGAGGACAGTGACAATGGAGAGTTAATGAAAAATCAGTGCCTTGAGGAAGCTGTGCCTTCTCACCGTTGTCTCCAAGACTATGAATGTGTCTGTTATGGTCTGGGAAATTTCACTTCATGTGTCATAGCTCGGCATCAGCTGGCTTTCTTACTGCTATTCCTCAAGCAGTTTAAGGTAGAAGTCTGAACTAATGAGAACACAGCACAAAGTAGTGTGGATTAGGGACTGGCGATGTTTAAATTGGCTTTGCACTCTAGCAAAAGCATGTAAAATATGTGAAAATTCACTGGCACGTTAAAGCGCTCTTAATGCACTGTAATCACAATTAGAGTCCAAAGTGTTCTTTTGTTTTAATTTTGGATAGCCTAGGGAAGGATTAAAAAAAAAAACTGTCAGGGCTCTGTTTAGAAATATTTCCCCCTACTATCCTGATGATAACAATTTCACCAGACAGAAGTGAAGTGAAATCTGCAACACAAATAAAAATCTGACATGGTTTTAGCTTTCCCCTACTCTACTCAAAAAATCATTGAAACGTTTTTTACTTTTGTCTGTGTTGCTGTTGGAAACATAGAATTTATATATGTTCATATACACACACAAACACAATCTTGGTTTACAAATTAACATTTGATACAGAGAGTGCACCCATGACAAAGGATTCCCAGAGCACTGCAGTTTCATTTCAGATATTCTGTCCCTGAAAGAAACCTCTTATGGAGGGATGGGGGCACATTAATGTGTGTGTGTGTTTATTCGGTGTAAATATCTGAGCCTTACGAACAGGCATTTTCAAACAGGTGATTAGCAGAAACTAGAAAACATAACAATGATGCATAGCCACAAGGATTTAAAATCTTTATATGCAATGTTTCAGATTTTTTTTAGTCCCGGCCATTATAAAGAAAGGACATATCTACAAGGCCTCTCTATATTACCTTTAAGTTAGTACTTCCTATTAAACACACTTTCCCATGGTGGTTGTGCTTGCTATGTGAAGCTGGATTCAGGAATTACTTGCATAGTCAACTTCTACCATAAAATACATTTGTTGACTACATTTTTTCTTTGTCTAAAGGAAAGATGTCATACTGCAAACTAGTATTAGTGAAACTCCAGTTTTTCAGAGAATAAATAATTCCTAACAGGTCAACTACCCTGTTTCCCCTAAAATAAGACCTAGTGTGATTGTCGGTGATAGCTGCAATAAAAGCCCTACCCCCAAATAAGCCCTAGTTAAAGTCCTTGTAGGTCTTCTTTTCAGGGTAGGGCTTATTTTTGAGGAAACAGAGTAGGGCTTATTTGGGTGGTAGGGCTTATATTGCAGCCAACACCGACAATCACGCTAGGTCTTATTTTAGGGGAAACAGGGTATATACATGTTATGGATTGTAGCAAACATTACAGTGGGGCTGGACAAATGGCAGCAGCTAGGTAGCCAATGTTCCTTATAACGTTTAAAGTTTTTCTCTAGTTGTTGTCAATGAAGCTGGTTTCCAAAAAATCCTGCTGGCTCCTGAATTCAGTATTTGTCCAACCCTGTATTACAGATATTTACCATTCTTAGCTTTATAGACATTGATCTGCATCCCATTACATATGGCTTAGTGTTTGTAAGTATATTAAAGTGGTTGTAAACTCTCTCATATACCCAGTGAAGTAAATAGCCTCAGGTGATACACAGAGATGAAGAAAATCCTCCTACATAAGTTTTACTTGTTTATCTGCAGTCTTCTCATCCCTACAACACTTCAAAAGTGCAAATTTGTGATAAAATCCTTCTTCATCTGTCAGGAGCAGAGAGGAGGGGCAGAGAGCTGCAGTTAGAGCTCTTATACGTTGTGTAAGAGCTAATTATAGGAAACAGACACCCCTCCACACATGACACCACAATGAAGACATGCAGAGCTGTGTTTTGAATAGACAAGTTATGTGCTGAGCTCCCTCCCTGTCAAAATTTTATCTTGTGTGTCTGGAAAATTTCTCAGAAGTGACTCATGCTTACACTTGTGCCCCGTACATACGATAGGAAATTCCGCCAGCAAAAGTCCGATGTAAAGTTTTGGTCGGAAATTGGGACCGTGTGTATGCTCCATCGGACTTTTGCTGGCAGAATTCCCACCAGCAAAAGATTGAGAGCAGGTTCTCTATCTTTCCGATCAAAAATTTCGATTGTCTGTAGCAATTCTGGCGCGCAAAATTCCTACGCGTGCTTGGTAACAATTCGCATGCTCGGAAACATTTAACTTCATTTTCTCGGCTCGTCGTAGTGTTGTAAGTCACCGCGTTCTTGACGGTCAGAGAACTTTTGTGTGACCGTGTGTATGCAAGCCTAGCTTCAGCGGAATTCTGTCGGAAAAACCATCCAAGATTTTTCCGACGATAACTTCGATAGTGTGTACATGGCATTAGAGCTTTGGAGAGAGATCAGTAAACACTACAGATATATGTGCTTTGTTCAGATTTCATAACTGAGGTTTACAACCACTTTAAATTAAATTTATGCTGCAGGGGTGGTGTTTGTAACAATGTAAAATAACTAAAAGAGAGCGCACCAAACTTGTGCATTACCCAAGTGATAGTTATTGAAATCAAAAGGAAAGAAACATACTCGCAAACAAGTGGATAATAAAATATCAGAATCCACAATGGACACCGTGCAACCCGATCACGCTGTAGTACCTTCCAGATGGCTGATGCATTTCAAGGGGAGATCCCCTTTTCCTCAGAGCCCTTTGTAACAAACAGTGTACAGAATACCCACAGTTTCCTTGTTTACTAAGAAGAAACATGTGGTTTTTTGGACAGTTTAAGAAATGCATAGTTGTCAAACTGAAGAAGCTGTTTTTATGCTGAACCTATGTTCTGCCCATGCTGTCTGCATATACTTACATTACCTTCTTTCTCCTCCAACCTGTGCACCTCCAGGAGAAAGGAGAAAACACCTTGTAATTACAGTACAGGTACAATGGATCATGTGACTCACTTCTGATCCTCCTACATAACAGCACTTGTGACTGATGATTGGCCTTTCAAGCACCCAGTGCTGTCACATATGGACAGGGAATAGTCCTCAGCCTGTTGCAACTTGTTTGTTTTAAATTTCTCTTTATTTTATATTTTTTAAGACATACATTCAAATTTCACTTCATTATAAAACATTTCCCATAAATAAAGGGAAGAAAAAAAATATATATATAATAATAAAACATTCAAAATCTTATCAATACTACCCCATCCAATCCCCCTCCCCTTTCTTACATAAATTCCCACATTTTTCCCGAGGTATTCAATTCCTCCCATTTTTTCCAATATTTTGAGATCTGTTTATCTACATATCCTTCTTGTCTAATTTGTTTTTCCATGTAACATACTTCGCTCATCTCATAATTCCACTCTATTATTGTTGGCGCCTCTTCTTTTTTCCATTTACGTGCTATTACGGTTTTAGCCACTGTAGTCATTTGGTACAAAAATTCCATCTCTTTTTGTTTTAATTTTTCAAATGTATGGGAGAATAATACTGTCTTTATATCAAGATTTATTCTTATACCTGTCACCTTCTGATATATTTCTATTATCTTACCCCAAAATATTTTTATCTTCCAACAACTGTACCAGATATGCTCTAGAGTACCCTTTTCATTCTTACACCTCCAACAGAGTTCAGAGTTCTCTTTATTTATTCTATTCATAAGCACTGGGCTCCTATACCATCTTAATATAATTTTATAATTTTTTTCTTGATACTTAATAGCTATGGGTGTTTTATATGTTCCTTCAAATATCTCTTCCCATTCTTTCTCTGTCAACTCCTGTCCCATTTCTTCCTCCCATTTTCTTATTCCTGCTATTTTTTTAATATCCCCACCAGGGAGTAATAGGTTATATATCTTAGCTAATTTCTTATTTGTTTTGTCTTTATCTATTGCTATTTGTTCAAATATGGTTAATGGTCTATTAATCATTGTCTTTATTGGGTCAATAAATGCCCTCAGTTGCAAATACTGAAACCATTTATTTTTATATTCTTGCCCCGATTCCTGAAATGTTGGTACATTTCCATCACTCAGAAGTTGCCTGTTGCAACTTGGAGTTTACACAAGGCCAACACTGTTCAATACTTGATGGCAGAATTGAGCACAAAAGGGAAGGGAATAGGCTGTTGGTGGGGCTGCCAAATGCTTCAAGCCAGAGCTTAGACACAACCCAAACATCCTACAGTGCAGTGTGGGTACCCCTATTGACTTTCAGTTCTTCCACATTTAGGTGTGCTTGCCAATATAAAAATTCAAGTGATAAGTTTAGATCAGAGGACTCTGCAGTTTTAGAAACCCCCAATGCCTTATTGTACAATGTATATTTTAAAGGATATCGGGGAGAAAAGTGGAGTGAATACATGTATGTTATGGGATGATGGGGGAGGGAGGAGGATGGAATAGACCAGAGTTCCAATTTTTGGGATGTAGCTAGTGATAACAAACATTGTATACTCAGGCTCGGTACCCTCCTGGCCTTACACAGCAAGTTAGGGCTTTGGACAGGTAAAGAACATGTTTTATTGTGTTACAGTCTTGTTTTATTTGTATTTTTATGGTACATTTCGCATCAGTTCCAGTATGATCTCTTTCAATTAAAAGTTTTTCAAAAAAGAAGTCATGCCATCTATATACAGGCAGTCCCCGAGTTACATACATCTGACTTGCATATGACTCATACTTACAAAAGGAGGAAGACAACAGGAGGTCAGAGGAAATCTTTATCACCAATCCTTGTTTCCACGACAACCCAAATTTCTCAAAATCCTAATTTTCCTCCACCGGCTCACCTATATGTTGGTGGAACTGCAGGCAGGTGGGCTTTCTGTACCATATACTCAGGGCCTGCAAGTGCTTAACCAGTTTTTTTGGCGTAAGATATCTATTATTATCTCTGAAATCACTGGAATACTGTGGCACATTAATGCTGCCATAGTGATATTAAATCTAGACACCGATCAATGGCCGAAAGAATATTGTACAATTATTACCTATATTCTTTTGATGGCCAGAACTATGCTTGTCAGACACTGGAAATCCCTCTTAGCACCTAACCCTTCAGAAGTTCTCTCCCTGGTCAGAATTAATTTCTCTTAGGAAAAAGCCCTTGCCATTAGCCTGAACAAATACCCGACATTCGTGAAGGTTTGGCAACCCTGGATAGAGTGGAGTTTGGGTCAAAATAGCAAAACATGACCCAGTGGCACTTTACTAATACTAATATATTGGTTTGTGTTGCAGTTTATAAATTTGAAATGGTCGTGTTGCATAATCTCTATTCCTTTATTTTTTTCTCTTCATTGTATTTACCATGCATCACTTGGTACATATGCTTTTAAGCATCTGCGTATGCTCGATCAATATACTTATTTAAAAATTTTCGATAGAAATCTAATGTTCAAAAAAAGAAAGTGAAATGAAATGTTCTGAACAGGGGCATATACAGCAAAACAAATGTTATGTTATGCTATCCAAAGCGTAAAAATATTTTTTTTGGCTAGACCTACACTTAAAAAAATCAACCTGTTCCAATATACATACAAATTCAGCTTAAGAACAAACCTACAGAACCTGGGGACTGCCTGTATATTGTTTAATGTGCTTATGTATTTAAGAGTATCTGGGTCTAAATTTTTTATTTATTTTTTTGTTCAGATTCCGTATCAGCAGTGCTATGTATTTGATCCAGTGTTTTCCTCATTGGAGATTTCTGTGCTTCAAGAATTGGACTTAAAAGTTATTTTCAAAAATGAGGTAAGCTAATAAAGTGCTACTTATTTCATATAAGAAAGAAATGCTGGCAGAGCAGAATAGAATTTATTTAAAAACAGAATTGCGATTTGCATGGCAACCAATCAGACAAATTACAGACTAACTGACATGAGTTACAGCATGTAGTTGCCATTTTCACAATCTAGTTAAATAAACCCCTAGGGGCTGTAAAAGAGAAAGGCAAAGAAATACAGTACATGGATGTCTGGTAGAGAATATAAATGGGATTCTAAACAAAAAATCTGGTTTTATAATTTACTTCCACCACTGGCAAAGGGAAAACCAAAATGTACAGCATTGCGTCTGGAATAAAAAAAATATATATATATACTGTATACGTGTATATTGACCTCTCAATAGTCTAAAAGATCTACATGCCAGAAGACAAATATTTTGCTACTTTTGTTCGCTATCATACTGATCTGCAGACATTAGTTATAAGTTCCAGCAGAAGCTTTGTGAGCAGAGAAAATTATGTTTTACATTTTCTCTGGATTTGGTAAGTCTGGATCGAGGCTGGAGACTTGAAGACTCCAAATTGGGTGGGATAGAGTCTTTAGTCTTGTGTCCAGGTTTTCCAGAAATTCTGCAGGTTGTGTGTGTGTCCAGGTACACACATTCTTTAAAGGCATATCTGAGCATAGCCTAGAGAAGTAGAGTAGGGGTTGCAGTTACTGCAGCCAGGAGAGAAGTGTGCTCCTGTTTAGGAACTGAAGCAATAGCCTTGAGACAGCACGCCATGTGGGAGAGGTTCCAGGTCAGTGGGCGGCAAGAGTTGGGCCAGCTAAGAGAGCCTAGGAGACCATAGCTGAGACAACAGGGAGAGACAGTCCAAGGGACTAGAGGAAACCGTGGGTCTCAGAGGGGTGACAAAGCCTGGAGTTTCAGGAGAACCCCTTCCTAGAGGCCAGGAGTGGGCCTGTACAGCATGGTACTACAACCAGTGCCGAGTAAGGCTTATGAGCCAGGTGGCATGGCATTTTTCATTAATTGTGTTTCTACTGGAGAGGAACCCCTGTGGGGGGCAATCCATGTGTGTATGAACTTTTATTTTGTTATCTTTGATAAAAGTAGGCTACCACACCCTAAAACTGAAGTTCCTGTTGGCTGTGAACTCACTGAAAATGCATCTACCTGAGCTATGCATCCCCCATATTACATTTGCAATACCTTATTTATTCACTTGCGGATTCCTAAAGCCCCCTGTGCCCAACCTATGGTCAGAGGGCCACGTGCGACCCTTTGGTACTTGCCTTTTAGCCCTTTGCAGACACTCCAGTAGTGGGTGTTGGAGCATTGATTTGCAAAGGGACTTTAATGACAATGATCTTTAGCGGTTACACGTTACATGTCCTCAGTCTCCTGAATCAGGTTTCCATTCTACATCTCCTGAATCATGTCTCCATTCTCAGACCATCTCTTGTAATATGTCTACAGTCTCTGACAGTCTTCTATAGAATTATATAGGTTGAATATTATGTGTACCCCTTTCAGGGGCCGCAGTAGATGCCCTTTTGTCCATAAAAGTTGACAACCACTGATATAGGCAGTAACATTTTATTGAGCCTGTTTAATAAGATCATGAGCAATACAGAAAGTGCAGTTACTCAAAGCCAATAATATAAATGAAATTGTGCTTTTCATATGGGCTTCTGTGTTTTGCACATTGTCACTGTTCTTTTTGAAATTTTGCTTTATGTACTGACATACCTTCTGAGACCCAGTCTATCTGGACAGTAGGGTCACCTGCTTACTTAGTACCGTCCATAAGCAGCTCAACTCTTCAAGAAATTTAATCCAATGGAATTTTATTTTCGATAACTGCAGTACACAGGATGTTTTTTCCAGTGTTTTTGAAGTGCAAAAAGACAATAGCAAAGACTAAGCCCTGTGTCTGCAAATAACTAACACTCACTGTGGGAACATGCTAGAAATAGAGAAGGTCTAGCTAGGATTGAACTAACTATCACTAAACAGAAAGAGAGGACAGGACTAGAAACCAAGTCGCATATTAAACAATTTGTAGTGGCTTTAAACCCCTACTAGATGTCAGCACACCACAGTGCAATGGTGTCCTGATGCAGTTCAATACAACACAGAAAATAAAAGTGGGACAAAACAGTCATCATTGCCTTTTATTTTGTTTTACTGAACAAACACCCCAGTTCCATTGTGAATTTCACAGTTATTTACTAATGCTTTGTAAATCTACAGTGCCTTGAAAAAATTTCATACCCCTTGAAATTTTACACATTTTATCACGTTATAATCAAAAACGTAAATATAATTTATTGGGATTTTATGTGGTAGACTAACACAATGTGGCACATAATTGTAAAGTGGAAGGAAAATTATAAATGATTTTTACATTTTTTTTACAAATAAATATGTGAAAAGTGTGGCGTGCATTTGTATCCACCCCCCCGAGTCAAACATTGGTAGAGCCACCTTTCACTGCAATTACAGATGCAAGTCTTTTTGGGGATGTCTCTACCAGCTTTGCACATCTAGAGAGTGTCATTTTTACCCATTCTTCTTTGCAAAGTAGTTCAAGCTCTGTCAGATTGGATGGAGAGCGTCTGTGAACAGCAATTTTTAAGTCTTGAAACAAATTCTCAATTGGATTTAGGTCTGGACTTTGACTGGGCCATTCTAAAGCCCCATACACACGCTATTAGATTTTCTGAAGATGTGTTTCTTCAGATTTACCAAAATCATGTACAGTAGTGCAGGAGCCTGCCTGAGTGCTTACAAATTGAAACGCTCAAGATTTGGCCTCCTATTTTATGGTTTTGGCAAATCTGAAGACAAAAATATGCAGAAAATCTAATGGTGTGCATGGGGTCTAACACATGAATATGCTTTGATCTAAACCATTCCATTGTAGCTCTGGCTGTATGTTTAGGGTCCTTGTCCTGCTGGAAGGTGAACCTCCATCCCACTCTCAAGTCTTTTGCAGACTCTAACAGGTTTTCTTTTAAGATTGCCCTGTATTTGGCTCCATCCATCTTCCCATCAACTCCGACCAACTTCCCTATCCCTGGTGAAGAAAAGCATCCCCACAACATGATGCTGCCACCACCATATTTCACAGTGGCGATGATGTGTTCAGGGTGATGTGCAGTGCGAGTTTTCCGCCACACATTTTAGCGTTTTGCTTTTAGGCCGAAAAGTTCAATTTTGGTCTCATCTGACCGGAGCACCTTCTTCTACATATTTGCTGTGTCCCCCACATGGCTTTTCACAGACTGTAATTTTGACTTATTTTCTTATGGCTTTCTTTCACCGACGGCTTTCTTCTTGCCACTCTTCCAAAAAAGGGCAGATTTGTAGAGTGCACGACTAATAGTTGTCCTGTGGATAGATTCTCCCATTTGAGCTGTGGATCTCCTCCAGAGTTACCATGGGCCTCTTGGCTGCTTCTCTGATTAATGCTCTCCTTGCTCGGCCTGTCAGTTTAGGTGGGCAGACATGTCTTGGTAGGTTTGCAGTTGTGCCATACGCTTTCCGTTTTCGGATGATAGATTAAACAGTGCTTCGTGAGTTGTTCAAAGATTTGGATTTTTTTTTTT
Source organism: Lithobates pipiens (assembly GCF_037356315.1). Lineage (NCBI taxonomy): Eukaryota > Metazoa > Chordata > Amphibia > Anura > Ranidae > Lithobates > Lithobates pipiens. The sequence goes on from NW_027507790.1 coordinate 22,674,825, forward strand.
ATAACCTAACCCTGCTTTAAACTTCTCCACAACTTTATCCCTGAGCTGTCTGGTGTGTTCCTTGGCCTTCATGATGCTGTTTGTTCACTAAGGTTCTCTAACAAACCTCTGAGGGCTTCACAGAACAGCTGCATTTATACTGAGATTACATTACATACAGATGGACTCTATTTACTATATCTATTTACTAATACTTCTGAAGGCAATTTGTTCCACTAGATTTTTGTTAGGGGTATCAGAGTAAAGGAGGCTGAATACAAATGCATGCCACACTTTTCTGATATTTTTTTATTTATATGAAAACCATTTATCATTTTCCTTCCACTTCACAATTATGTGCCACTTTGTGTTGGTCTATCACATAAAATCCCAATAAAATACATTTTAAGTTTTTTGGTTGTAACATGACAAAATGTGAAGGCACTGTATAGAGAGTTACCAAGAGATGCTACAGAAGGTTCTTTTATCATTCTAGGAAGGAAAGCGTGGTGTGCAGAAGCCCACAGTGTTCTACATGCTACATTGTGGCAAGGCTCTTTACAATAACTTGCTGTGGAAGAACTGGTCATTGGAAGCTTTGTCACAAATAATTATCATTGGCAACAGTTTCAGAGGGATTGAAGAACGGTAAGCGATATACCCCTGATGACGTGGCTTTAAAGACCTTTGTGATTTGAGATTTGACAGTGTTTAGACAGCTGAATACCCAGAACATATCACCTCTGTCTAGTGAGCTGCCCTATAAACAGCGCCAAAGCAGCAAGGAGCATAATCAAGCTCTGGTAGTTCTCAGTACAAGGATTTTGGTGCTAAAAAGGTAAGTGAGAAATGATGGCCCTGATTATAGCCTTAAAGCAGTATTTAACCCAAAACCAAAAATTGGATAGTTTGCATGAATAACTAAAAGCTGATCCTTTTATTTATTTTTTGTGTGTGTTTAATCTTTGTATTGCTTTTAAAGGTGATAATTTTAATCACTCCTGGCAGTGTTAAGTGGTTTGCCTCATCCATGTAAACTGGTAAATTTTGCCAGAAGGTTTGTGCTGTGAAAAACAACAGACTTACTGGCTGGATGACCAGATGAAAATAGAAGAAAATAACCCTAAAAGGGAAACGAATACAGCCACCATAATGGCTAATCTAATGCCCTGTACACACAACCAGTTTTCCCATTAGAATAAACTCTGAAGGTTTTTTCAACGGAATTCTGCTGAAGCTGCCTTGTGTACACACGATCACACCAAATTCCAATCGTTAAGAACGCGGTGACATACAATACGACGGGACTAGAAAAAGGAAGTTCAATAGCCAGTAGCCAATAGCTTCCGTCTCGTACTTGCTTCAGAGAATGAGTCGTTTTTGGTACGTCGGAACAGCATACAGACGAGCGTTTTTTTCCGATAGGAATTGGTTCCGTCGGAAAAATATAGAACATGTTCTCTTTCTAGGTCCGTCTGAATTTTCAACGTAAAAAGTCCGATGGGGCATACACACGATCGGAATATACGATGAAAAGCTCCCGTCTGACTTTTTCTGTCGGAAATTCCACTCGTGTGTACATGGCATAAGAATTGGTGGTAAGCTGAAATATAATAAATGTTTGATTTTGGGTTTAATAGCGTTTTATTGTGAACCTGTGCCCATATCATGCACTGTAAGAATTGACATATACAGAACAAGCAGTAAAAGCACATTTAAACAGGACCTCATTTATTTATGTATCTAGGTGCATTGTGAATGAATTCATTTTCAAAATTTCACAATACATTGTTTTTTTTTGTTTTTTTTAATTTAATTTATTTTTGAGTACAGAATATTAGCATGTTGTCAGTTACAAAAGTAAACAACCAGGCAGGTGTTTCTAAGTTAGACACTAACTGAAACTGTCAATGCCAAAACCTTTCCTTACACCTTGCCCCTACTGGGCCTATAGCCACAGGAACTTTGCCCCCTCATTCACCCAATTATGTTATTCTTTTCCCCTGCCTCTACACACCTACTTCACCCCCTCTTCCTCTCCTAAACATGATGGACTTGCAGGGTCCCACCTGTAATTATAATACAAATCTCAAGTTTTTGATGTGACCCCTGAAAAAGAACACCTTCACATTAAAAGTACATGTAATGACCAGGGATGACCCTTTATGCTTGCTAGGAATGTGTAAATAGTTTATTGTCCATAGTCTGGTCACAGATGCATGTTAAAAGAGAAGAATGTTTTTTTTTCGATAATCATACTTACCTAGGTGGATGGAGCATCAGACCGATGCTGCAGCTGTCCCCCACCATCTCTGCACTGAGAATCGAGCCAATGAACACTCTCTCTGCTCTCACCTCCCCGAGCGGAGAGCTGCTGACTGCCAGTCAGCAGCTCTCCTGCTCTGCTCCTCCATGCTCATTGGAGCGCTGAGCTGTTGAGGGGTGGGGAGCGGCCATCTCAGTGGCTCACTGAGAGACTACCATCAGTCCAGGTAGCTGGCGGATCCAGACTTCATAGCCAGGATGCCGCACTGCCTCGACTGATTGCAGTGACGTCAGTGGATAGCAGACTTCAGACTGCTCATAGCTCAAAATGGGTCACAGGAGTGCAAAACAGATTGCACTCCTGTGACCCTTAGGAGAAGCTCAGCCTAAAAAGCTCAGTCTGGACTTTTCCTTTAAGCTGACCATTAAATGTACCCCCGCCATCACCTAACCAATAAAACCTATAAAGAAAAAAAAAATCTCCTACTCCCTCTTGCCTAACCCTTACTGTCACCCTAAACTTAAAGCATATCTGAACAAAAAAACAAAAATGTAATATGTTGCATCTTTCCAGTTCCTGGATTAGGTGGCTGCATTTGTTTTCTTTTATTCAGGCAATTCACAAAATTGTATCCTATGAGACTAAATTAACACAAAAAGGATTTATCAGACATCAGAACTATTGGGACTCTTCTGTGTCAGCGTCTATGAGCAAAGAAACACTAATGCACACATATGTATGTGTTAGCTACAAAATAGACTAAGGGCTCGTTCACATGTGAGGTTGGGGGTGGTAAAATCTTTTTACTGCCCCCCAACTGCTACCCCCTTTAGTTACAGAGGCAGTAGCCAAGAGTGTACATATGCCATGGCTGTGATGCTTTGCAGCATTAGCAGGAATTATACTCCCTGTTGCTTCCAGCAGGCGTAGCATCCACCTAATGCAAACTATTCTATTGAATAGGGCTGCCCTGCAACCACATGCAATGCACACAGTTGTGGCGTTCTACTGCGGGGTTCAGAGAGTTAAAGCAGGTGGGGAGGAAATTATACAATGGAGGAAATTCTTCACTGCCTGTCAAATGCTCTCTGAAGAGCGATCTGAATGCGGATCACATCTCGGAGATCAAAAGACATGAACAAGCCCTAAAAAAAATTACCGTAATTCAACTTTTGATTTTCTAGACTTTAGCTTATAGGTTGTTTCCTTCGTATGCTCTGTATAATGTTGTAGAATACTTACATTTGTAAAATATTTTATTTTTTAGATTGCTATCCAGAGTTTTGCAAAGAGACTATACTTACATCTTTAAGGTAGGATTTATTTTTAATTTAAGGTTTTGTTTGCAACAGATGAGTTACCCCCCAGGGTTTATCAAACTTTCCTGGGCCACATTAGTAGAAGAGGAATTGTCTTGGGCCACAAATAAAATACACCAACTATAAGGACAGCTAATGAGTAGTGTTGGGCTGACCCCCCCCCCCCCCCTCCCATTTTGAAGGCTTATATGCAAGTTATTGGCCTTAGAAACAGTATGGGGGCCCGGGTACTGCTCTGGGTGACATGTATCCATGCAAAAAATGCTTTTTTTAAAAGGACTTTTTTTTGTAATGTTTAAAGTGAAACAATACAAATAAAAAAATTCTTAAAATATAGTGCCGGGGAGGTCCCCTTAATCTTCCTGTAAATTGGCCCATCTGTACCGTGTATAGAACCTGCTCCAGCAAAACTGACATTTATAAAGAAGTAAAAAATTACATTTAATTTTTCCGGCAATGCAATACTATTGCCGGCAATAGAAAAATGTAAAAATAAATGCATGGGGGTGCCCCCCCCCCAACCCAAACTGGCTCTGGTGTGGATTTTAAGGGGAAAAATTATCATTTTTTTTACATTTATTTGGGCGTAGGGTTCTCCTTAAAATCCATACCAGGCCCTTTGGGTCTGGTATGGGTTTTAATGTTTTTTTTTATTTTGGCGTGGGGTCCCCCCCAAAATCCATACAAGACCTTTATCCGAGCATGCCTTCTAGAAAAGGGGGGGATGAGCGATGCTCCCCCTGCCAGGCAGCATACTTGGATAAGGGTCTCACGCCATTTTTTTATTTTTTTTATTTGCCCATTTATTAATTTTTTAGCATTTTTTTTTATTGCTTGCAATGTATTTTTTTCATTAATCTGTCAGAAGGGAAGCCCGATGACAGCTGATGACTCATCCATTGTTAAGGCCAGACCTGCTCCTTAACAACCAGCTATTCACTGTGCCCTTATTGGCCAATCATACATAGTAGCCCATGATGCTTTACCTTTGCAGGGAAATAAAGAGGAAGTAAAACCCACCAGGGTTTACTTCCTCTTTAAGGCTGAACCCCAAGCATATATAAAAGACATAAATGAACACAGCTCTGCATGCAGTGATGCAGAATTTTTTTAATACGAGAAATGTAAGCACCTTTGTTTTAATTAGTATAAGCCTCTTACAGTCCCTTTAGAATACAGCTCATATTTAGAGAAGTGGCACAAGCACTAACATGGAGCATGCTGATAGGAATAGAGAGCAGAGTGTGAGAGATAAGCTCATCAGACAGCTGCTTTCACTTTCACTGTCCAGTCAATGGCTAAGTGTTACTAAAATGCAGCAGAGAAAAATCAGGTCAACTGCAGTGCCAGATGGGGCTCTGCTGTGTGGCAGAGCCGTGTAAATCTCAGAACTGGAAAAAATTTGAATTCAAATAATTTTTCCCTGTATGTATTTAGTGGTGCCTGGATTTCAGCTTTAAGTAACAGGTACTATGATGCTACAATGGCCTAGAATTTTTATTTTATTTTTTATTTCAAAAAGGGAAGACCAGCATATTTGTAAGTTAAAACTGTTTGCAGATTCAGGATATTTTATTAATCCTAAGGGAAGTTATTTTGTTAAAGTTTAAATGGATAATGCTAAGATGGTAGTACCTGGTGCTGTATATTTGCTTAGGCCGCGTACACACGCGCGGACTGTTTGCCCAACCTTGTTCGTCAAACAGTTTCATCAAACAGTCCGCTCAAAATTTGCATGAGCGGACTTGCCCACACACGAGCGGACTGTTTGAGCGAGCTGTTTGCCAAACAGTTCGCTCAACTTTTGAAATGAACGGACTCGCCCACGTAAGGAGGAGGCAAATCCGCCCATTTCGAGCGCGTGTACAGGTAGGCGGGGCCCGCGAAGGAGACGTCGCGGGCTCCGCCGCCTGGAATGGGCTTAAAGGGGAACCCCAACGCCGAAAAAAATCGGCTTGGGGGTTCCCCCAAAGTCCACACCAGACCCTTGTCCGAGCACGCTACCCGGCCGGCCAGGAAAGGGGGGCGAGCGAGCGCGCCCCCCCTCCTGAGCCGTACCAGGCCGCGTGCCCTCAACATGGGGGGTGCCTTGGGGAAGGGGGGGCCGCGCGGCCCCCCCACCCCAAAGCACCTTGTCCCCATGTTGATGAGGACAAGGGCCTCTTCCCGACAACCCTGGCCGTTGGTTGTCGGGGTCTGCGGGCGGGGGGCTTATCGGAATCCGGGAGCCCCCTTTAAGAAGGGGGCCCCCGGATACCGGCCCCCCACCCTATGTGAATGAGTATGGGGTACAATGTACCCCTACCCATTCACCTGTGAAATAAAGTACAAAAAAAAAACACAACACAGGGGAAAAAATATTTTATTGCACAGCTCCGGGGGTCTTCCGTCTTCGGGGGTCTTCTCGCCGGACTCCTCCGCTATCTGTGTGTAGCTCTTTTACTAGCGGAGGAGTCCGGCTTTCTTCCTCCCCGCCGCCGGCCTCTTCTCCCGACTTCGGGGGTCTTGTCCCCCTCTTCGGTTCTTCTGCCTGGCCACCGCGCCTTCTTCTAGCTCTTTTACAGGCGGTGGCCCGGTCTTCTGTCGCCGCTGCCTTCCGTTCTTCTGTCGCCGCCTTCGGTTCTTCTGCCGGGCCACCGCGCCTTCTTGTAGCTCTTTTACAGGCGGTGGCCCGGTCTTCTGTCGCCGCTGTCGCCGCCGACTTCCGTTCGTGTTCTTCTTCTTGTTCTTCTTGTTCTTCTCCAGGAGATGTTGACACGTCGCTCCCTCCGGCCGGAATGCCAGAGCCGCGCTGTGCGGTCACTTATATAGTGACAATGGGGCGGGGTCACCATATAAGTGACCCCGCCCCATTGTCACTATATAAGTGACCGCACAGCGCGGCTCTGTTATTCCGGCCGGAGGGAGCGACGTGTCAACATCTCCTGGAGAAGAACAAGAAGAACAAGAAGAAGAACACGAACGGAAGTCGGCGGCGACAGCGGCGACAGAAGACCGGGCCACCGCCTGTAAAAGAGCTACAAGAAGGCGCGGTGGCCCGGCAGAAGAACCGAAGGCGGCGACAGAAGAACGGAAGGCAGCGGCGACAGAAGACCGGGCCACCGCCTGTAAAAGAGCTACAAGAAGGCGCGGTGGCCCGGCAGAAGAACCGAAGAGGGGGACAAGACCCCCGAAGTCGGGAGAAGAGGCCGGCGGCGGGGAGGAAGAAAGCCGGACTCCTCCGCTAGTAAAAGAGCTACACACAGATAGCGGAGGAGTCCGGCGAGAAGACCCCCGAAGACGGAAGACCCCCGGAGCTGTGCAATAAAATATTTTTTCCCCTGTGTTGTGTTTTTTTTTTGTACTTTATTTCACAGGTGAATGGGTAGGGGTACATTGTACCCCATACTCATTCACATAGGGTGGGGGGCCGGTATCCGGGGGCCCCCTTCTTAAAGGGGGCTCCCGGATTCCGATAAGCCCCCCGCCCGCAGACCCCGACAACCAACGGCCAGGGTTGTCGGGAAGAGGCCCTTGTCCTCATCAACATGGGGACAAGGTGCTTTGGGGTGGGGGGGCCGCGCGGCCCCCCCTTCCCCAAGGCACCCCCCATGTTGAGGGCACGCGGCCTGGTACGGCTCAGGAGGGGGGGGCGCGCTCGCTCGCCCCCCTTTCCTGGCCGGCCGGGTAGCGTGCTCGGACAAGGGTCTGGTGTGGACTTTGGGGGAACCCCCACGCCGATTTTTTTCGGCGTTGGGGTTCCCCTTTAAGCCCATTCCAGGCGGCGGAGCCCGCGACGTCTCCTTCGCGGGCCCCGCCTACCTGTACACGCGCTCGAAATGGGCGGACTTTCCGAGCGGGAACAGTCCGCTCATTTCGAAAGTACAGCGGACAGGCCCACACACGGGCGGACTGTTCGCTCAAACACAGTTTCAGCGGACAGTTTTTCGGAATTTCCGAAAGACTTTGTCCGTCCAACTGTCCGCTGAAACTGTCCGCTGAAAGCCCACACACGAGCGGACTGTCCGCCCAAACACTGTTCAGCGGACAAGGTTGGGCGAACAGTCCGCCCGTGTGTACGCGGCCTTAGTTAAAACCAAAGTGTACTATAATTTATCATCTTTCATTTCACTGCAGAGTTTACAAGCCGTAGAAGAAACCCAGTTTCCAGAGTGTCCGAAGTACAGCGATATCTTTAATGACACATCCATACATAGCTTTCCTCTTACCAAACTAGAAACCTTTCCTAAAGATCTATGGCAGCTTCTGGAGGAACCCCAGTACGAAGAGTGTGATGACCTGGAGATCATCCGAAGTCTTACAATATAGTACTGAAATGAAAAGTAGTCCTCCAACTAGGACGGCTCATAAAGTTGCACATCTTCAGTAATATGACAACTTTGCTAAGTGCCCGTAGTGCTACAGACTGGAAATACATGGGTTTATCTAGGACTGCACAGGATTGTGTTGGTTTGCTGTCAGGTATGGGCAAATAAACTAGGACTGTGCGTGGCTGAAACCAAACAGATTCATACAAATTATGTTGGGGTGTAGCATAGGTGTCTGGGTCCCTGATGAACTGGACAAATTTCAATCCATGTATGGTCAGCTTTAAAGTGGAACTAAACCTAATGTGTAAAAAACTGCATGCAGGCAGCTTTCTTGCAGAAAAGACATGCAATAAACACTGACCTGTCTGTTTCCTCCCCCGGATGTAGCCTGGGGAGAAGATTACAGTGGCTGGTGAGAGATGTAATCACTGCATCTCTAAAAGGTGGAGGTATTTTGGGTTATTTAGTTCTTAAGCTGGCCATACAAGGCTCGGGTGGCCCTGTTGACACCAACAAGCTAGATGGAAATGTATCAGCTGTACAGTGACTGCATCCTGTTAGACACCACTGTTCAGGTATTCAGACTGTTTGACATAGATGGAGGAAAATATTGAATTTATTCCTTTCAGTCAGCAAAAAAGAAATCTATGTGTGTACAACTGCTGACTTTATCTCCAAAATGTGTCCTCTTGTTCACAGCAACTATGCAGGGATTTAGGTTTTACCTTCTAAACAGCACTAGAAAAATTAAACATGCCATTGGATTTTATACTGTGAGCAACAACTCCACCTTTTTGCTCCAGTCTTCAGTGCCAGAGTAGGCACCAGCCTATGGGCCCCATGCTTAAGGGCCCTGTGACAATGATTTGACCTTGAAAGAAAATTACAATGAAGCTTTCTTAAATTGTTTACAAAAGATAGAAAACATAAATCAACTCAGAAAACTTTACATTAAAGACTTTATAGAGAAAATACTGTAATAACGTAATGTACCCAATAACAACTTAAAGTACATAAACTATAAACATCAGGTTCACTTTCCAGTTTGTCTCATCTTCTTTCAGCTGGCAGTTTGCAAAAAAAAATTAGGTGCAATCTACGTATGTGTAATGTACGGTAGTGATGGTCATCTTAATACAGTATCTGAAAAAAAGGAGTACACTCCTCACATTTTTATAAATATTTTATTATATATTTTCATGTGACAACATTGAAGAAATTACACTTTCCTACAATGTAATGTAGTGAATGTACAGCTTATATAACAGTGTACATTTGCTGTCCCCTCAAAATAACTCAACACACAGCCATTAATGTCTAAACCGCTGGCAACAAAAGTGAGTACACCCCTAAGTGAAAATGTCCAAATTGGGCCCAAAGTGTCAATATTTTGTGTGGCCACCATTATTTTCCAGCACTGCTTTAACCCTCTTGGGCATGGAGTTCCCTAGAGCTTCACAGGTTGCCACTGGAGTCCTCTTCCACTCCTCCATGAGGACATCACAGAGCTGGTGGATGTTAGAGACCTTGCGCTGCTTCACCTTCCGTTGGAGGACGCCCCACAGATTCTCAATAGGGGTGAGGTCTGGAGACATGCTTGGCCAGTCCATCACCTCAGCTCCTTTATCAAGGCAGTGGTTGTCTTGGAGGTGTGTTTGTGGTCGATATCATGTTGGAATACTGCCCTGCGGCCCAGTCTCCGGAGGGAGGGGATCATGCTCTGCTTCAGTATGTCACAGTACATGTTGGCATTCATGGTTCCCTCACTGAACTGTAGCTCCCCAGTGCTGGCAGCACTCATGTAGCCCCAGACCATGAGACTCCTACCACCATGCTTGACTGTAGGCAAGACACACTTGTCTTTGTACTCCTCACCTGGTTGCTGCCACACACGCTTGACACCATCTGAACCAAATAAGTTTATCTTGGTCTCATCAGACCACAGGACATGGTTCCAGTAATCCATGTCCTTAGTCTGCTTGTCTTCAGCAAACTGTTTGCGGGCTTTCTTGTGCATCATCTTTAGAAGAGGCTTCCTTCTGGGATGACAGCCATGCAAACCAATGTGATGCAGTGTGCAGTGTATGGTCTGAGCACTAACAGGCTGACCCCCACCCCTTTAACCTCTGCAGCAATCATATGTCTATTTCCCAAAGATAAACTCTGGACGCTGAGCATGTGCATTCAACTTCTTTGGTCGACTATGGCGAGACCTGCTTTGAGGGGAACCTGTCCTGTTAAACCGCTGTATGGTCTTGGCCACCGTGCTGCAGCTCAGTTTCAGGGTCTTGGCAATCTTCTTAGTCTAGGCCAGGGGTAATGAATTAAAATTCAAGGAGGTCCGGTCGCCAAAATTTTCTTTGGGCCGAGGTCCGAATCTCAAGTCTGTGCTATGACTCAGAAAGATTGTAGTCACTGTATATCTATCAAAAACATGAGAAATGTACAATTTCCTTAGCATTTCGACAATATTTATTGTCAAGTTTCAGTTACAATATTAAACATGTGGACAGTTGGAACTAGGATAGCTTTACATTTGCTCTTGTCTTTGTAAGGAAAACAAACAACTATTTTTAATAAAAAAAATCTGGAAGCAAATCCATAACTCTTTAATAAAACATAAAAAGCACATCCATTTTTCAAGTAAAAGAAATAAGCACCTTCTGACTTTATTTCAATTTTTTAACACCCAAAAAACTTTCCTGTCTAGTGAGAAAAATGGGATTTTGATTCTCCTGCCATTAGTTTGAATCTTGGCTTAAATCAGTGTTTCTCAAATCCAGTCCTCAGGCCCCCCCCAACAGGTCATGTTTTCAGGTTTTCCATTATTTTTCACAGGTGATTTGATCAGTTTCACTGCCTTAGCAATTACCACAGCCGTTTCATCTGAGGGAAATCCTGAAAACATGACCTGTTGGGGGGGCCTGAGGACTGGATTTGAGAAACACTGACTTAAATTGAGTTACTGCCATTCTCATGCACATATGTAGGTGCTCATTGGTGAGCCTGGAACGATACTTTGTTTTAATAATGTTCATAGTAGAGAAAGCTGACTCACAGCTGTACGTAGATCCAAACATGGTCAAGGTGTGTAGTGCTACCTTGATTAGACAAGGGAAATCAGTCTCAGGCACAGTCTGTAGCCAGAAGTTAGCCGGATCAGTTCCTCCAAAGTGCTCTCTTAGTGCGACGTTTGTTTGCAGGCCAATCATTTCTGTCTGTAGAGATCCCTCATGTGCCCACTTGAAGATCTGCATCACCTCCTTTGAAAACACTCTGACATCTTTAATGAGGATTGGATTGTGAATGAACAGGAGGATCTGATGTCTAAGACTGAAGCTATCAAACCTTTTACTGAAGTTTCCAATGAGTTCATTTATGAAGTCAACAAAAGGAGAAACATCTCTCTTTCCTTGAATCTGTTCTTTCACCTTTGTGAAATGCAAGCACTCTCCTTGCAGATCTTCCTTGAACAAATCCAGTTTTCTCTGGAAGGAGCGGACAGCGGTCATCAAATCACAGATGGAATTGTTCTTGCCTTGGAGCTTTACATTGAGTTCATTAAGGTGTGATGTTATGTCCACTAGGAAAGCGATATTATCCATTGTGCTCTCATCTTGTAAAAACAGTCAAAACTGTATTGCTTTCTGACTTTTGAGTTGCACTAAGAAAGCTGCTACTTCAGTTCGAATGGACCAAAAGCGTTCCAATACATTGCCTTTACTTAGCCATCTAACATTGTTGTGAAGTAAAAGGTCATTTGCATTTGCCTCAACTTCTTTAAGAAACTCTCTTAGTAAACGATGTTGATGGGATGAGGATACCCTGAGGAAGTTGATGAGTTTCATCATTGTGTCCATGATTTCTGCAAACTTGTCCGATAGAATGGCACACAGGACAGTCTGGTGAATAATGCAGTGGTAAGAAATAAGGTCAGGGTTGTCCTCTTTCATTCGTGCCACAGCTCCTCTCTCCTTTCCTACCATGGCAGGGGCACCATCTGTGGTAACCGAGACCACTTTTTTCAGATCGATCTTCCTCTTTCTCAGAATCTCCTTAATGGCCTCATATGTCTTGTCCTCTTGTGTGCGTCTCAAGTGGTGTTACGCCTAACAGGTCCTCACAAAGTTCTTTTGTTTCTTTGTGAAAAAATCTTACATACACCAAAAGCTGGGCATTATCAGTTATATCCGTTGATTCATCAATGGCTAAAGAAATGCATACTGCACTCTGAATCGCTGCATCAAGTTGTCCCAAAACATCCTCTGTTAATATTTCAGTCTTTTTTGTTGCCGTTGACGCTGACAGTGGGATCTGGTTGATTTTTCCACACAGCTCATCTTTTTGTTTACCCTCAAGTAAAGTTTCAGCAACAGCATTCAAACACTCCTTTACAAATGTACCATCGGTAAATGGTCTTTTGTGTTGCCCCAAAATCCATGCTACTTTAAGTGAACATTCATTTGCACGCTGCTGGGCTGTAAATGAATGTGAGAGGACTTTGGTAGATCTGTCATACTGGGCTTTCAGTTCCGTTATTTTACGTGCCCTCACCTCGGAATGCTGTGGATATGTTTGCGCAAACGAACTGTGTTTTGTTTCGTAGTGACGCTTCACATTGCTACTTTTTATTAACGCCACGATTTCACAACAAATGAGACAAACTGGTTTTAAACTTCCCACAGGAAGAATGAACATATATTGGTCTGTCCATTCATCTTTGAAGACTCGGTTTTCAGTGTCTACCTTCCTTTTCTTGGCACAAGCCATGCTCTCGGTCGCTTTTGCTACGGTTTCCTCCACACACTTTGGTAATATTCTGTAAATGTCCCCATTAGTTTTCCCCCTTACATCAGTTGCCCCTATTAGAGTAATTCATTACATTGGGTGCCCCATCAGACTACCCCCAAAAATAAGTTGCCAAAGGCAGACTACTCTCTTACATCAGGTATTCTTGTCAGAGTGCCCACTTACATCAGGTTTCTGCAATGGAAAGCCCCCTTGCAGCTGGTGTCTCCCATCAGTGTGCCCCCTTATACAATTTGTCACCATCAGAGTGCCCCATTATATAAAGGTGCCCTCTTACATAGGGTGTCCACATCAGCGTGCCCCCTTACATTAGATGTCACCATAAGTGTGCCTCCTTACATCAGGTGTCCCCACCAGATCAGATGTGCCCATCAGAGTGCACTTTAAATTAGGTGTGTTCTTCACAGTGCCCCTTTACATCAATTGTCCCCATCACCGTGCTCTTACATCAGGTGTCCCCATCACAGTGCCCCTTTACATCAGGTGCCCCATCACAGTGCCCCTTTACATCAGTCATTCCCATCACAGTGCCCCTTTACATCAGATGTCCCCATCACAGTGCTTCTTTAAATCAGGAGTCCCCATCACAGTGTCCCTTTACATCGGGTGTCCCCATCACAGTGCCCGTTTACATCGGGTGTCCCCATCACAGTGCCCCTTTACATCGGGTGTCCCCATCACAGTGCCCCTTTACATCGGGTGTCCCCATCACAGTGCCCCTTTACATCAGACCTTCCTGTCAGTGTCCCCATACATCAGATGTCCCCATCAGGGTGTCCCTTAACATAAAATAAGGGTCACGCTGATGGGTAAATTTTATGTTAAGGGTCACGCTGATGGGCACATTTTATATTAAGGGTCACTCTGATGGACACAACAAAATGTGCCCCTTATCTTAAAATTTGCCCATCAAAGTGCCCCTTTAATATAAAATGTACCCATCAGTGTTGCTCTTAAAATAAAATGTGCCCATGAGTGTGCCCCTTTACATCAGGTGTCCCCATCACAGTGCCCATTTACATCAGGTGTCCCCATCACAGTGCCCCCTTACATCTGGTGCCCCCATCACAGTGCATCTTTAAATCGGTGCCCCTTTACATCAGACATTCCTGTCAGTGTCCTCTTACATCAGATGTCCCCATCAGAGTCCCCCTTAACATAAAATGTGCACATCAGGGTGTCCCTTAACATAAAATAAGGGTCATGCTGATGGGCACATTTTATATTAAGGGGCACTCTGATGGACAACAAAATGTGCCCCTTAACTTAAAATTTGCCCATCAGAGTGCCCCTTTTAATATAAAATGTACCCATCAGTGTTGCTCTTAAAATAAAATATGCCCATCAGCGTGCCCCTTAACATGAAATAAGGGTCACATTGATGGGCGCCTATTATGTTAGGAGGCACTCTGATGGACAAATTTTATTTTAAGGGGCATGCTGGTGGGTATATTTTTAATGTGCACATCAATGGGCATATTTTGTAGGGTACATTTTGTTGTGCCCCTCAGCGTGCCCCTTAACAAAATATGCCCATCGAAGTGCCCATTAAAAATATACCCATCAGCGTGCCCGGTAAAATTAAATTTATCCATCAGAGTACCCCTTAACATAAAAGGTGCTCATCAGCGTGACCCTTATTTTATGCTAAAGGGCATTCTGATGGACACATTTTATTTTAAGGGGCATGCTGATGGGTATATTTGTAATTTGCACAATGTTGGGCTTTTTTTGTAAGGGGCATGCTGATGGGTATATTTTTAAGTGCACACTGATGGGCATATTTTGTTAAGGTGCACCTTAACAAAACATGCAAATCAGCGTGCACATAAAAAATATACCCATCAGCATGCCCCTTATAAAAAAAAGCCCAGCATTGTGCAAATTACAAATATACCTATCAGTGTGCCACTTAAAATATGCCCAACAGTGTGCATGATCACTAATGTGCCCACATACCTCAACTGCAGGAGGAAGGGCACAACTGAAGCTGCCTCAAGGAGTCGGAGAGCCGGGAATCGGGAACCGTGGGCAGCATGGGGGGCGGGGCGCGCACGTGACGTCACACCCCCTACTGCCTGTGAGCGGGAGTGTCTTCAGCTCCGAGAGACGCGGCCAGGAGCGGGGGGGGGGGGCGCATGCACACAGCGTCACTGGTTTCTAGGGAAACCCGCGGTCCCAGCAAACCAGTGATTGCTGTAATTTACTATGCAGGCGGCATAGCGGTCCGGGCAGAAGCCCCGCTCGGTACGGACTCGGACTGTGGGCTGCTATTTAATGACTTTTTTGAAAAGAAAACAAAACACTGCGCTATTCAAATGTGTAAACAATATACAAACAGCAGCTAACACAACATCTAGGTATAAAAATGTGACATACATTTTGTGGAAAAGTGTAGCGCTTGTTTGTTTTTTAGAAAAAATTATAATACAATTAATATAACAAGTGCATATATTAAACAGTGTAGACTAATAAGTCCACCATACACCCTTTACTTGTATGCAATGAACATATAAACAACGAATGTCCAAACAAGTATCCCAAAAAATGAGAAGTGAAAAAAGTGAAAATATGAAAACAAGTGGAAAGAAAAAGTCTCCGAAGTTTCTGTGTATGACACGATGAAGTGTAAATGATCCTACACCTTCTCCATGAAACGACCATGCAATTACCATGTGAGCCCTCCACCAAACGAAATGGAGGCTTACCAGACTTAATGGATCCTACTCAAATTTATATTTGGAGGATCATATAAGCTTGTAGATATATATAAACTCTTTCGATGTTGCACTTTTCTGGAGGGATTTCTAATGTGGCTATTTCCTTTGCAGAATATCTCCACCCATATGGATCCACAGGGATAATTGAGCATAAATACAAAAAGAAGCAGGGACCACAATAGTGTAATTCAGTTTTTTCCGTTAAAATAATTTAATAAAAAATTATCAAACTCGCGTGTACAAAGAATGTAAGCGCTTTTCAATAAAAATTTCAGGCTGCAATGAAGTCCCGACGCGTTTCGTCATGAACAGACGTCATCTGGGGTACCATGGGGGCATGTCTCCAGACCTCACCCCTATTGAGGATCTGTGGGGCGTCCTCCAACGGAAGGTGAAGGAGCGCAAGGTCTCTAACATCCACCAGCTCCATGATGTCGTCATGGTGGAGTGGAAGAGGACTCTAGTGGCAACCTGTGAAGCTCTGGTGAACTCCATGCCCAAGAGGGTTAAAGCAGTGCTGGAAAATAATGGTGGCCACACAAAATATTGACACTTTGGGCCCAATTTGGACATTTTCACTTAGGGGTGTACTCACTTTTGTTGCCAGCGGTTTAGACATTAATGGCTGTGCGTTGAGTTATTTTGAGGGTACAGAAAATGTACACTGTTATACAAGCTGTACACTCACTACTTTACATTGTAGGAAAGTGTCATTTCTTCATTGTTGTCACATGAAAACATGAGGGGTGTACTCACTTCTGTGAGATACTGTATAGCTGCTGACATACACACTACTTAGTTCAATGTTATCCCACTAGAGCACACCCATGAGAACCCCAAGGTATTGACTGCCTAGGGGCCTCCATAGAGTATTCATGCACTGCTAGTCTTTATAGCTTATCGCAAGATCTTCAAAGAACAAGAATGGAATCCCAAGCTTGTGAAAGTGGTCATTGAGCCTTTAGCTTCTGATGTTTGCAATTATGTGTTAGTGCTAAATTAGGTCATCCATTAGTGGGTATTTACCTATTGCTTAACCCACATGATACTAGTCTGATGGTCACTTTGCTGGTTTTGATTGTGAAACAAAAGTAACAAATATTTACTTGGTTTGTAGTAGAATATATAATATGTAACCTGGAGTGATATAACACATATTGTGCAGGCATGGTCTACCATTATTATCGGGAAGCCAGTCCTGAGCAACAATGTGCAGCAGACATTGGAGCAAATACACATAGAAAATAGCAACAACAAAAAGTCAGGGGGAGATAAGCAGCACCGTCGTGCAAAAAAAAAAAAAAAAAAAAGGGTAAAAAAAAGCAATAAAAGCTGTGTTTTATTAAAATATATATGGCAACTGTTTGATAGACAGTGTTTTAGCAACCTAAATGTCATCCAGGCAGGGCTTACATCTACTTTTTTAAACATTAGGCTTAAACAGGGTATGAAAACCATGTTGTTTGTAAAGACTGTGTCCTAAATAAGAATTGATCCAATATGAAAATATCTAAATAAAGGATAGGTGCACTTTTTGTGAAGATCTCAGAAGAAAGGACTGTTTTTGGATATATGATCCTTGTGAAAAACAAAAAACGAAAAAAACTTCAGCTAACTCCCACAAAGTGTGTCAATCTTTAAAGAAATGGTTTTATATATAGTTTGTAATTGTATATGTACCTGGGGGAAGCCAAATTTGCTTATTACATAAGCAGACTTTCCTACTTGCTGATGTTTTTATCAGATTAAAAAGGGATTGAAAACGCCAGATTGTCTGCAGTCACTAATGACCACAAATGCCCACAAAGGCATCTGCTAGCTATAGGCGTTTCTAGGCAGTGCTTACACCAGTGTTTTTATTCAAGGCGGGAAAGAGGTACTTTTTAATCAAGAAAATAATACTGTATAAGCAGGTTACCAGTCGTTTTTCATATGGGCAATGGTGCTGATGCCTTATCCTTGGTGGATCGCTTTGTCAGCAGTGGCTGGCCCACAGTTAACAGGCAATCAAGAGGTCATGTCCTGCCTCCCATGCACCTATTTTGAAGTGGGTTTTTACACTGAAATCCCTCTACATGTTGCAGAAACCATGTCCATCAGACACAGTTGCAGCGCATTCCCTATTCACTTCAAAGGGGTGCATTGGCAGGTGGTACCGGATTCTGAACGTGACGCCCTACTTCAATGCTTTGCAGCCACATCATTATGTATGGGGCTGTTTGGTGGCCATTGCCAAGTTTTGACAGGTGGCTGAGAACAACGCCAACAAAGCCCATGTGAAAGGCGCCTTATATGTAATGACCTCACTTGTTTTCTCTTTTTCAATTTAGTTACATTTTCTGCAGGTACAACAAAATCCCCAGGAATTCATTGACAATCCTCCAAGCAGGTTAGGGCTCCTACACACTTTTGAGTGCCCACCCTACTGATGAGCTTGTCCCTGCTCAACAACAGCAGCACAAATGTGGCAAATCACTGCACACCCATATAGAACATACTTTGAGATGATCAGCATTACATGTTTCACCCTTAAGCAGGGAGTAATTGTAGATGCCGTGGCTATCTTCAGTGGGGAGTGTGTTGATCATCTTGTAAATATATGGACTAAAGAATGTCTAAAATTGGTTGATCATGCTAGAAATCTAGTGCCCTTGTCACTTCCTGTGCTCTGTACTGTTATTCCAAATGAAGGTAGCCTTTCCAGTTGTCTTTTGCATACCACACATCTCCCCTTTATATAATAAAGATGAGGAAGGTGCATGTTTGTAGTCCAATCAGCAGAGCAGCCTAGGGGGACAACGCTGCTCTTCAGTAGACAAAGTACAGTAAGCAAGTGTCGCCACCACATCTAAGGACTGGTAAACTGCAATGTATTACATTTTTGTATTTGGGTTTAGACTTTAAACCACTAACACTAACTGAATGAGACATAAGTGTTGGACAGGATGTAATTTTTGTAATACCAAAAGTCTTGGTTTAGACTTTTTTGTATTGTTTTTTTTTTCACTCAGATATTTGTCATCGCCACAGGAGTTCAGTTACCAGAATTCTATAATAGGTTTATTTACCAAACTTCGATGTGTGTGTTTCGTCAGCAGATGAACATAATTTATCTATGACATTTTTCTGCTGCTTTTCACATAAAAAAATGGCTAAAAAAGTAACTTTTCTGGTTCCAGCACACTGGGTTTTAAACGTGATTTTGTTGACGTTACCTTGTGTATTTTATAATTTTTTTTTTGCACATTTGGATAGGTAAAGTATTAACCTTTAGCATATAGCACTGTAAGGTATGGTGACTTACTTTGATATAACCTGGTTGGTCCCCACCAAAACATTGGTTCAAATAAACTAATCTTTTGATGACTCTCCTATCCTGTGAAGTTTCTCTTTCTAATACAATCATTTTTATTGAAGGTTATGAGAGTGACAAACAACTGGTCAACTGGGCGGGAGGTTCACAACTAATGAACATATTATAGAGACATAAGTGGGATCTCATGCAATATAACAATTTTGTAATACAAGATGTCAAATGGATGACCTCAAGTTTTGAGCCGTAGGTCTGTGCAGACTGCCTAAGTCCAATGAGCAAAATTCCTCTTTGTACCTGCACAACGCGCTGTTGTTTTCGAGCTGTACACAGGCCTCGATTATCTGTGTGCTTATTCTTTCTCTCATTTTTTTTTTTTTTAAGAGCTAGCAATGTTTTCTTGTCATAACATTCACTGTATTACTTTATACCCAACACAATGTATGGTTATCCATTTTTATTTCAGTAAATGCAATCTTCTAGTGGACTGCACCCACCAGTTCTTCTGGGTTTTCTTTTAACAGACCTAATTCTAAAAGTTTCACATCATCTTTCGACAGCGAATATAAAATAACAGAAACACCAGACTGTAAGTCAGCCATATTTATTAATGGCATATTTGTATGATGTAGAAAGCAACATTGTTTAGAAAAAAAGTACAAATAATAGAAAAATAGAAAAAAAAATAAAGAATACAGAAGTAAAATGCATAGTTAAATGTATTAGCCAGATCAAACTTTGCCCTATTCCTGTGACAAAGGTGTCAAATGCAACAGTTTCTTAGAATACTGATCTGACATGTAAACATTCATTATGTCCTGGTTACTGACAATTTGCCAGTGCCACTTGGCAGACTTGATTGACGACTCTTTTTACATGAATTGTAGAGCTTGCGTACATTGATTTTTCTTTTCCAAAACTGTAACAAATTTATGGACACTGGAACCGGCAACCTTTATTTTACTGCATGTTGCTATTTCATTATACTCCTGAGCTTATACAAAAGATAAAGGCACTTTAAGTACAATCTATTTTCACTTGTCCCTGCAACCTGTCAAAAAAATCTCAAGAAATACCTGTTTGATGGTAATAGGTTACACATATTGTGGTCCAAAGGATATCAAAGCTGTTTTTCTATTTTGGTCTCATTTTGCAACAGCTGCTTCCAGCCACCATGGGATAGTACTGATGGAAGGTGCGTTGAATGGAGAGTCTGACTCCCAAAAGTGTCTCTAGTGGCAGCCAAGTCCATATTATCAATAAGGCTCCTTTACCTGGCCAGCAAACAGACCATTTTCTGTGGATGCAGGCCACTGTGTGTGAAAACTGTTCTCATCAGAATATGTACACCTTTTTATTAAGATTCTGGATGGCAGGAATTAGTGAAAGGAAGTTATTTTAACATCAACTGCAGCTACCTTTACAAATTCTAAGACAAAAAGCTACATTTATTACAGTGAACCCTGTGCTGCATCATAACAAATATGTGAGTCGCATATCTAACTCCTGCACATCCCCCTGCTCTTTTCAATGGTGTATACAGAACATATCTATTTGAAAGAAAAATAGGATAAAGTAATTTGACATCCTCTATGAATTCTCTAAATGCTTGTTAGTCTACTAGAGGATCTGCAGACTTTTCTGAGTAGCCAGTTTATGTTATGCTCAGCGATTGAATAGCTAACATTGAGTTCCTTAAGCCTGTTTTGTTAAGTATGAATTATTCCACTAGTGTACATTATTACAGGCAAATAATGCCTACAGCACGCTGTATACAAAAATGGCACCCGTACTAAGGACAAATCAACACTTTACTAAAAACGATGTTGGTCTTCAAATTTTTCAGTGGCTCAAAGACAACTGTAATGTGCTATAAATATACAATTCTATCTAATGTTCTCTATGGTAGTCCGTGGGATAGTAGAACCATAATCTTAATACTGTATGTGTCAGTTAATCTTGATATTTTTTTATGAAGAGTTACCCTTGAAGTATATTATAATTTGTTAACAAGGTGTTCGAAAATATCCCAGTGTAATGACAGCAGTCTGGAACACTTTGAGGCACTTGTCAACACTCAGAGCTCAGAATGTGCAAGACGTATTGAGTGTCTTTAGCTAGTGGATCAGAATGATGAACAAGATTTTCAGAAGTGAGATCATCTATGGCAGCCTCCATACTTCTTAGTTTCCCATATGTCCAAAATGGGAATTGATTAGAGAAGGAAGATTCATCCTTTTTGCGCTGGAACTTTGACTAAAACCAGACCTGTTTTGGGTTGTAGTACCAATGCATAACTATGACAGCTGTTCACTCTGGAACTAATGTGTAGTAAAAAAAAAAACTTGGCACAAAAATGTATACAAGTAAAAGCAGATGCAATAGTTATTGAAATGTGGTGACCACATTGGGTGCTTTTTCCGATGCAGCTTTATCATTGAAAGCAATATTCTGAATAATAAGAGCATTAATGCACTACTCAGGATCAGGTTTGACACAAGAGCAGTTTGCAATTTCCATCAACATGCTTCTGGTCCTTCAGTTTGCAGTATGGGTATCCAACTGTCCATTGGTTGCTGTGAATGAAAACTTATGGAAGCCTCCAACACATGAGGAGGTTACAGAAATCACCTGCAACAAGCACATAGGCCAGAGTCCATTTTTATACTTCTTATATTGAAGGTGTTTCAGCTTATGTAGTTTATAATTTTCAGGGCAAGTCAAATATCCCTACACAAGATTTTCATTATTACTTTTTAAACTATTGTTAAATCTTGTTCATCTAGGTACATGTAGTTTTTCAGCAACTACACGTAGAGTCCAGTTTTTATATACACATAAACTTGGTATTATAATGTTAAAATCACAGTCTCAGTCAGTTATGAAATCTGCTGTCCTTTGATCAGCAACAGGCAATAAGTTAAAACTATGTACCGTATATAAAAGGTCCTGGCGCAGACTCTTATTTGCATAGAAGTATACTTTTTTTTTTAATCTGCACATACTGAATATATCTGAGCCCTGAGATAGACCTGTATCATCTACATAGTACATTATTGTATAAGGAAAACTGCCAAGATCTTTCCCATTATTCTGCCATACTAAAGTGCAAATATGTGTTGTACCCAGGCACAAGCAGTTGTATATAAAGAAATTTGGAAGTTCATTTAAAAAGCAAGATAGAAAAGTAAAGCATATTGTTTACCCAATTGTACCTATTTCTTATCGGAAAGCAGATATCAAACAGAGCTTTGGATGAGTTTGTGGATCAGAATTCACATTTCTTTTGTTTTCCTACCCTCTTTGGTCGTTCACTGCTAAACCCTACTCTTCCTTCTTATCCTGCTGCCCTTCATCCCCTGTGGAAGGATTCTCACTGACATCATTTGGTGCATCTTTTTGTTCACTATTATTTTTCTGCTCCTTAGCTACATCCTGCACATCACTTGTAGTTTTTTCATCAGTGTTTTCCACCACAGCAGCATCCTTCTCATCAGTGTCTTTAGGCTGCTCCTCAGATATATTCTTATTGTCCTGGTCACTGCTGGCGACCTCAGAGTCTTTCTGTCCAGTTTCAGCCTGCTCCCCATTTTCTTTGTTTTTCTCCTCTTTGCTGGAAGACTCCTCCCCACCTTCCTTATTATCCTTATCATCTGTGGTCTGATCCTTACCTCCTTCCTGCTTATCTCCATCTTTAGCTGCTTCCTCACCCTCTGCTTTTTCCCCTTCATCTTTAGCTGGCTCCTCACTTTCATCCTTTTTCTCCACATCCCCCACTTCCTTCTTCTCCTCTTGCGTTTCCTTTGGCTCTGCTTGATCCGCAGACCCCTCCCCTCCATCTTTAGTCTTTTCTTCTCCTTCCTTTTCCTCCTTCCCATGTGTTGATTGTTCCTCACCCTCTCCTTCCTTTTTCTCCTCCCCACTTGTGGACTGCACCTCATCTCCTTTTTTCTGTTCCCCGTCTATAGATTTATCCTCCCCTCCTTTAGTCTCACCATCATTTCTAGCCTGATCCTCACTGCTTTCTTTTTTCTCTTCACCATCTGTTTTCTCCTGCCCATCTATGGACTGCTCATTGTCTCCTTTTTTGTCATCCGCATCTTTGGACTGCTTATTATCACCACCTTCTTTCTTTTCATCCCCATCTTTGGACTGCTCATCATCACCTTCCTTCTTTTCATCTTTGGATTCCGCTTTATCACCTTCCTTTTTGTCATCCCCATCTTTGGATTCATCATCACCTTTCTTTTTGTCATCCCCATCTTTGGATTGGTCACCACTGTCATCCTTTTTGTCATCACCGTCTTTTGGCTTATCACCACTGCCATCCTTTTTGTCATCCCCGTCTTTTGACTGCTCACCATCTCCATCCTTTGCATCTCCACTGTCTTTTGACTCACCGCCCCCATCGTTTGCATCTCCACTGCCTTTCGACGACTCACCGCCATCATTTTTGTTATCACCGCCTTTGGAAGGCTCACCAGCATCATTTTTGTCACCTGTATCTTTGGACTGTTCACCGCCATTATTTTTGTCATCACCATCTTTGGGTTGCCCAGCAGCTAGAGAATTTAAAATTTGTTCTATGTGTTCGTCTGTACTGTCTGTGGAATTCTGACTTTTATTTTGCATAGGGTTTCTGCTGTCATTGAGTTCATTAATACTGCAAGATAATAAGACAAATATGAGTGAACGATAAAATGCTACAAAGGCAAAAATGGTATTAAAATGTACTTTACATTGAACTATAAGTTTCCAGATTTTTGTTATATCCCTTACCCGACACTGATCTGTAAAATTCCATTGAGGAGGTTCAGCTGTTGCAATAAGGTATCAATCCCAGGAGGAACAATCTGCATCAAAATGCCAAAATGTCAAAATGGAGGCAAAAACACATAAAGTATTTTAGGAAAATGCACTGTTATGATCATGTAACTGTGTATAGCCTCTCTTTAGGTAATAAGGGAGTAAAGAGAAGTGTTGAACTATATTTGTCTATGAATATTAGCCATAGTTAAGTCTTACGATATTAGCAACTTTGAAACTATACAAGTGTAGCTAACCTGCCCTAAGCGGGGTGGCTACACTTTTGTATAAATTCAAAGTTGCTAATATAAGAATGGCTTAGCTATGGCTAATATTTATAGACTTAGCGGTAGAGAGCGCAAGCTGATTTATAGTTTACTCATTAGGTTTTCTCCTGAACTCTCTGTTTTTGTTGCTTCCTGCTATCAGTAGATGTCTCTAGTACCTTTGGAAATAGAGTGAGATCCCGCAGTAATACTGAGTTATGAATGTTTATGTTATTTCTGGCCAACCTCTAGGAGGTTTACTGCCAGTAGTGTATTCTGGGGTGAAGCATAAATATTTTGTGTGGACCTTGTGAGCTCTCTCTTCCCCCTGGGTTTCCGCTGTGTGACTAGGGCCTGTGGCATAGGAGGCCTTTTTCATGTGTTTGGTGCAAATGCATGGGAGCAGAAGTCTGCCTATCCAGTTTAATCCTGCTACTGGTGGCCACATGGAGGACAGGAGTCTGGAAGGAGCAGTGATGCCTAGAATGGAGTACCAGAGGTGCCACTGGAGATCCCAAGGACAGAAAACTCATGGAGTGGCTGGAAAAGCATCAAGAGGAGCAACGGGCTACCGCTGGTACGGTTGCTGATAATACTGCTTCTGGAAAAGGCTTAGGTCTCTTGTTCAGTTTGCTTGTACTGAGGTCTATGGATGGAGTCTACGTGTATGCAAATCCGTATGGGTGTTTAGAATTCCCTATCCCTCTCTTCCATGTGTTGCTGTAATGCCGCGTACACACGATCAAACAATCCGGTGGAAAAGTCCGGCGGACTCAAATCCGCTGGACAATCCGCCCGTGTAGACTCTGGCGGACTTTTTTTACCCAAAAGTCCGGCGGACTAAGATTGGAGTTTTGCACATCAATCTGTCTGCCAGACTTGCATTTTGGTGGACAATACGGCCGTGTATGTGCCAGCCGGCCGTACTTTTGAAATGAACGGACTTTTTCCCCCTTGAGAAAAGTCTGCTCCTTTTCAGCGTGGCTCCAGGTAGCCAAAACCAACGAAGGAAGTGTCGCTGGCCCCGTCACCTGGTATGGACTTAAAGGGGAATCCCTACGCCGAAAAAAAGGCGTGAGGGTCCACCCCAGGTCCATATCAGACCCTTATCCGAGCACGCTGCCCGGCCGGCCAGGAAAGGGGGTGGGGACAAGCGAGCGCCCCCCCCCCCCCTTCCGAGCCATACCAGGCCGTGTGCCCTCAACATGGGGGGGGGGGTGCTTTGGGGAAGGGGGGGCCGCACGGTCCCCCCACCCCAAAGCACCTTGTCCCCATGTTGATGGGGATAAGGGCCTCTTCCCGACAACCCTGGCCGTTGGTTGTCGGGGTCTGCGGACAGGGGGCTTATCGGAATCGGGAGCCCCCTTTAATAAGGGGGCCGCACTAATTATATAAGCAGAAAAGGACCCTTAACATGTAATGCAACAAAATTCAGTATTTAGAAGGTAGTTGATCTCATAAAAGTGCATAAAGTAAACCAATAATCAGTGAAATTAACAGCAGGACCTAGATAAGGCATTCTCAACCAGGTTACCTAAATTACCTCTCCACTGATGGTGCATGCACAGCTCTTACACAGGGCTTATGACACTTGTCAGAGCCAGCAGCATGACCTCAATTATCTTTTTAGCTGTCTATAAGGGTGACATTTGCATCTCCCCCCGGCCCCATTGGATGTTGTACCTGGGCATGGTTGCTAACCATCCATCAGAAGAAGCTATCAGTAAATTTAGGGATAAGGGCTCCCCCTTGCACAGACGGAAAAGAGAGGAGAGAGTGATTGATCTGCTCCACCCCCTCCTGCCCCTCTCCCATGTCTGCCCACCCAAGAAAGGGAATAATGGGCAGGAAATTTGAAGTACTGCAGCTAGCAGATACATCTGGCTGTATGATTGATGCCGCTGTCTGAGCCTGCAGAGACCAGCCTGGGGCTCTGCGCTATGACTGAACTCTCCCCATCTCCCTCCCTTCTCTCCCCTATCTCTTTCCCCACCTCTGTTCTTTCAGGAACTTCACAAACTTGCCCAGTTGATTTAATGTCCCGTTGGCACTTAGGGACAACTGAACTCTGATGTAAGGGGCACTCTGCTGGATTCTGATGTAAGGGGGCACTCTGCTGGATTCTGATGTAAGGGGGCACTCTGCTGGATTCTGATGTAAGGGGGCACTCTGCTGGATTCTGATGTAAGGGGGCACTCTACTGTAAGGTGGGACTCTGTAGACTCTGATGAAAGCTGGTGGCACTTTGAGGACACTGATATAAGATAGGACTCTAATGTATAGGGGGAATGCTGGGGACTTTGATGTAAGTGAGGACTCTGGTTTGAACGTGGCACTCATCCTGACTGCTGCACTCTATATGTTGTTTTGTTTTGACAGCAGGGCAACTTCCCCGCAGGCAGAAAACAGTGATGGTGGCATTGATCAAGCAAAAAATTTCCTGGAGGCTGGTTGCATAGAAATGTTTCATTTAAATTAAAAAATGTTCTTTGTCCTGTGGTTTATTTGTGCCTGTGAGTCAGCTGTGGTGCAGTATTTTGTAGGTACAAGGACTGTAAGCTCTGCCCTACTGACCCCTGTCCTCACCCCCCCTAACATTTTTACTGCATCCCCACATTAGACCGGCAAGATCCAGCCCTGCAGGATATTAGACTGTTACAGGTGACAAAAGCAAGGTATTGTTTTTTAGGATACAGATTCAGCAAAATTACTACTAACTCTTCATTTAATTAACAGGGCTCTCAAGCAAAGTGATTTAAATGTTCTAGAATTCCGTTTTAAATTAAGCAAGATCCGATGCTTTATTTCCTTGAGAATGCATACAGCTATCCACTTTTCACTTATTCCCAACATAATTCTTTTCTTTCCTGCTTTGAAATATAAGAACCCTCATTTTCATTTCACAGCTAATATTTAATCTGCATTTTTGCCTTCCCTGGTTCCTCCGCTCCCCTTCATCAACATGCTAAAGACATTTTTAAACAAAAACTTTCCCTTTTCATTAAATACCTTATTTAAGACCCAGCGATGTAACCACTGTACTCCCCTAAGCAATGCAGGCAGATCATGGTTGCTACGTTTGTGTGGAGGGGCTGTACATAGGTTCCTGAATGCAACACCCTCCCTGGGCTCAAAGTACCGGAGAACAAAACATTGCTCACAAGACATTACATAAACAATGCTCTGTGCTGCAGTAGGGACCACCTGATACGGGAGAAGAAGATAAAGTGGAAGGGTAGGGGGTTCTTCAGAGCCTAGTGATTGTCTCTGTAAAGCCCCATACACACTATCAGATTTTCTGCAGATTTTTGTCTTCAGATTTACCAAAACCATGTAGTGCAAGGGCCTGCCTTGATTTCATACACATTGAAACTCCTAAGGATTGACCTCATATTATATGGTTTTGGTAAATCTGAAGGAAAAAAAAAATCAGCAGAAAATCTGATAATGTGTATGGGGCTTTACAGGGCTGGAGATAGGCTTTACGTTATAATAGTAGTTTGAAAGTTCAATGTCCCTTGCTACCGTGTCTTTGAGGGAAGGTACTTCAATCTTCGAATATTAGCCATAGGTACCTGGACGTGTGGTAAAGTGGCAATCGATCCATTTTTGTAGATTTCGTTCATGGTCCTCTGCAGGTTTACAGCTTGCTGTGTCACATGTTTCAAGAAAGCAGAACTCTCTCTTGTCCGCTCGTGAGTATCACCTAGCTGGAAGCAATGACAAAAGAAAAGATCAATGACAAATCTTGATGTTGCTTGTTAAAACATTAGCTGCTTTATGGCAGACATTCATACGGAATTAGCCAGGTCTTTTTTTCCCCCATTTATAATTAACCACTTGCCGCCCGCCCTATAGGCAATTGACAGCTGCAAAGTGGTTTCATAATCCTGATCAGACGTCATATGACGTGATCAGGATTTTGAGCCGCTGCGCGCCCATCGTTGTTGCGGGGTGTCAGTCTGACACCCTGCAACTACGATCTCGGTAAAGAGTCTCCAACGGAGACTCTTTACCACGTGATCAGCCATGTCCAATCACGGCGGATCACAGTGTAAATAGGAAAAGCCGGTGATCGGACGTCTGTCAGACGCGAGTAGAGAAAAGCCGATCGGCTGCTCCTCTGACAGGGGGGGTCTGTGCTGATCGATTATCAGCGCAGCCCCCCCGAGGATGCCCACACTGGACCACCAGGGACGCCCAACACAAGGTATGCCACTCTAGACCACCAGGGATGCCCAGGACAAGGTAATCCTCCCTAGACCACCAGGGATGCCAGTCAGTGCCACAATGGATGCCAATCAGTGCCCACAATGGGCATCACTGAATGGCATGCATTATTGTTTGGCACTAATTGGCATCCATTAGTACAGTACAACATAATACAATGCCGCCTATCAGTGCCCACCTGTGCCGCCTATCAGTGCCCACCTGTGCCGCCTATCAGTGCCCATCCGTGTCCATCTGTGCCGTCCATCCATGCCCATCTGTGCCGCCCATCCATGCCAATCTGTGCCAGCTATCAGTGCCAATTTGTGCCACCTATCAGTGCCCATCTGTGTTGCCCATCAGTGCCACCCATCAGTGCCACATATCAGTGTCCATCAATGCCACCTCATCAGTGCCACTTCATTGGTGCCACATCATTGGTGCCCATCAGTGAAGGAGAAAACGAACTTATTTACAAAGTTTTGAAACTGAAACAAAAAAAAACATATTTTTTCAAAATTTTCTGTATTTTTTGATTTGTTTAGCAAAAAATAAAAACCGTAGAGGTGATCAAATACCACCAAAAGAAAGCTCTATTTGTGGGAAAAAAATGATAAAAATTTCATTTGGGTACAGTGTAGCATGACCGCGCAATTGTCATTCAAAGTGCGACAGTGCTGAAAGCTCAAAATTGATCTGGGCAGGAAGGTGTTTAAGTGCCCAGTATTGAAGTGGTTAATAAACCAGAGTCAATGTAACTATGGATATATTTTTGGGTTCTAAGAGGAGGTTTGAGCAAACCCACATAAATACATATTTTAGGCCTAAAGAGAATGTGCAGAACATCAGCACTAAAAAGGATAGGATTTTTAATAGGTTTGGGGAAGCAGGGCGTTGAGTCTATGGCTCAGTGCAGCTAATGTGCAGGAAAGCATCAGATGCACTGTGTTGTGATCAGTGTGAAAGCCACCTTATAGTTATAAGATTAGAGCAGGTCTTTTTTTTTAGTCTCTGTCCCTGCTAGAAAGATTCACTCTCATAATTTGTCCTAGCAACCCATGTCATTGAAAGAGAAAGTAAGCAAAAATCTAAAAGTAAGTTGTCACCAAAGCAGGAGGTAAGGAGAAATCTTTCCATGACAACTGGCAACTGACAAGTGCTGGTTCCCCATATGGAATAACACAGGGATGAGCTCCATGTTCCTGTGCAAGATTGGGCTGAAATCACACTGGACCACACCAAAAGTAGTGGATGCACTACTTTTAAAAACACACTGCGTTTGGAGTGTCGTTAAAAAATACATTGACACCCATGGGTATGGCCTGCTGCAGCGGAGGCTTGAAGCCAGAGCTCTGCTCCACTGACAGGATCCGAAGCAACCACAGGCGACATTCCCACCCCCGATCTTGCTACGTGAAGGGGGAAAAGGGCTCAGGACCTTCCCGGGCATGTCCTGAGAGAGTGGTATAAGCCACCTGCACCTCGCCATCTCACAGACTATTTTCCCAACGTGGCCATGAACAAGTGACATCATGCTCCCTGGCAGCTGAGGTGCAACGATCGGCTGCCCCGCAGGGGAAACACCCAGCCACAACACCCGGGGACAACAACAGGGAGGAGATGGACACCCTACCCTTGCCAGACACCTCATCCTCAAAGCACAGCATAGCTAGAGGTAAAAGGCTGGCATTCTCCCCCAGCAAAGAACCCCAGCCCAAGAAGCACCAGTGGGCTGATAGAGACACTGACACAGCACATACTCCAGCTCTAGCGGCCATCCCTGCTTCAGGCAAGCCTGTGACAGAGTCCATGCTCAAATCCATGCTACTAACATTACAAAAAGATACACACAGGGAACTACAAATCTCTGTCTCCCAGATACATGACAGGGTAGACTGCCTGGAGGGAAGAGCAAGTGTGCTTGAGGAAAACATGCATGATCATGTCAGAGCACATAACAAATTTCTAGACGCACATGAATATCATGTGTCTAAAATACACCACATAAAACTGAAATTGGCGGATTTAGAAGACTGTTACAGGAGGAACAATATAAAATTTAGAGGTGTCCCTGAGTCAATAAAACCAAGTGAAATCACCAAGTGAAAAACCAAGTGAAATCACCCCTCACAACTACTACCCTATTCCCATCCTAACGCCAAAGATGGGTACAAAAAATTGAACAACTGGGGATTTTTTCCTCTTCCCCCTACCACAACCAGATGCACGGGCTCCCATTCGGACCCTCCGTCATCCCGGAACCAGCCTAATGATAAAGGCGGAACCTACAACAAGACTGAGGCCTTTGGTCCTACGCATACATAGGATCCTTTGTGGGTGTTGAACCCACTCCCACAGGTTATAGTTTGCCACATGCCCTGATATTGTTGTTATTGCTGTTATTTTTTGTTTCTTTTCTTGATTGAACTACCTGCTGACACACAGTGATACTACCTTTAATACGTTAGTACAGTTCCAGAGGGTGCACCCAGTGGCATTCCGCATATAGTAGACATACTTTGTGTACTTGTATATCCATTTTCTACCCTCATAAAACATAAGTTGTGTACATTGCGAGTGTAATCTTGCTCCCTTCGTCCCCATTCCAGGGCACTCCCTGCCAAAATGGCCATCAAGATCTCCTCACTCAATGTCAAAGGCTTGAATTCCCCCTTCAATCGTAATCTCCTATGGAAAGAACCGCTGTCCCACCACGCAGACTTATTCTGTGTACAAGAAATGCACTTCACCAAAGACAATTCCCCCAAAATGTAAGCACAAACATTATCCACACTGCTTCTTTGCCAGTGTCCCCACAAGAAAAAGAGGGGTAATGATCGCAGTTAGCTCATCTGTCTCTTTTCAATTACACCATTGTGTGGCTGATGAGGACAGTAGGTACTTGATTCTCTCCGCAACAATAAAGAACCAACGCCTTACATTATTAGTGAATCTTTATGCATCTAACACTGGCTAAAAGAAATTTTACAATAACCTAACCCAATCTCTAAAATGGCTCCTTATTGGTCCAATCCGGTAGTGCTTTGTGAGGATTTCAACCAAATCATTGACAACTCCCTAGATACATCACACCCAACCAAAATAAGACCATCTGCATGGTCCTCTTTCTTGCAAAAAGAGGACCTCTATGACCCCTGGAGATGTGAACACAATACAGAGCGAGATTCAACTTTTTACACCAAACCCAGCAATCTTACTCTCGGATCGATCTGTTCCTCAGAGATAAATTCCTCCTACAAACGATCACTGAAGCGCACATAGGTACAATTACCTGGTCTAACCACGCACCAATATCAATCACATTATTTAACAGCAACAAATCTACAAAACACACTATTTGGAGACTGAACACATCCCTACTCACCAATTCAGTATTTGAGGGAGAAATTTGATCTGAGATTGAGAACTACTTAAAACAAACAGTATTCAGTTGATAACCAATTATTTGGCATGCGCACAAAGCTCTCTTACGCTGCCTTTTTATAACATTAGGAGCACAGGAAAAAAACAACAACATGCAGCTACTACTGAAAAACTATTAAAACAAATACGGGCATTAGAGCACAATAAACAAACACCATCCAGCAACGTGTCCCTTGATCTAAAAAAATCTCAGGTACCAACTTAGTGAGCACCTCCATAAAAAATTTGACTACTACATAAAAAGCTCCAATACTATTCCTCAGCTAACAATCAGGTGCGTTCATGGCCAAGCACATGAAAAAACACTATGCCAACAAAAAGATCCAATTCCTTACAAACTCCCAAGGTAAAAGGTTAAATAACCCTTTAGATATAACGAACGAGTTTAGTGCATTGTACACCAAACTCTACAACCAAGGCTAAGAACCAGCAGCCCATCCTAAAAATGAAGATATTGAAGAGTTCCTCTCGTCCATCCCCCTCCCTTTTATATCCACTCACAACTAGAAAGCATATCTACACCCTTCTCTTCCATGGAAATCCTTAAAGCTATAAAGAAACTGCCCCTCCACAAGCCCCCGAGCCCTGATGGATTCCCGAACGAGTACTATAAGCAATTCTCTGACTTGATCACCCCACATCTATGCACAGTAATTACTATACCACTATAGGTTAAATTCCCAAAGAATCCCTAGTAAGGATGAGCTCAGGCATGTTCGCAAACAGCACATGCAGAGCCCGCCAGGAAGTCGGCATTGCACAGCGCTAATAACAAGCAGTGAGGAATTTCTCAATCTCTGCAGACGCGCATCGGGACAATGTCTCACTACTTGTGATTAGCACTCCACAGTGCCGACTTTCTGGTGGGCTCTGCACGTGCGTTTTCACACACCTGAGCTCATCCTTAATCCCTAGAA
Source organism: Lithobates pipiens (assembly GCF_037356315.1). Taxonomy (NCBI): domain Eukaryota; kingdom Metazoa; phylum Chordata; class Amphibia; order Anura; family Ranidae; genus Lithobates; species Lithobates pipiens. Next base: position 22,707,183 of record NW_027507790.1, read on the forward strand.
GCCCTGATAGTTACCTTACCAAAACCAGGTAAAGCTCCTGACAAACCAGCTAATTACCACTCAATTTCACTCTTAAATACTGAAACCAAACTTAATGCGAAACTATTAGCGCAGCGTCTACCTCTGATCATCCCCCAAATAATACATCCTGATCAGGTAGGATTTGTACCTGGCAGGCAAGCCTCAGATGGCACTAAACGTCTCAGTGATTTAATTCAATGGGTGAAACACAACCAAACTCCTTCTCTCTTCCTATCACTGGATGCAGAGAAGGCGTTTGACAGGGCTCACTGGAGGTACATGGAAAAAGTCCTAAAATTTGGACTGTCAGGGAACATTCTAACCGCTATACTAAATCTATACTCCTCCCCAAGTGCCCAAGTCTGGACATCAGGGATAACATCAGACCCTTTTGAAATCACTAATGGCACAAGATAAGAGTGCCCACTTACCCCCTTGATTTTTTCCATGGTAATGGAACCACTTGCACAATCCATCAGGTCAATATCGGGTATCAAAATAGGAGACGTTGAACACAAAGTAGGCCTTTACACGGATGATGTTATCATCACCCTAACGAACCCTACAGCGTCCCAAGTGTTCAAAAAACCCTAAAACACTTAGTTCAGTCTCCCTCTAAAAAATAAACCATGGTAAATCCACTATGTTAAGCTTAGGATAGACCATCAGATCAAACAGATTATAACAAGATACACACCCTTCACATGGTCCACAACTTCATCACTGCCATATTTAGGAATTCACCTAACTTTCCCAAGCAAGACATTGTTAAAAGTGAACTATGCTGGACTCCAAGAAAAGCTTTTGCGCATCTCCAAAGACATGAGTATCTTTACTCTCTCTTGGGCTGGTAGAATAGCTCAAGTCAAAATGCATCTGCTTCCCCATATTTTGTATATGTTTTGTACAATCCCTTTACCCTTTCTACCCATCCAAATAAAACTACAAGGAATAATTAATGCATTTATTTGAAAAAAAATAAAAAACCCATACTCAAGGACATTCTCTTACCCCCAGTACAAAATAGAGGAATGCCCCCCGCAGCATCCAGGCATACTATAGGGCAGTGGTACTGGACCAACTAAGAGAATGGTGGTCACCTGCTTCTAATAAGACATGGACCCAAATTGAATCCAAGGCTCTTAATGCCAACCTGAAACACACCTTGACGGCTGCTTTACTTACATTGAAGCCACAATACCATTTTCTACACTCTGTAACGGCAGCTCTGCGGGTGTGGACAGCCTTCACGCAACAAGCCAAAGGAATACCTAAATCATCCTTTCCAAACTCCCCATCCAAGCAATGGAAATGATATCACAGGACCTGCATCTCAGAATGTGGACACAAAAAGGAATCACCAACCTAGGGCAGCTAATGTCAACTTCAGGGCTACACCCATTCTCACAGTTGCAACAATTATTTGATGTTCCTACTACAACCTTTTTCTTATACCCAAGACGTCGATCAATCCTCTCTCAGCTGGATATCATAGATGACGACGCTCCAATAGTTAACATTTTGAAATTCTACAATACCCCTGCTTCAGCAGAAAAAGGAATCTCATTGATATACAGATTACTGACAACGCTTCCCGCAGACCAAACTTCATTGTCCATCAACTTCTGGTCATCCTTTACAGACTCCCCACCACCGTCTCCAATGTAGCACAAAGCCTTGACCCTTCCTCTTCGAGCATCACACTGTATCTCCCACTGAGAATCAGTGCAAAAATTGATCCACAAGTGGTACTTCACCCCAGCCAGACTGGCTACAATCTACCCATCAACTTCACCTCAATGTTGGAGCAATTACACCGAAAGAGGAACCTTGCAGCACATATGGTGGGAATACCCTAACATTCAACGATATGGGCAAGAAGTCTCTACCCTCGTCTCCACTGTCTGCAGCGTTTCCTCACCATTAACGCCACTGGATCTTCTTCTGGGTCTCACTATCCCCAGCTGGCCGCAACGTTTCAGAGTATTGGCGACTCATATACTAATAGCAGCCCGTTTAGCATTAGCGAAAAAAATGGAAATCACCACAGCCTCCCGCTAGGTCGGATCTTATCCTGTTGAACAACCACTTTTAACTGGAGTTCTCCTTCACCAAAGTTAACCTAACTACTGCATCTTTCTTCCAAAACTGGGAACCCTGGATCGCTGATCCCGGCATAGCACTATAAAACACAATGACCTAACAGAATTGAATCCTTTGTCCTACCAACTTTCAACCCAAGATACTGAAACATCCCCCCCAAATCAAGTGCACAAATACCTTCTGAACCCCTCAACTCTGCAACTGTTACGCAACTGTTACGCAACGTCACCCTTCCGCAATTCAAGCGAGGAAATGTCACCTCAGAGTGTATATTTAATAAGCAAGATTCTGAGTTTTCTTTGGTTATCAGTGCTAAGTTATGCATTCAAATGCTATTCTCTGTTATACGTTACCTAAGTTTTGACAATCGTTGGTGGGGCTGCCTCCCACCCCATGGCACAGCGAGTGCCATGGGGTAGGGGTGCCGGGGTGTGGAGACAACACCAACACCAACAGAGAAACACCAAAGTCACACCTCGTTCTTAAAGTTTCTACAAAATGCATCATATATATATATATATATATATATATATATATATATATATATATATATATATATATATTACCTTCGATGTAAGTCATTAACATGTGCTATAGTACTCAGTAAGAAATGCTGTTGATATAATATTTCTCTCAACCTTTTGTATTGATGCTTTGTGAAAACCTCAATAAAAGCTTTGATTTAAAAAAAAAAATACATTGACACCCACAGATGATTTCACACTCGTTTTGAATTCAGTGTGGGAAACGCGCACAAAATACAGGTTTCTGGCACAACGTTCTGGTGTGCAGGGCCCTAAGATGGGTATTCCATTACACTGTAGAGGTTCCTTCTCACTTCTTTTTGTCTGTGGGCCAGGAAATGAAGAAAAATATCTCCAATGAAACAAAAACGGCAAAATAAATAAATAAATAAATAAATAATAATAATATGCTAGGGGTTCTAAGTCTTCTCTATCCAAACTCATCAAGAAAGACTAGGGCATAGGCATATGCCAGTGTTTTACTATCATTTTATTACTGCATGATACTTGTTTTTACTGTTTATTTTAATAACCATTCTACATGAAGAACTTTGTTTTCTTCTCCTGAGTAGTGGTGTGCTATGTTATGCCAGGAGTGAATGTTTTCCTTTGGAGAAGAAAAGCACCTGAATATCCCACTGCTGCAAAGAATAAGGCTTGCTAGCGGTGGTGAGTGGATGACCGGTGTTTCATATCTCCCAGATATTGAGACTACGGACATTACAATTTGATCACATTGTTCCGATGAATGCAATCCCTTGGAGAGATGGAAGGGAGGATTGTGTGTCATGGCTTTATAATTACATTGTTTATCTTTCTAGAGATTTATTAAGTAAGTGGACTAGCTTCTGCCGCTGGTGTCTTTTATTACCAAAAGTGCAGTTTTGCTTTGCTAGTTATATCTGGCTATACACGTACTTGAAAGCAGATTTCTTAAAGTGTCACTAAACCCACCTCATAAAAAACTATCAATAAATGGTGTATTACATGCTGTTCATACTCACTCAATCACTGTGAGATTGGTTTTCTGTATTCTGCAAAAAAAACTGGCTGATCCTGCTGTTCCCCATCTCCCCCTTCTGTCTAAGTCCCCAATTCCGCTAGAGATTTTCTAAAGCAGCATTGGCAACTCTGCACATGCTCAGTTTTTGATGAGTTTCTATGCTGAGCATTTCCTCCCTATCAGATCTGAGCAACCACTGTGACTATAGAGTCACACATGTGGACATATACACAGTGGTAAATGACAGCCCACTCCCTCCCTCCTCCATGCCCACTAACCAGCTAAACACAATGGGGGTGGGATATTACATCTTGATTAATGGAGGCTTCACCTCCCTCTTAATCAATGACACAGGCTGGAGGGGCACAGCACAGCCTATGATTGGCAGAAACCCACCCACACCATGGTGTTTCCACAAAATAATAAAGATTTGATTCCAAATATATTTTTGTACGCCAGTTTAAAACTGTTTATTAATATTATTTACTTTTACTCTGTATTCAAAAGGCTTTTTTTTTGCACATGTGACCAGCAGCAGAGGACTAGGAGCTATTCCTGCCACTGTTTCCCTGCAAACAGGCAAAGAAAGAACTGGGACATGTGATAGTTGTATATCGATTAGGAAAAAGGTACTTAGATGTTTGTTTGTTTTTTAAAATGTATTACAGTGCCATCATCCACATATAGAAATAGAAAGGACAATATAAATTAAACAGTGTGTGATTTGTATCACTTTAATGGCTCAGTTCCATGATGTGACAGGTACGTGGTACCTGCCCACCACTGTCAGAAAAAAAATCAAAGGGAAAGGCACTTTTAGGGTGAAATATAACATTAAAATCTGAACCATGCATGATTTTATCCCAGCCATGAAACACAAATGCTCGTCATTTATTAATATACCTTTTGTTTTACATGAGTTTTTTTCCTCAAACAACAAATCTACTTACCACTGTTTTGTATATAGTGTATGTTTCCTTTTCATGCTGCATTGCTGCTCTAAATTCTGCTTTATTGGTATATGCAAGAGCTATCAGATGGTGGCTGTATGAAAGAAAGAAAAAAATGATTTCAATTTTTTTTTTTTTTTTTTTGAAAGGGGACATTCACAGCAATAGTAGCAGCAAGATAAAATAGGAGTCATTTGATGTTTAAGAACTGTAATGTCATTGAAAAGCAAGATATGGCGCTGGTGAAATCCCTAAAAATAAAGGTTTGTCATTTTAACCTACTTTTATAGTATAACATTTTTTCAGATACAATTGTTGCTTGGTGCACCTCAGAAGTATATCAAAACCTCCTTCCACTAAAATGGCTAGATTTCTTTTCTAGCTTGAAAAAAATGTAGAATGCTGGATTACAGGATTTAGAATGTTGTTACATAGAATTAGGACTCTACATCAGGAGTTGTCAATTTTAAAAGAATGGCAAGTTCACTGTTGGGGAGCAGTCTATTGTTGGGAGGAGAAAAAAATTCTGATGCCAGTTGGGCTAGAAAATGCCCATGCATCAGTGGTCAGCAAGAATGAAAAAAATAACCCAGCTTCAATGAGAATAATAAATGCCTCAACAGTCGGTGTGAGGAACGGTGCCCTATTGCTGGTGTTATTGGGAGGAATAGTGCCCCCATTGCTGGTGTCAGTGAGAAAAATAGTACTCAGTACTATTAGTACTTGGTCTCAGTGGGAGGAATAGGTTACATTGTTGGTGTCAGTGGGAGGAGTAGTTTACATTGTTGGTGTGAGTGGGAGGAATATGTTACATTGTTGGTGTCAGTGGGAAGAACAGTGACTCATCTTTGGTGTTAGTAGGGAGAACGGTGCCTCATCTTTGTTGTTAGTAGGGAGAACGGTGCCTCATCATTGGTGTGAGTGGGAAGAATAGTGCCTCATTGTCGATGTCAGTGAGAAGAATTGTGCCATATCACCGGTGCCAGTGAGAAGTATAGTGCCTCATCGCTGTTGCCATTGAGAAGAATAGTGCTTTATTGTTGGTGTCAGTGGGAAGAATACTGCCTCATTGTTGGGGTCAGTGGGAAGAATAGTGCCTCATTGTTGGTGTCAGTGAGAAGTATAGTGCCGCACGGCTGGTGTCAGTGAGATAAATAATGCCTTAACGTTGGCGTCAGTTGGAAAAATAGTGCTTCGTCTTTGGCGTCAGTGGGAAAAATAGTGCCTCACCATTGATGTCAGTGAGAGCAATAGTGTCCCATTGTTGGGGTCATAAGGATGAATAGTGCTCTATCGTTGTTGTCAGTGAGAGGAATAGCATGCCATTGTTGGTGTCAGTGGAAGGAATAGTGCTCCATTATTGGTGTCAGTGGAAGGCATAGTGCCCCAATGTTGGTGTCAGTGGTAAAATAATGCCCCATCGTTTGTGATAGAGAAAGTAATAGTGCTCCATTTGTGTCAGTGGGAGATGCGGTGTTCTATTGGTGTCAATGGGAGGAATAGTGCTCTTTTGTTGGCATCAGTGGGAGGAAAAGTGCCTCATTGCTGGTATCAGAGGGAAGAATAGTGATGTATTTGTGTCATTGGGAGGAACAGTGCTATACTGGTGTCAGTTGTAGAACAATGCCCAATTGTTAGTGTCAATGGGAGGAAACATGCCCCATTGTTGGTATCATTGGTGGGAATAGTGCCCCATTGTTGGTGTTAGTGGGAGGAATAGTGCCCCATCGTTGGTGTCAATGGGAGGAAAAGTCCCCCATCGTTTGTGTCAATGGGAAGAAAAGTGCTGGTGCTTGGTGTTATTGGTGGTACTAGTGCTCCATTGTTGGTGTTAGTGGGAGGAATAGTGCTCTCTTGGTGCCAGTGGGAAAACTCTATTGTTGGTATCAATGTGAGGCACAATGCCCCAACATTGGTGTCAAAGGGAGGAATAGCGCCCCATCATTGGAGTAAGTGGGAGAACTAGAAAAGCTCAACTTGGTATACGATGAGAAGGCCTTCTTATTGCACCCTTCAGTCTACAACCAGAGTTCCTGAAAGATCCCAAGTGAAAGGAGATACTTTGTAGTAAAGGAAATATTATGTCAAAAAGCACACAGAACTTAAGTTGAATGAATGAATAACTTGTATAGCGCTACATATGCAAAATAAATTGCCTCAGGGGGCTTTTGCCACCAGTGTCCATCTGGGTTTTCAGAAGAGATGGGTCTTGAGCTTCTTCCTGAAGGCCAGATAGTTTTCTTCCAAGCGGATGTCCGCGGGTAGAGCATTCCATAGCTGTGGTCCTTGGACTGCGAACCTTTGTTAGCCTTTTAATAACGTTCATTTATAAGTTAGATTCTACAATTTGAATAAGCATTCCTCGCTTGCTTCTGACCCCTTTCATCATAGTAACATGGAATGTCCTTACTCCCCACAAATAGCCAAGATTTAATATTACTAAATAGAGCTTTTCCATTCAAACATAATGGAACTCGGTTTATGGAGTTAGGCTTGGGAAGTGGCTGCCTATGATATACATGACTTTCTGCTGAGTCTCTATACAGGTGGAACAAAAGTGGTCAGTATCCTCTCCTCCCTACAGGTTTACATAACATGTACGTGCATGTGTGTTTATGAAAGGGTCCAAGGCATGTGAGTGGCCTTAAGACATGATATGACAAATCACTTCTTCAATTGTTATGACTTGCCAAATGTCATTTTATTCTACATTATCCTGCAATTTAGATTTAGTAGCTATGCAACAGATAAGCAGCTTCGGGTTAATACCTGGGGGAAGAGATGAAAATGATCCTGAAAAACATCAGAGAAGAGTTTACAAAACTGTATAGCCAAAGGGCTGTATAGTTTTCCTCTGTCAGAACCGCATGACGCTAGATTTAACTGTGTCAGGAAAAATTAATGCTTTCTAGGTATGTGTACTGTCACAGATGAAAGCCATGGCAACACCCTACTATGCAAAAAGTCAGCAGGTAGAGTTTAGCTAGAAGGAAAATTGTGTACATGAATGTTCCGGGTCAGTAGAACATCCTGAGACATCATTTTAAACATCAAAAAGGAACCTTCAAGAGTCACAGAGTTCTATGTATCTGCAAGTACTATCTCGTATTTTGTATTTAAAACCCAACAGCACCTCTTCTGGCAAACCTGCATATCATTAAAGTATAACTATAGCAAAATCAAAAATGAACACACACTATATATATATATATATATATATATATATATATATATATATATATATGATACAAACAAACAATAAAACAGCAGTTTTTGTTTGTTTTTCAGAGTCACCTCTGTAATAACTGCCGATTCTGTCAGCAGATCCCTCAATTTTTATCACTTTCTTTAACTGGATGACCAATTTTAAAGCGGAGTTCGCACCCTATTATCGGCAATGGAACTGTTCAAATGGGTGCGACTCTGACTTGGAGGCGCCGCACTGATTTGAAAAACAGGTTCCTGTACTATTTTTTGCAAATGTCAATGGAATTGCACTGAATTTTTATGTGATGTGTGTGGGTTACTCTAATCGATGACACAAAATCAACTTTCGATATTTAGAAATGTCATCAAAATAATTAAGAAGCAAAGCATATAAAAACTGTACTATAACAAGTAGCATACACAGTGTATAACATGCAGTGTATAATTTAAAATGAGATACCTTAAGGCCACATCCAAGGATTTCATTCCATAATACTTCCTGTTAGCCTCCAAGGCTTTCTCAAGAAATCGTAGAGACAAGTCACATTCAAATACAGCTTGTAGAACTACACCAATATTGCTCTGTTAAGATGAGAAGATAGGAAACAGTGAACAATGTGGAAATCAGTAGAAGTCAGTTCTGTTGGTTTCATTGCACTGATAAAGCAATGACATCATTGCTTTACTGCATTGTTCCTATGTACGATGAGGATTCCTGTGACCTACTCTTGCGCTCAAGATTGCAGCATGGCTCCAATCAAGCATGGTAGGAGCAGTACCCTCTGTACATTTTTACTGCAGGATTGTCCTGATAAAATCTCTCTCTTTAATCAAAACTAGAAAACATTCACATATAGTAACTCAAAGTGAAGTACAGGCTGTGAAATCTGAAAATAATGTAAATGCTAAAAACTGTTTGCTTGACTGTTTCCAGCTTCCTTCTTAAAGGACAGCTCCAAGTAAAGCACAGACATAGGCCATAAAAATAGCTGGTTACCTGTATATGCATCCTATTTTGGGATATACTGTCTTGCAGAAAAGTTACTAGTCCATAAAAGCCCACTATAAACACAAAAGGGTTATTTACGAAAGGCAAATCCACTTTGCACTACAAGTGCAAACTAGAAGTGCAAAGTGCACTTGAAATTGCACTGAAAGTGCACTTGGAAGTGCAGTCACTGTAGATCCGAGGGGGACATGCAAGGAAAATAAAAAACAGCATTTTAGCATTTTGCACATGATTGGATGATAAGATCAGCAGAGCTTCCACTCATTTCAGATCTACCCCTCAGATCTACAGCGACTACACTTCCAAGTGCACTTTCGGTGCAATTTCAAGTGCACTTTGCACTTGTAGTGCAAAATGGATTTGCCTTTCGTAAATAACCCCCATAGACCTGCCTCTGAATGTGTACTTTGTGGTCACTGCTAAGCAGATTGTATTGTTCAATCAGTGAAAAATACAGATGTATTTATTGCTTACAAAAGCAAATGATCAGTTTCACCTCAATACACTGCATTTCTCAGCTCACATTAAAAAAATAAAAAATAAAAATCACATGATAATTGTTGCTGTGACTGGAATCACTCTTTGATTACCTTCTGTGATCAAGGTTAAACCTCCATAAAAATAATGAATTTTAATTGTGGAATGTACATTTTTTTGCACCCAGCAGACTGTTAGCTAATCATTTACACATTTTTAAATGGGTGCTTTACATCTTTCTAAAATTGTTTAATATGTATACAGCAGCCCTTTTCAACTGTTTAACCTCTGAGGAACCCTTGAAATAATTTTAAAATCTAATTCATCAGGGGTTAGTAAGAATATGCCCCTTAACATTGGTGGTCAGTGAGAAGAGTACTCCTCCACCCCCCTCCCATCTCCTCCTCACCCCACATACACACATTACTGTGATGGTAAGATTGCTACCTTTACAGATAGCTAAAAAGATCATTGTTGTCATGCTTCTGACTGCCAAGTGGAGTTGGCCGTGAAACCATACAAGCACCATCAGGTGGTACACCGTTCAACCAGCCACAAACCAAGGAATCCCTAGCAACTCTTCTGGGGGAACCCTAGTTGAGAATGATTTGCGGTATTGAGGGTCCCTTACTGCTCTCCAGCTCTTGTGTGGGAGTGCGTTTACCAGTCAATTGTGTAACCAGTTTTTGGAAAGTGAGGTAGGTAAAGTGGCAGAGCCTTCTGTGTCCTGCAGTGCTCGAACAAAATAGTAAAATTAAACAGCTCATGTGGGGCACATGACTTTGCACACCTCAAAGTTTTCAAGGTACGCTGGTACTAAGCAGGGATGTGGTATAGTGTCCCTTCTAAATTATGATTCCATAATCAGAAGGGTCCAATTACAGAAAACAACAATGAAGGCCAGATATTATTTTTATGAATGCAGTGGATGATGGAAGCATAGTTAAAAGCAGCGTAGTCTGGGTCAACCAATAAAAAATAGGGAAGATTTGTTTGCAACAATTTCATGGTGAACTGCATTTTGACAAACACATTGCTGATTTATGTTTGTTCCATACCTTTGCAAAATGAAAAAGGAACTGTATGCCTAAACCACAAATTATTTAACGTAAAAAGAGGCACACTAACATTCATAAATGTGTTTAAAAAATTAAGTCATATTTGTAAAAAATAGCACATTTAGCACATTTTCTTCTTATAAATCCAACTATAATTTATGTTTATTGTCTATTAATACAATCTCTCAATAACTCTCAACTGCTATAAAAAAGGTTTGTGTGATCAAAAGTCACCCACATGGATTAGTCATTAAATTGTTTGCATTCCATCCAGGTACCTCCACGTCCCCTACAATTTAATATAAAAAAAATAATAATAATCATGCTTAGAAAGCCAGTACTTACATCTAGTGTAGCCATGGTAGGATGATCTTCACCAGCTAAGACCAACATTAGGTATCGAGCACGATATAACAGCTTCAGAGACACTGGTAGCTGTCCACTAGCAAAACAGAAATGTGAGAGAAGGACCTGTTGGAAGATACATTAGGATACGATTAAAATGATTGACAGAACATAATAGAGGGCGTGTCTTGAAAGTACTGGCCTTTTTTTTTTTTTTTTTTTTTTTTTAATGGGACCTCCCTGTTCAATTGAAGGAAGGAGAAGTATCATGCTAGTAGATGTTTTAGTGTGAGACCCTGGAGCAAAAAGTCTAAAGATCAGAGGTGCTATTGAACCCCTATGTGATCAAAGCTTTCAAATTCTGCTCCAAGGTCTCATTCTGATAACAGGCAGCGTGAGACTACGCCCAGAGGCAATCTCTCATACTGACAACCTCTATATCATGCCCAAAGCAATGTATATTACCAAATGGGAAAAACACACTTGGTGCAGAAAGATGAGGGTGGCAGTACGGGTGCTCTCAGTGGGCAGGGGAAGGTGATTTGGTGAGACTTTGTCACCCCTTAGGCAGGACTTTAAATTAACAGTAAAGCCAATTTCTTAAATAAGATGCTTATAGCATAACTTAAATGCATTTGCCATTCTTTTTGAAAATATGTTAACTGTGCCCCAGCCACATTGGCAAAGGTCAGGTACGTGAGCACCCTCTGTGCCTGCTGGGACCTATGAAGTCTTGCTGTAGTCTCCACTTCATGCATGCTCCCATTTAGAACTACAAATATATGTGGAACCATTCCAAACCGTACACACACAGGTAGAGAGAGCAAGAGGGATACTGAGTCAAAACCACGCTTCTCCAACTCCACAGCAGTGATTGACGGCGACTCCCAAATCAGTATGACTTTGGCTATGTGTCCTTCATGTTCTGCCCGGGAATGCACAAACTAGAGATCCCATAGGTAGTGATGGGCACAAGGGGCACCCACATACCTAAGTCAGACAGCTCAGCTGGGGCACAGTTAACAGAGCAAGAACAGTGGAAATGTTTTTAAAAAGAATAGCAAGAATATGTATGTCATACTATAGGCAACGCATAAAAAAATGACTTTAATGTCAATTTAATTTTAACTGTTGAAAATGGCTAACAGATTTGCCTTTAGTGCAGTCAGACCCCAAGAAATATAAAAAGCTAGGGGGTAACTCAAAACACCTACGATCCAAAACTAAAATGTCAGAAAATAACACTTTTTGGGGTTTAACCACTTAATTTAACCAGATAGAACTTTAAAATTGCATTAAATTGGCACCCGGTGACATTTTAAATGCATCTTATATAAGCTGCATCAGCAATTTATGGTGAGTGCTTATGCTGGAAACGCTGGCTGTCAGTGACAACTGTAGTCCAGTACTAAGCTCAGCTTATTAACCCCTGGCCATTCTGTAGCACAATGTAAACACAATATTTACACGCTATTGTTAGAGGGGAAATCACGTGATTCCACCTTGGCATCACTGGGTTTTCAGCATGTTGCTTGGCCATTCTGAAGAATACAGCTCCTCCAGTCCTTCTGAAGAACACCGCTTCTCCAGTCCTTCTGAAGAACACAGCTTTTCCAGTCAAATAACACTATCACTCTAACTGCTGTCCAAACAACCCTGCCCAACCTTATTTTAATGGTACGATACTAATTAAAACACAGAGATTGTCAGTACGTCACACTAAAAAGTTGTAAAAAGAAAAAGCCTGTCAAAAATTGGAAGGCAAGCTATGACTTTGTCCTTTACTTCTGCATTATGTTATGTAACAATCATTGAACAAGGAGGAAGGTAAGTATTTTACCAAGTAGGCTACACTCCAGGTGGTATTAACTAAGGACAGCTGTAATAAAGTTGTCCTTTAAATCTGCCTAAATCAAAAAATTGTATAGCCTATAGCACATAAAACACCTACATAATCTTGGATGGCGTTTGTGCTGTCATATCCCAGTGTTCTCTCCGTCATTATCACCGCTTTCTGCTGATCATCCAGAGCCTGGTCATAAAAAGAACACATTTAGTAAACCTTGCAGTTATATGTAGTACTACTAGTTTATGTCAGAGTGAGTTATTCATGGCTACACTTTTAACAGTTGGTTGCCGTGTCGTACATTTTATTGTTTACATGCCAGCAATATTAAAACACATACAAACAGCTAATATTTCAACCTGTATCAAACATGAGATGATTAACATAGTAACAAACTACAGATGTTTCCTCTAAATTATTTGCACTTTTAGAAGACTTGATGCTTTCACATAAAAACTGGTAAGTGGTCTTTTATGAAATACACCCAAATTGTGGTCCTCATTTATCAAAGTGTTTAAATTAAAATCGATCTGTGTTGCCTTATGGTAGTGGTCTCAAACTGGTGGCCCTCCAGCTGTTGAGAAACTACAAGTCCCATCATGCCTCTGCCTGTGGGAGCCATGCAATGTGTCATGGGACTTGTAGTTTCGCAACAGCTGGAGAGCCGCCAGTTTGAGACCCCTGCCTTATGGCAACTTGTGATGGAAATTAAAAATTTATTTGGTCACTGTGATCACATTACCGATAGCTCTTACTTCAAACTAAAACTAGCAGAGTAGATTTTCTACTCTTTTACACACCAGAACAAAAGCCCCCCTCCCAAAATGCTACCAGGTTTGAAGAGGACATAAACCCTGGTTTTATTTCCTTCCTCTGCCCCTGCAAAGTAAAAGTATAATGTGCAAGTATGCATAGCACATTAGCACATTATGGGACACTTACCTGCAAATGCTCACCTGCTGCAGGCCCCATCCATCTTCGCCGCTCTTTCTTCTGCTGCCGCGGACTCCGGTTCTGTGACTAGCCGAAGTAACGCGATGCATGCACACGGGACCTGTCAATCATGGCACTCGCTCGTGAAGAAACAGCACGAAGTGTCATTTCTTCAGAGCGCATGCGCAGATGACATCATCGGCGCAAAACACAGTAAATATCTCCTAAATGGCGCAGGTTTAGGAGATATTTACAGTATCTATAGGTAAGCCTTATTCTATGCTTAGCTATAGGTACAACTTCCACAGAGAGCTTTATAACCTCTTTAAGCCTTTGTACGTCTCTTCTGCTAGCAATATTTTCTGAGGGCCTGTTCACATACAAATGTGCTTTAAAATGCATAAAAATGCTTGAAAACTGGATGTGCATTGCCTTCCATTGACAGGCGTTGACGTGCATTTTTATGCGCATCGACATACATTTTAATGCCTGCCGATGTGCGCTGACAAGTGTGCGTTTTGATTGCTATGCATATTTCAAGGTTATTTCCTCCGACATCACATCCTTTTCTTGTTTGTGGTGTGAGAGAAGGAGTGAGGGAGAAAAATAAAGAGAGAAAAGCATTGTTGTTTTGCAGAGGCATTGGTAAACAGGATATCTAGCATAACAACCCTAATCGCTGAGACTGCGATAGCTATATTGAAAGGGAGGAGGCAGATAAGGAGATTGGGGCAAACCAAATGGCACTAATTGATTGCATCCATCGCTCACACAACATGACAGTAAAGCGCAGTTTTGGACCTTATACCAGGAGTTATGATGTCACTCATCTATTGCTATAAACACTGCTATTGAGACACTGCATACTCAATACTTCCATCCTAAGATAGCTGTAAGAGACAAAGTAATAAAAAAGCTTTATTTTATTATTAATTCTGTGTCCTTGTGGTGACCTGCATTCTTCCAGTGTGGAAAAAAGCAGGTCACTGCAGTACATGTGAAAAAGACCTAAAGAGCCGTACACACGGGATGAACGTCGGGCGAGATTCGGCCCATGTGTACTGCAGCCGGTCCAACAGAAGCTGGCTTCTTTCGAAGGGGTATGATCAAAAAACGTCTGCCGTCAGCCATTGAGAGCGCCGTCCAGAGTGTTCTAGTGGGGGGGGGAGACACAATAGAACAGCAGGGGAGATTGATGTACTAACAGCGTATTGTTAGTACAGCAGCTCCAACCTGAGCTGCCTGTTTTTTGGGGTTTTTTTTCGTTTAGCCCGCTGGGTCGGGGGGGGGGGGGGGGGGGGAACTAGCAGCGTTTACTAGGCTTATGAGTGCACTGAGATCCATACCTGTGTAAAGACTGTGGAAGTGTGATCTCTAGTGGCAATCTTTTCAAGGGCAATCTATAATCACTTACATTTCACTTACATAATCACTGTTAAAATTTGATAGAAAATTCAACACACACAGCAATTATAACCTGAAAGACACTCTAAGCCCTCGCTGTACACAAAACTTAAATAAAAAAAGCATGTGGCTTGAGTTGGGATTTTAAGAAGAATACAAGTTTTTATCAGACAATATACAATCTTTGGTTATTGCATAAGGTCGGACTTGTAATTTTAACTACTGGGTTTTAATGTATGCCTGCACTTTAGCTATTAAATGTGACTGAATTGGTTTTTCATATTTATCTTAGTAGTTAATAAAACGTTTTATATGTAAAAGTTAAGTTATAAGTTATATCTGTTGGTCTTTTAATCAAAAAGACAAATACAAGTCATATTATATACATTTATTTAAATGGCATAAAAAGTGCAACAGTGAAAAAAAAGAAAATCACAAAAGTGTGTGCATCTAAATATTGGAAAAAATAAAGTGCCAAAGTGCATAACATATCATAAACACGAAAAATAAGAATAAAAGTTCAAGTAATCAAGTGTCCAAACAAAGACACTTGATTGCTTGAACTTTTATTTCTATATTACATAGCTATACCTGCAAAAGGGGCCAGCCTGAAGTGATCTAGCAGGACTGAATTTTCTGACGAAAGTTCCACTACAGCTTTAATGTAGAAGGGTGGCTAATTAAAAGATAACCATACCAGGACTTTGGCTTTTAAAATGCTTTCTACAAAATAAGTCATAATTCTCACCTCTGCTATATCTCCTAAAAGAAACTTGATTCGGGCAAGCAGACGCAGACACACAACAATCTCGGGATGTACAGCGCCATACACACTGTTGAACTGGGCCAGAGCTTCATTTAGCAAACCGACACCTTCCCTTAGGCTACCTGTAAAACAAACAGGGCAACGAGTTAATTCAGAAAGTTTGATTATAAACCTGGAAAATGTTAATACAAGGCATATTAGGTATTTGCTAAATGAGATGGAAGAAATTAACCAGACAAGCAAAACAGCCAAAGTGCCATACACATGGGCTGAATGTCAGGCAGCATTGCCTGTGTCAATAGAAACTGGACGAGATTCGGCTCATGTGTACTGCAGCCAGTCCAACATAAGACGGCTTCAGTCGAAGGGGCGTGACCGAAAAAGGTTCATGATCAGCGCTCTCCGCCATTGAGAGCGCCGACCAGAGTGTTCTAGCAAGCGGGGGGGGGGGGGGGGGGAATCCCCCTGTCAGAACACAATAGAACAGCAGGGGAGATTTCTGTACTAACATCGGATTGTTAGTACATAAGCTCCAACCTGAGCTGCCTGTTTTTTTTTCTTTCTGTTCAGCCCGCTGGGTCAAAAAATAAAAATAAACTAGCCGCGTGTACTAGGCTTATGAGTGCACCGAGATCCATACCTGTGTAAAGACTGTGGAAGTGTGATCTCTAGTGGCAAACTTTTCAAGGGCAAATGTCTCTATAATCAATTACATTTCACTTACATAATCAATGTTAAAATTTGATAGAAAATGCAACACGCACAGCAATTATAACCTGAAAGACATTCTAAGCCCCCACTTCATTGATGGTCACATGACCGCTCTCCTCCCGCTCCGCCTCCTCCTTGATTGTAGCTTTTGATTGAAAGAGGAGAGCGGTCATGTGACCATCAATGAAACAGCAGAGGAGAGTCACATGACCGGGTCCACGAGACAGCGGCATCAATTGAGGCACACAGAAGCCCCCATCCACAATGAGCGTGACACAGGAAGAGTGGCATACTAGAAAGGGCTGTCAGCAACACCTTCTCAACCCCTGAAGGTATGCTGGCAGCACTGTCCCAGGAGGCTTTATAATGAAAGGAGTCCTTGTACAGTGCAGGGGAAGGAGTCCTTTTACTGTGCAGGGGTGCTGTGCAGGGGGTCCGTGTGCTGTACAGGGGGCTGTGGAAAGTTTTTTTTTCTGAAACTTCCCTCTTAAAATCAGGGTGCGTGTTAAACGCCAATAAATACATCATTTATGCTAAGCACTATGAAATGTGCGCAGCTAAAACAGTATGTGACAAATGTCTCCCAGCTGTGCTCCTGTGTAGTCACCCTGTCACATAAGCCCCTGGTTTAGACTACAAGCAGCCATGCCAACACACATTATGTAGCCATGCTTAACCATTGACACAGTCAGAAAATTGTTAGAGAGCAGACTGCAAGTAGGAAGGCAGTGACTGGAAGAGGTTGGATGAGGTCAGTAGCCCCAAGATGCAAAAAAAACTATGAAAAAAAACATAAAAGCAAAATTTTCTTAAAATAAAAAATATGACAATTGTTTTACACTTCTTTAGCAAACTAAAGTTTATCCAATTACGGTTCAGATCTACTTTAAGTGTTTAGGTAGTTACTGAAACTTGTAAGCAGAAATAAATTCCCATAAGTAGAGATGTAAAATTAATTTTTTCCCTGGAAGTTTTAGGAAAATGAAAAAAAAAAAAATAGTGTGGAGTAATTTTACAAATTGAAGGTAATTTTCTTACACTAGGAAAGTGAAACACAGTGTAAATAAAAGTATTATGGTTGAAATAAAGGTACAGCTTATGCAGTAAGTTATTGCTTTTTAAAATTGTATTTTTTATTACAAATGGAATAACAAAAGAAGTAGTAAGAAAGGAGTAAGAACATTTCACCTATACATAAAAACAGATGACCACCCTTTTTCCCTCATAATAATGGAAAAGCTTCCTCCCAGTATTCATTTTCAGTTATGATCTAGAAGCATATAATTATTTTACAAGAGTTTGATCAATGTTCTCCTGATTTTCATGTGTAATTGTATCTAAAAATGAAGGTATGGTGTATTTTTGAGAGGCCGCGGTTTGTAACACTTCCTTACTTGAAGATGCTGCTAGTGAAGAAACACTTTGTGATGACCCAGAAGCAGCAGAAAGAGCAGTTCTGGAATGAGAACTCTGAAGGCAAAAGCTACTTGCACTTTCATTATGATCCTTCATTCCATAAAGTATTTTTGAATGTCTTTGTGGCACCTCTGGCATGCCAGGATGTGTCGTGTCATCCTTGTAGCATTTGGAGAAGAATATTTCTTCTCACAATATTTGCAAATTGCAGATTTGCTCTCATCAGAAATTGCAAATGTTTCAAAACTGTAGATGTTGGTCTCACCATTTTACTGAGAGGAGGAGAAAAAAAAAAAATTTACTGACCAGACTATAGGTAAACATTATGGTGTGATGGCAGAGAACATTAATGGGAATCATTTAAAGGTAATAAAGATAAACAAATTTGTTAGTTTATCTTTAAAGCCTGAGAGGACAGAAACTATCATCCACTGTATCCTGGCAATCACCCAAATGTAGGAGGTACAAGATGGAGCCCACAAGCAAACTTGTGATTGCAGTGCATATCTCTCTTGTTTGACAACTGCATTGAGAAGTACAGTGTTCCCTGAATTGTATTCCAGGATTTTCTTGTCTTCAGCTGAGAGAACTTATTTAATTAAAGCGGTTCTTCACCCTAAAGGGGAAGTTCCGCTAATCTGATCCCTCCCCCCCTCTGGTGCCACAATCGGCACCTTTCAGGGGGGAGGGGGGTGCAGTTACCTGGATAATCCAGGTATCTGCACCCACTTCTGGGCAGACCGCCCCAGATGCCCCCCCCCCCCCCCCGTTGTGTTCTGGGAAACTCACAGTTCCCAGGACACAGCGGGGACCAGAAGAGACGCGTAGCGCGACTCGCGCATGCGCAGTAGGGAACCGGGCAGTGAAGCCACAATGCTTCACTTCCCAATTCCCTGACAGAGGATGGCGGCGGGGGCAGCAGCGAGACGAGCGATCGCTCGTCATCTGCCGCTGACATCGCTGGACCCTGGGACAGGTAAGTGTGATTTTATTAAAAGTCAGCAGCTGCAATATTAGTAGCTGCTGGCTTTTAATATTTTTTTTTAGGTGCAGAACCACTTTAAGGTCTTCATGTTGAATACCATGCCATAGATACTATATATTACTTATCATTGTAAAAGAACATGTTCCATACTTATTTTTATTTTTTTTCTCCCAATTTTTCCAGGAAAAAAAAACGTGAAAAAAAACCTTTACCAATATCCATTTTCTACAAATCTTTGTTCAAAAATATTTATTTTTAAACTACAAAAGTCTGCCAACTACAAGAAAAATCATAATGAAAAGCAAGTTTATGTTTAGCAAAAATGTCTTACCCTGCTGGATGCTAATCTGGGCCTTTCGAAACAGCTCATTTGCCTCCTTGGCCTTAATGTTGATATGTTTGACTACGGGGAACATATTTAGTATATCCTCTTCTGTAAAAGCTGGCTTATGACGGCTTTCAAAGTTATATTCCCGGAGAAGAACCTAAGAAAGAAATACAGTACACAGATTGTTTCTAAAAGTCTATTTGGGGCACTTGTAGCAAAGGGGAAGACGAGACTTTACACCACCAGTTGGTAGGTTTTTAATGCCATATAGAGCTCTGAGTCAATAATCATCCTAATCAATGTAGCTCCACAAGGACAAAATCGGACTCCATGGGAAAACACAATAGACTAGTTTAATTGTTTCCCCTGACATTTTCCTAAATGAGAACCACTGCTTTTTTTTTTAGAAGAAGAATCGATCACAGCACGCATTTTTTTCTTCAGACGGTCACAGGTGTGAATTTTTGACTTACAACATATTCATATATGCTACATATTGCTAAAATAGCACCAAAGTACAAACACTGACAACTACCAGCTTCTATATGAATTAAATAGCAATCCTACTTTATAGATTAATCATAGACTTGAAATGAACTTACTACAGTGGAGGGGAACGCATATAGAAAACAATTTGTCTTCGAATAACATTACTCTGAGCATATGTCAGAAAGCTGCCACATCTGCAGATTGAACCCTGCAGACAGTAACATGACATTCCTTGTACACGTTGAGACAGTACCTGGACTCCAGTCTTTATGCAGAACTCCCGGAGCAGCGTCACTTTCTGCAGGCTAAGCTTCTCAACCAAGTGCTCCATAGAAATGCTAAATGCAGAATAAAGGGATAGATTAGAGACAAATATATGATTTAGGCTGGGTTCACACTATTGCAAAATGGATGCGGGTCTCCCCACATCCAATTCACATAACAGGAGATTGTGACCGGCTCTAAATGGAGCCGATGCACACATCTCCGGAGCGGCTCCGGTGCCAATTGCACAGGAGCCTGTGCATCTTTTGGTCCCTTTCAGGTCTGAATTCAGGCAAATTTTTGGGCTGAAATTGGACCTGAAATGTTGAATGGAGATGCACAGGACCCCCTGCTGAGAGCTGCTCCATGCTCTAGTGTGAACTCAGCCTTGAGGAAACTATAATAACATACAGTTCATAAGTGTTAATTAACACATCTCTCAGACTGTATTAATAGTTGTTTTATAACAGATAAAGCTTTTACAAGCATGGAATTAGGATAATACAAGTTATTAAGGCGTTTACTGCTCATATAAGAAGTGTGTATGTTTGTGTGCATGTGTTGGGACATGAGGCATTAGTCATCATGCTGTATAATTGTTTGAATAAATATGTGATTGGACACATGGGTATTTATCTCCTGTCCCCCGTTCATGTTGTACCAAGAAATAGGGAGGAAACAGGTTTAGAGGACAGGGTAAAGTCAGAGAAAGGGAGGTTCTCTAACAATTCCCCATGCCTTCGCTTCAGTCTGGCAGTGGAGACTCTTGACCAATATTCCTGACACATTTTTGTCAATAAAATTGGGAAAAGACACAATGTGAACCATATTATTTATATCCAAACAGCAAAAAGTGAATATTTATATCATTATAAGTAAATAGCCAAATAGGTTCAGGCGCACTTAAAAATAAACACGTATATACACTCACATTCTCAAATTCTCATTGAGTTACTGTATTTATCGGCATATAACACGCCCCTTTCTCCCCTGAAAATCAGCGGGAAATTGTATGTGCGTGTTATACGCCGATTCCTGCTGTCTCTGAGTGGAAGGAGGGATGGTTGCCACCGGATTACACAGAGCGACGATCTCCTGTGTACCCGGCAATCAGTCACGCACAGCCCTGCCAGGATTGGACCACTGTTCTGTCTATCACAGGAGCTGGGCTGTGTGTGACTGATCGCCGGGTACACAGGAGATTGCGGCACTGTGTAATCTGGCACTGACAAGGCTGTAGATGAGCAGGGATCTGCAGGCTGCATTGATTTTCAATGGTGAGGCTGCATTAATGGGCAATGGAGAGGGTGCTGATGGGCACTGTGCAGACTGCATTAATGGGCAATGGAGAGGCTGCTGATGGGCACTGTGCAGACTGCATTAATGGGCAATGGAGAGGCTGCTGATGGGCACTGTGCAGACTGCATTAATTGGCAATGGAGAGGCTCCTGGTGGGCACTGTGTGCCGGCTGAATTAATTGGCAATGGTAAGGCTGCATTAATGGGGAATGGAGAGGCTGCAGATGGGGAATGGAGAGGCTGCAGATGGGGAATGGAGAGGCTGCAGATGAGGAATGGAGAGGCTGCAGATGGGGAATGGAGAGGCTGCAGATGAGGAATGGAGAGGCTGCAGATGGGGAATGGAGAGGCTGCAGATGGGCACTGTGCAGGCTGCATTAATCTACAATGGTGAGACTGCTGATTTTTCCTGAAACTGCCCTCTTAAAATGAAGGTGCGTATTATACGCCTGTGCGTGTTATATGACGATAAATACAGTACTTATCGAGCCATAGTTATATTTACATGTGGTCATAGTAAACCTGTAGTGGACAAAAAATTATTAAGCTAGCTGGTGGAGCCAGATTGTGCCAGCACTGGTGACAGCACTGTGTGGAGTTTGCATGCTCTCCCTATGCATGTGTGGGTTTCCTACGGGTACTCCGGTTTCCTTCCACACTCAAATGCCATGCTGGTAGGTTAACTGTATCCTGTCTAAATCAACCCTAGTATGTGTATGTACATGTGAGTTAGGGACCTTATATTGTAAGCTCCTTGAGGGCAGGGACTGATGTGAATGTATAATATATATATATATATGTGTAAAGCGCAGAAATTTATGGTGCTATATAAGTACCTGTAATAAAAAAAAAAGATAAAATAAATAGACACTGTCAGAGCCACCCAGAATGCCCTGATCGCCTGAATATGGGCTGAGTAGTCACACCTCTCCCCATCGCCCACTGATGCATATAAAGTATACCGAAAGCCAACTTCTTTTTATTAGTTTTGATCACAGTAAAAAAAGGGTTCGAAGTCAGTCTGGTTTTATTGCTATTTGTGTTCCCATTGTAGAGATTCGCCCTCTATATTTGTCCTGGTGACTATTGTCTCTAGTATTAAAAGTGAGTGAAAATACAAAATTTTCATTTGTCAGGTCACTGGAATATGAATAAAGGTAAAATCAATGGGGACATTTGCTTTGGTGACAACTGTCTAAGAATTCCTTAGTGTGAAGACAATTCCTCTTACTTCCAGTTGTGTCTCTGAGACAGGAAATGAAGGAAAATCCCCTTAGCAGGATACAGACAGCCAAAACTGGTTTTAACAATTTCCTATTCTATCCAAAAAGTAAAAGCAAAATGCTGTCAGACTGTTAATGTAACAAGTAAGGTAAAATCGGGCACTTTATGGAATATAATGACAAGTTTTTTCCATCTGATATTTTTTTTGCCCATTTCAGGTGTACTTGAAATTGTAGTTTTTCAACAGAATGACAGTGATAAATGTGGATAAATGATATTATTAAAGTGTGATCATGGCAAATGTTTGACACAGTCTTGTGAAATACACTGAGTGAAATCAAACAGTCAGGCCACCAACTTAGAGCACAAACAACTATAACGGATGATGGCTGATTGGGTATTATGGGCTTCCGGCATTTGCGTCTTCATTTTATTTAACAACATTAGTAGCGTTCTAAAGAAGGAAAACAATCCTATCCTGTAATTCATACGTCTCACCTTGATAGTGTAAAATCAAAGCTGTTTTTGGCATTGCTCTGGATTCGTCTCCACAGATCAGCTGGAGTCATACTGGTCCACGCAGTGCTGTCTCCATTTTCCAATGGACGCATCTTTCTCTTGTTCTTCCTTTTGCGAGAGATTAGTTCGTCGGGAGGCAGATGGGCCACAGGGTTGGGGTAAGAACTCAGAAAGCAGTTCAGAAAATGGCTCACTGCAGCTGACAAGGCAGAGGTCTCTACTCCCTGGCACAGAGAAAGGTTGATTACAAGCATCCTTACACATAAATCAAAATGCCTACCTACACAATTTAGAAAATAAAGGTAGTCTTAAGCCTCATACACACGGTATGACTGTTGGCCAACTGAGCATCAAAAGGGTGTGTGCCAGGATCTTGTCTTGCAAAGGTACACAATTGCCATGCCACAAACACGAACGCACTACGAGGAATTTCAGCTCTTGAGTGCCACCCTTTTGGGCCACTTCTGCTAATATCCTGAGCATTGATTCCGAGCATGTGTGTTTGTACTTTTGACTTTTGTGTGGCGGATTTGTGTACTGACGATACGAAAATCAGACATCAAGCTGTTGTCCACCGAAAATTTACTAGCCTGTCATCCAACATTTGTTGGCCAAAAGTTGGACAACAATTGTCAAAAGGAGTGTACCAAAGGTAAGATTTTAGGACAACAGTCTGTCAACATACAATCCCCTGCTAATAATCATACCCCTATGTACGAGGCTTTATTACACTGCTTATTTTCACAAGTGAAATTACCTATCTGCCTACAAAAGGTTAACAAGAGAGTAACAATGAATATTGTATTGCGGTGTACAGAAAGCTGTCCCAATCGGACTGATTTGAAAAGAATGGAGAGAAAAAATGGAGCACATAAGTGGAGTTGTTGGCCATAGAAGCCAGTTACAATTTTTGTATAATTTGATTAAAAAAAGCTATTTTCTGGCTCTTTGGTTCTGGGCCATGTGACCTAAAGGCAGCATGTTAGGTCACCTGATCCACAGCAGCTCTGCAATGCATCAATTCAATTTGCAGAAGTTGTATTGGGTTTTTGCAAATAGAACTTGCATTCTACTGAAAGCATTAGCATACAGAAAACATTTATACTAAATTTCTTCTCACAATTAACATGTACCTGCAAGTAGTGCCGGAGGATTGCTTTGGCTGATCGTGTGACAATTTCCGTGATTATAATTCTCTGTTGGAGAAAAAAAATATAAAACAAAGTCAGCATTTCATGCGATTACTAGAGTTTTGGCAGCTTATATAATCTACAACTAGTACAAACGTATCACGATCTGCCGCTCATCAAACTGTTCTCTTAATACACTTTTACTTAATATCTTAATCTGACCCAAATACAACTGTGATTAGACTGATATACATAAATACTTTCAGCTTTTAAAGTGACACTTTGTACACTATTATCAAAGCAATAATCAGGCCATATAAAAACTACCACTATCTTTTGATGTCCACGGGTATCAGATTATGCATGCAAGCAGACAAAATGAACAATATAGAGATATGTGACAACACTATGTTTCAATTTCCCAAGAGTGTAGGAATAGAAGCTTGAATGTCTATCAACTATAATCTATGTGACACATGGGGGGCTTTGGTGCTTTACATTATACTCAGCACAGTTTTTTATTATGAGAAGGAAACTTTAAAAAAAAAATCCCAACACTGGCAAACACTGCAGGTGGCAGCGGGTGGGCGTCAGCCCTTCATAGCACTGTAAAAGTTGCAGCCATGATCTTATGATACCACTGGGGTTACATAGAGTTTATGCAAGTAGGTAAAAAAATACCAATGGTTAAACTTTATTTATGCATTTTTACAATGGTTCTAAAGGTTGAAGGTTTTTTTTTACCTTAAAGAGGAGGTCCAGCCTAGGTGAAAAAAATTAAAAGTCAGCAGCTACAAATACTGTAGCTGCTGACTTTTAATATTAGGGCACTTACCTGTCCAGGGAGCCAGTGATGTCGGTACCCAAGCCGATCTTCGGATTGACTCCCGGGTGCTGCCGTCACCATTCCTGCTAAGGGAATCAGGCAGTGAAGCCTTTCGGCTTCACTGCTGGTTCCCTACTGCGTATACGTGAAGCACGCTGCGCTTTATAATTTGCCCGGAGGCAGGGGAAGGAGGAGGGCCCAACTTCCAGATCGGGTCACAGCTCATCTCCCGGAAGTGGGGAAGGGGACGTTTTAAAAACGGGGCGGGGGGAGGAAGAATAAAATATTCTGGCTTTCCCAACGTGTTCCCACTAGGAAACAATGGGTAGAACAGGTTAACTACCTTCTAGTTAGGGAGCAGTTAACATATCAGCATAGAAATATAAGTCATAAATTCCATTCTATTTGGCAAGCCTGGTTGGAAACTCCGGGGTTGGCGCCTCTGCAGCTGGTCTTGCACCAACTTCAACAAGTGTAGAGAGTATGAATGTTTGTATAAGAGAATAACACTGATTCCTAGGGTTGGAAATGGGGCAGGTCGTAACGTTCTTGTTACCTAATTATTCAACTACAATCTCTACCCTTTCTATAGGGGACAAGTACCCTCAGGAAAGGGTAGGATGAAGGCGACCATGCTCATGATCTGGCCCGTTGGCCATATGTTATTCTGTGTTAGGTTGACCCACCTACCTAAAATGGATGTTTGCTACTGTTTTCGTTTCATTTGCTTTAGTATTTTAAGTGTTTCCTGATTCTAATATACCATCTAGTGCCCTTTGTTAGTTTTATAATCTTGAACCTACTAGGTATTAATTAGGTCATGGTTTCATGACGATATCATTTTTAAAACTGGGAACGTATTCCCCTTCCCTACATGGTATGTTGTTGAATTTCATGTTGTGCTGCTAATACCTTATTTTGGTCTTTTTTCTTATCACATACCGCTGTTATTTTCATTGTAACCTGTGATGTATGGAAATTGGCACAATAAAAATGAACAATAACGTAGTCAATCCAAAAAATATAATAAATAAACTGCTTGTGCAAAAATCCTTGGTGACAAATGTGACATCAGGTACATACAATTCAGTTCATTAAAGGCGATAGTAGCTTCCACCATCCGTAGTACACCAATAGTGTGCACCAGCCTCTCCCCTCAAGTTAAGACCCCTACAGGTCTAGTAACGCCTCTGTTAAATATCCTTGATTGGCCATTAAGAATATTTAAGGCTTTAGGCTGGGGCATGCTATTGGTGTACTATGGATGGTGGAAGCTACTATTACTTATAATGAACTGAATATTTTGCACCTGATATCACATTTATCACCAAGGAATTTTGC
Organism: Lithobates pipiens; assembly: GCF_037356315.1. Classification (NCBI taxonomy): domain Eukaryota; kingdom Metazoa; phylum Chordata; class Amphibia; order Anura; family Ranidae; genus Lithobates; species Lithobates pipiens. The sequence goes on from NW_027507790.1 coordinate 22,733,361, forward strand.
ACAAGCACTTTATTATATTTTTTGGATTGACTACGTTATTGCTCTGAAGAATTTATTATTGTCTTCCTGATTTGTTATGTGTTTGCAACTTTTGCCCATGTTTTTCATTATCTTTTTTCACCATTTATGTGTACTAATTTAATTGCTTTTCATGGTGTATTTGCACTTTTTGTTTTGCTTTATTGAGTAATCGCCGCATTATCATCTTTATATTTACTTTTTACTGTGTGTGAACACTTTCAATGTTGATCTTTTGATTTTTTGTTGCGCATTAGTGTTTTTATTTTGAATTTTGATATTGTTCTTTAAAGGAGAAGTCCAGCCTGAGCTTTTTAGGCTGGGCTTCTCCTATGGGTCACAGGAGTGCAATTTGTTTTGCACTCCTGTGACCCGTTTTCAGTGGAGAGCGGTCTGAAGTCCCCTCTTCGTTGACATCACTGCAATCAGTCGAGGCAGCGCATCATCCTGACTTCCAAGTCTGGATCCGCCAGGTGCCTGGAGTGATGGCAGTCTCGGCCTCGCAGCAAGCCAATAAGATGGCCGCTCCCCACCCATCCACAGCTCAGTGCTCCAATGAGAGTGGAAGAGCAGAGTAGGAGAGATGCTGATTGACAGTCAGTATCTCTCTGCTTGGGGAGGAGTGAGAACTGAGCCATCGGCGTTGTTCGATGGCTCGGTTCTCAGTGCAGAGACGCCGGGGGACAGCTGCAGCATCGGTCTGATGCGTCATCCACCTAGGTAAGTATGAATATTCAAATAAAAACAAAAAACCCCCATACTTCTCTTTAAAAAACCTGCCCAATTATGGAGGGCATATTGGCTGGTATTAATACTGCAGGAGGTCTGCACCCTTCCAGACCTCTTGCTGTGACGATACCAGCCTGTACGTTAAACAAAATTTGTAGAAAGTTAATGAAAAATATATAAAAAAAAAAATAGATTAAACTTAGAAAGATAGAAGGCAAAACAGATAAACTGGTGGACTGTTAAATAATTATGGATATGACTTGGCCTGATCCAAGTCAGATCTTCACCTATTTTGCTCATGTTTAATCATGATAAATACACGGTTCTAAATATGGATATGCAGGCAATCTGAGGGCAGGAATATATATTATCCCCATAAGTACCCATGCCCACCAATATTAACTCATCCTTAACACTTAACAATTGTCCTAATGCTAACCTCTAACCATTAGGGCTCATTCAGACGTGTCTATCCACCTATGAGTTGTGTGCAGGTAGCCCATACAAGTGGATGCAGACACAGTGGCTGTACGAACACAGTCGCATGTCAAAGTTTGACATGTGGGCAGGAGCAGGTGCACAGATCCGAATGCAGACACTGTGCACTTGGATTTGTGCACTCACTCCAGCTGCATGTCAAATTTTTGACATGAGGCTGTGTCCATGCAGTCACTGCGTCTGCACCCACTTATCAAGGTTGCCTGCACGCAGCTCCTATGTGGATGCAGAAACAGCAAAATGCAGCTCTGCACAGAAGTTGGGGCTCATCACCCATCTGAATGAGACCTTAAACTTAACCTCCAAATTCTGACCCCAAGTCTGAAGGTGGCTATATCTGTAACAGATCTGTCCATCTATGAGGATGCAGATATCAGATATGGACCTTCTGCAATGCAAGTGTTAATATGGCCCACATAAATCTTTGTATTCAATGCAGACAGTAATATATTATTACAGGTATTATACCTGCTGATTTCCGAAGCTGGAAACAATCTGTTCACACAAAAGTTTTAATGAAAGTAAGGTCCATTTCACATGGGGTGGACTCCGTCAAGTGAATCCGCCTGCTCAGTGGGGGATCTGCCCGCTGATCCACACTGAGATGACAGGTCCATGTCTGCTCCACTCTGCACAGTGGATACAGTGACACAGCCCTGTTCTCTACGGGGTGGTCAGATGGAAACTAACTGCCTGTCCATTTCCATCCGAATGTCATTTGATCTGTTCCGATAGACGGATGGGGAGCAGACTGGATCGCTTGGATGCAGATGAGGGTAAATGGACACATGTCTGTTTACATCCCCCTCCCATAGAGCACAATGGGTGGTCCAATCGGGTCCGCCTGAAAAATGGACAGGTGGACCCGATCGGTTCACTCGTGTAAAGGGGGCCAAGGTCTAAATAATACAAGGATACATTAGATCTTATATAATGCTTACATAAAGATGATCCAGAGAGGGACGTGCTTCCACTTTATCAATCATAGCAGCTATAGTACCTAAATACCGCACATTTATCCCATGAAGATGAAGTGCCTCTGTAAGTGTTTTTCCATCCAGAGGAATAATAATATGCCCCAGGCATGCCTTTATCTGCCAAAAATAGTTAATTCAAATGTATTAAGCAATTGCATTACATTATACAAATCTTAAACTAACAACTTAATTAATATAGGAGGCTAAATATTTCTTGTTAAAGTAGATGTTAACTTAATGTTATGTGTAACATAAACTTTTAAATTGTATTATCCTAATTCAAAATAAATCAGCATACAGTATATTGCAGTTAATGCCAGAAAGAAATGTTTGCCTGCAAGGAAATCAGGTAAACATTTCTCTACGGCATTAACTGCAAGTCCAGTGAGGTTCAATTGGGCCTGCCTGGGTGGTCCTATTCTGTTATACTACTGTACTATGCTAAATATCAATTTTCATTTGTAATGTTATGTTGTATTTACTAAACATGACTCTAAGTTCGTTACTACAAACGAGCAATCAATGTGAATAAACACATGTTGAGCACGTGTGATGTGCTTGTGCTTTGCAGTTGCTCCCATTCATTTCAAATGGGCCCACAACACACATTCATGTAGTAAAAAATGCACCTGACCCTCAATGTGCCAGAAAGCATACATCTCAAAACACGTGGAAAACACTTTGGAATAGGTACCACGGCACACAATGATGCTTCAAGCAACATGCACACATACAGTATCTCACAAAAGTGAGTACACCCCTCACATTTTTGTAAATATTTTATTATATCTTTTCATGTGACAACACTGAAGAAATGACCCTTTTCTACAATGTAAAGTAGTGAGTGTACAGCTTGTATAACAGTGTAAATTTGCTGGCCCCTCAAAATAACTCAACACACAGCCATTAATGTCTAAACCGCTGGCAACAAAAGTGAGTACAACCCTAAGTGAAAATGTCCAAATTGGGCCCAATTAGTCATTATTCCTCCCCGGTGTCACGTGACTCAGTGTTACAATGTCTCAGGTATGAGTGGGGAGCAGGTGTATTAAATTTGGTGTTATCACTCTCACTCTCTCATACTGGTCACTGGAAGTTCAACATGGCACCTCATGGCAAAGAACTCTCTGAGGATCTGAAAAAAATAATTGTTGCTCTATATAAAGATGGCCTAGGCTATAAGAAGAATGCCAAGACCCTGCAACTGAGTTGCAGCATGGTGGCCAAGACCATGCAGCGGTTTAACAGGACAGGTTCCACTCAGAACAGGCCTCGCAATGGTCAACCAAAGAAGTTGAGTGCATGTACTCAGCGTCATATCCAGAGGTTGTCTTTGGGAAATAGATGTAAGGGTGCTGCCAGCATTGCTGCAGAGGTTGAAGGGGTGGGGGGGTCAGCCTGTCAGTGCTCAGACAATACGCCGCACACTGCATCACATTGGTTTGCATGGCTGTCGTCCCAGAAGGAAGCTTCTTCTAAAGATGCACAAAAAAGCCCGCAAACAGTTTGCTGAAGACAAGCAGACTAAGGACATGGATTACTGGAACCATGTCCTGTGGTCTGATGAGACCAAGATAAACTCATTTGGTTCAGATGGTGTCAAGAGTGTGTGGCAGAAACCAGATGAGGAGTACAAAAACAAGTGTTTCTTACCTACAATCCAGTATGGTGGTGGGAGTGTCATGGTCTGGGGCTGCAAGAGTGGGGCCAGCACTGGGGAGTGACAGTTCATTGAGGAAACCATGAATGCCAACATGTACTTTGACGTACTGAAGCAGAGCATGTACCTCTCCCTTCGGAGACTGGGCCACAGGGCAGTATTCCAACATGATAACGACTGAAAACACACCTCCAAGATGGCCTTGCTAAAGAAGCTGAGGATAAAGCTGATGGACTGGCCAAGCATGTCTCCAGACCTAAACCCTATTTAGCATCTGTGGGGCATCCTCAAATGGAAGGTGGAGGAGTGCAAGGTCTTAAATATTCACCAGCTCCATGATGTCGTCATGGAGGAGAGGAAAAGGAGTGGCAGCCTGTGAAACTCTGGTGAACTCCATGCCCAAGAGGGTTAAGACAGTGCTGAAAAATAGGGGTGTAATCACTTTTGTTGCCAGCGGTTTAGACATTAATGACTGTGTGTTGAGTTATTTTAAGGGAAGAGCAAATTTACACTGTTATACAAGCTGTACACACACTACTTTACATTGTAGCAAAGTGTAATTTCTTCAGGCCGCGTACACACGGGCGGACTGTTCGCCCAACCTTGTCCGCTGAACAGTGTTTGGGCGGACAGTCCGCTCGTGTGTGGGGCTTCAGCGGACAGTTTCAGCGGACAGTTGGCCGAACAAGGTCTTACGGAAATTCCGAAAAACTGTCCGCTGAAACAAGGTTTCAGCGGACTGTTCGCTCGTGTGTAGGCTTGTTCGGCCAACTAAGTCTCGCGCATGCTCAGAAAGGATTTCCACGTCGGAAGGTTGCATTGCAGTGTATTGGACGTCGAAATTTTCGATCCGTCGTGCGTGCCGAAACGTCATCGCGCACGGTTTCAGCAAACTGTTCGTCCGTCGTGTGTGGCCATGTCCGTCCATGCTAAGTTTGAGCGGACTGTTTGCCGAAACTGTTGGACGGACAAAGTTGGGCGAACAGTCCGCGCGTGTGTACGCGGCCTCAGTGTTGTCACATGAAAAGGTATAATAAAATATTTTAAAAAATGTGAGGGGTGTACTCACTTTTGTGAGATACTGTATATGTAAATAGAACCAAGTTTTCAATTTAAATGCTGGATGCATGGCAGCCCAGTACTTACAGATTCTTCACATACAAATGCTTACAGAAAAGTACATATGCAAATTATAAATCATTAGAACACTTACGAAGTTGGGAATTTGTATAGTCAGGAGAAAGGCCGCAATTTCACTCAGCAATCTCTTTTGTATTTCGATGGCCTTGTTTTGAGACTCTGGAAACCGAACCACTAAGCAAAAGGAAAAAGGCGTTATTCTACCAAAAGCCTACTGTCTGCATTGGATACTCACTGCTGGCAATCACTGCCGTATTATCTATACATGTTTTTTGTAGCTGTTTTACATATTATTACATGACTGATTACAAGTCAAAAGGTTTACACTGCCATAAATACTTACCTGGTGAGTACACATCTGGATTAAACTGTATATCAAAAATATACTCGGATACAGAGCCAATCTGTCGACACGCTTCCCTTACAATGTCTGCTCCCTTGAGTTCATCTAAAGGAAAGAAACAATTTAAATAACATTTTAGTGCAATTTAAACCTTAGCGTGTCAGAAAATACAACAGATGTATGTTAATCTGTAGAATACACCATAGCTAAGTGAGCCCCCAGCCAAACTTTCTGTTTGGCTATGGATAGAGGGTGGAAAGGTCAAAACCTCTATTAAGTTTTTACTGTTATGTACCCATTGGTAAGTTCTCTGTTCAGATCTTGTCCCATGCACCATCAATAGAACAGGAGGTGAGGAGTAATTTCTCTAACAGGGGCACAGAAAAAATTTAAAAGCCTCTTTAAATAAAAAGGTATGACATTTTTTTAACTAAATAAGTTTTATTGTTGTTTTGGTGGGCATCCACACAAGTACAAGAGGCTCCATAATCTACCCACTTTAGTCAATATTTAAAGTGTAGATTCACCTTTTAGGAAAAAATGAAAGGTGAACTAACACCCTATACCAGCCGTCATTAAATGGCTGCCTGCGGTCCGAATACGGACCGAGTGACGCTCATGTCTGGACCGTTAGTGAGTTGCCGCATTTCGCCAGCCATTTACTGGAACAGTGATGTTGCGTGTGTGCCCCACTCATGATTGCTGGGACACCATCACATTGCATGTGCGCCCCGCCTCTGGTTGCTGGGACACCGTCGCGTGTGTGCCCCGCCGCCTCCTGCTAACCGTGGCTCTCAGACCCGGTCAGGCCGTGAGTTGGGGTGTGATGTCATGCGCGCTCCCCGTCCCTCTGCTACTCACGTCTCCCAGCTCGCCTCTCACTCCTTGCGAGGTATGATACCTTGCAGCTTCCGCACACTGCAGCTTGCCACATATGCAGACTCCTGCCTTTAAGGTATGTGGGGCACATTTTTTGTTAAGAGGTTCGCTAATGGCCATATTTTTTAAGGGGCACACTAATGGCCCTATTTTGTTAAGGGGCATGCTGATGGGCACATTTTGTTGTGCCCATCAGAGTTTCCCTTAACATAAATTGTGCCCATCAGATTGCCCCTCAACATAAAATGTGCCCATCAGAGTACCTCTTATTTTATGTTAAGGGGCACTCTGATGAGCACATTTTATGTTAAGGGGCACTTTAATGGGCACAACAAATCAGCATGACTTAATTTACCCATCATTGTGCACCTTAACAAAATCAGAGTGCCCCTTAACATAACATAGGGACATGCTGATGGGCACATTTTATGTTAGGCGGGCACACTGATGGGCATATATATGTTAGCGGGGGGCATGCTGATGGGCACATATTATGTTAAGGGGCACTCTGATGGGGACCCCCATATGTAAGGTGGCACTCTGATAGGAACACCTGACGGAATTTTAAATCCTGGCTCTGTGGGCAGTGACAGCTGATCAACCATAAAGGTAAGTGCAGTGACAACCAGGAGGTGGGGAAGGTGTAGGGAGTTAATTCACCTTTTTTTAGTAAGCCCAGTTTTGTATGCAACAAACATACCAGCACAGAGCTATAACTAAATGGGTCTCTTCCAAAGTGAAACTGTGTTCCTGGTTCCATTACAATTTTCATTAAGTGCCATTTCAGTTCACCATAAAGGTATTTAATAAGGTTAAGGCCTTGACGTGCATGCCACTTAAAAGTTCCTCCATACTAAACCCATCAAAATCAAACTACTACAGTCATACTGGAACGGAAAAGAGCCTTGTCCAAATTGTTGATACGGGAATAAAAGCAGAATTGTCTGAAATTTATTTGTACTGTATACTGCAGCATTAACAGTACCCTTCACTGGAAAACCCTGAACACAATCATTTGGGGATTCTTCACATACGTTTGGCCTATTAGGGAGGTTGATGATGGATTTGTGAAGTTTCCTGTATAGAAGGCTGACAGTTCCTTGTCGTCAATCCTCTTCTGGGCAGTAGAAACATTTACTTAGCTATCTTAGTAGTGTAGATTTATTGGGCTCTGAACATCTTCTACAGACTGAAATGAAAGGATAAGTTCACCTTTGGAAATATGTTACGTTTCACCTGATTTTAGGGTAGAATATGTAACATGTTCCTAGTGCTGCAGTAATCGCCCGCTGCCCCACCCCCCCGGTAGTAGTATGGGGAGAAGTTCCTTGTACTAGCTGTCACTGTTTGAAAACAGGACGGCTGTGTGGGGCTGCGCCTATACGGCTGCATCATTCAGACACACATCTCTGTGTATGAATGAACTACAAGCTCCACCATCCTTAGTGGCTGTCGACTTGTAGTACTCAATGAACTCCCATGGATCTGTGGAGCGCTGATAGTTCATTGAGTCTTCCTGTCAGGGAGTATCAGCTTACCCGTACAGGATGTAAGGGCAAGCCGATACACTGACAGTGTGCAGGAGACCTGCATGGCATCAGCCATCTGCTGATCGTTGGTGCAATATTTTCCAGGCACCTGCAACAAAAAATATTATATGCACATTATTTTTAACTTTAAAAAGATGTGCATTTATTATTTTTTCCTAAAACATGAAGTTATCCTTTAACCCCGTATGCCAAATACAGTCACAAATCCCTGAGTTTCTCTTCATCTAAAATCTTATAGGATGGCTGAGATTTGTAATTCTGCAAAAAAAAAAAAAAAAATACATTTGTATTGGGGTTATGGAGTACTTGTGCGAAATAATATTAAGAAATGTTTTCACGATATAAAATATCATTATCGTTACGATTATCATGACTACAACTCTTAACATTTTCCAAAGCACTGCTCCCTAGTAGTGTTCTGACTATGCTGAAAAGCTCTCCTGCTGCCTGTCCTTGATTTGGGTATGTTTTATGTTAATATTAGTGACAGTATTGGCTCAGCTGAAACTGTCAGCTGCTACAGGAAGAAATAGCCAGGGGCCCCATCAAAATCATGCTATGGGGCCCCATGATTCATAGTTATGTCTCTTTTCATGTGTCCACAAACGGTCGGCCGTATAGTGTACTGAGAGCCATTTTATCTCAGCTGAATATGAATGGTTTAGTAAACCTGATGACACAAGCATTTCTTAAGTATGTGTATGTCTTTTATCTTGTCATAGCAATCACTGCATGCAAACAGGGTGACTATAATGACTAAGTCATGTCAGATTTTAAATTATGAGTGAATTACCTTTTATTGATCCATTTTCATCCTTATCAGGCTGAAGTAATTCCCCTTTTTGTGACAGCTCCATTACAATCTTCATAAACTGTGCATACCTGTAAGCAGTAAATGAGAGAGAAAAGCAGTGCAGAGAGAGGCAGAAGTGGTGCCTGTACAAGACAGTGATGCCTTCAAATATGTGATTCATGTTTCAAACAGTAGTCTAAAACTCTTCTGTCACTAGTTTGTTGCAAAGTGATCCCAGTGACACGTTCAGTGTCCTACAAGTCATAGACATTTGACCATACATAGATCAAAATGTAGCGGATTCAGCAGGGACTGGCCGAATTTCCATCTATGTATGGGCACTTTGTACAGAAGTCCATCTACCGATCGGCTTCTGTACAACCTTCATGTCAAGTTTTCTCTGTTTGATCAGCTCTGTTGGGTATTGCCAGCAGTGCTGATTAGTGTATTCTGTCAGAATACAAAGGCTCCATGGGAGACCTCCCCCATCCACACCAAGTTTATGGATGGAGGAATTGAGTAGTTTTTTATCATTCAACCTGCTGGTTCAGGGATCTCCAAACTATGACTCTCCAGCTGTTGGGGAACTACACGTCCCATGAGGCATTGTAAAACTCTGACATTCAGAGACATGACTAAGCATGATAGGAACAATTGAAGGGCCACTTTAGAGATCCCTGCGCTGGTTGAACAAAAAGATAAGAGACTCATCTATGGGCTGCATTAGAAAGCCCAGACTCTGTGCTGTGAGCATGCTATCATCCCAGAAACATTGGCCACCCAGTGACCCATATATGTGGTGTGTGGGTGCTAAAGCCCATCCCTTTCTGCTGCAAATATGTGCTACACAAGAAGCAACAGGTTAGAGGGCATTATCACAAAAATCATGTATTCTGAATTTACATGCCTTTATTTCTATTTTTTTTGTCATATTTACTTGTAAACAAAGCTGTCTAGCAAAACTCAAAAGTGACTGGGGTTGGTATAAACTATAACACTCTCAAGGGTGGCTAGAGTGGCCATCTTTGACGGCTGAAAGTGCACTTTACATTCTGAGGGGTCAACATGCACTGCATTGGCCACTGATTTTCAATAGGCACTCGGGGCTCGTTCACACCAGAGAGTGTGGTGTGAGAAATCTGTGCTCTGCCTGTGCTTCCAGCAAATCATTCAAAGCACACTAGGCAGGCCGCAAACGCAGTGTGTTTGCTTGCATCAGATCGAATGGTACCACAGTACCATGTGATCTGGTGCAGTACGGTTTTGAAAAGTAGTGCATTTACTACTGTTGGTGTGATCCAGTGAGTTTTCAGCCCATTCAACCAACTGTAATCCCCGGCGAAATAATGGAGGGATGCCATCCTCCTTGGCATGGTAACAATAGAATGGCCAGGGATGAGGTTACACTGTCTCAAAGGATAGATCAGAGGTTCCAGACGCGCTGTAACAGATCCCCGGGTGACGCTGGGCTAGCATCCTGTATTGCACTCCGTTGTGCAGGGGGGGGGGGAGCCCGAGGAGCTGGAAGAACAAGCGGCTCCGGCTCACCTCTCGGATCGGGAGCCGCTTGTTCTTCCAGCTCCTCCCCCCCGCCACACGGTTGCAATACAGGATGTTAGCCCAGCGTCTGTTACAGCGCGTCTGGAACCTCTGATCTGTCCTTTGAGACATTGTAACCTCATCCCTGGCCATTCTGCTGTTACCATCCCAAGGAGGGCGGCATCCCTCCATCATCATTTCACCAGGGATTTGTAGTATGGAGTCCCTCATGCTCTGACTGAGAGCCAGCAGTTTTACAGCTGAGAGTTACTCCCTTGTTTCCAGAGGAAAGGCGGTATGGTGTTTTATCAATTTTGCTTTATTTCAACAATGAATTTTATTTGACTGAATAACAAGTGCTTTCTACATTTCCATGTTGGACATTGGTGAATTTGTTTCTGTGCATCTTTTGATTAAATGAACCTTTTTTAACTTATTTCAAATTTTTTTTCTTCTGGTTCCATTGAGCACTGGTTTTGGTATTTAATTAATGCCAACCTCCCTCCAGAAGTTTTCAGCTGCACTGGACTCTAGATGAAGTTTTACCTTTGATTTTGACAGGATAATGTTTTACATATGACTGTACATTCTAGCGCTGAAGTTATATGTTGTTGATTTTTGGTTCTAGAGATCAGCTTTAACATTACAGCAGTAATATGTCAACCAGCTTCAAAAGTGGTATTTCCCTTATTACGTTAATTTTTTTATTTTTATAAATCTACACTGGTTGTATGACTTACTTGTGTTGTACAAAGACTTCCAAAAGTTCTTGGCGCAGACTACAGAGGCGGTGCCGATAAAGTTTTGGAAATCCAAAGTTACGACATTCTTGTAATATATATTCTTCCTGCAGTGGAAGGAAGTTCACGTCTGGAGGGAATGTTCGGAGGAGATCTAAAATGTAGTGACGGCCATCATTACCCACAATCCCTTTGCATTCCACAGAGGAACACAGAAGTAATTCTTCATTCTTCTCATTCAGAACAGTATGCCTCAATATCCTCAGTGGTTTGCAGGCTTTATGGAGTAAAGACAGATATTTTGCACTTGTCGACACAGTTTTACCAAAGTCAATGGATCCATAAAGGACACCTTGGTCTTCTTTACGGTCTAAAATTCCAGGTATGATTGACTGAGCGGTTACTCTGTATCCTCGGTAATCAAGAACCACAGTACCCAAGGTATAAAGTTCTTCAATGTCTAGGTCACTGTAGGCCTGTACACCTTTCAAGTCATAGCTGGCAGCAACATGGGCTGCATGATCTCCACCAAGATCCTTATAGTGATCCCTTACATCAAACCCAAAGCTAAAGAAGATGTTGTTCCAAATAAACATCTGCATTTTTGTCTCTTCCCCAGGGTTAATGGCCATAACATTTCCATCGATGACTGCCATTGCTCCCCGAGTGGAAGCTCCAACAAAATCAGAGTTGATCTGTAATATAATCAAAAAGAATGGCTCTTATAATGTTCAATGCAGTACACAAAGTGTCAAACCCAACAATGAAGCATCTCAGCATACTTATACCTGAATGGCTGAGAAATTGGAGCACAATTCTAGCCAACACTGGATTATTGTTTTTGCTGCAAACACTGTGTGCTTCTCATGGTGTGCATTAAAAGCTGAAGCACATCAGATAGAGTCCACCTCATTTCTTGGCTGGAGGACATCCAGTATCATCTAGCATTTTTTTTTTTTACCTCAACCTGTCCCTGGCCCACCACTTCTATTTATTGTATTTTTTTTTCCAATTATGGAGGCTCAGCATCATATGTCAGCGATACTTGGACAGTCTGCGTACAAATGCAGCCTGCCTAGGTAGTCCAAATCCTCCATACTGACATGAATCCATCAAGGCACTTTGGTATTTGAATAACACCTTTCAAGATCTAGCCCACTGCTTGTATTAGAGAATAGAGGCATATTGGGGAAGGATGCTATATACAGTTCCCTGCTGGCCCACCCCACTAGTCATGCTCTGCCTACATTGTATAGAGAAGCACAAAGACCTAGTGATGTCATCACTTGAAAACACGGTATGTAGTTAAATTGAAAAAAAAAGGTTTTAATTTATGCTGTACAAATTTCCTTAGCATGTTGATTGGAGCTTTAAATGGATTTTAACCTCCTTTCCTGTTCTGTCTCACACTCTTGCCCTGCACAGAAACTATGGGAAAGTCTTCCACATGGGGACAACTCTTTGCCACTCCACTGACAGAAATCGATTTTACTGTTGTCTGTGTTTTATGGCAATACTAGGTGTGCTTTTGCAGATGCTGCAAGCCTTAAAATCTGGAGGGTTCAAAATATTTTTTTAAATGACTTTCTAAATCAAAATCACAACCAATCAATCTAGTCTGAAAGTGTCCCCTCAGATCTCAGATGTCCCCTTGCATGTCCCCTCAGATCTACAGTGACTGCACTTCAAAGTGCACTTGTAGTGCAAAGTGGATTTGCCTTTAGTAAATAACCCCCCATGTCTTAAGATCTGCTGCGGATGCAAATATAATGTTATCAGTACCCCAAACGCAGATCGCAAACACAGTGCATTTGCTGGCACCAAATCGGATGGCATCACATTTGATTTGGTGCAGCGTGTTATTTATAAATGGTGTACTACTTTCTCCGCATTCCAATGCAATATCAGCCCATTGGTAAAAAAAACAAAAAACATATTGTATGTACTCACTTCTATGCTGCAGCTGTCCCCTGCCGGCTCTAAGCCCAAGAATTGAATGATCACATGACCACTAATCTCTCAGTTCTCAGACTTCCGGAAGCAGAGATCGATAACAGTCAGTCACCGCACTCTGCACCTCTAGAGCTCACTAGAGCATCAGGCTAGGGAGGTGATGGGAGATGCTGGCTTTGGCTCTCAGCGGCGCAATGAGAGGCTGAGACAGTTGCCGATTGGGCATCTGGGTGGATCCTGCCAATATGACCTGGATCCTTCCAAGGCCTGAAGCTGCTCTGTGATGATCTGACTCTGTAAAGCTGTAGCCCACATTGGCTGATTTTGGGTCACAGGAGTGCACAAGTAAATAAACTCTTGTGACCTAGAAGGGAAGTATGACCAAAAAAGCTTTAGCCTTCCTATCTCTTAACTACTCCCTACTCTATTCAATAATAATTATTATTACTTTAGAATGATATACTTTAGGACAATCATCTTTTATAATAGCTACAGAAGATCTTTTTTATCAGTAATATCAAAGTTTTCTTTTGAAAGCATCTGTGTTTTTGATGTTTGGGCTCTATAACAGCCAAAGGAATCCTACTCACATCAGAAGTGTGGACAGCATTTCACGCATTCCATAGAATGTCTTCATATGAATGGAATTCAGCTCCTGAACACACAAGTGCTCTTTTACACAAATAACACAATGCCCACCATGTACTTAACTTAGAGACTGAACTTTAAAACCTAATACCCTGCACATGTATGGAATGTACAGCACAAAAGGGTATTCTCCAGAGCAGCTGGATTAAGACTGCATTCCCCCCGGATCTGGACAGAGTTCCCAAAATAGAGCCCTTGCACACCAATGTACTTGTTCCCATTCAATAAAGACTCCCCAAATCAATACAGAATTCTGACAGAACATAAAACATATACAGGTCCATATCAAATAGGTCCAGTAAAAGCTGGTATTAGAGCGTGAACTGGTGCATCAATGTAGAACTAAAGGAAAAACCTTTTTGTTTTGGATAGAGCAAGGTAGGATTATAACCCGTCAGATTTTATTTACTTTTTTCCATCTGTGTCCCATTTGGGAGATTCCCCTCACTTCCTGTCCAATAGCCAAAATAGCAAGTGATAGGAAATCCCTCAAAAGTGTCTAAAAAATAAATAAGAATTGTTTTACTGACCTAGAAGATTCTTTTTTTGGAGTACAGTACAGAACACAGGTCCATTTTACGTCTTGACTATGGGTTATATTCTGCCACCTTCAAGCTGTTAGGACAGCCCATATAGCTCCTTCCATTCCCGGCAAGAGGAAAAGGCCGTCCTGGCCTGGAAGGAAGGGTGGCATGTGTCTTGTACTGTACTCCTAGAAATGGATTTTACTAAGTCAAAATCCTTATTTCTTGATCATACATCACGGGACACAGGAGCTTCATTACATAGTGGGTTATATAGGCACCTCTGGTGATTGGACACTGGTTGACCCTAATTAAGGAGAATTCCTCCCCTATATAACCCCTCCCATTTGGGAGGCACCTCAGTTTTTTCGCCAGTGTCTAGGTGATGGTCACGTAAAACTTTAGCTCTATGCAGGTCCCTGCGAGGACCGAAGGGCTACAACAAACCGGATCCATACCTCGGGCCGATATTTGACTCCCAAGATGGTATGGTACCCGGGCCTTGTCAGCCGAAGAAGCGAGGTTTTGCCTGTAAGTCCTCTCCATTGGAAGACTGGGCTCTGGGAAAACCAGACTTGGTGTACTGTTTATACAGAGCGCACGAAAGTTTCTGGCAGAGCTTTCTACATGGCCCAGGTGGGAGGTTCTTCCGAGAAGGAGCCCCAGATATACCTGAAGGTTGGCTAACAATACCCGCCCTGATGGGTGAAGGCTGGAATTTGTCTGGTTCAGCAATTCCTGCGGCGGGGACAGGTAAGGGAAGTTATCCTGTATATTTAATATATGAATGGATTTCTTCATTGTGAGTAGTTGTATGTCTTACCTGGTTTCCACCACTAGAGGGAGTAAGAGCAGCCTGATGCATACTTACATGCCTTTCAATACACACGCTCAGTGAAAGCCTGTTTCTCCAGCTAACTCACGTCTCCATTGCAGTCCCTGCCACAAATAAGGTAAACAGGGGTCCCACGCAGTTCGGGGGTCCCATGCAGCTCCGTTTTGGGTTCTCCTCCCCCTCCTGGATTCCGCGGTCCTCGTGCACGGGCGCATGCACGAGCGCCGGGCGCGCTCCCGGCCTAATGGAGGAGGGGGGGGGGTGTGGTTGCGAGCCGTGCACGTCAGTGTGCACGGCGCTGTACTGCGCAGGCGCCAGGCGGCAGTTTAAAAGCCCAGAGCGTCAGGGGGCTGTAATTGGAGACACAGGAGCTGTGGGCAGTAAGCATCCGTGGGGATTGGATCCAGGCAAACCTTAAGACACCTACTCAGCATCAGGTTGTGCAATTTAAGCATATATATTATTGTGAGACTTTAAGCGCAACAGTGATCGCACTTGTACTAGTACCTCTGCTTTGTAGCCTAGTACTATGTCTCCTCGTAAGAGGGTCTCAGGGGGAGGTAATAAGGGCACTGGTAAATCACCACCTAGGTCCAGGGGTTCGAAAAGAGTGCCTGTAAGTTACCATCCCCCCCCCCTGCAAGACTGGAGCCAGCCTCTCTAGAAGAGTCAGTGCACCTGTCAGGTTTGCAGCCTCTCCTAATGTGTCAGCCCCGGTTTATGTCACTGAGATACTCCCTTAGGGCTACATTGGAGGGTTTTGAAGAGAAAATAATGAATGTTATTACTGCTTCCCTGAAATATAGCATGAAAAGGGGTAGATCCCCTCCCTCTGCTGAAATTCCTCTCTCAGATGAATCTTCTGAAAATGAGGAGAGATCCCTATCTTAGGATGGAGATCATGAGCAGTCGGATGAATCAGAGGAAGAGGAGATAGTTCCCTCCTCCCAGGCACTCAGAAAACAGGTGCAGTATTATACTGAATTGGTGCGTACCACATTCACAATGCCTGCTGCTGAAGTCGCTACGTCCTCTGTTTCTTCCCTGGGAGTCAGGAAAGCCCCACAGACTGCCTATTCCTTTCCAATCCATCCCTTAATGGATGAATTGTTGTATAAGGATTGGGGACATCCCAATAAACTGTTTGCTCCTCCTAAAAAGGTTTTCTTTGCATTATCCTGTGGAGGAAAGTTTCACCAAGAAGTGGGGGGTCCCATCTGTTGATGCGGCTGTTTCTTGCGTGAATGAAACCTGACTTGTCCTTTGGATATTGCGCAGGTATTTAAAGGATCCAACTGATAAGAAGCTGGAAACCTTATTAAAAGCCTCCTTTTCCATGACTGGCGCTGTGGTGCAACCTGCAGTCGCAGCCGTGGGGTTGTGTCAGTTCCTCAAGGAACAGGTTAAGCAGATGCTTGGGATCCTTCCCAGTGAGGAAGTAGAACATTATGCAGAACTGCCTCATATTCTGTGCTTTATGATTGATGCGATTTTGGATTCCGTCCAACAAGCATCACGTTTGTCCCTCATGTTAGTACACATGCGAAGGGCCCTATGGCTAAAGAATTGGGCAGCTGAGCTGTCATGCAAGAAGCATTTGATTGGGTTCCCGTTTAAAGGGGAACGTTTTGTTTGGATAAATTCGTCCAAAATATCAGGGGGTAAAAACTACTCCAATCAAAAAGAGCCAACGTCCGTTATTCAGGCGTGCTCTCTCTCCCGAAGCATCAAGCTCTAAGCAGTGGCAATGGCCTTCTCAGCCCTCCTCTACTAGAAAGGCTCAAGGCAGAGCCCAGGGGCAGGAAAAGACTTGGGGGCGAAAGCCTGCCAAGCAAAGCCCAAGAACTTCCTTGTGAAGGGGCGCCCCGCTCGGCAGAGTGGGGGGAAGGCTCCCGCAGTTTGCAGGAGTCTGGCGGAAAGAGATCCAGGACAAGTGGGTGATCTCTTCAGTATCTCTGGGCTACAAGCTAGAGTTTTCAGGAGATTCCACCTTCTCGTTTCCTAAGGTCAAGGATCCCCAGGGGTCCAGTAAAGCAAAAACCGCTATTTCTGGCCTTAGATCAGCTACTATCCCAGGGTGTGATAGTAGAAGTGAGCCCGAAAGATCAGGGTTCGGGGTTTTTACTCAAATCTCTTCACCCTTCCAAAACCAAATGGAAGTGTCAAACCTATCCTGGATCTGAACCGGTTTTTACACATCCGGTCCTTCCGAATGCAGTCAATCCGCACTGTGGTCTCCTCCCTGCAAGGGGGAGAATTCATGGCATCAATAGATATCAAGGATACATATCTCCATGTGCCAATTTTTCCCGCACACCAAAAATTTCTAAGGTTCGCGGTAGAGCGGCGCCATTTTCAATTCGTGGCCTTACCATTCGGGCTTGCTACAGCCCCTCGAGTCTTTGCAAAGATTCTGGACCCTCTCTTAGCAATCCTAAGAGCTCAGGGCATAGCCGTCATGGCTTATCTAGACGACTTGCTTCTCGTGGAGAAAAATGCAGCGTTCCTAAGTCGCAGCGTCACTAAACTGCTAGAACATCTAGAACGCCTAGGTTGGATCATAAACCTAGAAAGGTCGTCCCTACAACCGACTACCAGGTTGGAATACCTAGGTATGATCATCGACACCGCTCAGGGCAGGGTGTTTCTCCCAAGGCTAAAAGCCTTGGCCATTGGGGATCTGGTACGCCTGATTCTGGGCAGAAGATCTTCCCCCATTCGGTTGTGCATGAGACTGTTAGGGAAGATGGTCGCCTCCTCCGAGGCCGTCCCATTCGCCCAGTTCCACTCAAGGCCTCTGCAAGGATGCATCCTTGCGGCTTGGAACAGGAAGCCCCAATCTCTGGATCTTCCTATGCGTCTATCCCCAGGGACACACAAGAGTCTTGTCTGGTGGTTACAAACCAAGAATTTGCTGAAGGGCAAAATTTTTCTTCCTCTCTCATGGAAGATTATCACAACAGATGCCAGCCTGACAGGCTGGGGAGCTGTATTGGAGGAAACATGCTCGCAGGGGAAATGGTCTGCGACCGAGAATCTACTGCCCATAAACATCTTGGAGATTCGGGCAGTTTACATGGCACTCATAGAGTGGTCTTACAGACTGCGAGGTTTCCCGGTTCGGGTTCCAGGGCTCGAGTGCTGCGGGAACGCATGGGAACGGCGTTCCCGTACTATTTCCACAGCGGGAACGCCGTTCCCATTAGCTATCTGAGCCGGGCCGGCTGAGGCTATGCAGCGCGTAGTCCGCGCCGCTCCTCAGCCGCCGAGTGACTGTGCGTGCCCACGCCGAAGTCATGTGACCGGTTGCTAGATGCGGAGCGGCCCCTGCCTAGCAACCGGTCACATGACTTCGGCGTGGGCACGCACTGGCACGAGACCGTCAGTGTGACGCGCCGGACTGTCCTCCCGCTCCCCTCTACCCAGTGCCTCCTGTGGAAACAGCCGCTGCACTGTGAGTTTACTTAGTTCTTCTCCCCCCAGAACAGAAGGGAAGAGAATACCAGGAGGTCAGTCACTAGTAGTGTGTAAGTAAGTTGCATTCTGCAATACCCTGCCAAATTGCCAATACTCATCCATACTGCCAATACTCATCAATACTCTGCAATACCCTGCCAATACTCATCAATACTCTGCAATACCCCGCCAATACTCATCAATACTCTGCAATACCCCGCCAATACTCTGCAATACCCCGCCAATACTTTGCAATACCCCGCCAATACTCTGCAATACCCGCCAATACTCATCAATACTCTGCAATACCCCGCCAATACTCTGCAATACCCGCCAATACTCTGCAATACATACCCTGCCAATACTCTGCAGTACCCTATCAATACTCTGCAATACCCTATCAATACTCTGCAATACCCTGCCAATACTCTGCAATACCCTATCAATACTCTGCAATACCCTATCAGTATCAATAATCTGCAATACCCTGCCAATACTCTGCAATACCCTATCAATACTCTGCACTACCCTATCAATACTCTGCACTACCCCGCCAATACTCTGCAATACCCCACCAATACTCTGCAATACCCCGCCAATAATCTGCAATACATACCCTGCCAATACTCTGCAATACCCTGTCAATACTCTGCCAATACTCTGCAATACATACCCTGCCAATACTCTGCAATACCCTGCCAATACTCTGCCAATACACACCCTGCAATACCCTATCAATACTCTTCAATATTCTGCCAATACTCTTCAATATCCTGTCAATACTCTGCAATACATACCCTGACAATACTCTGCAATACCCTGCCAATACTCTGCCAATAAATACCCTGCCAATACTCTGCAATACCCTGTCAATACTCCACAATACTCTGCCAATACTCTGCAATACATACCCTGCCAATACTCTGCAATACCCTGCCAATACTCTGCAGTACCCTATCAATACTCTGCAATACTCTGTCAATACTCTGCAATACCCTGCCAATACTCTGCAATACCCTGCCAATACATACCCTGCCAATACTCTGCAATACCCTGCCAATACATACCCTGCCAATACTCTGCAATACCCTGCCAATACTCTTCAATACTCTGCCAATACTCTTCAATATCCTGCCAATACTCTGCAATACATACCCTGCCAATACTCTGCAATACCCTGTCAATACTCTGCCAATACTCTGCAATACATACCCTGCCAATACTCTGCAATACCCTGCCAATACTCTGCCAATACACACCCTGCAATACCCTATCAATACTCTTCAATATTCTGCCAATACTCTTCAATATCCTGTCAATACTCTGCAATACTCTGCAATACATACCCTGACAATACTCTGCAATACCCTGCCAATACTCTGCCAATAAATACCCTGCCAATACTCTGCAATACCCTGTCAATACTCCACAATACTCTGCCAATACTCTGCAATACATACCCTGCCAATACTCTGCAGTACCCTATCAATACTCTGCAATACTCTGTCAATACTCTGCAATACCCTGCCAATACTCTGCCAATACATACCCTGCCAATACTCTGCAATACCCTGCCAATACATACCCTGCCAATACTCTGCAATACCCTGCCAATACTCTTCAATACTCTGCCAATACTCTTCAATATCCTGCCAATACTCTGCAATACATACCCTGCCAATACTCTGCAACACCCTGCCAATACTCTGCAATACCCTATCAATACTCTGCAATACTGTGCCAATACTCTGCAATACCCTGCCAATACTCTGCCAATAAATACCCTGCCAATACTCTGCAATACCCTGTCAATACTCTTCAATACTCTGCCAATACTCTGCCAATACTCTTCAATACCCTGCCAATACTCTGCAATACCCTGCCAATACTCTGCCAATAAATACCCTGCCAATACTCTGCAATACCCTGTCAATACTCTTCAATACTCTGCCAATACCCTGCCAATACTCTGCAATACCCTGCCAATACTCTGCAATACCCCATCAATACTCTGCAATACTGTGCCAATACTCTGCAATATCCTGCCAATACTCTGCCAATACACACCCTGCAATACCCTATCAATACTCTGCAATACCCTACCAATACTCTGCCAATAAATACCCTGCCAATACTCTGCAATACCCTGTCAATACTCTGCCAATACTCTGCAATACATACCCTGCCAATACTCTGCAATACCCTGCCAATACTCTGCCAATACACACCCTGCAATACCCTATCAATACTCTTCAATATTCTGCCAATACTCTTCAATATCCTGTCAATACTCTGCAATACTCTGCAATACATACCCTGACAATACTCTGCAATACCCTGCCAATACTCTGCCAATAAATACCCTGCCAATACTCTGCAATACCCTGTCAATACTCCACAATACTCTGCCAATACATACCCTGCCAATACTCTGCAATACCCTGCCAATACTCTTCAATACTCTGCCAATACTCTGCCAATACTCTGCCAATACTCTTCAATACTCTGCCAATACTCTTCAATACTCTGCCAATACTCTGCCAATACTCTTCAATACTCTTCAATACTCTGCCAATACTCTTCAATACTCTGCCAATACTCTGCCAATACTCTTCAATACCCTGCCAATACTCTTCAATACCCTGCCAATACTCTGCAATACCCTGCCAATACTCTGCCAATACTCTTCAATACCCTGCCAATACTCTGCAATACCCTGCCAATACTCTGCAATACCCCATCAATACTCTGCAATACTGTGCCAATACTCTGCAATACTGTGCCAATACTCTGCAATACCCTGCCAATACTCTGCCAATACACACCCTGCAATACCCTATCAATACTCTTCAATATCCTGCCAATACTCTTCAATATCCTGCCAATACTCTGCAATACATACCCTGTCAATACTCTGCAACACCCTGCCAATACTCTGCAATACCCTATCAATACTCTGCAATACTCTGCAATACTCTGCCAATACTCTGCAATACCCTGCCAATACTCTGCCAATAAATACCCTGCCAATACTCTGCAATACCCTATCAATACTCTGCAATACTGTGCCAATACTCTGCAATACTCTTCCAATACTCTGCAATACCCTGCCAATACTCTGCAACACCCTGCCAATACTCTGCAATACCCTATCAATACTCTGCAATACTCTGCCAATACTCTGCAATACTCTGCCAATACTCTGCAATACCCTGCCAATACTCTGCCAATAAATACCCTGCCAATACTCTGCAATACCCTATCAATACTCTGCAATACTGTGCCAATACTCTGCAATACTCTTCCAATACTCTGCAATACTCTGCAATACTCTGCCAATACTCTGCAATACATACCCTGCCAATACTCTGCAATACATACCCTGCCAATACTCTGCAATACATACCCTGCCAATACTCTGCAATACTCTGCCAATACCCTGCAATACTCTGCAATACATACCCTGCCAATACTCTGCAATACCCTGCCAATATTCTTCAATACTCTGCCAATACTCTGCAATACCCCACCGCTACTCTGCAATACATACCCTGCCAATACTCTGCAATACATACCCTGCTAATACTCTGCAATACCTACCCTGCCAATATTCTGCAATACCCTGCCAATGCTTACCCTGCCAATACTTACTCTGCCAATACCCAGACATACCCATCCATGCTCAGCCAATATTACAGTGGGGGAGATGTATATTGCAGTGGGTACTATATGGTGGTGGCATTTTCACAGGTTTTTGCAAATTCAATAATTATTTGCTGATTCGAAAAATGATCCGATCCATGACTCTGATCCGAGGAATGATCCGATCCGTGAGTTTTTTGATCCGTTGCACCCCTACCAGTTTTCCTCCGTGTCCCCCTCCGTTCTGCTGTCCCCTCCGTTCTGCTAATGTCCCCTCTGTTCTGCTACTGTCCCCCTCCAGTTTTCCTCTCTGCCCCCCTCCAGTTTTCCTCTGTGTCCCCCTCCATTCTGCTACTTCCCCCCTCCGTGAAAACACCTGCTTCTCTGATGAGGGCACTGTTATGGGGACACTCTGATGGGGGGGCTGTCTGAAGGGAACCCCTGCTCTCTGATGGGGGCACTGACAAAGCTCCATTTGATGGGCACTGATCAGGCTGCATTGATGGGAACAGATGAGTGAGTGGCCTGGGGCCTGAGCCCCACTTTGCAGAAACAATACAGGCAGCCTGAGAAGAGGAGCTCCGGGCCGGCACACTCAGCATGCCCGACCTCCCTCCCCTGCACAGACCAACACATGTGTGGACATCTTGCGGCAGAAGGGGCCCCACATATCATAGCTTGCATAGAGACATAGTGCAGAAGGGGCCCCCAGTCATTGCAATCCCCTGCGAGGGAACCGTTTTCACACATTTGTGGTGGTTTTTTATTAGTATAGCATACAGCTTAAATTATTTTGTTACATCTGTTCTAGATTTATTTAAGGCATGTGAATTTTGGAGGTGTCCTTGTAAACTGGTACTATAAATGTTGCAGTTTATTTGTTAAAGGAGTATGAGTATATATATATGAATTTGGTGATGTCACCCATTAGGAGTGGGCTTGGCATTGAACGCCTATCTTCTCTATTGTTTATTAGTCTCATTGGCCCCCCTGTGCATTTATGGGATCCTTTGCCATATGTCACAAAATGGCTGACCACACATCGCAGCGCAGATGATAATAAATCTCGGAAAGTTGATAATCTTAAACGCCAAGTACAACGTTATTCCTGTTTGTGGGATATTTTCTAATGGGCTGTGTAACAGAATTTGGAACAGGGTGTATTTGTGGTAGAAATTCCCTGCGAGGGAAAGATCATCACCCATTGTGTTGATTGTTTTGTTTGACACGTTATTTTGTTTTTGTAAACTTGCACTTTACAATAAATGTTGTACTGTATTTTCTTTGAAGTATATATGCATATGAGCGTACTTTTTTTTTTTTTTGGTGGGGGAATGGATCTTGGGTGGGAGTTCCCACACTTTTTTTCCCAGGACTTGACCCCTGTCGGGTTCAGTCCGACAATGCCACCGCAGTGGCTTACATCAATCACCAGGGCGGTACCAGAAGTCTGGTGGCCCAAAAGGAGGTGAATCGCATACTTGTCTAGGCAGAAAAGCATGTTCCGTGTCTTTCTGCAGTCTTCATCCCAGGAGTGGAGAATTGGCAGGCGGATTTCCTCAGCCGCCAGCAGTTGTGCCCAGGAGAATGGGCTCTGCACCCCGACGTGTTTCAGAACATATGTCACAAGTGGGGTACTCCAGACGTAGATCTGTTTGCATCCAGGTTCAACAGGAAACTGGACAAGTTTGTATCTAGGACAAGAGATGCACTTGCTCAGGGGTCAGATGCTCTGACAGTTCCCTGGGATCAGTACAATCTGATCTATGCCTTCCCCCCGAGCCCGCTTCTGTCGCGGTTCCTGGGAAGAGTCAAGAGGGAGACAAAGTCGGTCCTTTTGGTGGCCTCGGCTTGGCCCAGGCGACCATGGTATGCAGAAATCATGAAGCTGGCAGTAGGCAGGCCATGGACCCTCCCTCTCCAGCCAGATCTGCTCTCACAGGGTCCAATCTACCATCCTGCTTTACGCAGTCTGAATTTGACGGTTTGGCTGCTGAGACCCACATTCTGAGAGACCGTGGCCTTTCGGGGCCAGTCCTTTCTACTCTGGTCAATGCCAGAAAGCCGGCCTCCAGGCTTATTTATTACAAAATCTGGAGGACATATGTTTCCTGGTGTGAACTCAGGAAATGGCATCCTAGAAAGTATGTCATTAACAGAATCCTGGCCTTTCTCCAGTCAGGCCTAGAAATGAGTTTGGCCATAAGCACTATCAAAGTGCAGATTTCGGCCCTGTCTGTATTTTTTTCAAAAACCGCTTGCATCACATTCCCTGGTACGGGCTTTTATCCAGGGGGCCATGCGGACAAAACCGCCAGTTAAACCTCCGGTATGCCCATGGGATCTGAATTTGGTTCTCTCGGCCTTACAGGGGCAACCATTTGAACCTTTGCATCTGGCTTCTTTAGCTCTCCTGACTAAAAAGCTGGTCTTCTTAGTAGCCATATCTACGGCTAGAAGAGTATCAGAGTTGGCAGCTCTTTCCAGTAAAGAGCCGTATTTAATTATCCATAAGGATCGGGTGGTCATGCGTCCCAACAGGTCCTTTCTACCTAAGGTGGTTTCGGGTTTCCATTTGAATCAGGATGTAATCCTACCATCCTTTTTTCCGGACCCTCAGTCCACAGAGGAAGAATCTTTACACACTTTGGATGTGGTTAGAGCAATCAGTGTTTATCTTCAAGCAACTTCTCAGATAAGGAAAACTGATTGTTTATTTATCCTGCCGGAAGGCCCTAAAAAGGGCCAGGCAGCGTCAAAGTCCACTCTCTCAAGGTGGATCAGGCAAGTTATTTCTCAGGCCTATGGCTTAAAGGGGAAGATTCCTCCTTTTCGGGTGAAAGCGCACTCTACTAGGGCTGTTAGTGCTTCTTGGGCAGTGCATCACCAGGCCTCCCTGGCTCAGATCTGTAAGGCTGCGACTTGGTCATCAGTCCACACATTCACCAGATTCTATCAGGTGGATGTCAGAGGGCAAGAGGATATTGCCTTCGGGCGCAGTGTACTGCAGGCTGCAGTTTAGGTCCTCCGGTCCCTGGCGGTCTATATTTATGATCTGTGTCTCCCTCCCCTCAACCTGAGCATTGCTATGGGACATCCCACTATGTAATGAAGCTCCTGTGTCCCGTGATGTATGATCAAGAAAATAGGATTTTTATATACAGCTTACCTGTAAAATCCTTTTCTTGAGAGTACATCACGGGACACAGAGCTCCCGCCCCTCTTGGGTTTTACGTGGTTTCTTATTGCTTTGCTACAAAACTGAGGTGCCTCCCAAATGGGAGGGGTTATATAGGGGAGGAATTCTCCTTAATTAGGGTCAACCAGTGTCCAATCACCAGAGGTGCCTATATAACCCACTATGTAATGAAGCTCCTGTGTCCCGTGATGTACTCTCAAGAAAAGGATTTTACAGGTAAGCTGTATATAAAAATCCTATTTTCTTAATTGTACAGTACAAGACACAGACTCCTTTATGTCTTGACAATGGAACATCTTCAAGTAATACAACTGCGGTCAGTCCTCAAAATAACTTGTATTGGGTTACTTGTACACAGTACTGATGTTTGAACATCAGTATTCCTGGCCAAAATGTTAGGCATTTCTTTTATGTGTATTCTAGCGTATGCACATACATGAGTGTAATACATTTAGATCAGTAAAAATAAATGCCTGTATACCTGAAAATGCTCAGTATTTTGGCAGCAGGCCTTAGTGGGTGAACCGGAAAGGACCTTTTAGGTTTTTTGTTTTGTGAAGGTATCCAATACTAGTAGTGACCTTAGGTCTTAGAGGTACGCTCCTAATTAAATCTAGAACCATTTCTAGCACCAAAACCTTAAAGGGGTTGTAAAGGCAGAAGGTTTTTTATCTTATGCATTCTTTGTGTAGCAGCCTGTTTTTTAAACAAGCCTTTACAATAATTTTAATGGTTTCTTTCAGCTTGGGAAAGTTCAAGGGTTACTGACCAACCTTCCAGAATCTGGGGATTCACCTTCCACTTCCCCATGTTCCTCCCCCCTCCTTCAGGAAGCAACGCTGCCAGGATGGATGAGTTGGGCATTGACTCAACAGGGGACAGTGGCTGGCACTGCTTGCATTTTGCGCATTGTGCAGTCTATAGAGACTTTCTACATTGTATCTATCATGTTAGCTAAAAAAAATTCTCTTGTTGAAAAGGTGCAAAGGTGATTTCCCTCGAGATGAAGGGAAGCTCAGAGGTGTAAAAAATGAGGTACAAAATTTCAGGTGCAAAGCTTTGGGAGGACCCCTGAAAAACCTCATCCTGGCCTCTGCATTCCATTTTCTGTTTGATGTTCACCATGAGGGCAAGGGAATCCCCTGAATTACTCACAACCTCAATCAGTGCACAGACTGTAGGCTGCTGGACAACCCCGTGAAGGCTGACGTGACCCATAAACTTGAATGCCAGCTGTAGTGTGCCTTCTATAGCAGAGAAATGTGCTCAAGATGGTGCATGGAGCCAGAGGGAGGGCTGTATACTTCCTACAGGGATGGGACTATGCACACAGAGCAGTCCTGAATGTGCCTCAGGAGTGGTAACAAAATATCCTTACTATGGAAGTGAAGTCTGCTATGCTTATGGCTGCGGCAAACCATTTAAAGTGGCGCATGCTGGGCCATGGCTGAGATGAACTCTTTAAAAGTATTGCAGAATTGTTGCAACATACTTCTCCTGGCCTAAGAGGCTCCTGCCTCTCACCCCTATGCGCCCAAGGCATAAACCTGGTGTATAGAGATTACCCGCAGACTGGGGGGGGGGGGTTGTATGACTGGTTGTGAGAGGGTTGCGGGGAGTACCCCACAGGGAAAGGGGCAAAACCCTGAACTCACACCACGGTACAGCCACCTTTACAGGGGACAGATGATTAGGTGGCCCTTTGTTTACAAAGTATGGAGACCCCTGCCCTAGACCATCATTCAATTATTATTAAAAATTGGAAAGAATCTGGCACAAAGGTCAACATTGCCCCATAAGCAAGAATATTCTTAACAGAGTGGCATAGAAGAAACTTTAAATACAATGTTTATTTGTAAAATTGTTAAATACTAATAATCAAAGTATAATATAAAACAATTTTTTAATGTGTAAATATACAATTTTAATAATTTGAAAAATAATTATTCCAAAAGTTTATAAACCATTTTCTTTTGAACATGTTATTTTTTTTCAATTTTATTTGATTGATAGGCGAAAAGTCAAAACTTGCTTTAACTACCTTAAAATTGGCCCTCTGTCGCAGCTGCTGGTCTGCCGGGAGCTCCCTAGGGAGTTCTCTGGTTGTCTGCAGCTCTTCATTCCAGTCTCTGGTCTGTGATACAAATTACCAATTATTTTTGTTACTTATATTATGTGACAGAACCATCTATGAATAATAAGATATAAAGTATCCATGTCTGTACAGAAATCAAGATACTTAATATTTATGTTAGTTGTCTCTAGAAACTTCCTTAGTTAAATCCCGTTCTGCACATTATGTATGTCTTGTGACCTTAAACTATGTAAAAAATAAATAAAGATACATGAGCAACATTTCCCATTACTGAGCCCCAGGACTGTTCTGCAAAAATTGCCAGAGCTCCTCTTTTTAAGCAGTATTTTTGTGTCTCATTCACACTATACAGTGTTTGTTGATGTTTGCTTAAACACACACTGAGGCTTGATTCACACTAATGCGTTTGATGCATTTTGCAGAAATGCAGGGAATTTTTTTTAACATGGGTTCCTATGGAACATGTTCACATCAATGCATTTTAGTGCCTCTGCATTTTTGGAAAGGGTCGGGGACATTTTTTCCCCCAAAATTCAGCGTTTGGAAGTAATAGAATTCAATAGACCCGCATCCAAAACGCAAGTACCGTGTTTTTACCGTGATTTGCATTTTTTTATTTCTTTTTTACACTGTATATAGCTGGTTGGACGCATGTCCAAAAACGCGGCAAGCAGCGCAAAAAGCACTGCAGAAATGCTCAAAAGCAACATGCATAGATGTGAATCGAGCCTTAGGGGGTTATTTACGAAAGGCAAATCCACTTTGCACTACAAGTGCAAACTACAAGTGCAAAGTGCACTTGAAATGGCACAGAAAGTGCACTTGGAAGTGCAGTCGCTGTAAATCTGAGGAGTAGATCTGAAATGAAGGGAAGCTCTGCTGATTTTATTATCCAATCATGTGCAAGTTAAAATGCTGTTTTTTATTTTCCTTGCATGCCCCCTTCGGATCTACAGCGACTGCACTTCCAGTGCAAAGTTGTACTTGTAGTGCAAAGTGGATTTACCTTTAGTAAATACCCCCACAGTGTTAAAATGTATGACAGTGCTGGATTTTTTTCCCCCCAATTTACATGTAATTCTTAAGCTCTATATAGCACATTGTAATGTGTTACAGCATGTAGGAACACTCAGTGCAAAAATAAGAAAATGTCCTAATTTTTTCAGCGCATGCCAACCCAACGTGTTGAACTGATCTGGGAAAACTGTCCAAAACTGATGGTGTGAACGAGTCCTTATTACTGTGCTTTGTATCTCTTTGGCATAGATGAACAATAGATACTTTATATTTTCTTTGGCAATCTCTTGCTGCAAAATCATTGTAGCAGGTGGAGGAATAGGTGTTCACACACCTGAAGGCACTTGCAGCCAAAACATTAATGGCACCCCCAAGCATTAGAAAAAAATGCATTTTTAGGGTGCGTGAAACGGCATGGTGCACAGCAGCACCATACGGTTCCATGCAGGCAGTGGCGTAACTAGAACCTTCAGGGCCCCGATGCAAGAAACCATGAAGGGCCCCCCTGAACCCCAGCCAGGGCCCTTCCCTCCGAGTCCTGCGGTGGAACTTCAGGGCGTGGTCACAGGTATGACCTTTGTGAGCCCTGTAGTTCCACCACTGGCATCAGTCGTTTTTTTTTTTTATATATATATATTTTTTTTAGGTGCCCCATCTGGCTGGGGAGAACAGACATCGGACTGAGTGGCAATGCATGGAGCAGGAGGGGTGTACTCTGAGGAGCCAGCTGAGGACACAGGTCATGCGGGGAATGCCCAACTAAAGAGCAGCCAGTGCGATAGTCGAGCATGGAGCTCTGCTAGTCACTCTCCACCTCCAGCCACCCGTGTGCATGGCGCACTGGTACCCCTAGCTGCCTATGCTGCTGCCGGCCATATGTAGAGGGGGCTGCATGGGCCCCCTGCAGCACAGGGCCCAGTTGCGGTCGCGACTGCTGCACCCCCTATAGTTACGCCCCTGCATGCAGGCATGTTTTAAAAAGGGTCAGGGCCTTTTTCGTTTTGCTTCCTGTGTGTACAGTAGCCTATTCAAATGAATGGGCTGTTCCTGCATAAAAATGAGCCAAACCATTTGCAAAAGTATGTTATTAGCATTATCTACACAAGCTAAAGAAGTGCTAGTTAAGGGGATTGTGGGGGGTGGAGCTAAAGATGGTCTCTTTACCTGCACAAAATGTTTTGAAGAATCTTTCTTTTTTGTTTTTGCAGTCTTAGCGTGTTTTTAATCTTTACAATGTATGACACATTACTAAAAATACTGTTTGTACATATGTTTAAGCAAAGAAAATCGAGAAATGGGATAGTATCAATCACTAAAAAAGGTAAGCAGGTGCACCTAGGAAGAGCATGAAGAAGTAAAGTCCTTAGCAATCTCCTTCTCTTCATCACCACAGCAGTAACCGAGAGGTCACCAATAAAGGACACTGAAATCTGACCCTTTATGAACCATTCTTATACAGCAGTGTCCCCTACAGCATACAGGAGAAAGAACCAACAAGTCTGGGCTCCAAATCCAAACAGACACTGGACATAGAATATTGTCAAGATAGACAATGCTCTACATTTAAGTCTTCTATGGTTCTGGTGCTCACACCCCCTGCTTTTGATTCTTTTTTTTTATCACATCACTATTGCACTGAAAGGGCAGTCTTTCTCAACATGTGGGGTAATTATAATATGGCTATTAAGAATCAGGCCACAGAAAACAACCTTAAAGCAGAACTTAAATCTAATATTAAAAAAACTGTGAGCACTGTAGAAGAGTTGAATGCAACAATACATAACAAAGAAGCAACATTTTGAGATACCTGGCTTCCATGGATTACGTGTTCTCCTCAATGAGTGAAAATCTAGCTCCGTTGACATGATCGGCAGTACTATTCAGAATACAGTATATAGTCCAATTTCTGGCACGCCCGGGCATTTAGGGGTGGTGAGTCCAAAACCTTTTTTTATGTTCCCCCTCTTTTTTCCCCTCTTATAGTGGTCTCCCTGATGGAACCATTTTCCACAAGAAGCACAATAGATGAAAAATACCAGATATGGTGTTACCTTATATTTTTTCTTTTCTTTTTTTTGTTGCACAACATACAGCCCTATTTCTCTTTCTGCAGGGGACACTATACACATTATTGCTTTTTCACTTTTCTTTTCTTTTTTCCCTGAAGACTTTAGCGCCCTATCACACTGATCTGTTTTTCTTCCGTTTTTGTCTTACCAAAAGCGGTAGAAAAATGCATGACCAGTAATGGAACTTTTCACACCAGTGAGTTCAGAGTCAGTAGTATGTTTAAAAGTTTTTGGTGCATGTTTGGTGCGGTTAAATAAAAGAATCAAAAAACGCACATCGCCATTGAAATGAATGGAAAACGCATCAAAAACACACCCATGGTAAAGCTTTGGGTGCATTTTTCTCACGTGCCCTTTTCTCACAGGTGCAAAACTGTAAACACGGCAAAAATGTGGCAAAACTGCATATGCGGTTTTACAGCGGTTTTGCCACGGAGCAGCGAGAAAGCAGCCTAAGGGCTAGATGTGTCATGTACTACTGAGTTTTCCTAGAGATGCCTACAAAATGTTGCCTACAAATACTGATGGAATACTGTTAATCCTTCTATTTGTATTGCTTTTAAGGCTATTTGCTCAGATTGTAAAATGTATTTTTTATATAGGATGTGTTTGTATCTGTATGCACCTTGTCCAAAATAAAGAATAGAAAAAAAAACTTAGCAGGAAGTCCCCCCTCCCACAAACACAGTATTACATCATTCGTTTTGAATTTATATGTTCCTGTCTTTCATTTGACTTCTCATTTGTATTTGTAAAGAATTATGCATTGTAACAATCCTTAAGAACTTAGATATAATGACAGTTGTTTGGGATGCCACTATCGGCAGAGGGTAACAAGCTTTTGTTTTTAATATTTAATATTTTAATATCAAATAAATACTTGATTTTAAAATGAAATGTCTGGGGTTTGTTGACCTAGAAGTCTGCAGTTTATTGTATACTTCATAGTTTTGGATCTGACCAATACCACACCAATCCATGTATGTATTTCTGACTGTTTTTAACAATTAATTATTACATTGGGATGGATAACCAAAAAGCACCATGGCAGTATTGTACCAGTATCTTCTCATCTGACAGGCTCTATCCCTACAACTAAGCCCTGTGAAAGGTGAAATGTTTTAGGATGTGGCATCCAGTGGCAGTTTTAGTGTGGGGATTAAGTGGATTAAGATTTAGTGGTGATAGAACCAGATGTCTTGGTGTGGTCCGTTTTATTGGTTTGCAGAGCATAGTGGAGGGTGAGCAGACTTGCCTGATGTACAAAGGATACAGGTCACTTGCAAGCTGTGATACAAGCTGTGATTGTTTCACAGGCAGGCTCTTTATTGCAGAAGAGCAATGCAAGGCTTCTTCTGCAATAAAATAAACTAGAAAAAAATAACAATATACCATGCTTTTGAGTATATACAAAAACGAAAAAGTGCTTAAAGTGGAAGTAAACCATCCTATTATTTTCAGCCATGGAAGCTGCCATCTTGACCTCTGTTTAATCTTCAACTGCCATGATGTTGCACATGTGATCAGTTATGACACCAACTATTGGATGGTGTGACAGTTTGGTTGAGAGCACAACCAATGTGACAGCTGCATTGGATGCAGATTGGAAAAATAGATTGCTGGATCCCCTTTCTGTTTGGTGGAACTACCAAACCTGAGGCTGGAAGTGGAAGGAGATTCCTTTGCAATACATTATACACAGGTGCTTTTCGACTTCTGTTAAGAGGATCAAAATCAGCTGGTAATCATACATCTATCCTTGGTGATCATCACATGAACTTTCTGGAAGTTCTGGTGTTGGATAGTTTGAGCCTTCCTATTTAAAGTGTACTTTTTCACATGGACTTTATTGGTCATAGTGGACTCGCTTTTCTTTTCATGTAGAATTCCCCAGTGTGATATACTGTATGGTTATATATTTTTTATTTGCAATTATGATTTTGTATATTACATTAGAACAGCAGGTATACTTTATTAATAAAATAAATCAACCTGGCTGCTTACGATCTTCTGTGGAATGTACACCGAACTGTGCATGTGCAGTTGTTTAAATTCCGACAGTGCCTGTGGGCCAGGAGGACTGTACCCTGCACATGCGAGGGAGTGACATCATCCCCCATCTGGCCAATCAAGTTGGCTGAAGACCGGTACCCAGAAGAAACCAGGGAGAGAATGGAGGGGAGGGAGGTTGTGGGCATCAGACTGTTGAAATTGTAAGTATTGCGGAGTTTAGCTCTGCTTTAAGGAAGGTTCATCACCTCCATCCTTCAAGGTACATCCTTTGTCAAGCTTAAGGAAATGCTGAGACTTCTTGAGTTTGTACATTAAAGACCATGCACTTGGTGTTTATGTAAAAATGCCTGACTTCAGAAGATTCATTTTAAGGCATAGGGGAAAAGTTTTCTACTGCCCTTAAAACAGAAGCATTATTATACCTGACCAGGAATATGTTCCTCATATCCTAGGCGCAAGTTGTACGCATCCTCTGCTCGCACGCAGTCAATGATATGATTGGTATTAGGGGCAATCCAAGTATAAACCTGATATGGTGTTGCAATTCTCTCTAGTGGATGCCGATTTACCCTGTAAAAAGGAAAAAATATATTAAACTTTCACAATTAGAAAACTATAACTTTTATCCATCCTGGGTCTGTAGCCTCCCTGGGGGTATGATTATGTCAGATTTTTGAATCTCAAAGCGGTACGTGCTTTTGCAAAGAAATTTGGGATTTTATATTGTAGGCTTGTAATTCTTAGAAATAAAATGCACTTAAATCTGTCCAAACAAGAGTCTAGTAATCATCCCGGGTATGATAAAGTTTGAAACACAAAATCATGAATTATAATATAATAAACAACTATAACTAATTATAAAAAATAATAATATAATAAAATGTATTTCCCCACGATTCACTATGGTTCAATTATGCAAACGTTCTATTTTACTATTGCTGTTTTCTAGCTGGTCTAAAACCGCTTCTGAGGGACACTTTTTGGTTGCCATGGACAATCTCAAGCTTCCAGGCAGAAAGAACAGTATATATAATATAAACGTGCATGTAGGGCACTGGACAAAGCACTAGGGACAAAAGGGCAAAAGGGATGTGAAATGATTTGATACAGTAATGTAATCTAAGATTACAATGTAATGTATGTGTTATGAATTTTGTACTTTTTGAATTTGCCTCCTCCCCCATGGGTCGCATCCACAGAACATCAGGAGGAGGATACAGCCCACAAACACAGCGGTGGGACATTGCAGGATCCTGGGAACAAAGTAACAAGGTAAGTAACCTGGAAAAAATGGTGTATATCGCGCTGACATGCAAAAGTATGTCCAATAGCAGCCAGCACAGTAATAGGTAGGGCAGAGTAGAGGAGTCAGCAGTTTGATTATAGATTATAGGGGTCAAGAGAGCAGTGGACGGTGTCAGTGGGGCAAGCGATGGCACCCACTACAGCTTCTTCCTCGTGTCATTTCCCCTACCCCCCCCCTTGCCGCACCCCCATAGCAACGCTACTGGACTAAAGTAGCTTGCATGCAGTGCAGTTACCATACCACCTGACCTTCGTACTGTATTCCCCTAGATCAGACCCAGCCCTGATGGGGCCTCATGAGCACTTGGGGACCCTGGGCAGTGCCTAGGGGTGTCTGCTCAATAAGATGGCACTGTCTGTAGTAGGAAAAGCTATTCCACGTGCCGTCAGTGTTGATATGCATACACAACAACAATGAAACCACCACCTGTTGTATGAAGGCTTACCGGAGTGTAGGGACTCAAATGGGCATATGCTCAATGAGTCAGCAGGTCTTGTGGTGTAAACCCAATGTATGGGACCTCTACATCTGTGCTACAGATCAGGATTGATCCCAGATGATGTCTCTTTTGACAAAACGCATCGGGACAAGCCCTACTGATGTCATTGCCTTACCTAAACTATACATTTCAAGAGCTTGATCTACTTACCAAATGTGAGTGTTCCCAATTTGAATACATTTTCTTTTGTTTCTCATGTTTTTTATGGACTCACACTATGTGGAGTATTTTCTTTTTTGGTTATATTATTTTGAACACATGAAAGGACTTGGTCTCACATATTGGCAGCTTCTGAGGACTGCTTCTCTGAGTTATCCCCTGAATAAATGGACCATCTTCAATCCTGATCTGGAGTACAGACATAGAGGTCCCATACATTGGTGTTTACACCACAAGCCCTGCTGACTCATTGAGCATATGCCCGTTTGTGTCTACAGAGTGGACACTCTGGCAAACCTTCATGCAACCAGTGGTGGTTTCATTGTTGTGTTTCCATTTGAACACTGAAGGCATGCGGAATACCTTTTCCTGCTACAGATTCTTTTTCACTGTCTATTCACAGACTGTCCTATTCACGGTTTATCAACCTCTATATGACAGCAGATAGACTATGGACTATTTTGGGTTTGATTTTCACATCACTTTCCAAGGTAAGTAACCTGGACCAGGATCTTGAGATGCAATCCCAAGTGTGGCTCGGGGTTACCGCTAATGGTGGTACTGAAATCTAACCCTGAACCACACTCCGCCAGGGAGGTTAAAATGGGGCCAATTCATTTTAGCCATTGTAAATCTGCTGATACTAATGTATGTGCCATTCCATCTACGCGTCAAACATTTTTTTTGAATTTTACCTTTTCTTTTGTAGAGCAATGAAATTCTTCTTGAATGCTGGGCTGACCTGGTTCAGCAGTTCTACAATACTGTGGCTCAAGTGGCTTGGTGAGGATGGTTTAGGATTAAATGTTTCTGCAGTTGATCTAAAATGCAAAAATGAATGTGGGTCAATGTTTGGGAGTGATAAAATTCATTCTAGGACTATATGCAGGTCTGGTGATATTTTGTATTCCTCTAATCATAATACATTTAAAGCAGAACTTTGCCCCTTTTACTAAATAACACATCACCAGTACTGCGTGCTAATATGAAACCACCTTATATTCAAATAGTTAAATATAAAGTATATACAATTTAAATATTAGGTAAACATTTGTTGCTTTTACTTTTAACCACTTTAAACTTTACCCCCTTTTATGATAGGTCATTTTTTGCGATACGCTGCTGCGTTGCTTTAAACGACAATTGCGTGGGCGTGTGAAGCTGTACCCCATTAAAATGTATGTCCTTATTTTTTACCACAAATAGACAGAGCTTTCTTTTGGTGGTATTTGGTCACCTCTGCGGTTTTTATTTTTTTGCGCTATAAACAAAAAAAGACCGAAAATTTTGAAAAAAACAACAATAATTTTTACTTTCTGCTATAAAACACACCCAATAAAAAAAATTTAAAAAATCTAATTTCTTCATCAACTTAAGTCAATATGTATTCTGCTACATATCTTTGGTAAAATAAATCCCAATAAGTATATATTGGTTGGTTTGCGCAAAAGTTACAGCATCTACAAACCGTGGGATATTGTGATTTATTTTTTACTAGTAATGGTGGCGATCAGCGACTTATATCGGGACTGCGAAATTGCGACAGACAAATCGGACATCTAACTGACACTTTTTTGGGGACTAGTGACACTAATACAGCGACCAGTGCTAAAAAATATGCACTGACACTGTACTAATGACACTGGCAGGAAAGGGGATAACATCAGGGGTGATCAAAGGGTTAACTGTGTTCACTGGGAGCACTTACTAACTGTGTGTGTGTGGGGGGGGGGGGGTTGTACTGTGGGAAGGCAGAGATCAGTGTTCCTGCTTAGCAGAAACATAAGATCACTGCTTTCCCTTGTCACAGAACAGCGGTCTGCCATGTTTACATAGGCAGACTGTCTTTCTGCCTGTCTCCCGAAGGTTCGGTGGGTCCCAGTAGACATCGCGATTGATGTCCAATTACAGCGGGAATAGGTCCCCGGCGTCGCACATGCGTGTCCTATATCCGGAATTGCCAGATCATGTACCTAGTACGTGAGCTGGTGACGAGCGACTGCCCTGCTGTAGTATATCTGTGTTTGGCGATCGGGAAGAGGTTAATGACTGTTTTTCCACTTCCTGGTTGCGTGAGACATGGTGATATAACCCTGGCCTCACAGATGCATCCTGGGGAGGCTACATCACCAGTGCCCTCCCCCTTAGATGATGTGGACTGTCATATGTTCCAGGAGGTAGACTCAAAGAAGTAACGGTAGAGGTTAATCTGCTCTCAGTTAAAATGTCCACAATTAGAAGAATAGGTTGGAAGAATAGGGTGGAAAAGAAAACAGCTATGTAGGGAATAAAAATCCTACAATTATCAATAAGTATCCATTTTTCGATTGCCATTTGTAAACATTTCTAAGGATGCTTTTGTTGTAATTTTTAAGATAAGGGTAAAGTTCCCCTTTAAGTACTTTTTGATAAAGTGCAACGTTACTGTCTCAACCAACATTAACTATTTTTAATCCTCATGCTTTAATTCCTTATTACTTTAAACTGCAACATGAA
Organism: Lithobates pipiens; assembly: GCF_037356315.1. Taxonomy (NCBI): domain Eukaryota; kingdom Metazoa; phylum Chordata; class Amphibia; order Anura; family Ranidae; genus Lithobates; species Lithobates pipiens. The sequence continues at coordinate 22,770,138 of NW_027507790.1, forward strand.
TAACCTGCCTTCGCTCAAGATGGTTACAGCTAGAAATGCTAGGGGGTGTTTTTCAAACTGACTTCTCAATAAAATAAAGCATGGAGACATGGATAGCTGGGGGAGATTGCTCTGAATATTAAAAATAAATTAAATAGTTTCTTGTGAAAAAAAAAAATTAAATAGCGTGTTTTGGTTTGTGATGCTCAAATACAGTTGAGTAAATACGATAAATGTGATAAAATGAAAAATAATGATTTCAGACTTATTATTAACGTATTAATAATTAGTACGGGATAGAAGCAAGAGCTTATGGTATAAGCTATAGAGCTACAATATAACACAGGAATAAAGTACACAGATCAGTAAGGAGAAGTGTAAGCAAGTGTTTCCTGACCTTACTCTTTTAATTAATGCCCAGTAGAGCATAAAGTAATGTTTACTTAGCGGTGTCAAACAAAAACCGTATTGCAAGTACCCAGGTATTTTTTGCAATGAAATTATTGTAGAAGATGTGCTAATAAACTTGCTGAACACCGATACTTGCGATGCAGCACTTACTGGTTGACGTAAAATCCTCTGTTGGATGAAGTGATATTAATATGATGGTCTTCCATCGTTACCACGGTCAAATACATCAAGTCCCCATGCATTCTGCGATTGCCTGGAGGGGGGTTCCAGCCGCTCATAATCAAAGATTTAAGACAGTGAGGAGGCTGAAGTATAAAACAAAAATAGTTGAAAGAATTAGGGTTAGTAAGATGGGATGCTACAACACCGAGAAACAGAAAGTAAAATGAACTAACTGAAATTGACTTCATACCTTGAATAATATCATTTATTGCCTCATCTTGTATGCCATCTCCATCATAAGATGGGTCAGATTCCCATAAACACTTAAAAGGAACCAGTATTTAGTAAGAATCTGAATCTGCTCTTACAGTTGAGCTAAACCCTTCAATACTCACCGCCCCTACAGTGATGAGATGCCTTCAAGCTCCGTCGCCAACACCCACATCTTCTCCCCAGCTTCTTCTGGCTTTGGGGTCCTCACCCATCCTGATTGGAGGGCAAGGATGCTGTAACTCCAGCACATGCTTACAGGAGTTCATTCATCCCAGCACTTAGGCATGCTAAAAATGTACATTGAATTGTTCATGTGCAGCACAGTGTAAATTTGAAAACATCTTGCAGGGAAGAAGGTAAAACCCTTTATTACAAAAGAGGCTGACCCTTTTTCAGTTCATAACTCCCTGAATGCTAAAAGGAAAATAACATTTTTTAATTTTGATATAGTTTGCAACTATCTATGTAAATAGCTACTTTTGCGTCATACCAATCTTCTTTTGTCAGTGCAAGTCTCCTAGAGAAGGGTTTGGCTGGATAAAAGACAATAAACTGTGCAGTCCCTAATAATTGGCAGCCAGGGACCATGCAATCTAGGCTGGGTTCAGCAGTTTTTTTTCCTAGTAACTAATGCCGCGTACACGCGATCGGAATTTCGGCCAGCAAAAGACCGATGAGTAGGCTCCATCGGAATTTAGCTGGCCGAATTCCCGCCAGCAAAAATTTGAGAGCATGTTCTCAATTTTCCAGATGGAAAAAATTTCTATCGGAAATTCCAATCGTGTGTATGCAATTCCGACGCACAAAAACTCACGCATGCTCAGATTCAACTACGAGACGGAAGCTATTGGCTACTGGCTATTGAACTTCCTTTTTCTAGTCCCGTCGTACATGTTGTACGTCACCGCGTTATAAAAAAATCGGAATTTGGTGTGACCGTGTGTAGGCAAGACAGCTTGAGCGGAATTCCGTCGGGAAAACCATCAGAGCTTTTTCCAACCATAATTCCGATCGTGTGTACACGGCATAAGAGGTAACAATCTCATTTGCTAATTTTAGGACGGGACGTGATTCATATAAATGGCAGATCCACCATAAAAATAATTCAGTATTTCTGCCTCGACAACCTTGCTTACCACAAGCTATAATATAAGCTATATAATAAATGTCACTTCTCTCCAATGGTACATTTTGTGCAAAATATTCAACTTGCTCACCATCTGATATCTTATTTGTTTTGGAAAAAAAGCATCGGCCAGTCATATATGACATGGACTACACGGAGAAGCAAGTTTTATGAGCAGAAAGACCTTGGTATGTCCAACATTAAAGGAAGCCTTCTACTATTTGATGTCCAAGGTTATGAGTTCTCTACTTATCATATAAAATGTTATCTTAAGCTAAATGTCCTGTTTTGCAGCATTGTGGCATATTTTCCACTCACTTTTTTCCCTTTGTTAGCATGGCAGAAGCAACTGAGAGGGGCAAGACAGGAGCATACTCTTGGAGGGATCAACCAGGAAGTTTTTTTTCCTGCTGGAGTAAATTGGATCATGCTTTACTGAGTTTTTTGCCTTCCTCTGGATCAACTGTGGGTATAGGATTGTAAAAAATATTTAGTTTTTTTTAGTTTTCTCCTTTTTGTTGGTTGAACTAGATGGACCTGTGTCTTTTTTCAACCAACTATGCAATGTTGGTAATATATTTAGGTAATATGTAGAATGGCATTACAGCCAATAGGGTTTACAGTTTTTTGGGCTTTTTTATATTTTAAAGTTGCACATCTGTCAAAAATCTATATTTTTATTTGTTTATGAAATGTGGTATTATTTATAAAGATGTTATATATCACAATGGCTAAATCTGTGATCGTAATGCATGTTCAAACCTTAATACCCTAAATAACAGGTTATTCGATTTTTACTCCAGGAACATATAATGAGTTTGACAATTGTAGATACAAATGCTTAAATAATGCATTACAACTTAACTAAAACTATTTGATTTTAGTCAACTATAATACGACTAAATCAAAAACAATTCAGATGACTAAAATATCACTAAAACGAATGCAGCATTTTAGTTAAAAGACTATGACTAAAACTAAATCGAAATGTGACATCAAAATTACTACTGGTAAGAACTGACTGAATTTTTTTTATGCGTTGGCACTGTTACCAAACTGGTGCAAATGTTTCCCTGAATAAGGTAGTTATAAAGAAATCTACTATGGAAAATAAAAAGCAAGCTTGGCCTTGTTGGTTCAGCATTTGTAAAACTCTTTTCTAAGGCCGCGTACACACGGGCGGATTGTCTGCCCAACTTAGTCCGCTGAACCGTGTTTCAGCGGACAATCCGCTCGTGTGTGGGCTTCAGCGGACTTTTTCAGCGGACAGTCCGACGGACTTTGTCTTTCGGAATTTCCGTAATTTTGTCCGCTGAAACTTGGTTTTGTCCGTCCAAACTTGGTTTCAGCGGACAGTCCGCTCGTGTGTAGGCAAGTTGGACGGACTAAGTATGGCGCATGCTCAGAAAGGGTTTACACGGCCGAAGGTTGCATTGCAGTGTATTGGACGTCGTTTTTCTAGTCTCGTCGTACGTGCTGTACACGTCATCGCGCACGTTTTCAGCGGACTGTCTGTTCATCGTGTGTGGTCAAGTCCGTTCATTCAAAAGTTGAACGGACTGTCTGTCGGATTGTCTGACGAACTTAGTTGGGCAGACAATCCGCCCGTGTGTACGCGGCCTTACTCTCTAACCTCTCACTATATTTTATGGAATGATCTGCTCTGAATATTATCTCATTGCCCAATGAAACAATCACAAACAAAAGAGGTGATGTTTAACCTCCCTGGCGGTATGATTATTTCAGATTTTAGGTGCTGAAAGTGGTACCATTATTTTGTATGGAAATTTGGCGTTTTATATTGTAGGCCTATAATTCTTAGAAATAATTCACTTAAATCCATCCAAACAAGAGTCTAATAGACATCCTGGGTATGATAAAATTTGAAATATGAAATCATAAATTATAATATATATAAATAAATATATATAAAATAAATAACTATAAATAATTATAACAAATAATAATATAATAATAATAAAAATTATTCAATAATGCAATCAAATCAAAAACACTGAAATGTGCCGAGTTGCAGAATTGTCGCTGTCATTAATTTTAGTGTTTGATGATGAATTTCCCCACAAATCATTATCGCTCAATTCTGAGAGTGATTCTAATTTATTATCGCTGTTTTCTAACTGGTCTATAAGCACTTTTAATGTAAACGGACATTTTTTGGTTGCTATGGACAATCTCCAGTTTCCTGGCATAAAGAATAGTATATATAATATAAAACTGCATGCAGGACACTGGACAAACCACTAGGGACAAAGGGGATGTGTAATTATTTGATAGAGTACTGTAATCTGTAAGATTACAGTATACTGTATCTATACTGTGTTTTTTACTTTTTGAATTTGGCGCCGAACTCCGTCCCCATGTGTCACAACGCTCGCAGGGAACGGAGCTTGGTGATGTGACAGATCGAGCGGAGGACGGCTCGCAGGTCACAGTGCGGGGAGACATTGCTGGATCCAGGGGGACAAGGTAAGTAACCCCATCCATGGATCCAGCGATGCGGTCCCGAGTCTGGCTCGGGAATACCGCTTATGGTATTTAAATCTTACCCCGAGCCAGACTCGGGAATACCGCCAGGGTGGCTACGATGGTTTCGTGGACAGGATTAACTGCAAGAAAGAGCATGTGCTTACCTTATTTTCTGAATTAATAGGTTGAAGTGGTTGCAGGGGACGTTCTGTACTTCCAGGAAAAATGTATTCTGGAGGAGAACAATCTATTTGATCCAGCCCTTGTTCTGAGGATGAACGCTTTTTCTTTTTGACATTGTTCTCATGGGGGGAAAAATCTAGAAAGGAGCACAACTATCACCATCTATAGTCACATGGGCACCAACATTTTTCTTCTATAATGACCTGGTTGCATTAACATTTTATTTCTCATTGGTTTGAACAGCTATATACTGTAGGTGTTTATGACAACGATACATCCAAAACATTTGTATAAGGATACCTTCATTTTGAAGTACAGTAATCCTACAAATTATCATTTCAATTCATAAAAAAAAAAAAAAAAAAAAAAAGGAAAAAGATTCAAACAATATAAGTACTATGCCATTGTAGTAAAGCCCTTATGTAGACTGGAAATGTTTTTTTATACGGTCATCCTTGTTCATGTTTTACCTCCAATATCACCCTCAGAGATGTTGCTCAGGAAGGCCAATGAGCTACAATCTATTCCATTGTAGGCATCTGCGAGTTCCAAGCTTTTCAGTAAATCACGGAAATGGCGTATGTGAATTCGAGCTTCTCTGATGGTGTATGGTTCTATAGAAAACACAAGCCAGCCATTACTCTGGATATCTTGTTGGTTGATGTAGCATATCTTAATAAAGCACAGGTTCAGACACAAGTAAATACGTTTACGGGCCTACTATAAACCGATGGGCAGGGAGGTAATCTGCTGTATTGAGGCCCCCCATCATCTTCTTGTACTCTCACCCCTTCCCCCACAGTAAATAAGCAGAGGGTAATAATGGAAAATGACCACTCTATTAAGAAAGACAATAAGGGGAATTTACTAAGACAGGAGCAGCCAGAATCTGGAGCATTTGTGTATGACAACCAATTAGCTTCTATCTTGCATTTTCAAAGCTTAACTAAACAAGCTAAAGAGAGAAGTCAATTGGCTACTATAGACAGTCTTCTCCAGTCTTAGTAAATGTTGCTTATAACGTAACAATGTCATTAAACTGAAAAAGACTAAAACATTACCATAGTAAACAGCCAAAGTACTATGAAGCATGCTAAGATAACCTTGGTATGTTGTTACAAGAGTAAGCATGAATCGCCCCTCTCCCAGTTTTAATATTGGACAATACAGATTGTTCTTACCTTCCACCACTTTGAAAACAGAACCATCTTTCAGTCCTGCCACAGACTTTAGCTCTGAAAAGTTGTCCAAGACATTGCCTTCAAACTGCAGTGAAAAGCATGTCCTATGACAGGAATCTTCATGTTCCATTAACACCTGGATGATCTCCTGTACTAACTCTTTTGGAGACACCTGTGCAAGTAAAACAAAGGGAACATTACATTGAATACATTTTAATTCTCTGAATTGTTCTAAATCAAAATCAAAACTGTAATATACTGCAGGTTAGCACCTTGCGGATGTGGTGGCTGAATTAGTCTTCTTTATTTCATTTATTTTCATCTGGTAATCCTGCAAATATCACACTTCCAGCCCCTGGGTTGCTACTTTCACTCCTCTACTGAATCTTTGCAGGGAAGCCATGATTGCCATTTACGCTGGAATAAGACCACTTCTTTCTCTCTTAGGCCCAGCCATAGACAGTTTGAATCTCGGCTGGTTCAGCAGGAACCGGCTGAAATTTTAATCGTTAATGGGCAGGCAATCGATCAACTTGGGTATAGCCAGCCTGTCAAACTCTTATGCCGCGTACACACGATCGGACTTTCCGGCAGACTAGGTCTGACGGAATCAGTCCGTCGGACAATCCGATCGTGTGTGGGCTAATCCGATCATTTTTCACATTAAAAAAACAGATGGACCTAGAAATAGAACATGTTTCAAATCTGTACGACGGACTCAATTCCTATCGGGAAAACCGTTCGTCTGTATGCTGGTCCGACCAAATATGATGCAAGGGAAGCTATTGGCTACTGGCCATTGAACTCTCTTTTTTAGTCCCATCTTACATCCTCACGTTAAAAACAAATGGACTTTTGAATGGACTTAGTCCCTTCTTGTGTGGCTAAGTCCATTCGTTCGGAAAGTCCGTCGGAACTCCACCGAAAGTCTGTCGGGAAGACCATCAGACCTAGTCTACCGGAATGTCCGGTTGTGTGTACGCAGCATAACGATTATCACTAGTAGCTGGTTTAGTCGCTAGTAATAGTCACTGTCTTCTCTTGGCGGGACTCCCCCCACGGGGAGGAGACAATGGCCTGACAGGAGGGATTCCCACATTAGCACTGTTGATAGGGTAAGGGGATTAGTAGTTCATACTTTCAGGTCAGCTCACAGGAAATGACAACGGACATTGCATTTCTGGTAAGATCAACGGGTTATTATTTGGTGCTTGTTGAAAGTTTTCTTAACCTGTAGAATGGAAACTAATGCAGCCATCACATCTAAGGACTGGTAAGCTGCAATATTACATTTCTGTTCCTTTAAGGAGCTGGATAAGTACAAACGCACTGTCACTTCAAGGGATTATTGCAACCTAAGGATATCGATATGATTACAAGGGTCCTCATAATAAATATTTCCACAGCCCCCTTTACTTTTCTCATCTTTCTCTCACTTGTCATATTCTGTCCTCAACATTTTGTACTTTATTTAAAGAGATCTGTGACCAACGTAAAAACCTGTAGGTAAAAGCACTGAAATCCAGTATTTTAACTGCTTATTTGCAGCATTTTTCTTTCCAGAAAATATTTATTTACTTGCAATGTAACATTGAGCTAGCAAATTTGACTTCTACAAGATGAGTCAATTCTCTAGCAGAGCCCCCTTCCTCCTTCCATGTCATAACCCTCTGTCCTTTTGGGTCTAATTACTGTCTGTGCTGGCCAAGCTCCTTAAAGAGGAAATAAACCCAGATGTGTTCTACTTTCTCTTTAGCTCCCTGTATAGCCTGCAAGTTAAAAGCATAATGGGCAATGTGCAACGCATACTAGCCCATTAAGTGACACTTACCTGCAAAAGAATCCAGCGATGTCCCCTGTGTAGGCAGCGCCCCTCTTCCTTTTGGGCCGTGGACTCAGTCTCTGATTCGCCGGAGCGGCGTGACCTCACTCCTGCTCATGCGCACAGTAACGGCACACACTAGGGGAAGAAACGGCACAGAGTTTTGTTTCTTCCCCGTGCATGAGCCATTCACTTTATCAGTGGACTACAAGTCAATTATCTCCTAAACAGCGCACGTTTAGGAGATATTTCCACTACCTATAGGTAAGCCTTATTCTAGGCTTACCTATAGGTAGAAGTCCCAAAAAAGTGTTTATAACCACTTTAACCCCAGCCCTTCCAGATATTCTATTAGCAGATGGAGGAAGAGTGAAGGGGAATATTACAGAGTATCACTTGACTGACAGCTTTCAGCCTGCTTGGGCTGCTGTCATCACATACAAGATGACAGCACCTAGCTGCAGTTTCGGGACTACTGGATGGCTACACATGGAATGGCTACACATGGAATTCCCGATGACACATGGAAGCTTTTACAGGAACATTAACATACATACAACAAGTTAAATGCACATATAATCTTATGAGAAGATTGTTATTGAAGTGAATAGCTTAGCAACAAGGTCTCTGTAACAGCCTCACTGCCTAGCTCTACACATTAGGTTAAATTAGTCATAATTAGAAGAGGTCATCTTGTGACCCCGGCTCCATTACTAGTGTAAATAGTGAGCATCCTGTAATAGTGGGCCCATGTCTCAAAGGTATAGCTACTGACATACACAATATGACAAAAAGTTTGTAGACACTCATGGATCACACCAATACAGCTTGTTGGACATCTCATTCCAAAACCATGGGCATTATTATCGAGTTTCTCCCTTCCCATATGTGGCTATAGCAGATTTCACTGATGCGGCAAGGCTTTCCACTTGCTGTCACTGTTCCAATCCATCCCGATGGTCTTCAGCAGGGTTGAGGTCAGGGCTTTGCAAAGGACATTCAAGTTCCTTCACAACAAACTCCTCAAATCATGGCTGTATGAATCTAGCTTTGAAAAGAGGGGCACAGTCATGCTGGAACAGAAAAGGGCCTTCCTCAAACTGTTAACACAAAACTTGAACTGCACAAATGGTCTAGATCAGTGGTCATCAACCCTGTCCTCAGGGCCCACTAACAGGCCAGGATTTATGTATTACCTTGAGGAGATGCAGACTAGAATACTGCAATCACTGAGCAGCAAATGATATCACCTGTGATGTATTTCATTTATCTTGCAAACCTGGCCTGTTAGTGGGCCCTGAGGACAGGGTTGATGACCACTGGTCTAGAATGTCTTTGTACTGTATGCGCCAACATTAACAGTAGCTTTTACTGGAAACGCTAGTACTAAAAATTTGGAGGGGATTCCATATACTTTTGGTCACATGGCATATACAGCCTGTTGTGTGTGGCCCTATGACACACAAAACTCAGGAACACTACCTCACAACTAAGGAACGCTGCCATACAGATTCACATGACATCTCGAAATCATACATCAAAAATTGACTTGGGTAGTGAGTTCTGAAACCCAGCATGGTCATCAATACAAATCACCCGCACTGTAAGACTATAATTTCTGACTCCCATAACTCAACCACCACTACTATTTTAAATCTTCACTGCTACAAATTACATAAATGAAGGCACTCAACTCTGGCTTCTCACCTGTATTTCTACATCATCTCCTCCTGGCAGTTGAATGGTCACATTAAATACATTCAGCGAGCTTTCTTCTCTGCTTACCCCGACTGGGTTTTCATCTTTCCTTTCTATAATGGAAAGGTTGAAAAAATAAAATAAAAAATTACAATGTAAATCAACTAATTATTTTAACATAATCGGTCTGAAGAATGCTGAAATAAAAGAGTTAAAGTTATTATATTTATATAAATAACTTCTTTTAGCTCACCTTTAACCCCATTAAAAACTATATTATATTAATATATATATATATATATATATATATATATAAAGAAGTGCAGTGGGGGAGCATGTTCAATGGAGGCAGTAGTGCTACAGCTGCAATCTTGTTGGCCCACATGATAAGGGAGCAAGAAGCAATGATGGGATCAAACCTGGTATTTTTTTTTAATGCAAAGGACATGCACAATTCTAAGCTTGTCATAAAAGGTACACTACCTTTTTTCCAAGATAAAATTGAAAACTTAGTAAAAATTTGATTTACCGTATTGACACTTTAACAACATTCCAAAGTTATGCCAACACATGAAATATGGAGCATACATAATGGGATGACACATACAACTACACAACTACACAGATCTCAGAGAGACTTTATAATGGACATTTATCTATCCACAACTACATCTTATAACTTCCTTATGTCAGATGCGGACAATATAAGAGAATAGGTCTGTATCTAATGTATATGAGTAACTGTGGGCCATCAGAATCCACAGAGGTGTATTGAAACAAATGTGCTTTTATGAATGCCAGACTGATGACTGGCTAGGTAGAAAGTGTACTCCAGAATGACATATGGCGCTGGGAACCTTTAGACTTGTAGTGATATGAAGGAAAACTTCAAAGAGGCTCAATAGTTTTGGCGAGGTGGCTCCCACACAGAGAGGCTTCCCTCAACGGGCACCCAACAGAAGCTCAAATCATAGAGCTACAGAAAGAAGCGCCTGACCAAAATCAGATAAAAGAGTCAAAGATCATTTTAATTGTTGATCAACAAAAGTCATATAAAAACAGCCAACAGGTTTCGGGGCAATGCCACTCTCCCTTTATCAGGGCTCAACACAAAATAAAACATGGAGAGACATAGAGAAAACTAACTTCACAGATCCATATTATAATCAGTATTGAATTATCCTCCTAGGGGAACAACTCAACAGCAGATGCTGAGCAGCAATGGAGGGTAGGCACACTTGTATTCTTGTGGGAGTAGCTTGTTCAGGTGATGAACTTCTAAAGTTATAAGTTATTGCAAAGTTTAGCACGTAAAAACATTGTCCTGGAAACAACAGATGAGAACAAAGGAAGAAACACTGGACAGCTGCACTCCAGAGAAGATATATTTTCTTGTGCCTTTTATTGCAAATTTGGGATCACATAACACAACCCACAGCAGAGTGATATGGAAAAAACTGACGCGTTTCACACTATTAGTGCTTACTCATAGCACAGCTGAAATTGGATAAATCACATAGCTGACAAATTCAGAACTAGCAGTGAGTAGTCTTCAGAAATATTTGTTAAAGTGTATCTACTAACTGACTATGCCTCTGCTGGAGAAAACTCGCTTTCTTTACTGGAACGCCGGGACACTGAAACTGAGGGGAAATCCACAATTTTGAGTTGTCGTCAGAACAGGGATAGAAGGGAAATCTTTCAATGGAGATGCTTAATTTGGGGACAACTGTCAAAAGCCTGGTACACACCACTAGTTTTTTTTTTCCGTTCAACCCACTAGTTTGAACAAAAAACTGACTGCTCTGGTCGGAGCCACTGTACTAACGATCCAACATTTGTGCAGCGAGCTCCCCTACGTTTTCTTTTGTGTTCTGACAGGGGGATGACCCCCGCTAGAGACACTCAGATCAGCGCTCTCAGGCATTAGGTGATCGGGAGCCAGTCGGCTGCTGGTTTTCCAGAATGCTCATCTGACAGAAGCTGACCACATAGTCAGCTCCTTTCGGACCAGCTGCCATACACACAGGCCGAATGCCGGACAGTTTTTATTGAACTGGCTGACGTCGCCCAACATTCGGCCTGTGTGTACTAGGCTTTAGGCTGGGTACACACGTGCTGAAAATAGTTGGTTTGGCAGGAACCAACTGACTTTCGGGCCACGTGTATAGCTGTTTGTTCTACAGAAGCCAATTTTAGGCCCGGCTTCTGTCGAACAGGCATGCTGGCAAACCAGCATCCGATTAGCGCTGGCAGCCAATGGAAGTGAGCACTGATCAGTATGTTCTAGTGGGGGTGGGTATTCCCCCTGTCAGAACATAATAACACAGTGGGGGAGATTGCCACACTAACATCTCTTTGTTAGTATAGCGATCTTTCAATTATTTTTGTGTGTACTCTGCATAAGAAAGAATTTCCCTCACTTGAACAGATATCCTCTAACCCCCTGTTGTGTCTACAGGACACAATATTCACTTTTTCTATTTAGCGCTCCAAAAACTTTCATTACAATAAACCGATCCATAAAGGCAGCATATAAACATAGAATAAAGTATATATGCCATAAGACCCCTTTCACACCAGAGCATTTTGCAGGCGCTATAGCGTTAGAAATAGCGCCTGCAAAACGCCCTAAAGAAGCTGCACCATTATGTGTAGTGTGAAAGCCCCGAGGGCTTTCACACTACAGCGGTGCGCTGGCAGGACGTCAGAATAAAGTCCTGCCAGCAGCTTCTTTGGATCGGTGAAGGAGCGGTGTGTTTACCGCTCCTCCACCGCTGCTCCCCATTGAAATCAATGGGGCAGCACTGTAATACCGCTGGCAAAACGCCGCTATTGCGGTGTATTGCCGGCGGTTTTAACCCTTTCGCGGCCGCTAGCGGGGGGTAAAAGCGCCCCGCTAGCGGCCGAAATGCGCCGCAAATCCGGCGGTAAAACGCCGCTAAAAATATCCTATCGGCTATCGCTATCGGCGGTGTGAAAGGGGTCTTAGTGTAGAGGGGGCTGCCATTGCAGATTTCTTGCTGAAATGCTAGTTGCCCCTTTGTGTCTGACTTCAATACTTATAAGTCACAGACCAGGAACACGCAAGCTGTAAATACCATGTCAGAGGAGCATCAGAACTTTTTATCTCTACAACTGTTCTGGGTCAGAGATTCAAAAAGTGTCAAAGCCAAAGTAATATGATAGACTAGTCTGAAAAAGCACGGTCAGCAATGGTAGCCTTCATAACATTCCCGATGACAGGTGTACCTTAGAATTAGCCCCTGTGAAATTCCAACTTGGCAGTGACCGACATCTTAATAGAACAATGCTGAGAAAGTCCTTCATTCATTTGATGCCCCTCCAGGGGAATATTTTATGTATACAGTCACACCTTAGCTTTCATGGAGACCCTCAGGTCAAGTATTTTGCAGATACAAAGCATGTTCAAATCTATTTTGATGCTATAAAGCCTTTCCCAAAGTAATGTACAGTCCTGAAAAAGTAAGTACAACCCATGTAAATTGTTGATGTTTTCCACATTTTTAAATTGGCAAACACTAAATCCTCATTCAGACAGTGTCTACAGATAAATGTGGTATATTTGAATACAAAATTAGTTTTTTTATTAATTTATTTAACAGAAAGCTTTAGAAGCTGGTATTGATCCTCTTTAGCGGAAACTACTTCTTGTAGGCATTTTGCATAATTGTCCACCAATCTCTGACATTGACTTGGTGAAAAATTTGACCTAAAGTTTGCAAAATTTCTTCCGTTGAAAGAGGTCCATGGGTATCCGAACTTGAACTACCTGTTTCATATCCCCAACATTCCAGTAGGATTCAAATTGGAGCTTTATCTAGTCCAGTTCATAACTCTATATATCTATAGTTCTTCTTTTAAGTCGTTCCTTGGTTGATTTTCTAGTGTACGTTGAACATTATCGTCCTGAAAGATTTATTCATGGTTGAACTTTTCAACAGATTGTGGGGGTTATTTACTAGGGCTGGTCATACATTATACAATTTTCCTTTAGGTTTACCAAAACCATATAATATGAGATCAAACCTAAACACTTTATACTTTTATGCAATCAGGCAGGCCTTTGTATTATATAGTTGTACTATATAGTTGAAGGTAAATCTAATGGAAATTAAACAAGAAAATGGTATAATATATGGCCAGGTTAACTACTTAAGGACCACCTGCTGTACATATACGTCGGTACTTTGAAGAGGGATATCTCGGTAATTGCAGCAGCTGCTGCCACAACCGAGATATACCTCTTTACAGGAGGTGGTCCTGTTTGCGATAATGGTGGTCTCCGCAGCGGGTTCACCGCGAGATCACCGTTATCGGTAACAGCGGAGGCGATCAGGTCCTGTCTGTGCCTGGGTATAGAGACGAGTGAGGCTAAGATAGCCCCCCACTTGTCTCTATACATAAGTGGGCGGAAGCGACATCAAAATGTCCCTTCTTCCCATAGCTCTTAAAGGAACATTTTTTCAATGTAATTTTTTCAAATTACATTTTTATTTTATTTTTTTTGTATTTAAGTCCAAACATGAGATCTGATCATGCTTTTTTCTATTACAAGGGATGTTTAAATTCCTTGTAATAGGAATAAAAGATTTTTTTTAAACAGTGTAAAAATAAATAAAAATCAAGTAAAATAAAACACCTTGTCCCAACAAGCTCATACGCAGAAGCGAACGCATAAGTGAGTAGTGCCCACATATGAAAACGGTAGTCAAACCACACATGAAGTATCGCCACGATCGGTAGAGCGAGAACAATAATTCTAGCCACAGACCTCATCAATCAATTTACTCAGCATGTAGTGTGTATCAGACTTTAGCGATGTTCTCCTACTGGGAACCACACTGCATTATGCAGTTTCCCTGCATTTTGGAAAAGCTGCAGGGACCTTGTTGCTGCGTTTTCAGGAGATCCAGCAGCCTATTCAAATGAATGGGCTGCTGTTGTTGAGCAAACGCAGATACTGGAAACTGTATAGATGTGAACCGGGGTTGAATGAAGATCTAACATCTGCCTGTTCAAATTATGTGAAAAAAATGGGGGTATGAGACAATGACCAAAAACATACCGCCAAGGCAACAAAGCAGTTGCTCAAGAAGAGGCACATTAAGGTCATGGAGTGCCCTAGTCAGTCTCCAGACCTTAATCCTATAGAAAATGTATGGAGGGAGCTGAAATTTTAAGTTGCCAAGCGACAGCCAAGAAACCTTAAGGATTTAGAGAAGATCTGTAAAGAGTGGACCAAAATCCCTCCTGAGATGTGTGCAAACCTGGTCACCAACTAACAAGAAACGTCTTACCTCTGTGCTTGGCAACAAGGTTTTCGCTACCAAGTACTAAGTCAAGTTTCGCTTGTAATCTATTTTCTCACAGTACCAGACACCTGGTCTGCTTCAGTTGTTCAGGAACTACAATTCCCATCATGCCTAGTCATGTCTGTGAATGTCGGAGTTTTACAATGCCCCATAGGTTGTGTAGTTCCGCAACAGTTGGAGGGCCATAGATTGGAGATCCCTGGTCTAGGGGGTAGAGGAACAGCAGGATTACTAAAGCAGGCCATAGATTATGTGATTTTCTTTCCTGCAACAAGGAACCCCTACTGACCTATGCTTTAGAAAGGATAACCTAGATATAATGAACATTTATTTATCCATTGCAGTGCAAGGGATGAGGTTGGGGGAAGGGTTGTCTCAAAATGATATTATATAAAAAAATATATATAATATATATATATATATATATACAGTGGTGTGAAAAAGTGTTTGCCCCCTTCCTCATTTCCTGTTCCTTTGCATGTTTGTCACACTTAAGTGTTTCGGAACATCAAACCAATTTAAACAATAGTCAAGGACAACACAAGTAAACACAAAATGCAATTTGTAAATGAAGGTGTTTATTATTAAAGGTGAAAAAAAATCCAAACCATCATGGCCCTGTGTGAAAAAGTGATTGCCCCCCTTGTTAAAACATACTATAACTGTGGTTGTCCACACCTGAGTTCAATTTCTCTAGCCACACCCAGGCCTGATTATTGCCACACCTGTTCACAATCAAGGCATCACTTAAATAGGAGCTGCTTGACACAGTAAGGTCCACCAGAAGATCCTTAAAAGCTACACATCATGCCGAGACCCAAAGAAATTCAGGAACAATTGAGAAAGAAAGTAATTGAGATCTATCAGTCTGGAAAGGGTTATAAAGCCATTTCCAAAGCTTTGGGAATCCAGCGAACCACAGTGAGAGCCATTATCCACAAATGGCGAAGACATGGAACAGTGGTGAACCTTCCCAGGAGTGGCCGGCCGCCCAAAATTATCCCAAGAGTGCAGCGACGACTCATCCAAGAGGTCACAAAAGACCCCACAACAACGTCCAAGGAACTGCAGGCCTCACTTGCCTCAGTTAAAGCGGAGGTCCACCCTAAAATGGACCTCCGCTCATCGGAATCCCCCCCCCCCTCCGGCGCCACAATCGGCACCTTTCAGGGGGGAGGGGGGTGCAGTTACCTGGATAATCCAGGTAACTGCACCCACTTCCGGGCTAGCTCTCTGCGTAACGGGGCGTACGTTACGCCCCCGTTCCGCAAGCGCCCGCCCCCTTCAGCAAGTGCCCCGCTGCCTGCTGGGAAACACACAGCTCCCAGAGGCAGCGGGGACCGTCAGTATTGCGCCGCACGGCTCGCGCATGCGCAGTAGGGAACCGGGAAATGAAGCCGAAAGGCTCCATTTCCTGATTCCCATACCCAAGATGGCGGCGGGACCCGGCAGCCGAGCGAGCGATCGGCTTCGGGTGCCGACATCGCGGGCGCGCTGGACAGGTAAGTGTCACTATTTAAAAGTCAGCAGCTGCAGTATTTGTAGCTGCTGGCTTTTTAAAAAAAAAAAAAAAACGCGGAGTCCCGGTGGACTCCCGCTTTAAGGTCAGCGTTCATGCCTCCACCATCAGGAAAAGACTGGGCAAAAATGGCCTGCATGGCAGAGTTCCAAGGAGAAAACCACTGCTGAGCAAAAAGAACATCAAAGCTCGTCTCAATTTCTCCACAACACATCTTGATGATCCCCAAGACTTTTGGGACAACATTCTGTGGACCGATGAGACAAAAGTGGAACTCTTTGGAAGGTGTGTGTCCAAGTATATCTGGCGTAGAAGGAACACTGCATTTCAGAAAAAGAACATTATACCAACAGTAAAATATGGTGGTGGTAGTGTGATGGTCTGGGGCTGTTTTGCTGCTTCAGGACCTGGAAGACTTGCCGTGATAAAAGGAACTATGAATTCTGCTGTCTACCAAGAGATCCTGAAGGAGAATGTCCGACCATCTGTTCGTGTACTCAAGCTGAAACGAACTTGGGTTCTGCAGCAGGACAATGATCCTAAACACACCAGCAAGTCCACCACCGAATGGCTGAAGAAAAACAAAATGAAGACTTTGGAGTGGCCTAGCCAAAGTCCTGACCTGAATCCTATTGAGATGTTGTGGTATGACCTTAAAAAGGCCGTTCATGCTCGAAAACCCTCTAATGTAACTGAATTAGGACAATTCTGCAAAGATGAGTGGGCCAAAATTCCTCCAGGACGCTGTAAAAGCCTCATTGCACGTTATCGCAAACGCTTGGTTGCAGTTGTTGCTGCTAAGGGTGGCCCAACCAGTTATTAGGTTTAGGGGGCAATCACTTTTTCACACAGGGCCATGATGGTTTGGATTTTTTTTCACCTTTAATAATAAACACCTTCATTTACAAATTGCATTTTGTGTTTACTTGTGTTGTCCTTGACTATTGTTTAAATTGGTTTGATGTTCCGAAACACTTAAGTGTGACAAACATGCAAAGGAACAGGAAATGAGGAAGGGGGCAAACACTTTTTCACACCACTGTATATATATATATATATACACACACACACACACACACACACACACACAGTATATAAATATACAATATGAATGGTAAACTGGTTCTAATTGCTGGTTGCGTCTTTGCCAAGATAACTCCCTGTCTGGTATACAGTCAAATCAAGTCTAAAGAAAATAATAAAGCCAGCTTATTTAATTACAGCAACAAATTGACAAATGACAGTTACACAGCACAACTAATTCAAAATGAGATTTATGGTTATATCTGGTCTAAAACAAATAAAAAAGTAAATTGTGACTGGTTGCTAAGATTTACTGTCATTCACACATCGCCCTTGCCTTGTGCCTTGTTTGTCTTGTTCTAGAACTCATTTTATTGTAATATTTTATTATAAGTCAGACTCAGGGGTTACATTTTGCATACTTACTCCACACATTTTTATAACATACTCAGACTTGTTGTAACGGAGATGGACCAGAATCTGGTCTGAACACGATGGCAGCTGTTCAATGCTATGCTTTATCCATAACGTGTAATCAACACTCAGCTTTTTTTCAAAGACCAGCAAAAGTCTACTGACAAACATGATACTTGCCCAAACTTTCTTTGAAAGCCTGAGGACCAAAGACTCAACTTTGTCTACAGACCAATGTGTCTATTTGTAATAAAAGTTATACATAGGACAGGTACCTCCTCCCAAACACCAAAGACACGCTGGTAGCTAAATTGGCTCCAGGGTGGATAAAAATCAATGATTTTTTTTTTTCATTAAACAGATTTCTTGGATTTTCATTTAAATCTGATTTTTTTTATTATCTAAAGATAGTTTTATATTTAAGATACATTAAGAATTTAGTTTATTCAGCATGAAATAGAGCTTAGTTATGTAGCATGAGGCTGTATATTCTGCGATATTTACATTTTTGGTGAACTCAATGAATCCAAGCTCTGCAAGATGAGAGAACATGCACTGCAGCGATGCATTCATACAATTTCACAGTAACCATGAGATGAAATAAAGTTCAGAAATATTCCTTTATCCCACTGTATTGCAAATCTATGTACACTACAAACTGTATGATTGAATCGGTTCTGATATCGCTGTTTTACTAACCTGACAGCTTATTATTCTAAATAGGAAACCTTTATTTTGTTTGAAAGAGATTCTAACTACCAGCAAGAATAAGTCCTTGAATTTAACCGCTTGCCGACCAGCAGCCGTCATTATACTGCGGTAGGTCGGCACGATCCCGCGAGCCAGCGTAGCTGTACGCCGGTCCTTTTAAGCGGGATAGACACAAAGCGGCACTTTACCGCTGTTTAACCACTACAATACAGGGCACTTTCACCCCCTTCCTTCCCAGCCCAATTTTCAGCTTTCATCGCTCTAGCGCTTTCAACAACAATTGCGCGGTCATGCTACACTGTACCCAAATGAAATGGTTATCATTTTGTTCGCATAAATAGAGCTTTATTTTGGTGTTATTTATTCACGACTCCGTTTTTTATTTTTTGCGATATAAGCACAAAAAAAGCGGAAATTTGGAAAAAAAACAATATTTTCTTTTTTCTATTTGAAAATAAATCCAATAAAATCAAATTTTGTCATAAATTTAAGCCAAAATGTATTCTGCTACATGTTTTTGGTAAAAAAAATTCTGTTAAGTGTATAATAATTGGTTTGTGTGATCAGGGACATATGTACGCAAATGATCATGTACATATGTGTGCAAGTGATCACGTACATATGTGTGCAGATAATCATTGGGACATGTGATTTTAGTGGGACATATGTGGGGGACATGTTTTTATTATTGGGGACATGTGTTTTTATTATTTGGGGACATGTATGTTTTGGGGACACGTGTGTTTTGGGGACATATGTGGGGACTGTGTTTGTACTGTGTGGTGTGTTGTGTGTTGACACTAGACTGATGATCAGTGAGTAAAAAGCTATAAAAAACAGCTCATACTCACTGATCATCAGCCGGCTGCAGCGTTCTGCTCTCCTCTCCTCAGCGATGACTTCCGTGTGAGGAGAGGAGAGCCGATTGCCTAGCAACCGGCTGTTTGTTTACATCACATGACGGCCGTGATTGGACACGGCCGTCATGTGATCAGGAGGGCCAATCACAGAGCCCTCCTGCCGATCTGAGATGTGCCGTGTCCGGGTGACACGAGCACATCGGGATCGCGCCGCTGCGCGGGCACGCGTGCGCGCGATCCCACTACTTCTGAAGGACGTTCCTGAACGGCCTATCAGGAGTAGACGGCTCCCACCCGGCCGTATATATGCATTGGCCGGGTGGGAGGGTGGTTAAGCAGCGCTTTTGAGCTGCTAGTGGGGCGCTTTTAACCCAGAGAAGGTGTTAACAAGGGTTTAAAAGCACCCATGTCTCTTCTATATTGCTTTTCAGGCTCTTCTGAAAGCGCTGCTTTGAATGGGAAGGGGTGGTGTAGGAGCGCTGTATACAACGCGCCTATACCCGCCCCGCAAGCGCACTGCCCCATTGTGAAAGCACTCAGGCTTTCACACTGGGGAGACATGGGAGGCAGTTTTCAGCTGCTTTACTTTTTAGAGCTATAATGCCTGAAAACCACCTCAGTGTGAAAGGGGTCTTAATGTTTGGGGCAAATGTACCTGGACGCATATGGCCCTGTACTGTTCATGAGTACTATTCAGAACAGCATACAGCCATTGCATATTGCATCCTGTGATTGATTTTGGCGGCCTTTATGATGTACCTGTGGTACCTGGGTGCTGAACAAAATCCAGATTTTACATTCTATAGGCAAAAGTGGCATGTGGATGGGGCCTCATTGTCCTGCCTTGCAATATCAGACTTACACATAATTATGACTACCATAGCCATCATTTCAGCTTCTCTTCACTTTTTCATTGATATTTCCATCGTGAAGTTTCCATCACATTCATGAAGTAAAAAACAATAACAGATGCCAGCCACATAAACACATAACCAACATACAGAAAATGTTATCTTGTCATGTGTTAAAAATAATTATTAGATGTCCAACTTTTCTTAGTTGATGCCTAATCTTCAAGCAATCCCAGCATTAGTGTTAATATACAATGGACTAGTCCAGGATTATGCAATTAGTGGACCTCCAGCTGTTGCAAAACTACAAGTCCCATCATGCCTCTGCCTCTGGGTTTCATGTTGGTGGCTGTCAGGCCGCGTACACACGCGGGGACTGTTCGCTCAACTTTGTCCGTCAAACAGTTTCAGCGAACAGTCCGCTCAAAATTAGCATGGACGGACTTGCCCACACACGACGAACGAACAGTTTGCTGAAACCGTGCGCGATGACGTGAACGGCACGTACGACGGGACGGAAAATACGACGTCCTATACACTGCATTACAACTTTCGGCGTGTAAATCCTTTCTGAGCATGCGCGGAACTTAGATTGACGAACAAGCCTACACACGAGGGGACTGTTCGCTGAAACCAAGTTTCAGCGGACAGTTTTTCGGAATTTCCGAAAAACTTTGTTCAGCAGACTGTTCGCTGAAACTGTCCGCTGAAAGCCCACACACGGGCGGACTGTCCGCCGAAACACTGTTCAGCGGACAAAGTTGGGCGAACAGTCCCCGCGTGTGTACGCGGCCTTAGAGTCTTGCTATGCCTCATGGGACTTGTAGTTCTGTAACAGCTGGAGGTCCGCTAGTTGCATATCCCTGGACTAGTCCATTCAAAGTATAAACTGTAAATAGAAAACTATGTTACACCGAGCTGTGGATGGGTCTCCATACTGCTTAGGCCGCGTACACACGCGGGGACTGTTCGCTCAACTTTGTCCGCTGAACAGTGTTTCGGCGGACAGTCCGCTCGTGTGTGGGCTTTCAGCGGACAGTTTCAGCGGACAGTCTGCTGAACAAAGTTTTTCGGAAATTCCGAAAAACTGTCCGCTGAAACTCTGTTTCAGCGAACAGTCCCCTCGTGTGTAGGCTTGTTCGTCAAACTAAGTTCCGCGCATGCTCAGAAAGGATTTACACGCCGAAGTTTGCATTGCAGTGTATAGGACGTCGTATTTTTCGTCCCGTCGTACGTGCCGTTCACGTCATCGCGCACGGTTTCAGCGGACTGTTCGTTCGTCGTGTGTGGGCAAGTCCGTCCATGCTCATTTTGAGCGGACTGTCTGCTGAAACTGTTTGGCGGACAAAGTTGGGCGAACAGTCCCCGCGTGTGTACGCGGCCTAATAGTTCTTTATAATGACTGTGAGGTACATTGGAAATCTTTGCCTGTGGTGGGGATGCTCCTCACACACAATTGTCCTTCACCATACACTGATCCCCAGACACCTCAGTGGAATGCAGCATGGTGGCAGAGGTCAAGGCCAGCGGCAGCTGCATCTTCTAAGCTCACAGCAGTGTCATCTTTTGTTACAAAAACATTGTAAATGAGACTGTTTGTATAGCTGCCATTACCAACTTGTTTTTAAAGACGCTAGACCAAGTCAGGGTCACAAAAAAAAAGAAGGGGCCAACCTCAACTCATTTCTGTCTTTAACAACTTTATTTAAATATCCAATACACAAGAAAGATAAAGTGGTTGTAAACCCAGAAGAAGAAGAAAACTAACACCTGCAAGACAGAGGCCTAATGAGCTAGTATGCATAGCATACTAGCTCATTAAGTAATATTCACCTGAGATCGAAGCCCTCGCTGCTGTGCCCATACACCGCTCCAGCAGCCGACATCACTCCTGGGGGTTACTTCCGAGTATCGCGGCTCCAGCCAATCACAGCGCCGGAGCCGCGATACTCGGAAGTAACCCCCAGGAGTGCACTTTCGTGCATGCGCGCGGTAAAGGCACACTCACGGAAGCAACGGCACATAAGTGCCATTGCTTCAGTTTGTGTCAGTGCGCAAGTGCCGATGACGTTGGCACATGCAAATACAGGGGATATCTCCTAAACCGTGCAAGTTTAGGAGATATCCCAGGTAGCTACAGGTAAGCCTTATTATAGGCTTACCTGTAGCACAAAGTGGTCTGTAAGAGCCCGTTCACACTGAGGCAGCACGACTTGCAGCGCGACTGCCTCAGGCGACCGGGATCCGACTTTAGCGGCGGCTTGTGAAATGACTTCTGTATAGAAGTCAATGCAAGTCGCCCCAAAAGTCGTAGAGGAACCTTTTTCTAAGTCGGAGCGACTTGAGTCGCTCCGATTAGAACGGTTCCATTGCATAGAGCAGGACGCGACTTGTCAGGCGGCTAAGTCGCCTGACGGGTCGCCCCTGTGTGAACCGAGCCAAAGGGTTTACAATCACTTTAAACATTTGGACTGATCTGCTGGCTTTCTTCTGATTTCTTCCAGGTAAAGTCTGCCTGGAGTTGCTGTGAATAAGCCAAGAGGGAAGTAGCCATGCTGAGCAGAGGGAGGCACAACTGATCACCGGATTTATGACATTTCGGCAGGAAAGTCAACATGCAGCAATGAAATTGGCCCTAGTATGTGTATGTATGAACGTGAGTTAGGGACCTTAGATTGTATGCTCCTTGAGGGCAGGGAATGATGTGAATGTACAATATAATGTACAGTATCTCACAAGAGTGAGTATACTCCTCACATTTTTTTCACTTTTCACATGACAACACTGAAGAAATGACACTTTGCTACAATGTAAAGTAGTCAGTTTACAGCTTGTCCCTCAAAAGAACCCAACATACAGCCATTAATGTCTAAACCGCTGGCAACAAAAGTAAGTACACCCCTACGTGAACATGTCCATGAGCCATTTTCCCTATATAATGAGCTGAAGGAGCTACTACTGCTAGGCTCTGAAGAAGTTATTCCTTCAAAACGCATCAGCCAGCAGTGGTCCTGATGTCCTCTACTTCACCATCTGGAGACTGTCGATACCTAGACCGATTGCCACGACTAGGTGGTTTATAATAAGGAAATTTTCTTCCAATGTTTGTGAGTAGCTTTTTATCTGTTTTTATCAATAAATTTACTAAGGCCGGTGCACCCGCTTTTCTTTATTCTTCCTTCGACTGCTAGGATGCCCCTATCCTGGAGGGCAGCAAGGCCTGAGAAATTATCCTTTGAACACTAAATCACACAGACATCACACTTATGTGCAAGAGTATTTTGTTTGTTGCTAGCCATTTTCCCTCCCAGGTGTCAAGTGACTCGTTAGTGTTACAAGGTCTCAAGTGTGAATGGGGAGCGGGTGTGTTGAATGTGGTGTAAACTTTTGTGAGATAATGTATATGTAGGCTCCATGCACACTAGCAATTTTTTTAAGCTCCTAGAAGCTAAATAGTGTTATCCTATGGGTTCATGTACACTATTTTAGGTTGGTAGCATTTTGAACTTCAGTGTCTAGGGGCAGAAAAAAAACGGTTGCAGAGTTTTTTGGAGCCTTTTTCCAGCAGAAAAAAATGCTGCATGCTCATAAATGCTACTAAGGCCTTATGCATACTGTACGTTTTTTTAGCAAGACTATACTCCCACAAAAGCTTATGGCTCAAAAACACTGATAAACGCAGAATAGCCATGTTTTTCAGCTTTTATCAGTTTTTTTTTTTTTTTTTTTTGCTTTTGAGCGTTAATGAAGCATGGAGACGTAAAGTGCTGTGTAAATTGATGGTGCTATATAAGTACATGTATAAATAAATGAAGTACTCTTACAGAGCTACAGTATAAAAAGCGGCTTGTAGCAGTTTTAGCTACAATAGCAAGCTGTAAGCTTCCCATCTGCCCATCCTATCCCAGTTTATCCTTACTGGGGGTAATAGTACCCCCTTTATAGGTGGACAGTGTTTTACATGATTTATGATGTTCAATTCTGTTTATCAGATTTTCAAAAAGTTGGTTGGCTGCATAATACCATCAAAGTTGGTCATACAGTATGAATGGACAAAACTCCCACTGATTGTAGTATGACAGCCGGCACCAGGAGCTGTCAGAATACCTGAATTCATCTGACTGGACACAGCCACGGTTCAGCCAAAGGATGTCAGGCAGGAGTGTGATGACAAGGCCACCCATCGAGTGAAAGGGGTAAGGCCCCTTGCACATAACACCCTCTAGCTGCAATGCGTCCTTCTTTGCCTTTTGGCAAGGATAGGGCTGAATGCTGTACAATGTGTACCTGCATTTAGATCACTATGTGTTCAGGGGCCATAGACTTTGAAAGGCAGCAGGGCTGGACACTGCATTTGTCCCTACCGGGCATACTAAAACAGTGGGAGGGACACACTGAAGCAAGATGGCCTTGTGTGCATAATTATTCACCCCCTAAAGTAAATACTTTGTAGAGCCAACTTTTGCAGCTATCACAGCTCCAAGTCACTTTGGATAAGTCTCTATGAGTTTGCCACATCTTACCACTGGGATTTTTGCCCATTCCTCCTTGCAAAACTGCTCCAGATCCTTCAAGTTGGATGGTTTGCGCTTGTGAACAGCAATCCTTAAGTCTGACCACAGATTTTCTATAGTATTGAGGTCTGGGCTTTGACTAGGCCATTCCAACACAGTTACATGTTTCCCCTTAAACCACTCAAGTGTTGCTTTAGCAGTGTGTTTGGGGGTCATTGTACTGCTTGAAGGTGAACCTCCATCCTAGCCTCAAATCACACACAGAGTGGTACAGGTTTTGCTCAAGAATATCCCTGTATTTAGCACCACCCATCTTTCCCTCAACCCTGACCAATTTCCCAATCCTGACTGCTGAAAAACATCCCCACAGCATGGTGTTCTTTGGGTGATGTGATGTGTTGGGTTTGCGCCAGACATATTGTTTTCTTTGATGGCCAAAAAGTTACATTTTGGTCTCATCAGACAAGAGCACCTTCCTCCATATATTTTGGGAGTCTCCCACATGCCTTTTTCGCAAAATCAAAACGTGCCATTTTTTTTTTTTATGCTGAACGTAATGGCATTCTTCTGGCCACTCTGCCATAAAGCCCAACTCTATGGAGCGTGCAGCTCCATCTAGTGACCACAATGCAATATTTTCCTGATTTACTAAAGAACATTCGACCTGGAAAGAAAATAGCCTAATGACATTTGGTTTTGCCTCTATTCACACATAACAAATGTATATGTGGTTCCATGGGATAACTAGCTCTGCAAATTTAGTGTTACTCCTAGCACCCATTTTTGTAGGGTTTTGTTGTGTTAAGAGTTCACTCTCACCAAATCCCCTTCAAAAGTGCATATTAACCCATGAATATCGGGATGTGTCGGCAAGTCTTTTTTCTCTGTTTTCCACTGCACTGGTTTCCACTGTAATGTATTGAATTCTTTAAAACGTTACAACACAAAAACACAAGCTGAACAGATCTTCCAGTGTCATGCACTAAGATATGGACTGCAATGCATTGGAGTTCATTGTGATACTTTTTTATCTACTCTTCAAATTACTTATATTGAGCTAAAAATGCAGAAAAATTTGCCTTAATGCAGCACTGTAGTGGACGCAGATACCGATAAACCTATGATATTTAAAGCTGTCAGTGAGAGCAAGACACAAGTGCCTTTTTTTTTTTTTTTATTTACTATGCTACTTATTTTTAAGCTAATAATGGATTCTGGTTGGTTGAATCAAAACAAGGCTTCTTATATGTCTAGGTGGCTCAAGTAGTAAAATATCCCAGTCTCGTCATATATCCCAATGAAATCTCAATCAACCTGCTTTGGCAAGGAAAGTCTCACTTTTCCTGCTGCATTCTCCATTATGTAATTAAAAAGTGAAAAGAAAACCAGCTTGTATTATGCTGGCCATACACTATACGAAAAATCGGCTGAACCCATTTTTAAAAAACGAACATTCGGCCATAGGCGTGAACAATAGTGCCATCATGTAATGACCGATAAATTGTTCAGTGGACATAAATGAATGCATTTTTGTTCATTTTTTTTTACATATACCTACTGCAAACAGTTTGGACGGTTTGTGCCCATTAACTGGCTGAAAAATAAAAGAACTAAATGACCAAATTTCGGCCGATTTTTGGTTTAGTGTATGGCCAACATAAGACTTTAGAAACCAATGGATGATTTAACTTTAGCAGCATCTCCAAGGCTTACATATGTGGGGCTGCGGGTTTGTGCCTGGGGTTCGATGCATGTCTGTTCACCGGTTCAGGTGCGATTCGGGTCCGAATGTTTGCCTGAATTCGCACCTGAACCGGACCCAAACACGCACAGGACTCTTTTGCAACCTGTTCCGCGGCCATCCTGGACCTGTGTGAACCAGTTCCATTGAGAGCCGGTCACACTAGCATGTCATGTGAAATGGATGCGGAAACCTGCATCCAATTCACACAAACGTGAACCCGACCTAACTGTGAATGGAATCAGTTGATCCCTGTAGAAGCAGAGAATTACTGTGGTATAGCTGTCGCTACTACAGTGATTCTCACTGTCTTCCAAGTCCTGTGCCAAGTGGCTGCAATGCTGCATAGGGAACACAGAAGGTCCCTCACTTGGCATGGATGTTATTCAGAGAATGCCTTATGTTTTTCTCAATAAATGCAAAGCTTTCTCCAATTGGACAAGGTGGAGAGTCACCAAATGCATTGCATTCATTGAGAAAATTGCAAGGCATTCTATGAATGGTGCCCGTGTCCAGCAAGCAACACCCTGCGGTTACTATGCAGGAGGGCAGCTGCTAGGCATGGGACCCAGAAGTGGCATCAGCCACTATAGTGATTCTCTGTTCCCACTGGGATTGGACAGGTATGGAATATGCAATTACAAAATATGTTGGTGCCATACCTAAATCTTCTGAGTATATTGATTTTATCACATTCTTGGATAAAAGTACCGGCATCAGAAAAATCTTGAATAGGAAAGGTCTCCAAATGGGCTACCGGCAGCAAGAAACTAAAGCACATAATCTAATGCCCTGTACATACGGTTGTAAATTCCAACAGAAAAGGTCCGATCGGATTATATTGTCGGAAAATGCGATCATGTGTGGGCTCTATCTGACTTTTTCTGTCGGAAATTCCGACAGAAAAAAATTTGAGAGTGGGATCTAAAATTTTAAGACAAAAAAATGTGATCAGACTTTTTCCGATTGTTTGTAGAGAATTCCGATCGGACAAAGTGCCAAGCATGCTCAGATCAAACTACGAGACCAAAGCTATTGGCTACTAGCCGCAACCTAGTCCCGTCGTACACTACGAACTTCACCACGTTCTGAGCGATCGGATTTTGCGACAACTTTGTCCGACCGTGTGTAAGCAACAAAAGTTTCGGGCAAAATCCGTCTGAAAAAATCTGACGGATTTTGTGGTCGGAATGTCTGACCGTGTGTACAGGGCATAACTCTTATTAGTCTACAGCAGTATTACTTACAAGTGCAGTATGGTCTATTCTACCACATATATCTTCTGTATGTTTTAAATGCTTCTTCTAAAGCAAAATTAAAAAGAATATATGAGTCAGGGACAGTGACTCATTTGGACTTAATAAATTAATTAAAGAGGATATCTTCAAATCTTGCTTTAATCATGTCCCTCAAATAATAATGATATCCTTTATTGCACTCTATCATATGCCTTATTTAATAAACAATAATGATATTCCTGTCTGAACACTGACCACGGGGGGGGATCGCTCCCTGGCACTGCTGCCATTCACAGAATACATTGGATTTTTATTTTTAAATAAATACAAGGCCTTCTGATTGGATGTGGTGTAGAGACGGGGCCGTGATGTCATGATCTTCACCTTATTCAGTGAGAGAATGCTTTTTATTTCACTGAAAAAAATCAAGACATTCTGTAAATGGCAGCAGTTCCAAGCAGGCAGGAATACCAGGCATCGTCCCTGCTGCATAGTAACCACAGGGATATGGCACAAGTGCCATTCAGAGAATGCCTTGCAAAGTGTCCTCTGATTGGATGAGGTAGAGAGGTGGGGCATTTTGTGAATGGCAGCAATTCCGAGTGAGCGGTGGTCCACTGTGTGTTGTTGGTACCCTGAAGACTGTCTCATCTGCATCTCAACCTGTCAGGCTGGGATCACATTGTCTTCAGATGTGGCTCACAGGGGTCCGGTGCGCCCTGGTTCTCATTTTCAGGGACGAATCAGGCCCAAACTGTTCGCCTGAATTCGTATCTGAAATGGAGCAAAATATGTACAGGACCCTCCTGCAGTGCGCTCTGCGGCCGCCCCGGAGATGTCTGAAACAGCTCCATTGAGAGACGGTCACACTCTCCTGTCACGCAAATTGGATGTGGGGGAAACCGGCATCCGATTCGCATAAGTGTGACCCAGCCTTATACTTATGAGAGTGGAGGGATCTAATGTCTAATCCTAATGCTAGTCAGATAGACAGACAAATGAGATATATATATATATATATCTCATTTGTCTGTCTATCTATCCTTTGTCTGTCTGTCTATCCTTTATCTATCTATCCTGTATCTTATCTATCTTGTATCTTATCTATCTATCTATCTTGTATCGTATCTATCTATCTATCCTATATCCTATCTATCTATCTAATATCTTATCTATCTATCTATCTATCTATCTATCCTATATCCTATCTATCTATCTAATATCTTATCTATCTATCTATCTATCTATCTATCTATCTATCTATCTATCTATCTATCTATCTATCTATCTATCTATCTATCTATCTATCCTATATCCTATCTATCTATCTAATATCTTATCTATCTATCTATCCTCTATCTTATCTATCTATCCTGTATCTATCTATCTATAGATAGATAGACTGACAAACAGACAGACAAAGGATAGATAGATAGATAGATAGATAGATAGATAGATAGATAGATAGATAGATAGATAGATAGACAGAAAGATAAATGATAGATAGATAGATAGATAGATAGATAGACTAACAGATAGATAGATAGATAGATAGATAGATAGATAGATAGATAGATAGATAGATAGATGATAGACAGACAGACAGACAGATCTCATTTCCCCAATCCATCCAGCTATCTCCTCCTACTAGCTGATCCCTGAAAACTCTTCAGAGAAGTCTATCCCTCCCTCCTCCATGTATAAAACTGAACTTCTCTCTCTATCAGCTCAACCCTCAGTTATGACTTGTGTATTATTTTCCCTATTAGATTGTAAGCTCTCCGGGGCAGAGTCCCCCACTCTCTTGTCTATCTCCCTGATCTTGTACACTCTGTATAATAATAGGAGGGAGGAGATGAATGTTGGTGTGTAGAACAAATTGCTGATCTGTAAATATATACACACACACACACACACATTATATAAAAAGATTTTACATTTAATGAGTTCTATTCTTTGTATAACTGATGGAAGCTCCATCCAGTGCCCCCCTAATGATCATGTGTACAGTACAATGTACATGCTGTGACTTTGTATGTAGAGGACACCCCTGACATGACAGGTGGGGGATAGTCCATTTGAAGTGGTCTCTGCCCAGCAGAGGTGACCTTGGCACACAGTACACACACAATAAACACACACAGACACACGTGTTCAATGACCACAACTTTCCAATACTAGTCCCCCCGAAGTGTCACCTGAGCAGGCAGGACTGAATGATCGTTTATCAAGAGGAGTATCTGTCCTCTATAGATGGTATATAGGTGACATACTACAAGTACAGCACCATGTATGTCTATAGACGATGGTAGAATAGAGTGTCAGCACACATGCCCCAGTTATATCTAGTGATCGGTGCCCATCTCACCTTGTCCCGGGGTGTCGTGGCGCTGTGCAGGGTAGGGGATCCCCTCGGTCTCGGTCTGCATAGTGGCCGGTGTATGGAACGGACTCTCCGCGGTGTGATCACAGTGAACACGGGATTTACAATACAGAGGTCATCCTATGCTACAGTGTGGGGGGGAGGAGCCGCCACCCAAATATGGTCACGGTGTCCTATTAGGATCGGGGAACTTTGAGAGCGGCCAATCGTAGAGTGTGAGGGGCGTGTCTGTCGGTCTTCGTTCACTTTACAACTCCATTGACTGCTGAAAGACAGCGGTCGGTGTGAGTAGAGGTGACCCAATGGGCAGCAAGGACACACGTGACCCGCACAGGACAGGAACTCAGCATGGCCCTGACTAGAGTTCCTCTCTATAGACCCCCGTGCATGGAGAGTACAAGTCACCTCAGGAGATACACCTACCTGTATGGGCTGTACAATTCACCTGAAACCAGGCTCTGAATTCCACCTTTCACCTCAGGTGACCACCATTTTTGGAATATTTCACCCACAACTTTCCACCAAGCCATGGCATGTCTGAGATCCCGGGATAGGGTTGCCACCTGTCCAGGATTCACCCGGACAGTTCGGGTTTGGAATCATGCGTTCGGGTTTCAGACCACCTAAAAACCGGACACAATATTTAGACCAGACTATGGCTTCACATGCAGGGTTGCGGGCTGCAGTCGGGTAAGCGGAGAGTGCCTGTTACACTTTTTCACATTGCGCAAAGCCAGCACTAAAAATCCCCCCCCCCCCTGCACACAGAGACGGGAGAGGAGAGAGGGCTCGATCTGCTCCTCTTCCTCTTGCCCCTACCCCTTTGTGTCTGCCCACACTCCAATCCCCAGTACTGTGCCTCAGAAAAGGAAAGTTGGGGCTGGGAATTTGAATTCCAGTAGCCTCAGATACATCTGGATGAGAGGTGATGACTACCAAGGGGTGAGTGAGCTCACCATCCATCCCTGTCTGTGACTGAAGTCTCCCCCCCCTTCTCTCTCCTGCCTCTGAGTGAGTACACTAAGGTAAATCAGGGTTCTCAGAGCACCCTTTACATCAGAGTCCGCTCCGTACCTCAGAGTTCCACCTTAGATCAGGGTTCCCAGAGCATCCCTTATGTTAGAGTCCCCATAGTTCTCCCTTACATCAGAGACATCCCCCCATGCAGTTTTAGGGGAACTCTGTGGACTCTGATTTAAAGGGGAACTCTTGTGCTTAATTTGATTAGAAATGTTATTTAATTGCAAAATATATGTATAGTTTATATTAAAAAAAAAGATTGCTGTGTGCCGCTAAAGTGTTCGGGTTAGACTTGAAGAAAAGGTGGCAACCCTATCCCGGGAACTACACAATACACATTTGGGGTACAGATTTTGCACACTCCATAATTAGTTTGAATTATTTAGAGATTTTGAAAGCTGAAAAAACGTTTATTGAAATACTTTAGCTTCGGAAAATTTACCCCCTTCAGGACCAGGCCATTTTCTGCTATTTAACCCTATGCTAATTTAACTGGTAATTGCGTGGTCATGCAATGCTGTACCCAAACTAAATTTATATCATTTATTTACTTTTTCACACAAATAAAGCTTTCTTTTTGTGGTATTTGATCACCAGTGCGTTTTTTTTATTTTTTTTTGCAAGCAAAAAAAGACACCAAAAATGAAGAAGAAAAAAACAAAACAATATTTTTTCCTTTCTGCTATAAAACATATCCAAAAAAAAAAAAAAAACAACAACAAATGTCTTCATAAACGTAGGCCAAAATGTATCTGTTTTTGTTAAAAAAAAAAAAGTGTATATTAAATGGTTTGCATGTGTAGCGGCCATAACCCATTGCAGGTGGCTTTGACTTAATGGGCTTACCGGTTACCTTCTCTTGGCCTGCTCCTCCACATCTAGGGGTACGCAGGGTTAATACCCAACGACTTGTACACTGACACAGATGGAGTCCTTTCAAAAAGGTTTTATTCTACAGTAGAACTCTCAATTAACACAGTCTCTCATGGGAACAGAGGGCACGGGTGAAGAACTCAGGCACCTTGAACTGCAGGTCTAACAAAGTCTCTATTTCCACCCAGAGAGTAGCCACTCACAGCTGGGTACTTCAAGGCTGAACAGATCTCGAGCCAGAGATCATGGCAGTCAGCACGTTGACTCAAACTTGACCAAACAACTTAAGGGCAAACAGGAACCTTTTTCCTCCGTACCTGAAACGTTTCCCGTCTCCTTTATGGTACTGGAAAAGTGTGAATTCGTCAATGTCCTTCTCAACTCAGTACAAATTGCTCCCTAAATAACACCACTCTGCGCCTTATGGAAAAAGTCCTCTGAGATTCATCCAATATTGCTTACAGTCAAGCATGGTGGTGGTAGTGTCATGGTCTGGGGCTGCATGAGTGCTGACAGCACTGGGGAGCTACAGTTCATTGAGGGAACCATGAATGCCAACATGTACTGTGACATACTGAGGCAGAGCATGATCCCCTCCCTTCAGAGACTGAGCCACAGGGCAGTATTACAACATGATAACAACCCCAAACACACTTCCAAGACGACTACTGCCTTGGTAAAGAAGCTAAGCGTAAAGGTGATGGACTGGCCAAGCAAGTCTACAGACCTAAACCCCATTGAGAATCTGTGGGGCATCCTCAAACGAAAAGTGGAGGAGCACAAGGTCTCTAAAATCCACCAGCTCCATGATGTCATCATGGAGGAGTGGAAAAGCATCTGTGGGGCATCCTCAAATGAAAGGTTGAGGAGCACAAGGTCTCTAAAATCCACCAGCTCCATGATGTTGTCATGGAGGAGTGGAAGAGGACTCCAGTGGCAACCTGTGATGCTCTGGTGAACTCCATGCCCAAAAGGGTTAAGGCAGTGCTGAAAAATAATGGTAGCCACACAAAATATTGACACTTTGGGTCCAATTTGGACATTTTCACTTAGGGGTGTACTCACTTTTGTTGCCAGTAGTTTAGACATTAATGGCTGTGTATTGAGTTATTTTGACAGGAAAGCAAATTTACACTGTTATACTTTATACTGTTACACTCACTACTTTAGCACAGTGTCATTTCTTCAGTGTTGTCACATGGGAAGATATGATACAATATTTACAAAAATGTGAGGGGTGTACTCACTTTTGTGAGATACAAACTAACACTTCCCTGAACACACCATCCTCAAAGTAAAACATGGTGGTGGCAGCATCATGTTGTGGGGGGTGCTTTTCTTCAGCAGCGACAGGGAAGCTGGTCAAGGTTGTGGGAAGATGGATGGAGCCATATATAGGGCAATCTTAGAAGAAAACCTGTTAGAGTCTGCAAAAGACTTGAGACTGGGGTGGAGGTTCACCTTCCAGCAGGACAACGACCCTAAGCATACAACCATAGCTACAATGGAATGGTTTAGATCAAAGCATAGTCATGTGTTAGAATGGTGTAGTCAAAGTCCAGACCTAAATCCAATTGAGAATCTGTGGAAAGATTCCATCTGACAGAGCTTGAGCTATTTTGCAAAGAAGAAAATGTCACTCTCTAGATGTGCAAAGCTGGACAAAACTTGCAGCTGTACTTGCCGTGAAAGGAGGTTCTACAAATTATTGACTCAGGAGGGCTAAATACAAATGCACGCAAAGAAAAATAAATACACTGCCTGCCACCCACATGCCCAGCTTTTTTTTTTTTTTGCCACATCAGTGTTTTTATACCAGAGACTAGATTCAGCTTGCTGCTCATTCGTGTCTCGTTCACAGTTCCACATCATCGTGGCTTATTTAATTTCATAAATTTTCTCTAAGATTCCTTGTAATCGCATACAAATTTCATAACATTTAAGAAATACAAAAAAAAGAAGAAAGAGAACAAGATGGTAAAAAACCTCCACACCCCTGGTGTTCTCGGAATATGTACAGTGACTATACCTATTACCCTGGCATCTTATACCTATATTCAATTTTCCTCCCCCAGCTCCCCACCCAATCCCCCCCTCCTCCCCCCCCTCCATCCCCATAGGATCACATTGTATACTTAATTTAAATATAACCTCCTCACTCCTCTCTCCAGTTCTATAACAGTATCATTCTCTGGTTGACAAACAGAGTCATGAAGAGGCAAACAGGGAAGTCCTAAAAAAAGGAATGGCCCACCCTTCATGAAACAGGAAAAACACTCATAAAGAAATAGAAAAGAATAAAATAAAGAGATAATAAAGAAGTCACAGCCAAAGGGAAAAAGACACCAGGCACTTGTGGGGAGAGTCAATTTTCCGTGGCAAAAGCTAATGCAGCCCGTCTACCTATGGTAGGATCCCCAACTTCCACAGACAAGACCCCCATAAACTCGTAAAACTTCTTGTTATTACCCTGTTTGATGAAAAAGACCCTTTCATTGCCAATTGTCATTTTTATGGTTGCCAGCCAAGTTTCAACTGACGGGCCCGAATGTGAATGCCATTGTTGAGCAATTAACTTCCTTGCTTGGAAGAGACATCTAATCACTGGTATTTTAGTAACGTTGGGGATTGTAAATCCCTCAGGTATAGTCAGGAGACAAGTCCTGACCGTTGCTTTCAGTGTTAGATTAAAGATTCTATTAATCTGATCTATAACCTGCGTCCAATACCTAAATAATTTCGGGCACCTCCAAAACATGTGGATGAAGTCGCTAGTCGAGCCGCATCTAGGACAGTGATCGTTATTTCTCCAGCCTAATTTGAACATTTTCTTAGGGGTATGATATACCCGATAAAAAAAGAAAAGTTGGGAAGCTTTCTGAGAAGGGGAGATCGAAACTCTAGTTCCGTAATCGATTATCCGATCCCAGTCGGAATTGGACAGTGGACCCACGTCATTCTCCCATCTTTTCCTACTTTTGAGCAAGGCTTCATGATCTAACATTTTATCCCCTAATCTAGCGTACATATAGGAAATCAGTCCCTTAAGCGTGTCCTGGGACATCATTTGTGATAGCACAGGAATCTGGATTCACTGAACCTTTTGAGGTCCAAATTGTGACTGGACTGCATGTCTGACCTGGAGATATTTATAGAACGAAAGGTTCGACAGTGAAAACTCCAATTTTAAACTATTAAATGATTTAATATCTGAACCCTGAAATATTTGCATTAGTTGGTTTATACCTTGGTTCACCCATTCTCTGCATCTTTCAACTTTAGCTAATTCGGCCAAGTTTCTATTATTCCATAAAGGGGCCAATACAGATACCCCCTGGTATCCTAGTATAACCTTGGCTGTTTTCCAGAGTTTAACAATCTGGTTGATTGTTGGACAGCTTATACCAAACGAGTTATCCTCGAGGGCCTCGATAAGTGTATTGTGGGGGCATCCTAACATTAACAGGCTGTGGCGAGGCGTACCCTCGCTTGATATCCCTACTCCTGCTAGGTGCTGCAACTGTGCCGCCAAATAATAAAGTCTAGGATGTGGAACCGCCATCCCCTCTTCCTCCAACGGTAGCTGCAACGTCCGTAGACTGATCCTAGGCGGCCCCTTTCTCCATATTAAATCTCTAAACAGAGATTCTATTTTCTTAAACCACCTCGAACCAATCAATATCGGCGAGTTTTGGAGAAAATATAGAATTTGGGGGAGCCACACCATCTTGACCAGGTTACAACGTCCCGCCATCGATAAGGGGAGGCGGCTCCAAATATCCACCTTATATTTGAGCTTCAGCAGGAGAGGGGCTAAGTTATCTTCCAGATACCCATTTACATCCCTTGTCATCCAAACCCCCAAGTACTTCAATTTCTCCACCACCTTCAAGTTAAAGTTATCTTGTAATACATCAGTGACCCCCGTGTCTATCGGGAGTAGTGCAGATTTATCCCAGTTGATAGTCAATCCAGATATTTGGCCGAATTCCCTAATAATTCTCATAGCCGCTTTTAACGAGGTTTGGACCTCTCCTAAAAAGAGCAAAATATCATCGGCAAATAATGCGATCTTTTCCTCCTTCTGACCTCTCCTAAATCCCTGAATGTCAGGGTTAGCCCTAATAGCTATGGCCAATGGCTCCATTGCCAGGACGAAAAGTAGA
This sequence comes from Lithobates pipiens, assembly GCF_037356315.1. Classification (NCBI taxonomy): domain Eukaryota; kingdom Metazoa; phylum Chordata; class Amphibia; order Anura; family Ranidae; genus Lithobates; species Lithobates pipiens. The sequence goes on from NW_027507790.1 coordinate 22,806,109, forward strand.
GGGGAAAGGGGGACAACCCTGCCTCGTACCTCATTCCAGTTGGAGCACATCGGAGTACTCATTGTTGATTTTTATTTTTGCACTTGGATTAGTATAGAGCATCTTTGTCCATTTGATAAAAGTCGGCCCAAACCCAAATCTAACAAGAGCCTCAAACAAATATTCCTACTCAAGGCAATCGAAAGCCTTGGCTGCATCCAGGGCTAGTATGGCCCTGGAGCCTCCATTGTCTGCCGGGATCTGGATATTCAAATGGGCTCTACGTATATTAATACTGGTAGACCTGTTCGGGATAAATCCCGACTGGTCAGGATGGATGAGCTTATGAATACACTTTTTTAAGTGTGTTGCCAGTATTTTCGCTAAGATCTTTACATCAGTACATAACAGCGAAATCGGGCGATACGAAGCAGGATCCATAGGGTCTTTTCCCTCCTTGGGGACAACCACTATGGTAGCTTCCAACATTGAGGAAGGCAATGTCCCCACCGCCAACGCCTGAGTCAATGCCTCCAGCAATTCTGGCAACAGAACCTCGCCACATTTCTTATTAACCTCAATAGGTATCCCATCAGGTCCTGATGATTTTAGGTTGGGCATCTCTGCCACGGCTTTACGAAGTTCATCAATAGTTATTGGAGCCTCCATTGTCATAGAATCTTCTGCTGATAAAGTTGGTATGCTTATATTTCCCATAAAAGCAGCAATCTTTCCCCCCGTTCCCCCCCCATGCCCAGCTTTTAAATTCCAACTTGTCCAAACTGCTGGCTTTACAACTCCTGCTTTTCTGTCTGGTAGATTCTGACCCCCTCTGTGATTTGCGGAATGTGCTGTACCACAATGGCAGGTTCCCTTTCGCTATTTCTTTGCACATTCCAGCTTTGTACCATCACAAGGTTTTGACATTGTTGGGCAAGGTAGTCAGCCGCAAGGTCCACATTACTGCTGACACATGGTCCAGCACGCATGGTCAGGCACAATATATTATGTTCACAGCACACTTGGTAACTGCTTGCAACTAGGAAGGATGCAGGACAGGCCTCAGTGCGGGAGCTTGTTTTGCCGCCATGTCTCCATACAACTGGTGGTAATGATGTGAGATCTGTCAGCTCCACCCCCACTTCCTCCTCCTCTTCTGGATTGTCTTACGAATCACCAGTACCCCCTAAGCGATCAACGGGACATTCAATGAGTCTGGCTAAAAGATGCCATGCATTGCTTCAGCTGGTCTGTCTAGTGGACAAGAGCCACACCAGAACAGAGATTCTTTCAGCTCTGCAGGGGCAGACCCAGAGGTGGTTCATGCCACGGAAGCTTGTGCCAGGAATGTTGGTGTGTGTTATTGGCACTATTCCCTTCGACAGGGAAAGTTGACACGTGTCATGTCTGGCACATGTCCTCAGTTTGGTGGTGCAGCATTTCTTAAACAGGTACCCAAGTTTTCAAGATCTTCTAAAGCAGGCCAGAACAGTCTGTAGCCATTTCAGGCAGTCCTACGCAGCCAGTGTTTGGTTGGCTGAAGTTCAGCGGGAATTCCACCTGCCTGTAAACCGCTTGATTTGTGACATGCCCACCAGGTGAAACTCAACTTTGGCAATGCTGCAGAAGCTGCACATGCAGCAGAGGGCCATGAACGAGTACTTATGTGAGTATGGCACAAGAACAGGCTCAGGGCACCTTGTTTTTTTTCCCCTTGCCAATGGCTTCTGATAAAAGATACATGCACTGTACTGTCACTATTTGAGGAAACAACAAGGATGGTGAACTGTGACAATGCATTCATCAGTGACACAATCCCTCTTGTGTTCCTGTTGGAGCATACTCTGTGTGGCATTTTGGACAGGGCACTTGAGGTAGAGCAACGGGAGGAAGAGGAGGACTTCCTTTCCTCTCAAGGCCCGTTTTATGCAGACACCAATTTAGCGATGTCACAGAACACACAAGAGGAAAAGGAGGAGGATTCTGGCAGTTTTGGAGGCACAGAAGCAGAGAAAGGCATACTTCAAACCTTAAAAGCTGTTTTTTCAGTCCCCAGAAACCTTGGCGGAAGTAGTACTTGGCTGGAAGGAGGCAGTTCCGAATACTGTAATCCTCAGTGTCCCCAAGGACTCTGCTTCTTATGTATCTGCAAACTTGTAGTACATGGGCTCCCTTATTCTTCAAAGCCTGCGAAGGGAACCGAAAATTAGTGACATCAAGGATAAGAATCATTATTGGTTGGCAACCCTCCTTGACCACCATTACAAAGGGAAAGTCTCGGAACTCATCCTGCTCTTGCAGAGGGAGCACAGGATGAAATATCTTGAGGACACCTCAAGAAAGGAGTTAATGTAATGCCTTTCCAGTTTCTGGTAGGTTACAGTCTCATGGAAAAGGTAGTTTTGAGGCTTCTGTTGGTCAAAGGAGGAGCGGTGGAGAAGTGGGCCGCCTCAGTGGCCTTAGTCCTCAGCTTCAAGATCCCATTGATAGCATCAGCATCATATAGTGGAAGATTATCTAGGTGTGAAAACAGACATGGAGAACTTTCCAGTAGACGATCCACTGGGTTTCTGGTCATGAGAATAGACTACTGGCCAGAACTTGCTCAGTATGCTATTGAGTTGCTGGGCTGCCCTGCATCCAGTGTGCTTTCTGAATGGGCATTCAGTGCTGCTGGAGGTTTTGTGACAGATAAAAGAACTTGTCTGTCTACAGACTCTCTTGACCGGCTGACATTTGTCAAAATGAATCAGTCCTGGATTAGCAGCAGCTATCAAATCCCTGATGCCGATGTCGCTGAATAAAGCCGCGTACACACGGGCGGACTGTCTGGCCTACTTAGTCCGCCGAAACACATTTCAGCGGACAGTCCGCTCGTTTGTGGGCTTCAGCGGACTTTTTCAGCGTGCAGTCTGGCGGACTAAGTATTTCGGAATTTCCGTAATACTGTCCGTCGGACTCGCATTTCGGCGGACAATCCGCCCGTGTGTGTGCCAGTCCGCCGTACTTTTGAAATGAGCGGACTTTTCCCGCCCGGAGAAAAGTCCGCTCATTTCGAGCGGGTATCCAGGTAGGCGGGGCCCACGAAGGAGACGTCGCTGGCCCCGCCGCCTGGTATGGACTTAAAGGGGGAACCCAACGCCGAAAAAAATCGGCGTGGGGGTCCCCCCCAAGTCCACAACAGACCCTTGTCCGAGCACGCTACCCGGCCGGCCAGGAAAGGGGGGCGAGCGAGCGCCCCTCCTCCTGAGCCGTACCAGGCCGCGTGCCCTCAACATGGGGGGTGCCTTGGGGAAGGGGGGCCGCGCGGCCCCCCCCACCCCAAAGCACCTTGTCCCCATGTTAATGAGGACAAGGGCCTCTTCCCGACAACCCTGGCCGTTGGTTGTCGGGGTCTGCGGGCGGGGGGCTTATCGGAATCCGGGAGCCCCCTTTAATAAGGGGGCCCCCGGATACCGGCCCCCCACCCTATGTGAATGAGTCTGGGGTACAATGTACCCCTACCCATTCACCTGTAAAATAAAAGTACAAAAAAAAACACAACACACGAGATAAAATACTTTATTGCACAGCTCCGGGGGTCTTCCGTCTTCGGGGGTCTTCTCGCCGGACTCCTCCGCTATCTTCTTGTAGCTCTTTTGCTAGGGGAGGAGTCCGGCTTTCTTCCTCGCCGCCGGCCTCTTCTCCCGACTTCGGGGGTCTTGTCCCCCTCTTCGGTTCTTCTGCCGGGCCACAGCGCCTTCTTATAGCTCTTTTACAGGTGGTGGCCCGGTCTTCTGTATAGGTTTCATGGGCACAATTAATGTCCAAGGACCGATTTTTCCACACCTGCATCAAATTTCAATTTTTTACAGCAAGGCCAATTCTTGCTTTCATCAAGAGTATCTCTAGAAGGTTACAGTGTGAAGGCACTGCGAACACCCAAAGACCAATTTTTCCCCAACTGTATGACAGGGGCATCAAATTTCAATTTTTTACAGCAAGGCCAATTCTTGCTTTCATCAAGAGTACTTTTATAGGGTTACAGTGTGAATGCACAACCAGCCCAATTTTTCTGCAACTGTTTGAAAGGGACATCAAATTTCAATTTTAAACAGCAAGGCTAATTCTTGCTTTCATCAAGAGCACCTCTAGAAGCTTATGAGGTGAAGGCACCACCAACACCCAAAGACCAATTTTTCCACAACTGTGTGACAGGGGTAGGGATGAGCCGAACACCCCCCGGTTCGGTTCGCACCAGAACTTTCGAATGGACCCCAAATTCGTATGAACTTTAGAACCCCATTGAAGTCTATGGGACTCGAACGTTCGAAATTAAAAGTGCTAATTTTAACGGCTAATATGCAAGATGCTGTCCTAAAAAGGGTTTGGGGACCTAGCTCCTGCCCCAGGGGACATGGGTCAATGCAAAAAAAAGTTTTAAAAACGGCCGTTTTGGCGGGAGCACTGATTTTAATGACGATTAAAGTGAAAAAAAAAGGGAAATATTCCTTTAAATATCGTGCCTGGGGTGTGTCTGTAGTATGCCTGTGAAGTGCCACGTGTTTCCCGTGTTTAGAACAGTCCCTGCACAAAATGACATTTAACGGAAATAACATAATTTAAAACTGCTTGCGGTTTTAATGTTATATCTGGTTCCTGCAATATGGTTGAAAATCATTGAGAAAAATGGCATGGGTAGCCCTCCCTGCCCATTACCAGCCCCTTTGGGTCTTGTACGCATATTAAGGGGAACCCCGTACCCATATTAAAAAAAGGAAATACGTGTGGCACCCAGGCCCTATATACTCAGAACAGCAGTATACAGGTGGTGCAAACAAGACAGGTGTAGGTTTGTTGTGTTAAGTTGAATCTGTTTGTAATTTTCAACTGGTACATTTTTAAAGTGTAGCTCCAGTCATAAAATTATTTTAAAGCTTTTTGGAAAACATAGGGAAGGGTTATCACCCCTGTATAATTTGTTTTGTTGTCCATCTTTTTTCATCTCACTTGCTGTTGTCTCCTTCCGTTTGCAAGTAGGAGATGTTTGTAAGTTGGATATTTGAAAGTAGGGGCCTGCCCTATATACTCTGCAGAAATGGCGGAACAAGGTGTTGGTTTTGCCACAACATTGTAAGCCCTCAAAGTGACTCTTGGTGGGCGCTGGAGCGCCCTGCTGTGAACGATTATATCAAGAATTGTAATTACATGCCATTGTTGAACAGTGGTAGAAAAATTGACCTTTGGTGGTTGTGGTGCTGGTGCCACAACACTATAAGTCCTCACAGTTACTCTGGGTGGGCACAGGAACAGGCCCTCCTGTGAAATATTATATCAAGAATTGTAATTACATGTCCCTGTTAAACAGGGGCAGAAAAATTGGGCCTTAGGCACTGGTGCTGGTGCCACGACACTGCAACCTCTCCCATATACTCTAGTTATAGTGCAGGAATTAGCCCTGCTGCAAAGCATTGCATCAAAAATTGTAATTAAACGCCCCTGTTAAACAGGGGCAGAAAAATTGGGCTGATGGCACTGGTGTTGGGGCCACCACACTGCAACCTCTCCCATATACTCTAGTTGTAGTGCAGGAATTAGCCCTGCTGCAAAGCATTGCATCAAAAATTGTAATTAAACGCCCCTGTTAAACAGGGGCAGAAAAATTGGGCTGATGGCATCACCCAGAACCAAAAATGTTCTCCCAACATATCAGCGGAGGAGGAAGAGGATAGACAATCAACATAACAGAACAGTCACTCAGCATCAGCATAGGCAGTCTTGAAGGGATGTGATATTTCAAAAAAAATTATTCGGTTACATCAGCTTCAGGTGCTTGGTAGCTGTGGGTGATCCAAGACTGATTCATCTTGATGAAGGTCAGTCGATCAACTGATTCGGTGGACAGGCGCACCCTGTGATCGGTAACAAAGCCACCAGCAGCACTCAAGGTGCGTTCCAAAAGAACGCTGGATACAGGACAGGCCAGTAGCTCAATTGCATACTGTGCAAGCTCTGGCCAGTGATCCATCCTCAAGACCCAGTAAGCCAGAGCATTTTCTGTGGGAAAGGTGTCCAAGTCTGACCTTGCTCCTAGGTATTCCTGCACCATGTAAATCAGACGCTGGCGATGGTTGCTGGAACCGATCATACCTTGGGGCTGCGGACTAAAAAATTGTCTGAAAGCATCGGTCAGACGGCCACCTTCTCCACCGCTCCTTCTGACCGATGCCTCAGCAACACGTTGTCCAGGACCAGGAGTTTGTAACCTCCCAGTCTCTGGGAACGCGTTGCACAGACCTTTCTACAAGGCCTCCCGGAGATGTCTCATCCTCTGCTCCCTCTGCGATGGCAAGATAAGGTCGGCAACCTTACCCTTGTACCGTGGATCAAGGAGAGTGGCCAGCCAGTAATGGTCCCTCTCCTTGATCCGAAGAATACGAGGATCCTTTCGCAGCCTTTGCAGGATCAGGGAGGCCATGCAGCATAGGTTAGCTGAGGCATTCGGTCCGGAGTCCTCTGGGTCACTAAGGACAACATGATCCGCAGCTACCTCCTCCCAGCCACGTACAAGTCCACGGGTTTCTTGGGACTGTAAATCATCCCTACAAGACTGCTGCTGCTGCTGAGTGCCAGCCTCCACCTCCATGCTGACACAATCATCCTCCTCCTCCTCCTCATCCTCTTCCTGTGTGATGGGTGCCACAGCAGGAACACTGTCTGGATAAAGGGGGCCTTGAGAGGCAAGGAAGTCCTCCTCTTCCTGCCTCTGTTCTGCCTCAAGTGCCCTGTCCATTATTCCACGCAGCGTATGCTCCAAGAGGTGGACAAGAGGTACAGTGTCACTGATGCATGCACTGTGACTGCTCACCATCCTTGTGGCCTCCTCAAACGGTGACAGGACAGTGCATGCATCGCTGATCATGCCCCACTGGCGTGGTGAGAAAAATCTGAGCTCCCCTGACCCTGTCCTGGTGCCGTAGTCACACAGGTACTCATTGATGGCCCTCTGCTGTGTGTGCAGCCGCTGCAGCATGGCCAACGTTGAGTTCCACCTGGTGGGCATGTCACATATAAGGCGGTTCTTGGGCAGGTTCAACTCCTTTTGGAACTCAGCCAGCTGAGCACAGGCATTAAATGATCGGCAGAAATGCACACAGACTTTCCTGGCCTGCTTCAGGACATCCTGTAAGCCCGGGTACCTGCCCAAGAACCGCTGCACCACCAGGTTAAGGACGTGAGCTACACAGGGCACATGGGTCAGTTGTCCCTGTCGGAGGGCGGAGAGGAGGTTGGTTCCATTGTCGCAAACCACCATTCCTGGCTTAAGCTGGCGTGGCGTCAACCACCTCTCAGCCTGCCCCTGCAGAGCTGACAAAACATCCGCCCCAGTGTGGCTCCTATCCCCCAAACAAACCAGCGCAAGCACGGCATGGCAGCGTTTTTCCTGCGTACTTGGGTAGCCCCTGGAACGCCTACGGAGCACCGCTGGTTCTGAGGACAGAGCACTGGAAGAGGCCATGGAGGAAGAAGAGGAGGGGTGGAGGAGAGAGGTGTGTCACAACCAATAGTAGCATTTTGGAGGCGTGGTGGCGGAACAACCTCCAACACTACTGCACCTTGTCCTGCATCCTTCCCAGCTGCCAGAAGAGTGACCCAATGGGCCGTGAAAGACAGGTAACGTCCCTGTCCATGCCTGCTGGACCATGAGTCAGCGGTAATATGCACCTTACCGCTGGCCGCCCTGTCCAGCGAGGCAAGGACATTGCCTTCCACATGCCGGTAGAGAGCCGGAATCGCCTTCCGTGAGAAAAAGTGGCGTTTGGGGACCTGCCACTGAGGAACCGCACATTGTACAAACTCACGGAAGGGGGCCGAGTCTACCAACTGAAAGGCAGCAGTTGAAGTGCTAGCAATTTAGCCAAGCTAGCATTCAACCGCTGGGCATGTGGATGGCTGGGAGTGAACTTCTTTCGCTGGTCCTGCAGCTGGGGCAGGGACATTTGCCTGCTATAATCGGACGTGGGTGTACTGCTAGCAGAGTGCCCAGAAGCACTTGGCTGTGACACACCTAATTCTACACCTTCATTCCTCTCAGAGCAGGTTTCAGAGAGGACTGAAGGTCTAGTGGGGTTGGAGATCCCAGCTGATGAGGAGAAAGGAGAGGTCCGCCTTGTTCTTTGGTGTAGGTCTTTGAGGTACGCTTGCCAACGAGCTGCATGGCAGGTCAACATATGTCTGGTCAAGCATGTGGTGCCCAAGCGACTGATGTTTTAGCCACGCGAGATACGCTTGAGACATATGTTGCAAATAGCAGCGGTGCGATCTGATGCACTCGTCTCAAAAAAGGCCCACACCAAAGAACTTTTAAAATAACGTGCAGAGGCAGCGCCCTCCACAGGCGGAGCTCTGCGGTGTGATTCAGTCGGTGTGCTGCCCCTAGGCTGGCCCCCGGAGGGCATCCTGCCTCGTTGGACATGTGCCTCCTCCTCCTCCTCTCTCCTACTAGGCACCCACGTGGAGTCAGTGCCCTCGTCATCCCCTCCCTCTTCATCGCTGGAGCAAACCTGGCAGTATGCTGCAGCTTGTGGAACATGACTGCCAGATTGCTGTCCTTCCTGAGCATCCCCTCTCTCTGCATTCATGCTACTGCCTTCCTCTAGCTGAGTATCATCATCAGAGCCTACAAAACACTGGGCATCCTCCTGGAGCATGTACCCAACACTGTGCTCAAAGAGTTCAGGAGACTCCTCAGGAGGACGTGGTGGGTCTAGGGAAGGAGTCACTGATGATGACATTGAGAGGAGGGAAGACGAAGCATTGGCAGCTGCTTTGCTAGTACCCTGAGAATGGGTGAGAGAGGATGAGGAGGATGAAGAGGGCTTGGTCATCCACTCTACCAAGTCGTTGGCATGTTGCAGCTCAACATGTCCAGCTGCCGAAAAGAAGGACAAGCGTGTTCCATGGCCATGTGCTGATGATGACAATGCACCGCATCCACGACCAGCACTGTTGTCTCTAGACACAGAGCCTGCTTGCCCTCTTTTATTGGCTCGCGCCTGTCTGCCTCTCCTTGCTGGCCTTCCAGACATGGTAATGGCCTGAAGGGAGTTGGGAAAACCAGCAATTGGGTAGTGTATATTGTGCTGGAGGCACACACAACTTCCACTAACTGCAGATGGCAGATGGCTCAAATAGAGAAGAGCTATGTAGGTGGATATAGCGGTGTATACTGGGTTCAGAGCACGCAGACAGCACGCACAAGCTCCTACCGCTGACTGCAAGCTCTATTTAAAACGAGCAAGATAGTTTGCTATATAGGTGGATATAGCGGTGTATACTGGGTTCAGAGCACGCAGACAGCATGCACAAGCTCCTACCGCTGACTGCAAGCTCTATTTAAAACTAGCACGATAGTTTGCTATATAGGTGGATATAGCGGTGTATACTGGGTTCAGAGCACGCAGACAGCACGCTCAAGCTCCTACCGCTGACTGCAAGCTCTATTTAAAACGAGCAAGATAGTTTGCTATATAGGTGGAAATTTTTATTAAAATAAAACTGCTACTGATTTACATAATCAAGAACTTTAAGAAAGACTCATACTTGAGCAAAAAAGAACAAAAGAACAACTTGTACAAATGCTTTTAGATAGACAGGATCTATTCAAACTGCCCATATCGCCCATATCGGATGACCCTTAGTCCCATGATCATCTGGACTAATAAAAAAAAAAAAAAAAAAAAAAAAAAAAAAAACCTATCCAAACAATTTCCAATCATTATTCTAACTATGTACATTTATATTACATACCCCCTATAGGCAGGAACGTAACGAAACTGACGGTGCATACCATGTTTTTAAAATTAAGTTGCCCAAAAGCTAAAAAAAGGGGGTGAAAGGATAGACAGACCTCCACCTAAGGAAAAGAAGGGGGAGATCATCAAGGTGGCCGGAAAGAGAACCCTCTCCACAACCTAGCACACCTTTCCCTACCCATTCTTTCCCCCTCAAGAAACCTCACCTTACCCAATTCCCGAACGATATCACCCGCCACCTCATGCATGGGCAGGAACTTGCCCCTAGTGGACACTAAACACCGAGCGTGCCAAGTGTAGTAAAGGCATATGACACTAACTAAATACAGTGATGATAACACAAAACCCCTCCGGGCTCTGAAGTCACCGTACACCCTCTCAGGATAGGCAAGGGCCTGGAGACGGGGATAGCCAATGGCATCTCCAACCTCCCCCAGAACCCCCAAGTTGAAGGGGCACTCGACCAAAAAGTGGTCCATGGTCTCTAGCACCCCACCACACTCAGGGCGAGGACAGCCTCTGTCCTCTGGGCTCCGGTACTTCAAGTTCGATCTCACATAGAGTCGTCCGTGGAACGCCCTCCATGCGAGATCCCAGAACTTGGCAGGAATTCTCTTGGAATTCAGGAGGGCTAGTCCCTCCCTGAGAACCCTGTCTGGACAGTCCCTTAAGGCTAGTGGTCTCAAAACGTCCGAAGCCATGACCCTCTGGTACAGCTCACGCCGGCCCAGGGAGCCTACCTCTAAGGCCGTTATCCTCCACCGCCTTAGTACCTTCAGGGCGGTTGGGACATAGGCGGGGAGGTACCTGTGGGACCTCCGAAGGTCACCCGGGCGACCGCCCGCCTCCCACCTGCTCAGGAACACCAGGAACCAATTCTTACATGAACGTTCCCACAGAGAGGGCTCGTCCACAAAAATGGATTGCAGATTGAACTTCAGGAACACCACAGTAAAGAAAACCGTGGGGTTGATCATGTCCAAACCGCCCTCCCCTCTCCGTCGATACGTGACCTCCCTTTTTATCAGGTTCAGTCTGTTTCCCCACAAAAGCAGAAAAAACAGACCGCAGACCCGCGCATAGAGTGACTCTGGCAACAGACATGCGTAGCTGACATAGAGGAACTCAGGAAGCAAATAGGTTTTAACCAGGCTCACCCTTTCCCTCAACGACAGCTTCCAGCCTTTCCAGGCGTTGACTTTCTGGGTGGCACTTACCAACCTGCGCTCCCAATTTAGCTTGGGATAATCACCCTGGCCGAAATAAATGCCTAAGATCTTAACTTCTGGTCGGGGCGGGGGAAAAACGTCCGGGAGGGCAAACTGCTCACCCTCCCTTCCCAACCAGAGAGCTTCACTCTTGTCCCAGTTGACCAACGAACCAGACGCCTCGGAGTAGCCTCCAATCTGTGTTTCCACAAAATGGGCCTCCTCTCGGCTAGCCACCACCACCGAGACGTCGTCCGCGTAGGCCACCACCTTCACCGCCTTATCCGGGCCACTGCCGGGCTCCATCAGGACCCCCCTCAGCTGCCCACAGTCTAGCCTTCTTACGAAGGGGTCGACTGCAAAGACATAGAGCAGGGGACTCAGCGGACAGCCCTGCCTAACACCAGAGTCCACCGGAAAGGTAGGACCCACCCAACCATTGACCAGAGGGAAGCTCTCGGCCCCTCTGTACAAAGTCCTGAGCCAATCAATAAATCGATCAGGCAGGCCGTATCTACCCAGGAGAAGCCAGAGGTACTCGTGGTCTACCCGATCAAAAGCTTTCGCTTGATCTAATGCCAGCAGATACCGCCCATCACCCGTTGCCCTGCACCTCTCCACAGCCTCCCGGACGTTAAGGACTGCACTAAAGGTGCTACGGCCGGGAACTGTGCAGTGCTGGGAGGCAGACAGCAGCTTGCCTGCAACCGCAGACATACGCGTAAACAAAATCTTTGCCAGAATCTTTCTATCCGTGGAGAGAAGGGCGATAGGACGCCAATTCTCAACCACGGACGGATCCTTCCCCTTGGACAGAAGGATCAAGGCCGACCTTCTCATCGAGGGAGGGAGCAGGCCAGATGCCAAACACTCACTGAACACCTCCCTCAGAGGAGGAGCCAAAAGGCTCTTAAAGGCTTTATAAAATTCTGCCGTGAACCCATCAGGCCCCGGCGACTTCTTTAGAGACAACGAGTCAATAGCCTGCTCAATTTCGGCCACTGAGATCTCTTCCACCAAGGAGTCTAGGGGGTCAGACCCCACCTCAAGTGGAGTCCCGTCAAGAAATTCCTTGGCTCTCCTCAGATCCAATGGCTTCTTCCGAAGGATGTCTGAAAAATGGGCTCTGATGATCCCCAGGATGCCTGGCTTGGACCTTACCAGGGAACCCGAGGGATCTCTCAGTCCATGTATGACCTTCCCACTCACCGCGTCCCCACAGCTTTTGTAGGGATCTGGGTTGGTGAACTTCCCGTAATCCCTCTCCAGCACCAGGGAGGCGAGACGGTCATACTGACACTCCTTCATCTGGAGCTTCAGATCCGAGATCTGGTCCTGAGGGCCACCATCAGAAACCAAGCGATCTAGCTGCCTGCGTAACTTCTGGTAGGCCTGATACCGGGATGCTGCCCGACGGCCCGAGACTTCCCGGAAGAAGCCCTCCGACCTCTTCTTCACCACTTCCCACCATTCCTGGCGGGAGCAGCCGCTCTCAAGGAGCGAGGCTTGTTCCAAAAAGAAGTCCTCATAGGCCGATCTGATTTCAGGGTCCTCAAGTAGCGACCCGTTTAGTCGCCACAGGCCCCTCCCTTTCTGAGGGGTGTCCACCACATTCAGAGTGACCGACACCATACGGTGATCAGAGAACTCAACCGCATGCAGCGCAGGAGCTGCAAAGGACGAGTCCCCCTTCAAAAAAAACCTATCTAACCTACTCCTACAACTACCTCTGGAATATGTGAAACCAGTGAGGTTGGGGAAGTGGCGAACGTGCACATCCACCAACCCAGCTTCCCTCACTATTCTATTCAAAAAGATACTATCATATCCCAGAGGGCCTGAGGTGCCTGCCCGGTCCTTTGACCTGGTGACCATGTTAAAGTCACCACCAAAGACCACCTGCTGGGATGTAAACAGGTATGGTTTCAGCAGCGTGAGAAGGTCCTTCCTCCCCCTCTGGGACTGAGGTCCATAAAAATTGATAAGGCGGAGGGATTCCCCTCTCACGACTGCGTCCACAATCAAACACCTACCGATTTCCAATTCAATCACTCGTCGACAAGCCACCGAACCGGTCTTAAAAAGGACCGCAACACCACTGCAGGGCTCAGCCGCAAGAGACCAGAGGGAGGGCCCATGTCTCCACTCCCTCTTCGCTAGGTGCATCTCTGCCACAGATGCCAGCCAGGTCTCTTGCAAAAACAAAATGTCGGCTTCAACCCGGCCGAGAAAATCAAAGGCTGAAAATCTAGCCGCCGCAGAACGCACACTTGCGACATTAATGGTCGCAAGGCGTATTGGAGCGGGTACCGCCATCCTTAGTGATTGAATTTTACGTTCCTCTCTATTTTACATTTCTAAAAAATCAATCCTCCTCGGAGTCCGAGGAGGAAAGGATCCCGTATCTGTTCCATAGGGCCAGTGAGGAGCCCCCCCCTGCCCCTGAACTCGTACTGGGCTGGGGGTCCTCACCACCCTCCTTCCCCGAAACCTTCCTCTTCCTCTTCTTTTTAGTTTTCTTCTCCCATTCCACTTTGGGAGGTTCCCTCCCACTCTCTTCATCGGACCTCCCACTGGACATCTCCTTAATCCTCTTATTAACCCCCTTACCGGCCCCTGAGATGTCCATCGGGGTCACCCCTCCTGCACTAGCCTGCCGACCACTCACGACCACCGAAGAGGCCGGAGGGGGCATTAGTATAGCCGCCTGATCCAGGGGTGGATGCGGTTTACCCGCAGATTTAATTACTGAAGGGAGGGGGGGGGGAGGGGGCAAAGGAGAAGAAGGGGAAGCTGGGAGGGGGGAGACCAGGGGGGGGAGAGGGGAAGGGGGGGGAGCAGGGGAAAGGGAGGAGGACGGGGGGGAAACAGGGGGAGGGGGGGGAGGGTGATTTTTGGGCGAGGGCTTTTTCGCCTTGGCCGGCTTCCCAGGTGTTTTTGTTACCGTTGCCCCATCTGACACAGGGTCAGACGGGGCCGGAGAACTCGCCGGCTCCCTAACTACGCCAGTTCCTGTCCTTGATCCGCGCCTGGGGGGTCTGACCCTTTGAGGGAGGGGGGAACCCTCCCTCTGTGACCCTGAGGGGTTGGGATCCCCACTTCGTCTAGGGACCCCCTCACCCTCCGGGCCTGGGGCACCCCCCTCAGCCTGGCGCCCCCTGAACGCCTTGGGGCACCGACTAAAGGGGTGTCCCATTTCCCCACAGAGGTTGCAGACAATAAGCCTGCAACCCTCAGGTGAATGGCCGAAACCATTGCACCTCACACAGCGGGGCATTGTGCAGTCCGCACTGAGGTGCGCGGGACTGCCGCATTTGAAACAGCGACGGGGCTGTCCAGGGTAGAAGACCAGGATCCGGTCTCTACCTATAAAGGCGCTGCCAGGTACATGCGCCACGGTATTATTGTGGCGCTTGAGCCGGATCCTGACCAACCACGCACCTGTCCAGACCCCGCGCTCATCCAAACTTTTCCTCAGCCCTGTCTGGAGCTGCCCGTACCGCGCCAGCCAGGTCGCGATGTCCTCAGGTGGGAGGGACTCGTTCCTGACCAGTACAGTCACATTCTTTATCTCCTCCTGCCTCGAAAGAGGTATCACCCGGAAACTTTTCCACGGATCTGACTTCCTGACGAGCTCGTACAGTGTCAGGAAAAGCTCCATGGAGACCAAGGAGACGAAACTCACATCAAACTCCTTCGAGTTTGTGGGGTGTATGACTGCAAATAAGTCCGAAACTTTAAAGCGCAGCCCCAGCAGATAGTCGATGACCTGACCCCTGCTGGGACATGCAGACGTCCCTTCCCACCTGAGCTGCACCACATTCCGTCTGCGCCTCTCAGGGCCCCCCGTACCCCTCGTCCAGGCCTGCGCACCCTGGGGCTGATCCCCAGGGGGAGCCCGGAAATTCTGGGCGCCAAACTGGCCGTACAGGGGACCCAGGGGGACAGAGGAACCTGCCACCTGTGCAAACGAGCGCCCAGCCTTCAGGGCACCTAAGAGGTTTGCCTCCTCCTGTGTGCCCAAGATGAAAACTGGGTCTGTGGGGGAAGGGCCAGACCCCTGACGGACCGGACTCCCTGGCTCAGTACCTCTACCCACCGCATCCCCACCAACCGGCATCTCACTCCTTACCACGGGGGAAGGAGCAGTACCCCCTACACCCATATGATCCTGGGGGGGAGCCACCTCCATTTCTTCAGGACCCCGCTCCTGTGACCCCTCCAAACCCCGTATGAAATCCAGGGCCGAGCACTCGCTCCTCAAATCCCCCATCGGGGACTCACCCCAGCATACTTGTCCTGCTGGAAGAAAATCCCCAGAGGACGCTAAAGCTGTTTTTTCCAGGGAGGTCTCTGATACCAACGCCTCCTCTCCCCCAACGAGCGACACCAACGGCCCCCCTGGCTGAATTCCCGGTGTCCCCACTTCTGTTTTAGGCCCTCCCGGGACTTCCGGGGTCACCACTGACATCACTTCCGGCTCCCGGAAGTCGATGAGGTCACTTCCTGTCTCGTCACCCGGAACAGGAAGTGATGCACCCGCCCCCATCCCACCACTCCTCCCAGTGTCAGCAGAGGATGCTTGTCCACAATGTCTATCCAAGACTGCACATGTGTCCGTTCCCATCAGCACCTCCCCCTCTCTCCATGCGGCCGCGGCGGGGGCCGCCATTATGGCCGGTTTTCCTCGCACCGCTATGGGTCTGGCGGGAATTGTTGGGGTCACCGGGGGGGCCCCGGAGGGGGGCCGGACTGCACTATCCGCTGGGGACCTCTGACCATTGGCCTTCACTGGCCCCTCCGACGGCTCTCTGGTGAGGACCACCATCAGTTTCTTGTGACTTGCGATTCCACCGGAGCTTTTACGTGCTTCATCGGGTACCCTACCCGGATCCTCCTGGACTGCGGCCATAGGCATGGCAGGTGTTAACACAGGAACCCGGGGACCCTCCGCACTGACAGCTCCGGGGGTCATACATTCCTGACCGGCCATGGATTGGTCGTCTCCAAAAAATGTTGCTTCCACTGGGGTCTGTTGTACTGCTACATCAGGTGAGAGTTTCAGGGGGGACTTCAGGGGGGCATTTCCTCGTCTCACCGCCTGGGTTCCTTCCTGGCTGGTCTTTAGAAGTTCTTTCTTCACGTCTGCCAAAAAACTTCGCTCACCCTTTCCACGCTCGCAGAGACCGCCCAGCAGCCGCCAGAGGTCCCTGCATTCAAGCTTCAGGCCGTCTATGGTCTCCCTATATTCACCACGCTTGCTGCTGGCTGAGCGGTCCCTGCGATTTCGTAGGTCGGCCAGTCGCTCTGATCGCTGTGCATAAGTCGCCACGGCCTTCTGTATAAGGGTTTTTACCCTCTCTCTCCTTTTCTGGAGCTTGCTTGGGCCCTCTCCCGGCTGGGCCCAGGTCCAGTCCATTAACTCAGATTGTGTGACCAAGAACAATTTCTCCTCCCTGGAGAGGTCTCTCACCCCAGGGGGGGTTGTCTGAGACCCAGGCCGGGAAAGAGGCCCCGAGCCTGGGCTGGCCGACGCCATAAGGCCGGATGTCCAAGACAGCTGCGGTTCTCCACAGAGCTCCTCTACGTACGTCTGCTCTCCTGGGAAGCCTCTCCTGTGTGCTGGGTTCAGAGCACGCAGGCAGCACGCACAATCTCCTACAACTGACTACAAGCTCTATTTAAAACGAGCAAGATAGTTTGCTATATAGGTGGATATAGCGGTGTATACTGGGTTCAGAGCACGCAGACAGCACGCACAAGCACCTACCGCTGACTGCAAGCTCTATTTAAAACGAGCAAGATAGTTTGCTATATAGGTGAATATAGCGGTGTATACTGGGTTCAGAGCACGCAGACAGCACGCACAAGCTCCTACCGCTGACTGCAAGCTCTATTTAAAACGAGCAAGATAGTTTGCTATATAGGTGGATATAGCGGTGTATGCTGGGTTCAGAGCACGCAGACAGCACGCACAAGCTCCTACCGCTGACTGCAAGCTCTATTTAAAACGAGCAAGATAGTTTGCTATATAGGTGGATATAGCGGTGTATGCTGGGTTCAGAGCACGCAGACAGCATGCACAAGCTCCTACCGCTGACTGCAAGCTCTATTTAAAACGAGCACGATAGTTTTCTATATAGGTGGATATAGCGGTGTATACTGGGTTCAGAGCACGCAGACAGCACGCACAAGCTCCTACCGCTGACTGCAAGCTCTATTTAAAACGAGCAAGATAGTTTGCTATATAGGTGGATATAGCAGTGTATACTGGGTTTAGAGCACGCAGACAACAACCACTACAGAAGAGCAAGAACGAAAAATCGGCCGATAACGATCGGTGTATACTGTGTTGAAGGTACACAGAACACCCACTAACTGCTACAGACGCCAACGCACTACACAAGGCCGCCACGCTGGCGGCCTTATATAGTGTGGGGTGTGTACTACACAGCCTGAGCTATGATTGGCCACAGGCATCCTGCCTGTGGCCAATCATGGCTCTCCTCGCTGCCGGCGCTGTGATTGACCAAGCATGCGGGGTCACAGTGCATGCTTGGCCAATCATGAGCCAGCAATGCACTGCGCCATCGCAGTGCATTGTGGGCCGTGAGCGCCACACGAATTTGGCGCGAACGGCCCATAACGTTCGGAATTCGCCGAACGGGCGAACAGCCGATGTTCGAGTCGAACATATGTTCGACTCAAACACGAAGCTCATCCCTAGACAGGGGCATGAAATTTAAATTTTTTATAGCAAGGCTAATTCTTGCTTTCATCAAGAGTATTTTTATAGGGTTACAATGTGAATGCACAACCAACCCAATTTTTCTGCAACTGTTTGAAAGGGACATCAAATTTCAATTTTAGACAGGAAGGCTAATTGTTGCTTTCATCAAGAGTAGGGATGAGCTTCGTGTTCGAGTCGAACATACGTTCGACTCGAACATCGGCTGTTCGTCCGTTCGGCAAAGTTCGAACATTTTGGTCCGTTTCCGCCAAATTCGTGTGGCGCTCACGGCCCACAATGCACTGCGATGGCGCAGTGCACTGCTGGCTCATGATTGGCCAAGCATGCACTGTGACCCCGCATGCTTGGCCAATCACAGCGCCAGCAGCGAGGAGAGCCATGATTGGCCACAGGCAGGATGCCTGTGGCCAATCATAGCTCAGGCTGTGTAGTGCACGCCCCACACTATATAAGGCCGCCAGCGCGGCGGCCTTGTGTAGTGTGTTGGCGTCTGAAGCAGTGGGTGTTCTGTGTACCTTCAACACAGTACACATTGATCGTTTTCGACCGATTTTCCATCTTGCTGTTGTGTAGTGGTTGTTGTCTGCGTGCCCTGACCGCAGTATACACCGCTATATTCACCTCACCTATATAGCTAGTGATCTATCTTTTATAATAGAGCTTGCAGTCAGTAGTGTTAGGAGCTAGTGCGTGCTGTCTGCGTGCTCTGTACCCAGTACATACCGCTATATCCACCTACATAGCTGTTCTCTATTTGAGCCCACTTGCCATCTGCAGGAGTTATTGGAAGTTGTGTGTGCCTCCAGCACAGCACAGTATACATCTGTATATACCCCTTTATCTCTGGTGTTCTATAATAAAGGCATCTGCAGGAGTTAGTGTGTGTTCTGTGTACCTTTAACACAGTACACACCGATCGTTTTCGGACGATTTTTGATCTTGCTGTTGTGTAGTGGTTGTTGTCTGCGTGCCCTGACCGCAGTATACACCGCTATATTCACCTCACCTATATAGCTAGTGATCTATCTTTTATAATAGAGCTTGCAGTCAGTAGTGTTAGGAGCTAGTGCGTGCTGTCTGCGTGCTCTGTACCCAGTACATACCGCTATATCCACCTACATAGCTGTTCTCTATTTGAGCCCACTTGCCATCTGCAGGAGTTATTGGAAGTTGTGTGTGCCTCCAGCACAGCACAGTATACATCTGTATATCTGTATATACCCCTTTATCTCTGGTGTTCTATAATAAAGGCATCTGCAGGAGTTAGTGGGTGTTGTGTGCCTCTAGCACAATATACACTACCCAACTGCTTTTTTACCCAACTCCCTTTAGGCCATTACCATGTCTGGAAGGCCAGCAAGGAGAGGCAGACAGGCGCGAGCCGATAAAAGAGGGCAAGCAGGCTCTGTGTCTAGAGACAACAGTGCTGGTCGTGGACGCGGTGCATTGTCATCAGCACGTGGCCATGGGATACGCTTGTCCTTCTTTTCGGCAGCTGGACATGTTGAGCCGCAACATGCCAACGACTTGGTAGAGTGGATGACCAAGCCCTCTTCATCCTCCTCATCCTCTCTCCCCCAGTCTCAGGGTACTAGCAAAGCAGCTGCCAACGCATCGTCTTCCCTCCTCTCAATGTCATCATCAGTGACTCCTTCCCTAGACCCACCACGTCCTCCTGAGGAGTCTCCTGAACTCTTTGAGCACAGAATTGGGTAAATGCTCCAGGAGGATGCCCAGTGTTTTGTAGCCTCTGATGATGACACTCAGCTAGAGGAAGGCAGTAGCGTGAATGCAGAGAGAGGGGATGCTCAAGAAGGACAGCAATCTGGCAGTCATGTTCCACAAGCTGCAGCATACTGCCAGGTTTGCTACAGTGATGAAGAGGGAGGGGATGATGAGGGCACTGACTCCACGTGGGTGCCTGGTAGGAGAGAGGAGGAGGAGGAGGAGGAGGCACATGTCCAACGAGGCAGGATGCCCTCCGGGGGCCAGCTTAGGGGCAGCACACTGACTGAATCACACTGCAGAGCTCCGCCTGTGCAGGGCGCTGCCTCTGCACGTTATGCTAAAAGTTCTTTAGTGTGGGCCTTTTTTGAGACGAGTGCATCAGATCGCACCGCTGCTATTTGCAACATATGTCTCAAGCGTATCTCGCGTGGCCAAAACATCAGCCGCTTGGGCACCACATGCTTGACCAGACATATGTTGACCTGCCATGCAGCTCGTTGGCAAGCGTACCTCAAAGACCCACACCAAAGAACAAAGCGGCCCTCTCCTTGCTCCTCATCAGCTGGCATCTCCAACCCCACTAGACCTTCAGTCCTCTCTGAAACCTGCTCTGAGAGGAATGAAGGTGTAGAATTAGGTGTGTCACAGCCAAGTGTTTCCGGGCACTCTGCTAGCAGTACACCCACGTCCGATTATAGCAGGCAAATGTCCCTGCCCCAGCTGCTGGACCGGCGAAAGAAGTTCACTCCCAGCCATCCACATGCCCAGCGGTTGAATGCTAGCTTGGCTAAATTGCTAGCACTTCAACTGCTGCCTTTTCAGTTGGTAGACTCGGCCCCCTTCCGTGAGTTTTACAATGTGCGGTTCCTCAGTAGCAGGTCCCCAAACGCCACTTTTTCTCACGGAAGGCAATTCCGGCTCTCTACCGGCATGTGGAAGGCAATGTCCTTGCCTCGCTGGACAGGGCGGTCAGCGGTAAGGTGCATATTACCGCTGACTCATGGTCCAGCAGGCATGGACAGGGACGTTACCTGTCTTTCACGGCCCATTGGGTCACTCTTCTGGCAGCTGGGAAGGATGCAGGACAAGGTGCAGTAGTGTTGGAGGTTGTTCCGCCACCATGCCTCCAAAATGCTACTATTGGTTGTGACACACCTCTCTCCTCCACCCCCTCCTCTTCTTCTTCCTCCGTGGCCTCTTCCAGTGCTCTGTCCTTAGAACCAGCGGTGCTCCGTAGGCGTTCCAGGGGCTACGCAAGTACGCAGGCAAAACGATGCCATGCCGTGCTTGCGCTGGTTTGTTTGGGGGACAGGAGCCACACTGGGGCGGATGTTTTGTCAGCTCTGCAGGGGCAGGCCGAGAGGTGGTTGACGCCACGCCAGCTTAAGCCAGGAATGGTGGTTTGCGACAATGGCACCAACCTCCTCTCCGCCCTCTGACAGGGACAACTGACCCA
Source organism: Lithobates pipiens (assembly GCF_037356315.1). Taxonomy (NCBI): domain Eukaryota; kingdom Metazoa; phylum Chordata; class Amphibia; order Anura; family Ranidae; genus Lithobates; species Lithobates pipiens. Next base: position 22,827,025 of record NW_027507790.1, read on the forward strand.
TGTGCCCTGTGTAGCTCACGTCCTTAACCTGGTGGTGCAGCGGTTCTTGGGCAGGTACCCGGGCTTACAGGATGTCCTGAAGCAGGCCAGGAAAGTCTGTGTGAATTTCTGCCGATCATTTAATGCCTGTGCTCGGCTGGCTGAGCTCCAAAAGGAGTTGAACCTGCCCAAGAACCGCCTTATATGTGACATGCCCACCAGGTGGAACTCAACGTTGGCCATGCTGCAGCGGCTGCACACACAGCAGAGGGCCATCAATGAGTACCTGTGAGACTACGGCACCAGGACAGGGTCAGGGGAGCTCGGATTTTTCTCACCACACCAGTGGGGCATGATCAGGGATGCATGCACTGTCCTGTCACCGTTTGAGGAGGCCACAAGGATGGTGAGCAGTGACAGTGCATGCATCAGTGACACTGTACCTCTTGTCCACCTCTTGGAGCATACGCTGCGTGGAATAATGGACAGGGCACTTGAGGCAGAACAGAGGCAGGAAGAGGAGGACTTCCTTGCCTCTCAAGGCCCCCTTTATCCAGACAGTGTTCCTGCTGTGGCACCCATCACACAGGAAGAGGATGAGGAGGAGGAAGAGGAGGAGGAGGATGATTGTGTCAGCATGGAGGTGGAGGCTGGCACTCAGCATCAGCAGCAGCAGCAGCAGTCTTGTAGGGATGATTTACAGTCCCAAGAAACACGTGGACTTGTACGTGGCTGGGAGGAGGTAGCTGCGGATCATGTCCTTAGTGACCCAGAGGACTCCGGACTGAATGCCTCAGCTAACCTACGCTGCATGGCCTCCCTGATCCTGCAAAGCCTGCGGAAGGATCCTCGTATTCTTCGGATCAAGGAGAGGGACCATTACTGGCTGGCCACTCTCCTTGATCCACGGTACAAGGGTAAGGTTGCCGACCTTATCTTGCCATCGCAGAGGGAGCAGAGGATGAGACATCTCCGGGAGGCCTTGCAGAAAGGTCTGTGCAACGCGTTACCAGAGACTGGGAGGTTACAAACTCCTGGTCCTGGACAACGTGTTGCTGAGGCATCGGTCAGAAGGAGCGGTGGAGAAGGTGGCCGTCTGACTGATGCTTTCAGACAATTTTTTAGTCCGCAGCCCCAAGGTATGATCGGTTCCAGCAACCATCGCCAGCGTCTGATTTACATGGTGCAGGAATACCTAGGGGCAAGGTCAGACTTGGAAACCTTTCCCACCGAAAATCCTCTGGCTTACTGGGTCTTGAGGATGGATCACTGGCCAGAGCTTGCACAGTATGCAATTGAGCTACTGGCCTGTCCTGTATCCAGCGTTCTTTTGCAACGCACCTTGAGTGCTGCTGGTGGCTTTGTTACCGATCACAGGGTGCGCCTGTCCACCGAATCAGTTGATCGACTGACCTTCATCAAGATGAATCAGTCTTGGATCACCCACAGCTACCAAGCACCTGAAGCTGATGTAACCGAATCATTTTTTTTGGAAATATCACATCCCTTCAAGACTGCCTATGCTGATGCTGAGTGACTGTCCTGTTATGTTGATTTTCTATCCTCTTCCTCCTCCGATGATATGTTGTAAGAACATTTCTGTTTCTGGGTGATGCCATCAGCCCAATTTTTCTGCCCCTGTTTAACAGGGGCGTTTAAGTACAATTTTTGATGCAATGCTTTGCAGCAGGGCTAATTCCTGCAATAAAACTAGAGTATATGGGAGAGGTTGCAGTGTCGTGGCACCAGCACCAGTGCCTAAGGCCCAATTTTTCTGCCCCTCTTTAACAGGGGCGTTTAAGTACAATTTTTGATGCAATGCTTTGCAGCAGGGCTAATTCCTGCAATAAAACTAGAGTATATGGGAGAGGTTGCAGTGTGGTGGCACCAGCACCAGTGCCATCAGCCCAATTTTTCTGCCCCTGTTTAACAGGGGCGTTTAAGTACAATTTTTGATGCAATGCTTTGCAGCAGGGCTAATTCCTGCAATAAAACTAGAGTATATGGGAGAGGTTGCAGTGTTGTGGGACCAGCACCAGTGCCTAAGGCCCAATTTTTCTGCCCCTGTTTAACAGGGGCGTTTAATTACAATTTTTGATGCAATGCTTTGCAGCAGGGCTAATTCCTGCAATAAAACTAGAGTATATGGGAGAGGTTGCAGTGTCGTGGCACCAGCACCAGTGCCTAAGGCCCAATTTTTCTGCCCCTCTTTAACAGGGGCGTTTAAGTACAATTTTTGATGCAATGCTTTGCAGCAGGGCTAATTCCTGCAATAAAACAAGAGTATATGGGAGAGGTTGCAGTGTTGTGGGACCAGCACCAGTGCCTAAGGCCCAATTTTTCTGCCCCTGTTTAACAGGGGCGTTTAATTACAATTTTTGATGCAATGCTTTGCAGCAGGGCTAATTCCTGCAATAAAACTAGAGTATATGGGAGAGGTTGCAGTGTTGTGGGACCAGCACCAGTGCCTAAGGCCCAATTTTTCTGCCCCTGTTTAACAGGGGCGTTTAAGTACAATTTTTGATGCAATGCTTTGCAGCAGGGCTAATTCCTGCAATAAAACTAGAGTATATGGGAGAGGTTGCAGTGTGGTGGCACCAGCACCAGTGCCTAAGGCCCAATTTTTCTGCCCCTGTTTAACAGGGGCGTTTAATTACAATTTTTGATGCAATGCTTTGCAGCAGGGCTAATTCCTGCAATAAAACTAGAGTATATGGGAGAGGTTGCAGTGTCGTGGCACCAGCACCAGTGCCTAAGGCCCAATTTTTCTGCCCCTCTTTAACAGGGGCGTTTAAGTACAATTTTTGATGCAATGCTTTGCAGCAGGGCTAATTCCTGCAATAAAACTAGAGTATATGGGAGAGGTTGCAGTGTGGTGGCATCAGCACTAGTGCCATCAGCCCAATTTTTCTGCCCCTGTTTAACAGGGGCGTTTAATTACAATTTTTGATGCAATGCTTTGCAGCAGGGCTAATTCCTGCAATAAAACAAGAGTATATGGGAGAGGTTGCAGTGTTGTGGGACCAGCACCAGTGCCTAAGGCCCAATTTTTCTGCCCCTGTTTAACAGGGGCGTTTAAGTACAATTTTTGATGCAATGCTTTGCAGCAGGGCTAATTCCTGCAATAAAACTAGAGTATATGGGAGAGGTTGCAGTGTTGTGGGACCAGCACCAGTGCCTAAGGTCCAATTTTTCTGCCCCTGTTTAACAGGGGCGTTTAATTACAATTTTTGATGCAATGCTTTGCAGCAGGGCTAATTCCTGCAATAAAACTAGAGTATATGGGAGAGGTTGCAGTGTCGTGGCACCAGCACCAGTGCCTAAGGCCCAATTTTTCTGCCCCTCTTTAACAGGGGCGTTTAAGTACAATTTTTGATGCAATGCTTTGCAGCAGGGCTAATTCCTGCAATAAAACTAGAGTATATGGGAGAGGTTGCAGTGTGGTGGCACCAGCACCAGTGCCATCAGCCCAATTTTTCTGCCCCTGTTTAACAGGGGCGTTTAATTACAATTTTTGATGCAATGCTTTGCAGCAGGGCTAATTCCTGCAATAAAACAAGAGTATATGGGAGAGGTTGCAGTGTCGTGGCACCAGCACCAGTGCCTAAGGCCCAATTTTTCTGCCCCTGTTTAACAGGGACATGTAATTACAATTCTTGATATAATATTTCACAGGAGGGCCCGTTCCTGTGCCCACCCAGAGTAACTGTGAGGACTTATAGTGTTGTGCCCAATTTTTCTGCCCCTCTTTAACAGGGGCGTTTAAGTACAATTTTTGATGCAATGCTTTGCAGCAGGGCTAATTCCTGCAATAAAACTAGAGTATATGGGAGAGGTTGCAGTGTGGTGGCATCAGCACTAGTGCCATCAGCCCAATTTTTCTGCCCCTGTTTAACAGGGGCGTTTAATTACAATTTTTGATGCAATGCTTTGCAGCAGGGCTAATTCCTGCAATAAAACAAGAGTATATGGGAGAGGTTGCAGTGTTGTGGGACCAGCACCAGTGCCTAAGGCCCAATTTTTCTGCCCCTGTTTAACAGGGGCGTTTAAGTACAATTTTTGATGCAATGCTTTGCAGCAGGGCTAATTCCTGCAATAAAACTAGAGTATATGGGAGAGGTTGCAGTGTTGTGGGACCAGCACCAGTGCCTAAGGTCCAATTTTTCTGCCCCTGTTTAACAGGGGCGTTTAATTACAATTTTTGATGCAATGCTTTGCAGCAGGGCTAATTCCTGCAATAAAACTAGAGTATATGGGAGAGGTTGCAGTGTCGTGGCACCAGCACCAGTGCCTAAGGCCCAATTTTTCTGCCCCTCTTTAACAGGGGCGTTTAAGTACAATTTTTGATGCAATGCTTTGCAGCAGGGCTAATTCCTGCAATAAAACTAGAGTATATGGGAGAGGTTGCAGTGTGGTGGCACCAGCACCAGTGCCATCAGCCCAATTTTTCTGCCCCTGTTTAACAGGGGCGTTTAATTACAATTTTTGATGCAATGCTTTGCAGCAGGGCTAATTCCTGCAATAAAACAAGAGTATATGGGAGAGGTTGCAGTGTCGTGGCACCAGCACCAGTGCCTAAGGCCCAATTTTTCTGCCCCTGTTTAACAGGGACATGTAATTACAATTCTTGATATAATATTTCACAGGAGGGCCCGTTCCTGTGCCCACCCAGAGTAACTGTGAGGACTTATAGTGTTGTGGCACCAGCACCACAACCACCAAAGGTCAATTTTTCTACCACTGTTCAACAATGGCATGTAATTACAATTCTTGATATAATCGTTCACAGCAGGGCGCTCCAGCGCCCACCAAGAGTCACTTTGAGGGCTTACAATGTTGTGGCAAAACCAACACCTTGTTCCGCCATTTCTGCAGAGCATATAGGGCAGGCCCCTACTTTCAAACATCCAACTTACAAACATCTCCTACTTGCAAACGGAAGGAGACAACAGCAAGTGAGATGAAAAAAGATGGACGACAAAACAAATTATACAGGGGTGATAACCCTTCCCTATGTTTTCCAAAAAGCTTAAAATTCTTTTTTTTGACTGGAGCTACACTTTAAAAATGTACCAGTTGAAAATTACAAACAGATTCAACTTAACACAACAAACCTACACAGTCCCTGTCTTGTTTGCACCGCCTGTATACTGCTGTTCTGAGTATATAGGGCCTGGGGGCCACACGCATTTCCTTTTTTTAATATGGGTACGGGGTTCCCCTTAATATGCGTACAAGACCCAAAGGGGCTGGTAATGGGCAGGGAGGGCTACCCATGCCATTTTTCTCAATGATTTTCAACCATATTGCAGGAACCAGATATAACATTAAAACCGCAAGCAGTTTTAAATGACCTTATTTCCGTTAAATGTCATTTTGTGCAGGGACTGTTCTAAACACGGGAAACACGTGGCACTTCACAGGCATACTACAGACACCCCCCAGGCACCATATTTAAAGGAATATTTCACTTTTTTTCCACTTTAATCGTCATTAAAATCAGTGCTCCCGCCAAAACGGCTGTTTTTAAAACTTTTTTTTGCATTGGCCCATGTCCCCTGGGGAAGGAGCCAGGTCCCCAAACCCTTTTTTAGGACAGCATCTTGCATATTAGCCGTTAAAATTAGCACTTTTAATTTCGAACGTTCGAGTCCCATAGACTTCAATGGGGTTCTAACGTTTGTACGAATTTGAGGTCCGTTCGAAAGTTCGGGTGCGAACCGAACCAGGGGGTGTTCGGCTCATCCCTAATCAAGAGTACCTGTAGAAGCTTATGAGGTGAAGGCACCACCAACACCCAAAGACCAATTTTTCCACAACTGTGTGAAAGGGGCATCAAATTAATTTTTTTTACAGCAAGGCCAATTCTTGCTTTCATCGAGAGTACCTCAATAGGATTACGGTGGGAAGACACCACCAACACTCAAAGCTCAATTTTTACGCACCTGTTACTTCTATCCAAAGTCTGCGATAGAGACACCAGACTTTATCTAAAAAAAAATTGTTAACCTTGGCCTGAGTGTATTTTAATTTGGCTTCTTCACATAAGACTTGCTTACTGTGGTGCAAAATGTTATTATTTCCATCCAAAGTCTGCCAAAGAGACACCAAAATGTATCCAAAAAAATCTCTAATCTTGTGCACTAAAATGTGTCGTCATCATACAGACTGGCTCCCCAAGCCGTTGTTTACTAAATAAAGCTTGCATGGAAAATCTATTTGAAATGTAATTTTTTCTTTCTTTATAAATGTCAGTTTTTCTGCAGCAGGTTCTATACACGGTACAGATTGGCCACTTTACAGGAAGACTAATGCCGCGTACACTTGATCGGACTATCTGGCAGGCAACCCGCCAGACTTTGCAGCGAAGGTCCGCCAGACTTTCCAAACGAGCGGACCTGCCCACACACGCCTGGACTTTTCCGGATTGTCCGCCGGACTATGGCGGGAGTTCGCCGGACTTTTGAAATTAACGGACTTGCCCACACAGGGAGTAAAGTCCGTTCATTTTGAACGTGGCTCCAGGTATATGGAACTAGCGAAGGAATTCAATGTCGCCGCCTCCATCGTGAGATCGATACCTCGCTAGCCCCGTCACCTAGTATGGATTTAAAGGGGATTCCCTATGCTGAAAAAACGTTGTGGGGGTCCCCCCAAAGTCCATAGCAGACCCTTATCCGAGCACGTAGCCTGGCCGGTCAGAAAAGGGGGTGGGGACGAGCGAGCGCCCCCCCCCCCCCCGAGCCGTACCAAGCCGCCTGCCCTCAACATGTTGATGAGGACAAGGGCCTCTTCCCGACAACCCTGCCCATTGGTTGTCGGGGTCTGCGGAAGAACCGAAGTGTGGGACTAGACCCCCAAAGTTGGAAGAAGACCCCCAAAGTTGGAAGAAGACCCCCGGAAGGTGGGCGACGAAGGAGAAAGGAGAAAGCTGGGCTCCGCTAGTAAAAGAGCAGAAGATAGCGGAGGAGTCCAGCGAGAAGAACCCCGAAGACAGATTAAGAGAAAACCCCCAGGGCTGTCTAATAAAGTATTTTAAAAACCTGTGTTTTTTTTTAATGTACACTTTTTCCCCCAGGTGAATGGGTAGGGGTACATGGTACCCCATACTCATTCACATAGGGTAGTAGGGGGCCGGAATCTGGGGGCCCCCTCATTAAAGGGGTCTCCCGGATTCTGATAAGCCCCCCGCCAGCAGACCCCTTCAACCAATGGCCAAGGTTGTCGGAAAGAGGCCCTTGTCCTCATCAACATGGGGACAAGGTGCTTTGGGGTGGGGGGTCGCAGGGCCCCCCTCCCCCAAAGCACCCCCCATGTTGAGGGCACGTGGCCTGGTACAGCTCAGGAGGGGGGCTGCTCGCTCGTCCCCACCCCCCTTTCCTGACACACTGGCTGCATGCTCGGATAAGGGTCTGCTATGGACTTTGGGGGTGTTGTTTCGGCGAGGGATTCCCCTTCAAATCCATACCAGGTGACAGGGCTCGCAAGGTGTCAATCTCACCGATGGAGGCGGCGACATTGACTTCCTTCGCTGGTTCCGTTTACCTGGAGCCACGTTCAAAATGAACGGACTTTTCTCCGTGTGTGGGCAAGTCCGTTCATTTCAAAATGAAGGGCGGATTTTGAGTCCAAACAACTAAGTCCACCTGACTTTTGGGAACAAAAAGTCTGCCGGAGCCCACACATGGGTGGATTGTCCGACGGACTCTGGTGTACGTGGCATAAGGGGACCCCCCAAGGCACTACTTTTAAAGGAATTTTTCATTTTCAATTGTTTCACTTTAAGCATGATTAAAATCACTGTTTCTTTTTAAAAGTTTATTTTTGCATTGGTACATGTTGCATATAAGTCTTCAAAATGGGGACTTTTGATTTTTCATGTCCCATAGACTTCAACGGGGTTCGTCGTTCGGGTCCCAACTTTTGTGATGTTCCAGAGTTCTGGCGCAACCAAACCGGAGGTGTTCTGCCCATCTCTGTTTAACTAGTTGCCAACCACAACACAATGATATACGTCGGCAGAATGGCATGGGCAGGCATATGGGAGTACCTGTACGTCCCTGTCTCCCCGGTGCCAGCGGCGGTTGGAATCCCTCCAGGAGCGATCCATACAGAGTGTCATTTGTGACTGTTATAAGTGGTAGGGCAGTTAGTGGTAGGCCCCTTTAGGTCTAGGGTACCCCCTAACCCCCCCTAATAAAGGTTTGATCCCTTGATCACCCCCCATCGCGAGTGTCACTAAGCAATCGTTTTTCTGATCGCCGTATTAGTGTCACAGGTGATGCCAGTTAGGCAGGTAAGTATTTAGGTTTGCCGTCAGCTTTTTATAGCGTCAGGTACCCCCATATACTACCTAGTAAAGGTTTAAACCCCCTGATTGCCCCCTAGTTAACCCTTTCACAAGTGATCACTGTATAACTGTTATGAGTGACGCTGGATAGTTAGTTATTTTTTTTATAGTGTCAGGGCACCCGCTGTTTATTACCTAATAAAGGTTTAACCCCCTGATCGCCCGGCGGGTGATATAAGTTAGGTTTTAGAGTCAGATAGGGTCTGCATCACCCCAGGCAGCGACAGGTTAGTGCCAGTACCGATAACACCCATGCATGCAGCATACACCTCCCTTAGTGGTATAGTATCGGAACGGATCGATATCTGATCTGATCAGATCTATACTAGCGTCCCCAACAGTTTAGGGTTCCCAAAAACGCAGCCCAGATACTTGCTAGCACCTGCATTTTTCTCCTCCGCCCAGCCCAGCCCACCCATGTGCAGTATCGATCGATCACTGTCACTTACAAAACACTAAACACATAACTGCAGCGTTTGCAGAGTCAGGCCTGATCCCTGTGATCGCTAACGTTTTTTTTGTTAGCGTTTTGATACAGTCGCTGACAGTCAGGAGCTTTTTTACCTGTGAGTCTCACTAGTGTACCACGAAATTTAGAGCCCAAAATGGCAAATCGAAAGTACACTAGTGAAGAGGTCTACACGTTTCTGAGCATGGCAGATAGTGAAGAGGAAGTCACTCATCTGTCAGATTCAGGCTCAGAATACGATCCTGTAGACGACAGTGGCTCCATGACAGATAGCTCTGACGACGGAGTTGTGGTCCCTGCCAAGGTCAGGCATACCAGACCCCAATCTTCTTCTGCTGTTGAGATGCAAGAACCGCAGGACTCTCGTATGGAGCAGAGACGTAGTAGCACCACTATTCCTTCTGGTAAACTGGCAAGCAGCAGTGGCCTAGTACACCCTGGTCGTACATCCAGCACTGCAGTAACAATTGGTGACGTGGCGAGTCCTATAAGTGAAGTTCAAGCTGGTGAGGTGGCAAGCACAAGTAGTGTCCTGCTGCCACCAAGAAGACAAAGACAGGCCCGTCAAGCTCATAGTGCCCTTCCTGCAGAATTCGCCAATCCTAATTGGGAACCCACCACTTCTGCAGCACCCATACTTCCCCCATTCACTGGCCAACCTGGCATTCAGGTGGAAACAGTTGATTTTACGTCACTTGATTTTCATTCACTGTTTTTCATCGAAGATCTCTATAGATCTGTTGTGGACCAAAGCAAACCAAAGTAAACCACTTCAACCAAAGTTTTGCAGACTTGTTTACTCCTCATCAAGTTGTCTGCGTTGATGAGTCCCTGACTAAGTTTTCTGCCCGCTTGTCATTCAAACAGTATCTTCCCAGCAAGCGTGCCAGATACGGGGTCAAGATGTATAAGCTCTGTGTAGTTTTTATGGTTTACGAGGGAAGAGATAGTCACGTAGAGCCGACCTTGGTGTGGTCAGATGCTTTGAGGGCAGAGGAGAGATCTAGGGTCTAATAGACCCCATTTTTATCAAAAAAGAGTAGCTGTCACTACCTATTGCTATCATAGGGGATATTTACATTCCCTGAGATAACAAAAAATGATTAAAAAAAATATATAAATGAAAGGAACAGTTTAAAAATAAAATAAAAATGCAAAATAAATAATAATAATAAAAAAGCACCCCTGCCCCCCCCCCCCTGCTCTTGCACAAAGACAAATGCAAGCGTTGGTCTGGCGTCATATGTAAACAGCAATTGCACCAAGCATGTGAGGTATCACTGCGAAGGTCAGATTGAGGGCAGTCATTTTAGCAGTAAATCTCCTCTGTAAAGTGGCAACCTGTAAAGGCGATTAAAGGCTTTAAAAAATGTATATAGTTTATCACCGCTGCACGTTTGTGCGCAATTTTAAAGCGTGTTTGGTATCCATGTGGTATCCATCCATCAAACATTTGGGCAATATAGTGCGTTTTAGTGCATTAAAATTAAAAAAGTGTGTTTTTTCCAAAAAAAAATGTGTTCGAAAAATCACTGCGCAAATACTGTGTGAAAATGTTTTTTAAACACCCACCATTTTAATCTGTGGGCTTTCTAAGGGTGTAAATTTTTGATTTCACTCACTCACTACAGTTTTGGAGGCCATGGAATGCCCAGATGGCACAAACCCTGCACAATTTATCCCATTTTGTAAAGTAGACACAAATGAGAGCTGCAATACTCACCATGCCTCTCAGCAAATAGCTTGGGGTACTTTACAAAATGGGGTAATTTGGGGGGGGGGGGGGTTGTGCTATCTTGGCATTTTATGGACTTCAAAACTGTGATAGGTAGTGAGGAGTGAAATCAAAAATGAAGTGGTTAATACTCTAAAAGCCTTCATTGGACCCCACCAGTCTAAACAACCTAAGACCCAGTAAAATATGGACACAGACTTAAAGGTTTCATCTCTCCCAAGACTCTCTGAAGCCTCAGAACTCTAGAGCACAATCTGGGAGTTGCCAATCCTTGAGAAAACTGCAAAACCAGTTTTCTCTTTTCAGAATACATAATCTGGAGCCCCTCAACCTGCATCAGTGAGAACCCTGTGTGACCTTTACCTCTTCTAACACGGTGGGGCAGGGCACAGCACTGTCACGTGACCCCCTCTTAGTTTTGACCCAATGGCAGAACACACAAGCCTAAATTTCTTGCTTTGACACTTCTGTTCCAGCTATTACCCACTTAGGCACAATCTTGTTTGATAGCACTGTCCTTTTTCCTAAAGAGGAATTCTCTTTGATGCCTCAATTGGGGATCGTCTGTATAAACAGAAACTGACATTCTGTATGGGCTCTATGGACACAATCCCAAACCTTTTTTCCGGTACGCTTCCAGCAACTCCTTTTTCTAAATATCATTAGGGACCCACAGATCTCTTGACCAACCATAAACTTCGGCAAGTCTTTTTCCTGAACACACTCTTGAACCTGTAGAGGGCCTACTTTCACTTGCCATCTTCACTGTGACTGTTAAGCAATCATCCATCTTGTTACATGTATCAGACTCAGCCATCACAAACTGTCTTTCAGGTTTCCTAACGCCTTTGCGGTTACCTCTGCAATTACGTCAAAGATTAACAATACATTATCCTGTTCACTGTTAACAGCAATGTTTACCAATGTATTACACATTTCATTGTCTACATTATCAATGTTGTCCAAACTCCTTTATCCATAGTTTGTCAGGGCATTGTCTGCAGAAGAACAATATATGGGTGAGTGGATATTGCCCATGGCAACTTCACTACACAACTTTTTGGGCATATAACACTTTGCAGGCCACTGTCCTGAAATACAACCTTCCTCACATGCACTCAATTTTCCATCAGATTCTTTAAGTACAATAGTAACTTTTGGCATGTTCCCCAATACTTTGTTTGGCAATGCAGTATATACATTTAAATCTCTTTTGGGCTACAAACAGGATGTATGTGCCTTATTCATCAGCTGGTCAGCAGCACCTCGGGCTTCACCAGCAGAAATACTTTCTGTTGCCCTGCTATATGGAGAGATCTGCGACATCTCCGACCTGTCTAATAGTCCTCTGGAGTGCCTCCCATACTTAACCGCAGGGGTAATGTAAAAATAAGTTTGTTATGTACAGAGCTCAGGAGTGCGCTATATACATGGTGCAGGGTTGAGGAGTGCACTACATACAGAGTTCAGGGTTTAGCGTTCAGCTCTCTTTCCACAGGCTGTCCATATCTCACTTCCACCCCTCCTTGGCTCTGACCTCTGCACCACTGCCCCCACCTCTGAACATTGTATCTCCCACAGAGCCCTCATCTCCCCCCCTTTCCTCCCCCCAAAGCTTCCTCTCATTTCACCCACCCAGGCCCAGGTATAGTACCTCCCAGCAGTGTAGGCAGCTCTGCCTCCCTCTTTCACTTGCAGGGAGATCATTGTTTGGCGTCTGTGCACCTGGGCACAGATGGGGATTACAGTGCAGCTTACCTTGTGATGCCCCATCCCACACTGCATCTGCATCTCCCTTGTCCCCGCTGTGAGTGCAGGGCAGGCAGGGACCTGTGAGAGCCAACAGGAAAGCTATCCTTGTAAACACAGAAGGCTTCTGTGTGAACAAGTGACAGTGGTGAGCAGGGAGTGGAGGGCGAGAGTGGGAGGTGATGGAACATGTTCCGCCAACGATCTGGCTGAAAAAAGCCCTGAGTGTGAGGGTCACATGAAATGGCCTGGCAGATATATATATACACACTTGGATATATTGTAGTATAGATTGTTATGTAGCTATAAGTACAATGTGAATGACTATTCAGGTGTAAGTAGTTTACCAAATATGTGATGGCGTACTGCACTACCAAGTTCCAAAACCGTTTAATCTTGGGGCAGTCCCAGTAGGCATGGAACAAGTTTATGTTTAAATGCATAACCCAGCTGGATCACTGTGAAGGTCTGACAGTTACTCAGTCAGATTAAAAGCAATGGCCCATTACAGGCAGGAACCTGATGCCCCTTGGATGTGTAGCAAAAAGAACAGCGTCCAGCTTGTATCACTCCTGTGGCTACTGATCCCAGTACCACCAATTTGGGCACTGCCAACCCACCAGGCTGCATCTGCCCCTTTTACTAGCCCTCTGGGCTAACTTCTCCCCACAGTCCTTCAGACTGACACATACCAGCCCACCCAGCTGATCCTCAGGAGATTTCCCAGGGAAGGGATGAAGACTTAAAGGGGTTGTAAAGGTAAATGTTTTTTCACCTTAATGCATTAAGGTGAAAAAACATCTGACAGTGCCTGTGCCCCCAGCTCCCCCGTTTTACTTACCTCACCCCTCGAAAATCCTGTGCTCGCCCCCGTCATCCTTTCCACCGTTCAGCCTGGCCGCTGATTGGCTGGAGTGGATGGATGGAAAGCAGCGCAGCCATTGGCTCCCGCTGCTGTCAATCACATCCACTGACACGGAGCGCCGGGGCGGGGCTGTGTGATACAGCGAGCGGCTATAGCCGCCGGCTGTATCACGGGAGCGCGCCCGCAGGTGCTTCTCACCATGCGAAGGAGCTCGCATGAACGTGAGGGAGGAAGCCGAGACAGCCGCTGAGGGACCCCAGAAGAGCAGGTTCGGGTCCACTCTGTGCAAAACGAGCTGCACAGTGGAGGTAAGTATGACATGTTTGTTATTTAAAAAAAAAAAAAATTCGCCTTACAATCCCTTTAAACACACTGTTGTCTTCAGGGAGAACTGGCTACATGTGGCTATCTCTCCCCTTGTAAGTCTCCAGTAGGGATGAGCTTCGTGTTCGAGTCGAACGTACGTTCGACTCGAACATTGGCTGTTCATCCGTTCGGCGAAATCCGAACATTTTGGTCCGTTCGCGTCAAATTCGTGTGCGATGGCGCAGTGCATTGCTGGCTCATGATTGGCCAAGCATGCACTGTGACCCCGCATGCTTGGCCAATCGCAGCGTCAGCAGCGAGGAGAACCATGATTGGCCACAGGCAGGATGCCTGTGGCCAATCATAGCTCAGGCTGTGTAGTGCACGCCCCACACTATATAAGGCCGCCATCGCGGCGGCCTCGTGTAGTGTGTTGGTGTCTGAAGCAGTGGGTGTTCTGTGTACCTTCAACACAGTACACACTGATCGTTTTCGGCCGATTTTCTATCTTGCTGTTGTGTAGTGGTTATTGTCTGTGTGCCCTGACCGCAGTATACACCGCTATATTCACCTCACCTATATAGCTAGTGATCTATCTTTTATAATAGAGCTTGCAGTCAGTAGTGTTAGGAGATAGTGCGTGCTGAGTTAGAGTAGGATTTTGCAATATCAATCAATTGGATCGCTCTGCAAATGCTGTCTCATGTACCCCTTAAATGGACAAAGCCTACTTGATCTTTCTGCGCAGCCACTGCACCCATCAAGCGCAGCCACTGTGCCTATCAAGCGCAGCCACTGTGCCCATCAAACGCAAGTACTGTGCTCATTAAACGCAGCTACTGGTGCCACTAGCGGCTGGTGCTCAAAATTTTTGGGGAGGCACAAACAAACTGAAAAAAGAAAATCAATTGCGGCCATTGTGCCATCAAACTAAGCCACTGTGCCCATCAAGCCCAACCACTGTGTCTATCAAACGCAGCCACTGTGCCCATCAAGTGTAGCCCCTGTGCCCAGCAAGTTCAGCCACTGTGCCCATCAAATGCAACCACTGTGCCCATCAACCACAGCCACTGTGCCCATCAATTGCCACCACCGTGCCCATCAAATGCAACCACTGTGTCTATCAAACGCAGCCACTGTGCTCATCAAGCGCAGCCACTGTGCCCATCAAATGCAACCACTGTGCCCATCAAATGCCGCCACTGTGCCCATCAAATGCAGCCACTGTGCCATCAAACGCAAGCCACTGTGCCCATCAAATGCTGCCATTATGCCCATGAAACGCAGCCACTGTGCCCATCAAAGGCAGCTACTGTGCCCATCAAGAGCAGCCAGTGTGCCAACTACCATACCTATCAATTGCTGCCAGTATGCCCATCAATTTCTGCCAGTGTACCCATCAATTGCCGCTCCTGTGCCCCATCAAATGCTGCCAGTGTGCCCATCATTGCACCCGCTGTTCACCTTTTTGGGTGCCTATTAGAGTCTACGGCTCTAATCAGGTGCTTCCAAAAAAAAAAAACCATCACTATAATTCAGGTGCCCAGCGCCAGAAAAGGGGCCAGACACCTGAATAGGGGGTGTCAGCGGGGACTATAAATAGATTCATGCAAGGCATGAATCTATCTATGGTGATAGAGCGGTGACAGAAGAGAGGGGGCAGCGCTCCTGCGCCCTTTACGGACGCACTGCCACTGTATGTTATACTTTTCATTTAAAGCCCCAGGGGACCACCAGTCTCAGAGATAAAATCCACACCCCTGCCTGTTGTAGCCACTTCCTATTGGATGGGCTATGGTAAAAAAAAAGGTGGACGTCAGCAGAGAGGATTGGAGGAGACTGGTGGTCCCCTGGGTCGGTGGTACACCTAACAGTGGGGATGTGGGATCTAGTTTGGGGATTTACGTGGGTATATCTGGCTTCACACAGTAAGGGGGAAAAGGCCTAATAGAAAAAGATAGTGGGTATTTAAGTCAAATAATGAAGAGGTAGAGAAAACATTTTGGGAGCCCAATGGATCCAGCAAATTATGCATTCTAATTATTTTCCTATTGCATTCTTCTTTCTTTTCTCCAGTACCACTACATTAAACTCCCACTTAAATTAATATTTTATTGCTTCATAGGCAGAACAAATGTCATTTGTAATTATATGGCAGAGGTTGCAGTGTGGTGGCACCAGCACCAGTGCCTAAGGCCCAATTTTTCTGCCCCTGTTTAACAGGGGCGTTTAAGTACAATTTTTGAAGCAATGCTTTGCAGCAGGGCTAATTCCTGCAATAAAACTAGAGTATATGGAAGAGGTTGCAGTGTGGTGGCACCAGCAGCAGTGCCTAAGGCCAAATTTTTCTGCCCCTGTTTAACAGGGACATGTAATTACAATTCTTGATATAATATTTCACAGAAGGGCCCCTTCCTGTGCCCACCCAGAGTAACGGTGAGGACCACAACCACCAAAGGTCAATTTTTCTACCACTGTTCAACAATGGCATGTAATTACAATTCTTGATATAATCGTTCACAGCAGGGCGCTCCAGCGCCCTCCAAGAGTCACTTTGAGGGCTTACAATGTTGTGGCAAAACCAACACCTTGTTCCGCCATTTCTGCAGAGCATATAGGGCAGGCCCCTACTTTCAAACATCCAACTTACAAACATCTCCTACTTGCAAACGGAAGGAGACAACAGCAAGTGAGATGAAAAAAGATGGACGACAAAACTAATTATACAGGGGTGATAACCCTTCCCTATGTTTTCCAAAAAGCTTAAAAATAGTTTTTTTGACTGGAGCTACACTTTAAAAATGTACCAGTTGAAAATTACAAACAGATTCAACTTAACACAACAAACCTACACAGTCCCTGTCTTGTTTGCACCGCCTGTATACTGCTGTTCTGAGTATATAGGGCCTGGGGGCCACACGCATTTCCTTTTTTTAATATGGGTACAGGGTTCCCCTTAATATGCGTACAAGACCCAAATAGGCTGGTAATGGGCAGGGAGGGCTACCCATGCAATTTTTCTCAATGATTTTCAACCATATTGCAGGAACCAGATATAACATTAAAACCGCAAGCAGTTTTAAATGGTGTTATTTCCGTTTAATGTCATTTTGTGCAGGGACTGTTCTAAACACGGGAAAGACGTGGCACTTCACAGGCATACTACAGACACCCCCCAGGCACGATATTTAAAGGAATATTTCACTTTTTTTTTTCACTTTAATCGTCATTAAAATCAGTGCTCCCGCCAAAACTGCCATTTTTAAAACTTTTTTTTGCATTGACCCATGTCCCCTGGGGCAGGAGTCAGGTCCCCAAACCCTTTTTAGGACAGTATCTTGCATATTAGCTGTTAAAATTAGCACTTTTCATTTCGAACGTTCGAGTCCCATAGACTTCAATGGGGTTCTAACGTTCGTTCGAATTTGGGGTCCGTTCGAAAGTTCTGGTGCGAACCGAACCGGGGGGTGTTCGGCTCATCCCTAGTCCCCAGTAGTGCTGACCTGCTCCCCCTGTCCTCTTTCTTGCTCCTGTGCCTTCAGGAAGGGCTTCCTCTGTGTGTTTTGGCAGGACTCTTCCAGCACCCAAACCCTGCCCCAAGGTCACCCACCCCCCCAGACTAGGGGGCACAGACAGCCTCCTCAGCACTATATCTCCATCTTCCACCTGACTGCCCCTGCTAGCATGACCCATGCCTATTTATGAGGTGGCTCAACCCCTGCCAACCCTTTACTGAAGACTGGCTGAGGTCCTCATGGATATTCCTAACAGCTCCTCCTAACCTCCACCCACTATGTCTAGAGAATTCTTCAATGTCCCAGAAAAAACGAGGAGGCACCAGGAGAGCTGTCAGGATGAGTCATCCAGTCTAACTCACTGGATGACTCATCCTGACCCAGATTCACAGCTCAGGCTTAGCCCCGAGCTAAAATAAATTTCCCTACACTAACAAAACTACACTACCAACTAGCACACACTAAAGGGTGCTACACCTGGATTGGGATATTTTAGAAGTGTGTCCAATTTCCCCAGTCCTTCCTTGAAATTAAATATTTTTTTAATGATAGAGGTATAAGATTTCACAAGTTATTAGTAGACATGGAAATTTTGTGCAATAGTGGAAGAGAATGCTTGTTTGTTGTCAGTATCTTCCGAGGATTTTATACAACAAAGATCTTACTGGTGTCACTGTTTGAGAAAAGGAAGACCAGAGGACTCTGGGAGGTCTGAGTTGTTCCATAAACGGAAGAAACAAAGATGATTGGCTATTTAGCATGCAAGATGTACGTATTTTATGCCATGCCCACCACATAGAGTACAAGAGGGGATTTGTAAAATATATGGGTAGTCCCGTGCTTGTGGCAATAAATGTAGTGGAAAATGAACTGCTGCCCCTACCGGTACAACCACCAAGGTGGAATGTAAAATGCAAGTGTAAATGGAAATAGGTAGATGTGGCGCTGTTCTGTGTTGCAATATTGCATACCACTGTGTAACAATCTGTGTGTCCCTATATTATACTCCCAAGACAATTAATTAAATAATAAGCATCAAAATGAATAAACGTGTTTGAAGTGTCAAGTGCCTAATGCATACACTGGTGTGTACTGGTGCTGACAATACACATATGCAAATTAGGTAGATTTGCTGTGATCATATATAATCCATTCATCAATCCAAATAGTTAAAAATAAAGTGACAGGTGCGCTTCAAAACCGTGCCGTAGTGATTCTTACACATAAAAAGGAATTCATGTGAAAAATGAATAAATATTCTATGATCATATACAGTCCATTATTTATTCCAAGTAGTCAAATAAAAAAATAAAAATAAATGACAGGTGCTCTTCAACTCTGTGGACCTTTTCAAATCTTATCGGCCCCCTATAGGTATTGCACGTATCTGTGGCGGAGCATCTAGCGTCTTTCCGTCACTTCCGGTTTCCTGCTGTGGAGCACAAATCGTCCCGGCTTCGTTTTTAAAGGCTGTATATGTATTTAAAGCAATGTGAGTATGTTTTCAATCTATTTGTGGTAATAAATTTAATTTAAAAATGGAATTACACTTATGGAGATGTATTTTTCCTTTCTTTCCTATGTGAGTGATGCAGAGTGAGATTTAAAGGAGAAAGGTAAAACTGACATTGCAAGCATGGAAAGACACAGGTGATACCGCAGACACAGATCTGGAGATTTCTGCACAGTGGCAGATACTGTGAAAGCGAGATACCCCTGTGTAGGGTGAGTGGTTCGGGTGAGTGTAATACCTATAGGGGGCCTATAAGGATCATGGAGCAGGGTTCTGAAGAGCACCTGTCACTTTAATTTTATTGTTTACAATTTTTTTTTGACTATTTGGAATAACTAATGGATGTATATGATCACAGAATACATATTCATTTTTCACATGAATTCTTTTTATGTGTAAGGATCACTAAGGCACAGTTTTAAAGAGCACCTGTCACTTTATTTTTAAATCTTTGGATTGATGAATGGATTATATATGATCAAAGGAAATCTACTTATTTTACATATGTGTATTGCCAGCACCAGTACACACCAGTGTATGCATTAGACACTTGACACTTTAAACATGATTATTCATTTTGATGCTTATTATTTCATTAATTGTATTGGGAGTATAACCCTTTCATGACTAAGCCTATTTTTGGCATTTGGTGTTTACAAGTTAAAATCCATATTTTTTGCTAGAAAATTACTTGGAACCCCCAAACATTATATATATTTTTTTAGCAGAGACTCTAGAGAATAAAACGGCAATTGTTGCAATATTTAATGTCACACGGTATTTGCGCAGCAGTGTTTTTTAAACGCAACTTTTTGGGAAAAGGGACACTTTCATGAATTAAAAAAAAAAAAAAAAAACAGTAAAATTAGCCCAATTTTTTTGCATAATGTGAAAGATAATGTTACGCCGAGTAAATAGATACCAAACATGTCACACTTTATAATTGCACGCACTTGACGACAAAGTACGGTACCTAAAAATCTCAATAGGCGACGCTTTAATTTTTTTTTACGGTTACCAGGTTGGCGTTACAGAGGAGGTCTAGTGCTAGAATTATTGCTCTCGCTCTGACGATTGTGGCGATACCTCACATGTGTGATTTGAACACTGTTTACATACGTGGGCGTGACTTCCGTATGCGTTTTCTTTTCTTCTCGAGCTCGCGGGGACGGCGGGCGCTTTAAAAAAATTTTTTTACATTTTTTTTATTTATTTTAAAATGACTAAATTGTTTAAAAAAATAATAATAATTTGATCACTTTTATTGCTGTCACAAGGAATGTAAACATCCCTTGTGACAGTAATAGGTGGTGTCAGGTACTCTTTATGGAGGGATCGGGGGTCTAAAAGACCCCCCACCCCTCCTTTACACTTCAATGTATTCAGATCACCGAAAACGGCGATTCTGAATACCGTATATCTTTTTAAAACTGGCGCCATTCGCAGCCAAGTAAACGGGAAGTGACGTCATGACGTCGCTTCCGTGTTTACTATGAGGAGACTGGAACGAAGCCAATTATGGCTTCGTTTCAGTTCCTCCCCAGCAGCCGGAGGCAGCGGAACTTGAATCAGTGCTCCTGATCGAGCGGGAGCACCGGTAACAGCGGCGGGAGGTGGGGAGGTCCCCTTCCACTCCTCCGGCATAACAGTCGAGCGGCTTTTAGCCGCATCGGTTGTTATGCCTGGATAACCAATCGTCTGCTGAAAAAAACGGTACCGGGATGATGCCTGCAGGTGCGGGCATCATCCCGTATTACCCCCCGGAAGCCGAGTACGCACATCTGCGTACGCTCGGCGGGAAGGGGATAATATAGGACACACAGATTGTTACACAATGGTATGCAATATTGCAACACAGAACAGCGCCACACCTACCTCTTTCCATTTACACTTACAAGAGGGGGTTTACTGATGCCTTGGCAGGCAGGAGTTCTTTATGTATATAAAGAACAGATAGCAAGTTGTTTCGAAGAGTCATATTTTGGTCAAGTTTGGTGTCCATGTACATCAAGGTGTCATGAATCCACTAAATTATACAAATGTAAAGCCAGCCATACATGCATCAAAATGTGACCAGTTCAGCAGGGAATGGCCAAATTTTGATTCATTTATGGTCAGGGAAGTTGTATAGAAGTCGATTTACTGCCCTGTTGGATTTTCCCTGCTCGATCAGCATCTCCAGCTGTAGCCAGCAGCGCTGATTAGTGTATTTGAACGGGGGGAAGTCTCCTTGCTGGTAGAATACAATAGTTGAATGAAAAGAAAAGAAAGACTCATCTTTGGGCTGACTAAATCAAGACAATTGGTTTCACCATTACCGGGCGGTTGTTGTAAGGTAAGTAGAACTATTATTGGTCTCTTGTTGTTCCAGGTGAAGTCTCGGAACATCTTACAGACATGCTTGAGGTCAGAGTGTTTTAGGTGTAGAGGCAGGACCTGCATAGCATAAAAGGCTTTGGGGAAAGCTACCATTTTTATTAAGCTTTTTTTTTTTTAAATCCAATTTGATGTTTCAGTAGTCAGTGGCCCTCTTAACGTGACCCAGAGGGAGTCCGCCGGGACTCCGCGTTTTTTTTTTTTTTAAAAGCCAGCAGCTACAAATACTGCAGCTGCTGACTTTTAAAATAGTGACACTTACCTGTCCAGCGCGCCCGCGATGTCGGCACCCGAAGCCGATCTCTAGATCGTCTGTCGGGTGCTGCCGCCGCCATCTTGGGTATGGGAATCAGGAAATGGAGCCTTTCGGCTTCATTTCCCGGTTCCCTGCTGCGCAATAAGGACGGTCCCCGCTGCCTCTGGGATCTGTGTGTTTCCCAGCAGGCAGCGGGGCACTTGCGGAAAGGGGCGTAATCTACGCCCCTTTCCGCAGAGAGCTATCCCGGAAGTGGGTGCAGAATACCTGTACAGGTATCTGCACCTCCCTCCCCCCTGAAAGGTGCCAATTGTGGCGCCGGAGGGGGGGAGGGTTCCGATGAGCGGAGGTCCACTTTAGGGTGGACCTCCGCTTTAATCTCTAGCTGTTCCAATGGTAAAACTTAAACTCACAGCTGCTAGTGCAAAGACATTTTATTTCCCACTGAAGAGTACAATGTAGTCACTTCACTAAATCAAAGGGTCTTAGGGGTGTGTTGTAGGTGTGCTGGAGTATTATTATTATGCCCAGCGGACACACACTTAAACTGATATTAAACCCAAAGGCAAACATTATATTGCAATTCACCAATTCTTAGGTGTGATGGCTGCATTCGTTTTCTTTCTTGAGCTATCTTTATGTTCATCAGGTGATCCAGCCAGTATGTTAGTTGTTTTTCAAAAGAACAAGCTGTCCTGCAAAAGGTAGCACTTAGAGGCTTGCAACAAACCATTTACCACTGATATGGATGCTTATAATGATCAGCTTTTATTTATGTAAAACCTGCATCCCCAAAGAAAAAAAAACTGTTGCTGTAACTGCAATGTAAGCAGGAATTTGGTTTTAATTTTTTAGTGTATCTACATTGTAAATCTGCTAGTACACCCCCCAGACTGACATTGTACTGTCCAAAGGTGCACAATACTAACAAAATCAATCTGCTCTGTCTCTGAAGACACAATTATGACAAAACCCATAGGGTGGGCTTATTATGAGGTGTCATCCCACAGCGCCACTCGCAGCTATGTGGCTGGAGCCAGAAAGGTTCTTAAAGGGATATGCAGTTCATCTGTTTATCCTTAGTGTTGGGAAAAACACTTTCAAACTGCAAGTGCACTTTGTTTTACTTGCTTTTAAATTAATAAAGTTTTTATATGATGAAGTGCTTTTTTGTTCTCTGTTTATGGTCTCCATTTATGGGCCTGTTCGTTTGAGGAGGGGAAAAAGCTTTACTTTTTATGGTTTGGAAGAAAGTGAATCCTGTGCCTATTAAAGTGATATGAGATAAGAGCTGGTGATTATTACCTCTGATGAGTTGCTAGTTTGGAAGGTGGTGAACACGAGGTGTAAGCACTGTGGAGGAGGACTAATTGAGGAGACAATTTTTTCCCTGCATGTTATTGAAGCACAAGTCACTTTGGGGGTTATTTAGGAAAGGCAAATTCACTTTGCACTACAAGTGCAGTCGCTGTACATCCGAAGGATCATGCAAGGAAGATAAAAAACAGAATTTTTGTTTGCACGATTGGATAATAAAATCAGCAGAGCCTCCCCTCAGATCTACAGCGACTGCACTTACAATTGCACATTCAAGTGCACTTGCAGTGCAGAGTGGATTTCCCTTTAGTAAATCAACCCCTTTGTCATGATGGACTTTTATTGCACTGGACACTTTATATATTTTATGAAATTTTGTTGACACTGGACACTTTATTATTCTAGAAATTTGATGTTACATTGTAAATCTGGTTGAAAAAAAGACACAAGTTCAACTAACAGAAAAAAATACATAAATAGAAAACCTCCATATACACTATCCTATACCCACAGTTTATCCAGAGGAAGGAAAAATAAATCCAAATTAAAGATGATCTAATTCAGCCAGTGGGGGGGACAAACTAATTCCTGACTCCCCAAGAGGCAATGGGATATTCTCTGTATCAACCTTACCTAAAAATATTAGTATACAGCCATATTATGTGCAGTTAGGAAACCAAGGTCTTTAACACAATCTACTGATCTGGCCAGAACCACTTCTGGAGGGAGTCTATTCCACATTCTCACAGCTTACTGGGAAGAAACCTTTCCATATTTTGAGATTATATCTCTTTTTCTCCAAACATAAAGAGTGCCCCCCCATCCTATGTGATCACAATAAAGTTACTCTACACCAAGTTTACTATATGGACCACTTATGTAGTTATATATGTTGATCATATTCCTCCTTGATCTCCTCTCAACAGAGAATAAATTCAGTTCCTCTAATCTTTTCTCATAGCTGAGTTCCTCCATGCCTCTTATCAGTTTGGTTGCCCTTCTCTGCACTTTCTCCAGTTCCCCCATATCCTTTTTGTGAACTGGTGCCCAAAACTGAACTGCTTATTCCAGATGAGGTCTTACTAATGATTTGTACAGGGGCAAAATGATCTCTCTCTCTCTCTCTCTCTCTGGAGTCTATATCACTTATTACAAGAAATAATTTTGCTTGCTTTGGAAACCGCAGCTTGACATTGCATGGCATTATTGAGCTTATGATCTATCAGAACACCCAGATCCTTCATCCGCCATTGATTCACTCAGTTGTACTCCCCTAGTATGTATGATGTATGCATGTTCTTACCCCCAAAGTGCAAAACTTTACATTTATTAACGTTAAACCTTGGCTTGTAAGCTGGAGACATCTTATAAGGATGTTCCACTGCATAGCTTGGTGTCATCTGGAAAGACTAAAATTGTGCTATTAATCCCAGACCCTATATCATTTATATATAATATATATTAAAAAGTAAGGGTCCCAATACTAAACCTTGGTGTACACCACTAACAACCCTAGGCCATTCAGCATAAGAATCATTAACCATTACTCTCTGAATACAGCCTTTTAGGGTCCATGCACATTTGGCTTAAAAATCACTGCTTCTATAGGAGTTTTGCATTCAATCAATAATAGCACACAAACACATCAAGACTTACAAAATTCCAGTTAAATTTCCACTAAGGCCACGTTCACATGGGGTATACTAAAGTGTACACCTGTGTGAGGGCTGGGTTTAAACACACAAAGATGCACAGGTGTTCCATGCATGCCTGTGCCGGTAGACACATTCATGTCCATTGGGGCGCAGTGGCTGCATGGACACAGTCGCTACTCCCAATCTGACATTCATGTGGGTGCGGGGTCACAGCCCTGAACGCAGACAGTGTGGGTTTAGGGACATGTATCAGCACACCCATGGGTGTAAAATCGAGAGCAGCTGCTGTGTGCATGTGCAGTTAGGTCCATATATATTTGGACACAGGCACAATTTTAGATTTTTTTCAGGTATTTACCCAAATATATTCAAGCTATAGTTAAATAATGGACATGGGCTGAGAGTGCACACTCTCAGGTTTAATTGAGGGCTATGCACATCCAAATTGGAGGATGTGTTTGGGAATTACAGGTCTTAAGAATAGCCACACCCCCTTTTTCAAGGGACCAAAAGTAATTGGACAATTGAATCAAAAGCCGTTTTATGGCCAGGTGTGGGCTACTCCTTTGTTATTTCTTCATCAATTAAGCAGGTAAAATGTCTGGAGTTAATTCTAAGTGTGGTATTTGCATTTTGAATCTTTTGCTGTGAACCTACATCATGCGTTCAAAGGAGCAACATAAAAGAGCCTGGACATCCACAGAAGACAACAGTGGTTGAAGACCGCAGGATCCTCTCTATGGTAAAGAAAAACCCATTCACAACATCCAGACAAGTGAAGGACACTCTCCAGGAGGTGGGCGTATCATTTTCAAAGTCTGCAATCAAGAGAAGACTTCACAAGAGCAAATACAGAGGGTTCGTCCTAAGGTGCAAATCATTCATAAGCCTGAAGAATAAAAAAAGCCAGAATAAACTTTACCAGAAACCATCTAAAAAAGCCAGACCAGTTCTGGAAAAGCATTCTTTGGACAGATTAAACTAAGATTTATCTGTGCCAGAATGATGGGAAGAAAAAAAGTTTGGAGAAGGCCTGGAACAGCTCATGATCCAAAGCACGCAATGTCATCTGTAAAACATGGTAGAGGCATTGTGATGGCATGGGCATGCATGGCTTCCAGTGGCACTGGGTCATTGGTGTTTATTGATGATGTGACAGAAGACAGAAGCAGCCGGATGAATTCTACAGTGTTTAGAGATATACGGTCAGCTCAGATACAGCCAAATGCAGCAAAGTTGATTAGACGGCGCTTCACAGTACAGATGGACAATGATCCAAAACACACTGCAAAAGCAACCCAGGAGCTTTTAAAGGAAAAGAAGTGGAATATTCTGCAATGGCCGAGTCCATTACCTGATCTCAACCCAATTGAGCATGCATTCCACTTTCTAAAGGCAAAACTTTAGCAAGTGAAAGGCAGAAAGACCCACAAACAAACAACTAAAGACAGCTGCAGTTAGAGCCTGGCAAAGCATCAGAAAGAAGGAAACCCAGTGGAGTGTATAAAAATGGTTGCAGTTCATAAAATGTGTACTTGATATTTATGGTCAACCCCTTAAATTAAAGCTGAAAGTCTGCACTTCAAATTCATTTGGATTGTTTTGTTTTAATTTTATTCTGGCGGCATACAGAGCCAAAAATATGGAAACTGTGCTTGTGTCTAAATATACAGTATCTCACAAAAGTGAGAACACCCCTCACATTTTTGTAAATGTTTTATTACAGCTTTTATAACAGTGTAAAATTGCTGTCCCATCAAAATAACTTAACACCAACCCATTATTGTCTAAACTGGCAACAAAAGTGAGTACACCCCTAAGTGAAAATATCCAAATTGGGCCCAATGTGTCAATACTTTGTGTGGCTAACATTATTTTGAAGCACTGCCTTAACCCTCTTGGGCATGGAGTTCAGCAGAGCTTTACAGGTTGCCACTGGAGTCCTCTTCCACTCCTCCATGACGATATCACGGAGCTGGTGGATGTTCGAGACATTGCGCTCCTCCACCTTCCATTTCAGGATGCCCCACAGATGCTCAATAGGGTTTAGGTCTGGAGACATGTTTGGCCAGTACATCACCTTTACCCCCAGCTTCTTTAGCCAGGCAGTGGTGGTCTTGCAGGTGTGTTTGGGGTCGTTATGTTAGAATTCTGCCCTGCGGCCCAGTCTCCAAAGGGAGGGGATCATGCTTTGCTTCAGTATGTCACAGTACATGTTGACAATCATGGTTCCCTCAATGAACTGTAGCTTCCCAGTGCTGGCAGCATTCATGCAGTCCCAGACCATGACACTCCCAACACCATGCTTGACTGACTCCTCACCTGGTTTCCACCACACACGCTTGACACCATCTGAACGAAATGCCTTCTGGAACGGCAGCCATGTAGAACAAATTGATGCAGTGTGCAGCGTATGGTCTGAGTACTGACAGGCTGACCCCCGCCCCCCACCCCCTCAACCTCTGCATCAGTGCTGGCAGCACCGATACATCTATTTCCCAAAGACAACCTCTGGATTTGAAGCTGAGCATGTGCACTCATCTTCTTTGATTGACCATGGGAGGCCTGTTCTGAGTGGAACCAGTCCTGTTAAACTGCTGTATGGTCCTGGCCACTGTGCTGCAGCTCAGTTTCAGGGTCTTGGCAATCTTCTTATAGCCTAGGCCAGTGATGGCGAACCTTGGCACCCCAGAAGTTTTGGAACTTAAATCTTGATCGAAAGGGCTTCCCATCCCCCAAAAATGCAGTGCCTCTCCCACCAACCCATGTAAAGGTTGGCGAGAGATGGTGAAAAACGAGCACCCATAGCTGCCCCGCACCTCTGGAGATAGAAGCCCCCATTGAAAGAAAAAAAAGGTATGTGTCAACAAAAAGTCTAAACATTACAAAATGTATTTGTTGTGAGTCACTGAATGATTGCTGAAATTAGAGAATTCCATTCCATTTTTTCCCAGAAGGCTCGTTTGGGAGTTTAACCACTTGCCGACCAGCCGCTGTCATTATAGTGCGGACAGCGCGATCCTGCAAGCTGTTGTAGCTATATGTCGGCTCCTTGAAGTGGGATAGCAGACGTGTGCATGCGCCCCCTGCACTGTGGGGGTGCCGAAGCTCCTGACCAGTGGTTGCGATGACCACAAGCGATCGCGGGCACGAGAGGCAGAACAAGGACGTGCGCGTGTGTGTAAACAGAGAAATCCCTCTTCTGTTCTGAGAGGAAATGCAGATCGTGAGTTACCAATAGCTAGGAACCATGATCTGTCATCTCCTATAGTCAGTCCCTTCCCCCTACAGTTAGAACACAGTCAGGGAACACAGTTAACTCCTTGATCGCCCCCTAGTGTTAACCCCTTCCCTCCCTATGACATTTATATAGTAATCAGTGCATTTTTATAGCACGGATCGCTGTGTAATTGTCAATTGTCCCAAAAATGTCCGATGTGTCCACCATAATTTCGCGGTCACGATAAAAATCGCAGATCACCGCCATTACTAGTAAAAAAAATAATAAAAAAAAATGCAATAAATCTATCCCCTATATTGTAGACTCGATAACGTTTGCACAAACCAATCAATATACGCTTACTGCGATTTTTATTACAAAAATATGTAGAATACATATCAGCCTAAACTGAGGGAAAAAAAAATGTGGGATATTTATTATAGCAAAAAGTACAAAATATTGTGTTTTTTTCAAAATTGTCACTCTTTTTTTGTTTATAGTGCAAAAAAAAAAACCCCGCAGAGATGATCAAATGCCCCCAAAAGAAAGTTCTATTTGAGGGAAAAAAAGGACATCAATTTTGTTTGGGTACAGCGTTGCACGACCGCGCAATTGTCAGTTAAAGCGACGCAGTGCCGTATCACAAAAAGTGCTCTGGTCATTGAGCAGCCAAATCTTCCGGGGCTGAAGTGGTTAAATTAATTTCAACAACACCTCCAACCACCCCTTCCACAGATGAATCAGAGGCAAACCCACTTCCGCATGGTCATAAATCCCAGTTTCCGTGTCTGAAAAGCTGAATTGCTTGCCTGTGTTGCTCACAGTGGCACGTCTCCCAAATCGGTGTTGAAAACTGTTTTTTTCCCCATACATAAACTGAACTAGTCTCATAATCAAATCGAACGCCAAGTAATTTCTCCTTGTTTTCAACAATGCCTTTCTCCATATGATCCAATTTATCCCCCAGATTCAAGTCAAAATCCTTAAATGGGACAGTCTTTGAATGGTAAAATTTCCCTTTTAATATCTGAAATTTCCTGTTTTATTGGTTTTAGATTTGACAATAATCCTAAATTCCAAAGAACATGCTGTAAGAGTGTCCATGATTTTTTTTTTCTTAAGATCCTCATCTGTGAGTTCAAAAGTCTTTTTCCTCCTCTCTTTAAAGCAGAGTTCCACCCAAAAATAGAACTTCTGCTTTAAGGGCAGGTGACCCCCTGACATTCCACATTGTCATTTTTGGGGGGGGGGGAGAGTGGAAACCCTCTTTTTTTAAAGGGTCCCAGCTCTCACTTTCTCCTGGGGCTCCGGAAAAGGAAGATCACCTCTCCTCCCTCCCTCTCAGCAATGAACCTGAGACACGTCACAGGTCCCAGATTATTGCCCGGCCAGTCACAACGCAGCTCACGCATTCGAGGTTCCCCCGCATCGCTGGAGCCTGGGACAGGTAAGCATCTGATTATTAAAAGTCAGCAGCTGCAGTATTTGTAGATGCTGACTTAAATTTTTTATTGGAACTCCACTTTAAGGTTGCTATATGGAATAGAATTTTTTTATTTTTTTTGTGTTTGATTTTTGTTTTTAAACAATTTTCTGAACAGGAGATTTTATTGGTCTTAAGTTGCAACAGCCGAGTCTGATTTTAATGAGATGCACTTGTGATCATGTGATTTATGTGTTATAAATGTGCGTGTAGTTTTTGCAACTTCTGTGGTTTGGACAAAGAACTTCTATAGCGTGAAATGCGTCACCCAATGCCTGTACCCATCCAGTGCTTTTAATATTTATGCTTCAATAAAGACTTTATACTTTACTTTCTGTGTGGGTGTGCTGCCGATCTGAAGATTCTCTGTTCCAAGAGGTGTGAGTGCGCCAAGGAGGAAATATATTGACAGATTTGATTATGCCCCCCCCCCCCCCAGAAGCTTCCATGCAATAGCTGAAGACGGCAGGAGGGAGAGGAGGGAAGCCGGCCAGCAGCGCTGCAGGAAAGGGGGAGGGGGGAATCTATTTTCAGAGTTAAATCCTAAATCACCCTTGACTTCCCTCTCTGCAGCAGTCCAAGCCACAAAGAGAGGGAGGAGAGGCCGGCGGCTGCAGAGAAGGCACAAGGGGCCTGGTATTGGGAAGGGGGTGCATAAGAAAGGAGGGTGCATTTTGAAGCACAGGTAGCGCATCAGCAGCTTGTCCATATGTTCAAACCCCCCACTCAAGGCCCCTGTGCACTTTACAAATTAACCCATGATAACGCTTTAATTAAAATCAGGACACCGGGGGGTGGATGGAGTGACACTTTTTGACATTAGAAGGCCAAAAACCTATTTCTTTTAAATGTTTGTAAAGATACACTTGCAGTTAAAGTGAAATACTGATTTCAAAAACCTCCTGTATTTAACCTACACACGAACTCTTCTGCATATTTATACAAACCAGATACTGTCATTGCATGCCTGCTGCCCAAGGCTAAAACCTGACCCCACTCTATGAAAATATTCAGTTTAAAACAAAAAAGCAAACCCCCTAAAGCCTAAATTACCATATATATATATATATAATTTTTTTTTTATAACAATATTTTATGATTTAGCGGCTTCCTTAGCATAGCAGAAAAGTACAAAGAGAAATGATACATGCAATAATGTCCGCTGTGTGCATATTTTTTCAGTACATAGATCCCTTAATACCATTGAAGAAGAAACAGCAGTTAGAAGTAACCCATGTCTACCAGAATTCAACCCCTTTTTTTTTTTTAGCTTTGTGCAGGACAAAATAATGGATTTTAGTAACTGAAACAGTAGGTTATACAATTTTACTGACCCATATAACGAAGCTCACTTGGGTTAAAGGGAAGCCATCTTGCACTTGAATGTATACATTTTAACCTAAAAAGTTACTTTTTTAATAAGACATTCATACACTTACTTGCTGTTTGTTATTCCATAATTTGAAAGCATTTCATATAGATTTGTAAATGTTTATTCTGTGTGCCGTGTGTGTATCACAGTACAGCAAAATTACTGCTTTGGAAGCACATGCAACTACACCACATGCCAAACATTTGTGGACAGTGGACCATCACAGCTAAAAGAGCTTGTTGGACATCTCATTCTCAAAACTGGGCATTAAATTGGTTCTAAAGACTTGCTTTTTTTGTTTTTGTTTTTTTTTACACCTTTATGCATTCTATGCATTAGGTTAAAAAAAAAAAAATCTCCCTCCAGCTTACCTGAATGCCATCTCAATCCAGCGATGTGCATGAGAGCCTCGTTGCTCCGGGGACTCCATCTCCTCATTGGCTGCGACAACAGCAGGAGCCATTGGTTCCTGTTGCTGTCAAACACAGCCAGTGAGCCAATGAGGAGAGAGTGGTGGGACCGAGTCATGGCTCTGTGTGTGAATGGACAAGCAAAGCATTGGCTCAGGAGCAAGCATGCTCAGATGCCCTTACAGCAAGCTGCTTCCTGTGGGGGTACTCGGTGGGGGACCCGAGAAGAGGAGGACCAGGGCTGCTCTGTGCAAAACTACTGCAGCGAGCAGGGAAGTATGACATGTTTATTTTTATGTAAGAATGCCTTTAATATCACTTTAATTTTTTTTAATATCACTTTAATATGTGCAGCTTTAACAGTCTCCACACTTCTGGGAAGGTTTTTCACATATTTTGAAGTGTGTCTGCAGGGATTTGTGCCCATTCAGCAAAAAGGGCAATTTTGGGGGCCAGTTACTGATCAATTTAATAGGGTTGAGGTCAGGGCTTTGTGCAAGCAAACATGCGTTCCTCCACACCAAAATATATATAAAAATTAACTACTTTCACTTTAACCACTTAACGACCAGCACATGCCAATGTACGTCCTATTTTTGAAGAGGGATATCCCGGTAACAGCAGCAGCTGCTGCCACAACTGAGATATCCATCTCTTCAGGCGCCGGTCGTCTGTATGATAACGGTTTTCTCCACGGCGGGTTCGCCGCGAGATAACCGCTATTGGCGGCGGAAGAGGTGCCGCCACCGCTCCCGCTGCCCCTTACCGGAGCCGCCGGTAGCGGTGAAGGCGATCGGGTCCTTTTCCTAGCTGGGTATAGAGACGAGTGAGGCTAAGATGGCCCCCACTCGTCTCTATACTATAGGAGGGCGGAAGCAACGTCAAAACGTCACTTCCGCCCATACCTCTTAAAGGTATATTTTTTTAATGTCATTTTTTTCAAATTACTTTTTTTTTTTTATTGCATTTAAGTCCAAATATGAGATCTGAGGACTTTTTGACCCCAGATCTCATATTTAAGAGGACCTGTCATACTTTTTTCTATTACAAGGGATGTTTACATTCCTTGTAATAGGAATAAAAGTGATCCATTTTTTTTTTTTAAACAGTGTAAAAAATAAACAAAATAAATAAAAAAAAAAGTTTTTAAAAACAACCCGTCACGACGAGCTCGCGCGCAGAAGCGAGCGCATATGTGAGTAGCGCCCGCATATGAAAACGGCGGTCAAACCACACGTGAGGTATCGCCGCGATCGGTAGAGCAAGAGCAATAATTCTAGCCCTAGACCTTTTGTAACGCAAAAAATGCAACCTGTAGAATTTTTTAAATGTCGCTTATGGAGATTTTTGAGGCTATAAGTTTGACGCCATTCTACGAGCGGGCGCAATTGTGAAGCATGACATGTTGGGTATCAATTTACTCGGCGTAACATTATCTTTCACAATATAAAAAAAATTTGGGCTAATTTTACTGTTGTCTTATTTTTTTATTCAAATTTGTTGAATATTTGCATGGGAATATCAGGGATTCCTGTCCTTCTAACCACTTAATCGGCCCATAGCCGAATGACGGCTACCGAGCGGTTGTTTAACTCTGACGTCCTCCCAGAATTCCGCTCGCGCGCGCACTCGAGCATCCGTGAGCACCGGGTCCACAGGACCCAGCGCATCACGGATCACGGTAAACGGCCGTGTTTACGGAGAGATCACTTGTAAACAAATCGGTACAGCGGAGGGGGAAGAGATCGGTGTCAGCAACGCTGTGGGCTGCATCTACAGTGCCCACAGTGCTGCTCACCGAAAATTAACCCCTCAATTCCCTGCCAATACTCTGCAATACACAATACCATGCCAATACTCTGCAATACCCTGCCATTTTTTTATTTTAGGCTTCCCAGCCTAGAGGTGAGATGTGGGGTCTTATTGACCCCATATTTCACTGTAAAGAGGACCTCTCATGCCATATTCCTATTACAAGGGATGTTTACATTCCTTATAATAGGAATAAAAGTGATCAAAAAAATTATTTTTGGGGAAAAAAAGGTCAAACTAAAATAAAAATGAAAAAAAAAAAATAAAAAAAAAAAATTAAAGCGCCCCTATCCCCATGTGCTCACATGCAGAAGCGAACGCATACCTAAGTGCCGCCCACATATGAAAACGGTGTTCAAACCACACATGTGAGGTGTTAGGCGTTAGAGCGAGAGCAATAATTTTGGCCCTAGACCTCCTCTGTAACTCAAAACATGTAACCAGTCAAAAAAATTTAAAGCGTCGCCTATGGGGATTTTTAAGTAGTGACGTTTGGCGCCATTCCACGAGCGTGTGCAAATTTTAAGGGTGACATGTTAGGTATCTATTTTCTCAGCGTAACGTCATCTTTCACATTTTGCAAAAACATTGGGCTATCTTTACTATTCTCTATTTTTATTTTTTTTAAACACAAAACTTTTTTTTTCCCCAAAAAAACACGTTCGAAAAATTGCTGCGCAAATACCGAGCGTGATAAAAAGTTGCAACGAGCACCATTGTATTCTCTAGGGTCTTTGCTAAAAAAAAACAACATATATAAATGTTTTGGGGTTCTAAGATCTTTACATGTAGGAGAGAAATGTCAGAATTGGCCTGGGTGCTCCAGAATGCCTGATGGTGCTCCCTGCATGTTGGGCCTCTGTATGTGGCCATGCTGTGTTAAAGTCTCACACATGTGGTATCGCCATACTCAGGAGTAATAGCAGAATGTGTTTTGGGGTGTAATTTGTGGTATGCATATGCTGTGTGTGAGAAATAACCTGATATGACAATTTTGTGAAAAAAAAAAAGGAAAAAAATATATTGATTTTGCAAAGAATTGTAGGAAAAAATGACAACTTCAAAAAACTCATCATGCCTCTTACTAAATACTATGGCATGTCTTCTTTCCAAAAAGGGGTCATTTGGAGGGTATTTGTGCTTTTCTGGCATGTTAGGGTCTCAAGAATTGAAATAGGCCGTCAGTACTTGAGGTGTGATCAATTTTCAGATATTGGCACCATACAGTGCCTTGCGAAAGTATTCGGCCCCCTTGAACTTTTCAACCTTTTGCCACATTTCAGGCTTCAAACAAAGATATAAAATTTTTATTTTTTGTGAAGAATCACCAACAAGTGGGACACAATTGTGAAGTGGAACGAAATCTATTGGATTTTTGAAACTTTTTTAACTAATAAAAAAAATGAAAAGTGGGGAGTGCAAAATGATTCGGCCCCCTTGCGTTAATACTTTGTAGAGCCACCTTTTGCTGCGATTACAGCTGCAAGTCGCTTGGGGTATGTTTCTATCAGTTTTGCACATCGAGAGACTGAAATTCTTGCCCATCTTCCTTGCAAAACAGCTCGAGCTCAGTGAGGTTGGATGGAGAGCGTTTGTGAACAGCAGTTTTCAGCTCTTTCCACAGATTCTCGATTGGATTCAGGTCTGGACTTTGACTTGGCCATTCTAACACCTGGATACGTTTATTTGTGAACCATTCCTTTGTAGATTTTGCCGCATGTTTGGGATCATTGTCTTGTTGGAAGATAAATCTCCGTCCCAGTTTCAGGTCTTTTGCAGACTCCAACAGGTTTTCATCCAGAATGGTCCTGTATTTGGCTGCATCCATCTTCCCCTCAATTTTAACCATCTTCCCTGTCCCTGCTGAAGAAAAGCAGGCCCAAACCATGATGCTGTCACCACCATGTTTCACAGTGGGGATGGTGTGTTGAGGGTGATGAGCTGTGTTGCTTTTATGCCAAACATATTGTTTTGCATTGTGGGCAAAAAGTTCGATTTTGGTTTCATCTGACCAGAGCGCCTTCTTCCACATGTTTGGTGTGTCTCCCAGGTGGCTTGTGGCAAACTTTAGACAAGACTTTTTATGGATATCTTTGAGAAATGGCTTTCTTCTTGCCACTCTTCCATAAAGGCCAGATTTGTGCAGTGTATGACTGATTGTTGTCCTATGGACAGACTCTCCCACCTCAGCTGTAGTTCTCTGCAGTTCATCCAGAGTGATCATGGGCCTCTTGGCTGCATCTCTGATCAGTCTTCTCCTTGTCTGAGCTGAAAGTTTAGAGGGACGGCCAGGTCTTGGTAGATTTGCAGTGGTCTGATACTCCTTCCATTTCAAAATGATCGCTTGCACAGTGCTCCTTGGGATGTTTAAAGCTTGGGAAATCTTTTTGTATCCAAATCCAGCTTTAAACTTCTCCACAACAGTATTACGGACCTGCCTGGTGTGTTCCTTGGTCTTCATGATGCTCTCTGCGCTTTCAACAGAACCCTGAGACTATCACAGAGCAGGTGCATTTATACAGAGACTTGATTACACACAGGTGGATTCTATTTTTTCACCATCAGTCATTTAGGACAACATTGGATCATTCAGAGATCCTCGCTGAACTTTTGGAGTGAGTTTGCTGCACTGAAAGTAAAGGGGCCGAATAATTTTGCACGCACCACTTTTCAGTTTTTTATTTGCTAAAAAAGTTTAAAATATCCAATAGATTTCGTTCCACTTCACAATTGTGTCCCACTTGGTGATTCTTGACAAAAAATTAAAATTTTATATCTTTATGTTTGAAGCCTGAAATGTGGCAAAAGGTTGAAAAG
Organism: Lithobates pipiens; assembly: GCF_037356315.1. Lineage (NCBI taxonomy): Eukaryota > Metazoa > Chordata > Amphibia > Anura > Ranidae > Lithobates > Lithobates pipiens. The sequence continues at coordinate 22,862,224 of NW_027507790.1, forward strand.
TTCAAGGGGGCTGAATACTTTTGCAAGGCACTGTAGCTTGTGGACTCTATAACTTTCTCAAAGACCAAATAATATCCACCGATTTGTACTTATTTTTACCAGAGATATGTAGTAGTATAAATTTTGGCCAAAATGTATGAAGAAAAATTACTAATCTGCTAAATTTTATAACAGAAACAAAGAGATTTTTTTTTTTTTTTTTTTACAGAATTTTCCTTTTTTCTTTTATAGCACAAAAAATAAAAAACCCAGCGGTGATTAAATACCACCAAAAGAAAGCTCTATTTGTGTGAAAAAAAGGACAAAAATTTCATATGGGTACAGTGTTGCATGACTGAGTAATTGTCATTCAAAATGTGAGCACCGAAAGCTGAAAATTGGTCTGGTTATTAAGGGGGTTTAAGTGCCCAGTGGTTAATAGTGTTATAGTTTTGTTCGTTGTATCTGTAGCCAAGCAGAGCCCTCTAGCTGTAAAAGGCTGACATAACACAAGGAGATTATATACGAGAACAGAACATACTTGTGATCAAAGAGGTATTTGCTGTTTACTCCTATAAGAGACAAAAGCTTCATAATCTTTTTTTTCACTCAGCTGTGATGTATGGAGGATTTTATATCATCCCCACCACCATGCATTGGGAAACATGCACTTTTTTGCTAAATGCTAACACAATAAGATCCTCTGAAACAAGCTTAAGTGTCACATGAAACTTTAATTATACCAGCTTCACAGTTTGTTTACTTGAAGTGGTAGTAAACTCTGTTACACCACTTGTACCCACAGGTAAAACCTATAAGTCTTTTAGGTACTGTAAAGAGCTCCTAAACTTGCACTGTATAGGAGACATTCAGAGTGCCTGCACCCAATGACATTATCAGCGCATACGCTTTGAAGGTCTGATTTACAGGGCCGGACCTTCAGAGCCCAAACTGGAAAAAGCGGCTTCTGCGCAGGAATGACATCATTGTGGCTCCGATCACTCACTGCACCAAAGCCCGCAAACACGTTCTAAGGCATTTCATAATGTACTAGTATGCGATGCATACTAACACATTATGTCGCCTTCCAGATTTTTTTTTTTTTTTTATTCAGCGATTTACAACCACTTTTAGGCCCCTTTCACACTGGGGCGGTGCGGCCGTCGGCGGTAAATCGCCGCTATTTTTAGCGGTGGTCTGCGGGCGCTAGTGGGGTGGTTTTAACCCCCGCTAGCGGCCAAAAAAGGGTTAAAACCGCCCGCAAAGCGCCACTGCAGCGGCGCTTTGCCGGCGGTATAGCCGGGCTGTCCCATTGATTTCAATGGGTAGGAGCGGTGAATACACCGCTCCTTCACCACTCCAAAGATGCAGCTAGCAGGACTTTTTTCACCGTCCTGCCAGCGCACCGCTCCAGTGTGAAAGCCCTCCGGCTTTCACACTGGAGTGAAAGGGGCCGGTTTTTTCAGGCGCTACACAGGCGCTATTTTTAGCTCTGTAACGCCTGAAAACTGTCCCAGTGTGAAAGGGGCCTTAAGGTGGTTCCTATTATTAGCACCTAATCTAGCACACTGGATTAAAATTAAATGGAAATGAAGTGGTGGTAAATATAGGAGTGTACTTTCTCCACAATACATCTCCATTTCTGCCCATTAAGATCACAAGAATGAATACACCATATCAATTTTGTGTGTCATTTGCTTAACCCCTTCCCGCCACCATCTGTTGGCCCTTTAAGTGGATCTAAATGCTGGGAGGCAAAGTAGCACATTCCAATCATGTGACCACTTTGATTGTCAGTCACATGATCGGAAAGCTCTCGATCACAAGTATGCATTGGGAGCTTTTCGGTCGGTACCCATTCGTTACTATGCTGGGAGCACGCTCTCTCAGCACTCTAAAGGGTTTCCCTAGGGCTACAAACATGCACCTGCTCAGTGTTAAAGCCCACCCACCGAGAGGCTGCTTATATTGATCAGGTCAGATGGAAGTGGTCAAGTGTATCACCTTTACCTGTAGGCACTATTTGAATGAAGATCTAATGTTCGTCAAACATGTTGAAAAAAGTCAATTTCCAAGGGATGTCCTTTCTCATGGGATTAACTGTTTGCAGTTACAATTTCTAATATGTTTTCTGACCTTATGACATGGAGGAGGCAACTGAAAAATCTTCTGTAAATGCATTTGGCTGCTGAACAACTGTGCGGATATATGAAAACATTAACAAAATGTAAGTGGAGTGACAGCGAACATTAAAACTGACTGGCTGCTATGGGTTCTACCCACAATATTCTACTCTATGAGCCCTTTTCATAAATTGTAGCAGTGTGTGCAAAGTGGCTTTCAGCAACCAAGATTTTCTTATAGCTTTTATAGACTAAAGCATCTATATACGATAAAGACACAAAGGCAGCAACTTCATTAAACAGTTTAATATAATGAAATGGGGTTGGAAACTCAATCATATATTAAAATTTAAATAGAGATTTTTAGAATACATTTAAAAGTCACCAGTACACTTCTTCAGCGAGTGAGCTATCCAGTCTTTCCTTTTGCTCTGAAGCATTTGGAACAAATGCAATTGTATTGTTACAATGTACCAGATACCTTTTGTTTATTAAAAAAAAAAAAACTAAAAATTAAAACTAACATTTATTGCCTTTGCTCCTTCATTTCATCGGTTTAGTGACCTTTAAAAACAAAGAAGATGTAAATTAGTGAAGCGCCATTTCCGTCAGTTCAAATAACTAGACGCTGGGCAGCTACAGATCTGGTGCTGTAACGGTGTGGTACAAAATGGCTGTGGCTCATTACAAAATAATGGCTGCAGATTCAATGACGACTAAAAGATCCACAGATCACGTCTTCTCCACAGTAAGGTCAGATAAGCTACAGAGATCATTTCTTACTGACAGCTGTGAGAGAATCCAGCGGTACAAACAAGTGCAAATACATTCCACTCTATAGACAGTCAGTTTGGCAATATTTGGCAAGCAATATGCTTGGATATCTAGTTTCCTTTCATAACTGCAAGGAGTTTTTCTATCTTCGGTCCCATTATAGAACATCCAGCTGTGAAAAAAGAAAGTGATTTGGGATTTTACAAAGTAATTAGGCAATAAGGAAATCATGTACTAAACATTAAACTGCATAAAAATACATGTATGGAGACTCAGACTTACGATATGGCAACGGTCGCAAACAAAATAATCTGCAGGTATAATGGGTGGGAATCGAGAGCTGTCTGCACATACCTTCATCAGCACAAAAATCCGGCAGTTACACTGTGTGTACAATTATTAGGCAAACTGTATTTTAAGGATGAATTTCATTATTGCTCTCTGGCAATCCAAAAAGTAAATAAACCCCAAACCTAAATATTTAGGAAAGCAACAGTGAGGTTTTGGCTTTCTTAGGAGAATATCTGTGCACAATTATTGGGCAACTATCAGTGTGCAACATTATTTTGCAACTAAATTAACCTCCATAGTGGTGATCCCGAGTCTGGCTCGGGCTGGGATTTCAGTACCACGAGCGGTAACCCTGAGCCAGACTCGGGATCGCATTGCTGGATACAGGGAGGATACAAGGAGAAAAGTTACTTACCGTATATACTCGAGTATAAGCCGAGATTTTCAGCCTCTTTTTTGAGGCTGAAAGTGCCCCCCTCGGCTTATACTCGAGTCATCGCTGTCTGTCTGCCCGATCAGCGTGTCGAGCAGACAGACAGCGGCCATTCTAGGATTCAAAGGCCGCGCCTCCGTCTCCGCCTTCGCCTGTGATAGGCGGAACACTGAATTTCCCAGCAGTCTGTGTTCCGCCTATCACGGACGTCCTCTCATCCTCGTCCGTAGTATGAGGATGAGCGGACGTCCATGATAGGCGGACCACTGACTGCTGGGAAATTGAGTGTTCCGCCTATCACGGACATCCGATAGGCGGAACACTCAATTTCCCAGCAGTCAGTGGGAAATATCATCACCGACGGAGGCGCGGCTTTTGAATCCTAGAATGGCCACCGACGAAGAGCTGCGGGACGGGCCGGGACGCAGGCCGGGCCGGGACGCAGGCCGGGACGGGACGCAGGCCGGGACGGGACGCAGGCCGGGACGGGACGCAGGCCGGACGGACACAGGCCGGACGGACACAGGCTGGACGGACACAGGCTGGACGGACACAGGCTGGACGGACACAGGCTGGACGGACACAGGCAGGCTGGACACAGGTAGGCTGCACGGACACACACACACACACACACACACACACACACACACACACACGGATGCATGCACACACAGGGATGGATGGACACACACGGATGCATGGACACACACACACACACACACACACACACACACACACGGATGCATGCACACACACAGGGATGGATGGACACACACACACACGGATGCATGGACACACACACACACACACGGATGCATGGACACACACACACACACACACGGATGCATGGACACACACACACACGGATGCATGGACACACACAGGGATGGACGACACACAGGGATGGACAGGCATGTCTCACCCTCGGCTTATACACGAGTCAATAATTTTTTCCAGTTTTTTGGGGGTAAATTGGGGACCTCGGCTTATATTCGGGTCGGCCTATACTCGAGTATATACGGTACCTTGTCCCCTGGATCCAGCGATGTCCCCCTGCTGTGTGTGCGAGCTCCTCCGCTCGATTCACACAGTGCCCGAGTGCTGCCGAGCTCCGTTCCCTGCGATGTTACGACACAGGGGAGCGGAGATCGGCGCCAAATCCAAAAAAGTAAAAACACACAATACACATCAGTAATCTTATAGATTACAGTACTGTATAAAAAAAAAAAATACACCCTCCCTTTGTCCCTAGTGGTCTGTCCAGTGCCCTCCATGCACTTTTATGTTATAAATACAGTTTTTTCTGCCTGGAATTTGGAGATTACCCATAGCAACCAAAAAGTGTCCCTTTATGTCAAAAGCGATTTTAGACCAACTAGAAAACAGCGATAATCAATTAGAATCACTTGCAGAATTGAGTGATAGTGATTTGTGGGGAGATCCGTCATCAAACACTAAATCGAATGACAGCGACAATAATGCAAATGAGCAAATTTCAGTGTTTTTGGATTTGATTACATTATTGAATAATTTTTATTTTTTATTATATTATAAATGCTGTACTTTTAAAAATAATACCTTTATTGGGGGGAGGGGGAAGCATTATGACCACTAGATAGGCTAAAGCTCATATAGAGCAATTTTTGCACAAACTGTAGACAAGTTTAACGGTTTTATTGCCAGTAAGCTCTAATCAGAAAACGTGAATCAGGTTTTTTTTTTCCTGCCTCTAAACGTTAAACTGAAAATATGCCTCTTGACATCCTAATGTACATGGACACACAGGAAAACATTGAGTTGCTTCTACAGGCAGAACACAAAACTCCTGTAGAAGCAATGTTTCACGCCAGTGTGCATGGAGCCTCAGTCATTTTTTCAACTTTCCATCTATTAAATCTTCTCCCCTTGTTGTTTTAACTTTGAATAGTAAAACATTTTTTTTCTGCCAGTAAACATCTTATACAGCCCACTTCCTGTTTCTTGGCTGGTCATTAGCCTCGGCCTATGACATCATTCACAGCTCTCTCTCTTGTGAGATTTTGCCCAGGAAGGGAGGGAGGATGAGTCATAAGAGGGCCAATCGGAGTTGCAGAGCTAGAGGTATGCCTCTGTGTAAACCCAGGAAGTGAACAGGCAGCAGCTTCAGCTGCTGACAGTTAAAATGGTTGCAGCCAGACTCAGTGGAGGGAGATTTCTGCAACATATTTAGCAAGTACAGAATCACAGTATATATAAAATAATATTCAAAGTAGTTGGAGGGAAGCTTCAGAATGGCAAAAATATTTTATTACAAATTATGTGAGCAGACTGCAGTTCCTCCTTCCTTTATGTTTTTTCACCTTAATGCATCCTATGCATTAAGGTGAAAAAACACCTGGCAGTCACCGGCCCCCTAGTTTTACTTACCTGAACCCTTTCATTCAGTCAGCAGGGACATGCTGTTTCTCTCCCCACGGGCTCCTGATTGGAAAGATTGATAGCAGTGCAGCCATTGGCTCCCGCTGCTGTCAATCAAATCCAATAATGCAGGGGGCGGGGCCGAGTCCTGCATTCGGCCTCTATGGACGCTGAATGCTGGACTCGGGAGAGCACTCCTCCCAAGGGGTTATCTGATGTGGGGAAGAGCAGCGAGTCGCCAGCGGACCCAGAAGAGGAGGATCAGGGCCACTCTGTGCAAAATGACCTGCACAGTAGAGGCAAGTATGATAGGTTTGTTATTTAAAAAAAATAAAAAAATAAAAAATACCCTTAAAATCATTTTAAGCCTGTGCAAATGTTTGTCACTTTTATATGGTAAACTTTTTAAATACAGGTCCCATAGTGTGGGAGCTTGATGCAAAAGTTCTACCTCCTCGCAATCCTATTACTATGATGGGCAGCCATTCTTGCCAATTGCAAGGACATAGGAAATCTGCACTATTAGGAAGTTCCAGAGCTTTGCTGTCAGAAAAGTTTATCATTTGGTAGTATCTGCAGATGCCTGCACTTTACACATGCAGTTTTTTCTCTCTCTTCTGGAGTGAGTTTTTAATGACCCATAGACCTTCCCAAAGCACTCACAAAAGAGGAAATGTAAAGCACAATTCCTGTTAGGCAATACCTGAATAAAAAAAAAAAAAAAAAAAAAGTAGTCACAGCCAGCTAGTAAACATGCCGGCACCCCGAGGCCTGACGAATAAACAGCCCAGGGTGAAGACAACTCTTGATCCCTGGATAGGTAAGTGTCCTTTAAAAAAAAATATTGGAAGCTTCTAACTTTGCTGACCTGGGGGTGGGATGTTAAGTCAAGTTGGCTAGAATTGAATGGCTACTGACACAGATCCCACACCCTTCTTTCTCTGGACTACCTGCCTTCCCTACATTCCTCCACAGGCTGTTACCGCAGATAAACACTATATATTTACAGCATTATAATTAACTTTAAAACAAATCTATCATCAAGTGAATAACACAGTCTGTAGTCTGATGTAAGCTGCCACTGTCTGGGGCTACATGCTAGTTCCAGGATAGTCCTTTCACTTATTGATGCAGAACATTGCACTAAAGCCCCACAACTAGTTAGTAGCACACCGTTTAATCAAACAATGATGTGCTTAGCTCAATGACAATTTTCTTTTCACAAATGTCAATAAAATATATTACTGTATATTAGACTAATAATTATGCTATTAAAAGTAAGTCACTTTAATTAAAACATCAACACTGTGTTTAGCTTACATAAGCTTAGTGAAATAAAGCTTTACCTAAACATTTGCCGTCACCAGTGTGAAGAGTTATTCTGATGAACCTGTGAAGAAAGACGTTGTGTTATTTCCTTTGAGAAAATGTATTTATTTATTTTTTATTCTGTAGCATTCGGTGTATAATGTACCAGTCAGAGGAAAGTTACAAGTGAAGGTACCTGCACAGTAATTATCTTCATAATACACAAAGGATGACGTAGGATACTGAAATTATATAAACTTATACAATGGTATGATAGTTACCTAAACTTTTATATGACACACTCAACCTACTGGTATCAGGTACATTGACCTTGAAATGTGACAATGCAGCATTCACTACATCTACTGATATTTGAACACAGCCCAATTTAGTATGAATGGGATATATGGAAAGATTAAATCAGCCATCTGCTTTTAGTACTTCAAAATGTTCTCTAATATTCTATACTTTTTAGATGAAATGTATTCTTCATTACAATGAACAAGCAAATAATAAAAAAAAGTTGGTCTAACTAAATATAAAAGTAATAATATTGTACCTGAATGTATCCTTTCAAGCTGCTTGGCGTTTTAAAATCTCCCTTCAAGATCTGCAAAAAAGTATTGCTTCAGTCAAACACTAAACACATACAGGCTGTACTGGCAAACTATTCAAACAAAAAGAGGAGATGTAATAGATCGCAATATCCTTTCCTCAATCACATACCATCAACACCTATAAGCATGTGTAACTGCTGTGAGCTACAATCCAAACCTTAAAGGGTCACTAAACCCACATCATAAAAAACTATCAATAAATGTTGCATTACATGCTGTTCATACTCAGCCACTATGAGATTGTTTTTCTGCAAAAACCTGGTTGATCCTGCTGCTCTCTATCTCCACCTTCTGTTCATGTCCCCAATTCAGCTAGGGATTTTGCAGCTGCAGTGGCAACTCTGCACATGCTCAGTTTTCAGTGAGTTTCTATGCTGAGCTATTCTATTTCCTCCTGAGCAGCCCATGTGACTATAGATTCACACATGTGATTCACACATCCCTCCCTCCCCTCCTCCTCCATACCCACTAAACAGCTGAACACAATGGGGGAAGGATATTACATGTACATTGTTGGTGTTACCTCCCTCTTATTCTAAGACACAAGCTAAAGGGGAGTAACAAAGCCTGTGACTGGCAGAAATCCACCCATACCATGCTATTTCCACAAATATAATAAAGATTTGAGCTCAAATATATTTGTATGACAATTTAGAAAACAGTTAATAGTTTTTTTTGTATTACAAAGGCTGTATTAACTTGAAAATGTGAGCAGCAGCAGTGGACTAGAAGCTCATTCTGCTTGCGTTTCCCTGCAGCCTATTCACTTGAATGGACTGCACAATGAGCAACAAATGTGCTAAAGTAGCTCATGTACCTTTTTTGACAGTGATCCAAATGGCAAAAAACTCACTACAGAGTATAAATACACCCTGTACATGGGAATGGCATTCTGTATTTCTTAGCAGCTACATTTACAAACAAGTATGTGACTAACCAAACATATATAAAATTTGAACACTTAACTTGTAAATATGGAAAACCACAGATTTCTAACTGGCTGATCCTTTTTCACTGCTGTTGACAAATGATTGAATATTTTCAGGCAGAAATGTGGATCTCAACCTTGCCAAACAGGTATTTTATTCAGCAAATAGTGACCAGATCTTCCACAGGCACTCTCCTCCTGCTCCCTCTTACCAATATGTGATTGGCAGTCTCAATATAAAGGCATGGAGGTGGCAAATCAGAAGCTATGGTCAGTAATAGAAACGAGCTTGGGCACCCTCTAAACTGGTCTCTAGCTGAACTCAAAACTTGCACTGTTTTTTTTTTTTTTGATCCAATGAGCTTTTCTTTAGTTAGTCAATGGTAAGATCCCTGCAAGTTCCCACAATCCCCAGGTGCTGTCAAGACAACCTAAGTGTGCATACAGAAATGGCATATCATTTTAAAAAACTTCTAGGAGGGGAAAAAACAAAACATAAAACCATTAGAGTTTTTTTCCTTGACTAGTCACACAGCCATGCTCTCTAATTTTGTGTTAACAGTCGTGATTATAGCTGGCCATGCACAATCAAGAATGAGGATATAAAATTTCCTCCCTGCCAGACTATACCTGCCATGGTCAGGATACACTGATCAATGGTTGCAGCCGCTGATTGAGAAACTTTTTTTTTTAAGGATGTGCTTTCAACAGAAACCAATCAAGCCATCAACTTTGGTCAAGCAGGGACTGCCACATGTTAAAATGAAATTCAGTTGGTCCTTACTCAAGCAGACAAATTTTGATCCGTGTGTGGCCAGTTTATTTCCATTCTAATATTAGAGCAGAATATCATCTCTGTGTGAGATAAGCATGCATATTAAAAAATAAATCATAATACTCACTCTATGAGTGTTGTTAATAACTATGGCATCTGGGTTACCATATCTTGGTGGGTTGGCATAGGGATCATAGCCCAGCCTGGCAAGCATTGGGGCAATACGAGGCATGTCCTCTACAATGTCTGTAGGAAGTTTCCCAACCCACTTAGACAGGGCCTCAAGGTTCACAGGCTTCATTACTTGGTCCGTTGACTTTTCAGTTCTGAAAATACAGAGCCATCTATTAATGACTGGAAAGAAGTGCAGACAGAGGAGGTTTCCATTTCCTTCGGTATAAACTATTCTTTTTAATCACGTTAAATACAATGTAAACAATTGATTGTTTTGAGAATTATAATGCAAGCTTATTTAGGAAACAATATAATATACTCACAAGTATGACACGGTCTTTAGGAATAACATATACAGCAGGTAAAATAAGAATGGAACACGTCACCATTTTTCTAGGTAAATATATTTCTTAGAGCCGGTTCACACAGCGGGCGATGCGAGGCGACACGACTCGCCTCGCTCTCGCAAGTCGCCCCCGTTCTGTACAATGGAACCGTTCTGAGAGGAGCGACTCGAGTCGCTCCGACTCAGAAAAAAGGTTCCTGTACTACTTTTGGGCGACCTCGGGGCGACTTGCATTGACTTCTATACAGAAGTCATCTGCAAGTTGCCGCTGAGGTCGCGGCAGGTCGTGGCGAGGCAAGTCGGAGTCGCCTCGCCTCGCCTGCAGTGTGAACCGGCCCTAAAAGGTGCTATTGACATGAAATGTTCACCACATGTCGGCAACAACCCATACAAAGAAACAAAAACAAATACCAGTAAGTCGGAAATGAAGTTATGTGTAATAAAATGGAATGACAAATGGAAAAGGTATTGAACATAGGAAGAAAGGGAGGTGCAAAAAGGCATGGAAAGCCAAGACACCAGCTGAAGTCTATCAGTAATTAGAAAGCAATCCTACCCCTTGTCAGTGCAAATTAATACCAGCTGGTTCAGTCTGAACTGATGGCCTATGAAAAGGTGTCTCATTACCAAGGTGTTGTCACACAAACATCCTATGATGGGTAAAATCAAAAGAGATCTCTCAAGACTTTAGAAATGCTTCTGTAATCAATGCCATCAGAATAAGGTTGCAAAACTTCTGAATGTTTCAGTGAGCACTGTTGGGGCCATAATCCGGAAGTGGAAAGAACATTTCACCATAAACCGACCAAGATCAGGTACTCCAGTCCTCAAGATTTGACAGTGCAGTGAAAAAAAATTATCAGAAGTTGTCCAAGAGCCAAGGACCCCCACTTGTGGAGAGCTTCTGAAAGACCTGGAATAAGCAGGTACATTTGGCCAAAATACGGCTATAGCACAGATGGCTAGTTCTGATGGCCTCCCGCTGCGGGGCGAGGGAGGCGCGCTGTGCTCTGATCACAGGTTGAGGTAAAGAGCCAATCAACGGCTCTTTACCACATGATCAGCTGTATCCAATCACGGATGTAAGTAGAAGCCGGTTATTGGCACTCCTTTCCTCATGCTGTCAGTATGAGGATCGGAGAAGAGAGCCAATAACCAGCTTCTCTAAAAGGGACAGGTACACTGATAATCAGGGCATGGATTTATCAGTGTCCAGATTATCAGTGCAGTCATAACAGTTCCCACCAGTGCTGCCAATCTGTGCCTCCTCGGTGTCGCCTAACAATGCCGCTCATCAGTGCCCATCAATGCCGCCCCATCAGTACAGCCTTATCAGTGCAACATCAGTGAAGAATAATTACCGGTTTCCAACATTTTATAAACTATAAAAAAGTTTTGTGGTTTTTTTTTCAAAATTTTCAGTCTTTATTTAGCAAAAAAATAAAAACCCAGTGGTGATTACGGTAAATACCACCAAAAGAAAGCTCAATTTGTGTGAAAAAAATTGATAAACATTTGGTTTGCGTACAGTGTTGCATGATCGCACAATTGTCATTTAAAGTGCAACAGCGTGGAAAGCTAGCCTGGTCAGGAAGGGGGTAAATGTGCCCAGTAGGCAAGTGGCAAGCTTGCATTTAGACAAGCCTGAAATACTAGGAGAATATAGTCTGGTCAGATGAGACCAAAAATGAACTCTTTGGATGCCATAATACACACCATGCTTGGAGGTTAAATGGCACTGCAGATCACCCCAAAAACACTCATATCCCAACAGTGGAGTTTGGAGGTGGAAACCTCATGGTGTGGGTGGGGCTGTTTTTCAGCATACGGTACTGGAAAACTTCATATCTTTGAAGGAAGAATGAACCAAGAAATTCTTGATAAAAATCTGCTGCCACCTACCAGGATCGATGAAGATAAAACAAGGGTGGACATTTCAGCAAGACAATAATCCAAACACAAAGCCAAGGAAACTTGGTATCAAAGAAAATAAAGCTGCTAGAATGGCCCAGCCAATCACCTGATTTGAATCCAACAGAAAATCTATGGAAAGGACTAAAGATCAGAATTCAAAGAAGAGGCCCACAGAACTTTCAAGATTTGTGTGGAAGAATGGGGCAAAATCACACCTGAGCAATGCATGCGACTAGTTTCTACATATAGCAGGCATCCTGAAGCTGTCATTACCAACTAAGGATTTTGTACGAAGTATTAAATACATTTCAGCTAGCATGTTTAATATTTTCCCGGGTCTTTCATTTTTATTACACATAGCTTAATTTCTGAAATTATTTGTTTTGCTTTCTTTGTATGTATGAATTGCATGGGCTGTATATTAACATGTGGTGAAAATGCCATGTCAATAGCACCTTTAGAAATAGATTTACCTAGAAAAACGGTGACGTGTTCAATACTTCTTTTACCTGCTGTATATACTGATCAACACAATTTAAAAAATATTATGGTACATATACAACACACACATATATGATTCATATATTGTTTTTGACTGAAAACAACAAATATCGATAAGTTGTGGGACCTTGTAATCTCATCATTTTACAAAGTTTGTGCGTGCTGCTGGACCAGCAAAATTCCCCAACTTTCCAGGAAAAGCCCAGAGAAGCAGGGGATCCTTGTGATATGTACAGGATTATAAAGGAAAACTGGAAGCTTATTGTATTAGATAAAAGTACAATGCATCCATTAAGTATCTACAGCACTTTTTTTTCCACATTTTTTTAGGTTACAGCCTTATTCCAAAATGGATTAAATTCATTATTTTCCTCCTAATTCTACAAACAATACCCCATAATGACAATGTGAAAGAAGTGTTTAAAATCTTTGCAAATTTATAAAAAAAAAAAAAAACATATGTACATAAGTATTTACAGCCTTTTCTCAATACTTTGTTGAAGCACCTTTGGCACCAATTACAGCCTCAAGTCATTATGAGTATGGTGCTACAAGCTTGGCACACCTATTTGGACAGTTTCTCAAATTCTTCTTTACAGGACCTCTCAAGTTCCATCAGGTTGGATGGGGAGCGTCGGTGCACAGCCATTTTCAGATCTCTCCAGAGATCTTCAATCGGGTTCAAGTCTGGGCTCTGGCTGGGCTACATAAGGACATTCACAGAGTTGTCCAGTAGCCACTCCTTTGTTATCCTGGCTTTGTGCTGAGGGTTGTTGTCCTGTTGGAAGATGAACCTTCACCCCAGTCTAAGATGCAGAGCACTTTGGCGCAGGTTTTCATCAAAAGATGTCTCTGTACATTTGCTGCATTCATCTTTCCCTTGATGCTGACTTGTCTCCCAGTTCCTAACGTTGAAAAACATCCCCACAGGATGCTGCCACCACCATGCTTCACTGTAGGGATGGTATTAGCCAGGTGATGAGCAGTACCTGGTTTCCTCCAGACATGACGCTTGCCATTCAGGCCAAAGAGTTCAATCTTTGTTTCATCAGACCAGAGAATTTGGTTTCTCATGGTCTGAGAATCCTTCAGGTACCTTTTGGCAAACTCCAGGCAGGCTGCTGTGCCTTTTACTGGAGGAGTGGCTTCCATTTGGCCACTCTAACATACGGGCCTAATTGGAGGAGTGCTGTAGAGAGGATTGTTCTTCTGGAATGTTCTCCTAGTGGTGTTAAACTTCTTCCATTTACAGATGATGGCGGTCACTGTGCTCTTTGGGCCCTTCAATGGTGCAGGAATGTTCCTGTACCCTTCCTCAGATCTGTGCCTCAATAAAATCCTGTCTCGGAGGTCTACAGACAATTCCTTGGACTTCGTGGCTTGGTTTGTGCTCTGACATGCACTGTTAACCGTGGGGCCTTATATAGACATGTGTGTGCCTTTCCAAATCATGTCCAATTGACTGAATTTACCACAGGTGGACTCCAATCAAGTTGCAGAAACATCAAGGATAATCAATGAAAACAGGATGCACCCGAGTTCAGTTTTGAGGGTCATGAAAAAGGCTGCAAACACTTATGTACATTTTTTTTTTTTTTTTTTTTATTTAAACAAACTTTCATATTGTCGTCATGGGGTATGGTTTGTAGAATTTTGAGGAAAATAATGAATTTTATCGATTTTGGAATAAGGCTTTAACTTAATAATTTGGAAAAAGTGAAGCGCTGTGAATACTTTCAGGATGCACTGGATATTGAAAGCCAATTACTCCACGGTGTAGTGCTTTTTTTATCTGATACAACCTGTGGTTCATTTGCCCTGGTTAGAGTGCGGTACATGAATTGTACAAAAAAAAAAAAAATTGCCTAATCACACAATAATCATAGTGTATGTAGGAACAGGATGCAACAACAGGGGTGGCAATAGAAGACATTTTTAAAGAATAGACGCACCTTTGCGATATACATGAACCAATGTCGCAACAACATCAGAAGCACTAAAATTAGGATTTCTGTACCCAATATGTTCTCAGTGAAGTGCACGGAAACATACAAAAGAAAATATGCTAACAACGATAGGTTAAAGACAGCAGTATTTTGTGTGAAAAAAATTGATTTACTTTATGCATGCTCTCCTCCGATTCCTGTCAGCCAAATGTCAGCTAAGCAAAACAGCATGTGCAGCTAGGATGTTGCCTTTCTACATTCAACTCTGAGGGTCGGTTCACACAGGGGCAACACGACTTTCAACACGACTTTTGGAGGCAACTTGAACACGACTTGGGGCGACTTACAACACGACTTTAAGTCGCCCCAGGCCAGGCGACTTTTGCCGTGGCCAATCAGAGAATGAGCTCTCAAGGGGGAACTCCACGGCAAAAAAAAAAAAAAATGGCATGGGTTCCTCCACCAAGAGCATACCAGGCCCTTAGGTCTGGCATGGATTTTAAGGGGAACCCCCTATGCCGAAAAATTGGCGTGGCCTCCCCCCAGATCCATACCAGACCCTTATCCGAGCACGCTACCTGGCCAGCAAGGAAAGGGGGTGGGGACGAGCGAGCGCCCCCCATCCTGAGCCGTACCAGGCCGCGTGCCCTCAACATGGGGGGTGCCCATGTTGATGAGGACAAGGGCCTGGGTTGTCGGGGTCTGCGGGCGGTGGGCTTATCGGAATCTGGGAGCCCCCTTTAATAAGGGGGCCCCCGGATCCCATCCCCCCACCTCATGTGAATGAGTATGGGGTACAATGTACCCCTACCCATTCACCTGTGAAATAAAAAAACAGGGTTGTCGGGAAGAGACCCTTGTCCTCATCAACATGGGGACAAGGTGTTTTGGGGTGGGGGCACCCCCCATGTTGAGGGTACGCGGCCTGGTACGGCTCAGGAGGGGGGGGGTGCTCGCTCGTCCCCATACCCTTTCCTGGCCAGCCGTGTAGCGTGCTCGGATAAGGGTCTGGTATGGATCTGGGGGGGACCCCCACACCAATTTTTTAAATAAATTTTGGAGAAGTTCCCTCTTGAGAGCTGATAATTCTGTGCGAGTTGCCTCCGTATAGACGGAGATCCGACTTGGAGGCGACCTCCATTAAAATCAATGGGTACCAGTCGCCTACAAGTCGGATTGAAGTAGTACCTTTTCTGAAGTCAGAGCGACTTCAGTAGTGTGCATTAAGATGGCTTTTATTCACTTACATTGATTTTTACATGTAGCGCGACTTAAGGCGACTAGGGGCGACCTGAAGTCGGATCTGAGTCGCCCCTGTGTGAACCGAGCCTAAGGAGAGACTTACATATTTCCACTTTTGCAGCCAAATTGGGAAAACACCTACTTTATATTTCTTTTGTGTTCTCATTCACACAAAGCTAAACTTAAAATAAATAAATGTTGTTTACCTTTTGTAAGGCAACACTGTCTTTCTTAACCACTTCAACACTGAGCCAAATTTGACATTTCTCACATATCATATATGTAAAAAACAAATCTAAATTTTTTTGCTACAAAATTACTTAGAACCCCCAAACATATACATACACACACACACACATATACATATACATATATATATATATATATATATATATATATATATATATACATACATACATACATATACATACACACACACACACACACACACTTTAAGCAGAGGCTGCAGAAAATAAAATAGCGGGTATTGCAGCTTTTATTTTTTATGTCAAAGTATTTGCGCAGTGGTTTTTCAAGTGCAATTTTCTTTAAGAGATACTTTAGTAAATATATACGCACAAAAAAAATATTCAATTGTTTGGCAAAATATAATGTTACACCAAATAGAACCCAACATGTCACGTTTTGAAAGTGCAAATGATCGTGGAACGGTGCCAAACTATGGTGCTTAAAAACTCCATAGGCGACGCTTTATAAGCCTATACGAATTACTAGTTTAGAGTTACACAGGAGGTCTGGTGCTAGAATTCCTGCTCTCACTAAAACGTTCATGGCGATACCTCGCAACCTACATATGCATTCACCTTTGCGCGCAAGCACCGGGGGACAGGGCACTTTAAAATTTTATTTAAATTTTTTACACTGTCTGCAATTTATTTTCTTCAGCAACTTTATTGCCATCACAAGAGATAAACCTCATCCCTTGTGATAGCATGGTCAGCGACAGGTATGCTTTACTGGGACATCTGGGGTTTATTAGTCCCCAGATCTCTCATCTCCCTTTGAAAGCATCTGATCAAACAGAGCAATTTGCTGAGATGCTTTATCATACACAGTATTATATGCAAAAGTTCACATCTCCAAGCTTTAATAAGGAAACTGGAAGACTCCAGCAGCTGTGATGACATGCACTTAAACTTGACAAACAAGTGCCCAAAGTGCGACACCTCCACCACAAATAAAGCTGCCAGCTCACCTCATCTATATGACTCCTAACGATAGGAGGTCAATAAATGCCCATCAGTAAGGGAGTCGTCAGACCGGAAAGATCATGTCTTTCCGGTCTGACATGTATTCTGAGCTCTCAATACTTGCACTTAGTACAAGTGCTGGACTTGTAGTAAATGTTTATACTTTTATGGAATAAAGATATTCTTAGCTGAGAACACTTTAACAGGATCTTTATAAACTGCTTACCTGTAAAATCCTTTTCTTTGAAGTACATCAGGGAACACAGAGCCATAAGAGTTACTATATGGGTTATAGGCCACCTTCAGGTGATTGACACTGGCACCCCCTGAATTAAAAAGTGCAAGGCAATATCCTCATGATCTTTTACATCTACTTGATAGAATCTAGTAAATGTATGGATTAAAGACAAAGTTGCGGCCTTGCAGATCTGAGCCATGGAGGCTTAGTGATGCAGTCCCCAGGAAGCACTAATGGCCCTGGTGGAGTGCCTTTAAAATGAAAAAGGAATCCTCTTCTTTTAAGCCAAAAGCTTGAACAATCACTTGACGAATCCACCTAGAAAATCGCAGATTCCAATTCTGCCTGTCCTCTTTTAGGACCGCCAGGCAACAAACAAAAAACATCAGTTTTTATGCATCAGAGCGGTCACCTTTAAATGCACCTTTACCGCTCTCACCACATCAAGTGAATGTAGTAACCTTTCTTTCAGAGAATAAAGTTCTGAAAAAAATGAAGGCAGAACAATATCTTTTTTTTTTATTATGAAAAAAACCTGACAGTACCTTCGGAAGGAAATTAGGATGAGGCCACAATCCAACCTTATCCTTCAGAATAATCCAATATGACTCTTTATAAGAAAGAGCAGCCAACCCCGATACTCTTCTTGCAGATGATATGGAAGCCAGGAAAATTATTGTCCTCATCAAGAGGACCAAGGGAAAAAAATAAATAAAAAAAAATAAAAAAATAAAATAAAAATTGCAAATTGGCTCGAAAAGACTGTTTTTTTTGTAAAGCCGATAGGACTAATCTTAAATCCCAGGGATTCAGGGGTGACCTAACTGGAGGATTTAATCCACATTTGCCCCTGAATAAGTTACGAACCAGAGAGCGAGAAGTGGTTGTTGAAAAACACCGATAAAGCTGGTACCTGGCCTTTGAAAGTACTCAGGGCCAGCTTTATTTCTAATGCCATCCATAGGAATACAAGGATCCTACCTATGACATACTTCCTGGGGTGCCAACCCTTGAATTCACACCAGGAAACATATGCCTTCCAAAACGCATTAGTATATGACACTGGAGGCTAGCTTCCTAGCATAATCAAAGTAGAAACTACTGAAGCCGACAGCCCACAGTCTTATTTCTGAATGTTTGCAAGGAAGGATGGAATACCGCACCTTGCGAAAGAAGGTCTGGATACAGTGGTAGGGACCAAGGGTCGCCTACTCCATCTTTATGAGCGCAGCAAACCAAGAACTCCTGGGCCACGCATACTTCCCTTCTTGCTTGCTCCTGTGAAGAAGGAGCGGAAGCAGAACAGGAGGGAAAGCATAGATCAGTGAAAAACTGAACCCATGGAATAAGGCATCTGTTTCGCATGTCATCGATTCCTTTGTCCTTGACAAAGTTGTCGATCTTGTTGTTGAACCCGGACGCCAATAGAACCTGGATGCCAATAGACCCACGTCTTGGCATATTGACAGAATGATGCCAGGGAGAAGGAGCAATTCTCCCGAAAAAAAAAAAAAATAGTACTCAAGTAGTCGCGCTGACCATTCTCCATTCCTGGAAAGAAATTGCCAATAGGCAAGGAATGTTGCTTTCTGCCCAAGACAGAAAAAAATTCACCTTTTTTTGGGCCTCATGACTTCTTGTGCCCCCTTGCTGATTGAGCTAAGCCACCGCTGTCACATTGTTGGATTGAGCCTACGGCACCTGGTATTCCCAGATGGCCTGCCATCCAGGTACTAACCAGGCCCGACCTTCCTTAGCCTCAGAGATCAGGCGGTTTCAAGGCAGGGTGATGTGGCCGTAGGTGAAGTGAAAAAATACTCGTTGCTTACGGTTCCTTAGAACATAGTGATGATCGGGTCCTAGGTCATCTCTAGGGTAAGTCAACAGAACTGCTGGCTTCAGTTCCAGGCCACCCACCCAGTGACAGGGTCATCACTGCAGATGTAGCCATGGTTTCGGTATACCCATTTCAACCAGAGGAGGCATGGGTGCATTCTTTTGGGAGAAGGGGTTAAAAGGTGTTAAACTTTTAGAAAATCGCTCTCCTGCACTGTATGTTAATGAGCCAAAAGCTCAGTCTGTGTTGGGACAAAGACACAGATTGTCCATAACTACTTAAAGTCAGCCATGATAAGAATATTCTAAAAAAAAATAAAAAATAAAAGTCCCCAAAAAATTTTTTTGTACTCACCGTAAAATTACTCTCTCTGTAATTCACCGACTGAAACAGCTCCTCTCTTAGCCATTGGGTTGTTATGCCCCATTACTAGGAGAATACTAGGCATTAGTTGTAATACAACACTCAGAACTCTTTAGTTCCACCCAGGGGGCGGTCCCTTGGGCAACAACCTTCCAGCCTGCCATGCAGTCATTAGTACGTCAACAAGCAGTATAACATAAAAGAGAAAAAGGAGGGGCGGGTGCTGTGTCGGTCGGTGAATTACAGAAAAAAAGGATTTTACGGCGAGTACAAAAAATCCTATTTTTCTCTTATATTCACCGACCCACACAGCTCCTCTCTTAGCCATTGGGCCATCCCCAAGCAGTGCCAAACGAGGGGTGGGGAAACAAAAAAAAAAAAAACACAACTTTATCCACCATAGCAAGTGGGAACTAGTGAAACTTTACCCACAAAAAACAACAGTGCGTGGAGAGATCCACCACAAAACCAGTGACTACCCACAACCGCACCAAAACTGCAGAATGTAATGCAACAGCGCATTAACTTAATGCGTTTTTATCGAAAAACCAGGAAGAAAAAAAAAATAGATTGCATATTCAATTGCAACTATAGGGCCGCCTGCAAAACTTTGCAGCCAAAACAGGCATCAGCTGATGCACTGACGTCTTTGTAGAACTTGGTAAACGTGTGGACAGACGACCAGGTCGCCGCTTTACACACCTGAGCGACAGACGCTTGGTGTCGGAAGGCCCAAGGTGTTCCGATTGCCCTTGTGGAGTGGGCCGTGACTGGAAAGGGGGGGACCTGCCCCTTCAAGGCATAGGCTTGTACTACAATCTGTCTGATCCACCTGGAAATGGTGGTTGACGAGACCGCCATGCCTTTCTTGGGACCAGCCACCAAAACAAACAGTGAGTCTGACTTCCGAAAGGGAGCAATGGCAGACAAATACACCTTTAGAGCCCGAAAAACATCCAAAGCGTGAAGGGCCACTTCCTTAGGGTGCTTCAGCTTAGAACACAGAGATGGTAATATAATGTCCTTATTGATATGAAAAGCTGAGACCACCTTCGGTAGAAAATACGGTCGTGGACGCAACACCACCTTATCCTTGTGGATAACCAGATAAGGCGACTTGCAGGAGAAAGCTGCCAGTTCCGAAACCCTCCTGGCCAATGTGATGGCCACTAGAAAGACCACTTTCTGGGAAAGAGTCAACAGAGGAATGTCCCTGATTTTCAAACGGCGGTTTTTGAAGCGCCGATAACACCAGGTTCAAATCCCATGGGTGTAACAGTGGACGCACCGGAGAGGCTACATGTCATACCCCCTGAACAAAGGTACTCACTAATGAGTGAGACGCCAGGGGTCGCTGAAAAAAAAAAAAAAAAAAAAAGACAACCAAGGCTGATATTTGCCCCATATCAGGGACAACTGAGATTTGTCCCATTTTGACAAAATCACCTTCTGCAGGACGGACTCTGGTGTGGAACTGGGCATATGGTATTGCCTCCAGGACTCGCATGCAGAAGCGGAGCGACGACCACTTGCGGTTCCTCAGCAGTTTTAGCACAGATCTGAGAGTCTGCAGTTTGTCTGAAGGGAGAAAAAAAACTCTCGCTTCCCTGGAGTCCAGCAGCAAGCCCAAGTACTCCAGATGCTGGGTCGGTACAATCACCGACTTCTTTAGGTTCAACAGCCACCCAAATTCTTGCAGGGTCCGCATGGTGATCACCACATCCTCCTCTAATTCTGAGACGGAAGATGTCCTCAGGAGGAGATCTAGGTATCCCACGATTGCGATCCCACGTTGCCGCAGTAATGCCAAAACTGGAGCCAATACCTTGGTAAAGACTGGGGGGGGGGGAACACCAGCCATGCTGACCCTACCCTGTCTGCCACCCAGGCGACTTAGGACAGTGACAGTCCCACCCTCCTTACTGCCGCTGGCTGAGGGGCTCTTTCCCACTGGACTCGCCACCCTGAGAAGTTCTGTGCTATTCAGCAGGTAGTGCCAAGCAGGTAGTCCCTGTTGGCTCCCAGGTGCAGAGGAAACAGTGCTGTGTCTGTGGAAGCAGCTGCAAATGACGCTAAAACCGCTCTGAAGTGTGCTCAGGCTTCAAGAAAATGGTCCCCCTAGCGTCCAGCACAAGGACATAAAACACAGGGAAAATGGCTGTGAGAGCACAGGAGCACATGCTGCCGCTAGAGAACACATTTTTAGTGTTCAGGCTTCAAGAAAATGGCCGCCGGTGTCCTGTATAGGAAATCGCCAGGAAAATGGCAGCTGAAGCCCAGGAGAGCATGCTGCCCTTGCCCACACTTAAAATGGCTGCCAAAAGCAGCTCCATGGAGGTACAGGGAGAAATCAATGGTGGTGAGCACAGCGCTGCGCAGGACATCAGCATGGACTTACAGACACCTTCCAGGGGCATGAAGAACAGGACCCAGGACACTGCTAGCCAGAGCACCCCCCCCCCCGGTGAGAGCCCCTGCATAGACACACGCACACCGCTCAGCAGCCACATGCAGCATCCCTCACAGGGAGGGAAGATAGGGACAGGGAGAGAAGAGAGGGAGGTGAGGGACCCCCGAATCGACCTCCCAGGGAATGCCCAGCTGGAGGGAGAGCTGTACTTACCAGTCCTGAAGAGCTGGGAGACATTCCATCACAGACCCACTAACTGATCAGTACAGGGTGGCTGCTGGCCCAGCATATTACGACACAGACATCAGTAGCCCGGTCACATGTATGCCCTGGAGCATAAAAGCTCGCCGACCACCTCTGGAGCTGTGGTTTTGTCATGGCCTGCCTAGCGCGGAGCTGTGGCCTGCACATGCTTGATGGCCGGACTGGGGAGACTACAAGGATAAGAGTATCCAGCCTGTCACCCAGCCGGCTGTTGATAGTAGATCACAGGATCAATCATCTTGCGCAAAAAGGCATGCTTCTGTAGAAAAAAGCACGGACCGATGGGCCCGCAGGGTTCCGAGTGTTGTATTACAACTAATGCCTAGTATTCTCCTAGTAATGGGCATAACATAATGGCTAAAAGAGGAGCTGTGTGGGTTGGTGAATATAAGAGAAAAAGGTTCTAAAGTCAAAAGGCTTTTGGCCTTACTGCACTACCTGTATTAGGGTACATAAAACCTTCCCATAGTAAACTATGTTTCAGTTTGTGAATGAACAAGGAGGTGCTGTACAGAGATAGTTTCATAGTTAGTAAGGTTGAATAAAGACACTAGTCCATCCAGTTCAACCTGAGTGAGTGTCTACCCCTATACCTGTACATTGCACACTCACATTGGTCCCTACCCTCAATGAGCCCACAATCCAAGGTCCTCATTCATATACAAGGGCCAATTTTGGACAGAAGCCAATTAACCTACCTGCATGTCTTTAGAGTGTGGGAGGAAAGCGGAGTACCTGGAGGAAACCCACGCAGGCACAGGGAGAACATGCAAACTCCGGGCAGGTAGTGTCGTGGTTGGGATTCGAACCAGCGACCCTTTTTACTGCTAGGCGAGAGTGCTAACCACTACACCACTGTGCCGCCCAGATCTTTCTGTTTACTCATTCTGCAGTGCAGCTGAGGCAGTAGAGAAAAAAAAATTGAAGAATCTGTGTCCCCAATTCCCTTCTTGTTCTCAAAAGCGAGACATCGGGGCTCCGTTTAGTGCCTTTCAGGTAGGCTGTAGGGGGCTCTGTGATTCCTACAGCAGCCCTGATTCTTGGCATCGTGGACGCTGGGACCTGCTTCCAGAAAAGGCAGCTGTGAGGATGCTGGTGAAAGCGAGAGGCAATGATCTTCCTTGGTTGTCACCATCTGCATCCCTCTGATGGTCATCTGTGAGGCTGTGGGCATGCTACTAAATGTAGGCAGAAACATTCTTTCCTTCTTCTATATGTAAGTAATATGCAGGATCGCCATTAAAGGGCATCCTGGTGTCCACTTATCCATGTGTACACATTCCAGAGCCTAATGTGAGAACCTGCCAGTTGTGGACAAATAGGGCGCTGTATGACTTCCTGTAATAGGAGTCAAACTTCTGGTGAGTGAGCTGCACACCTAAACTTTGGTGGCGATGAAGAGCACAATTTCCTTTTGGTGTCCCATTTTCAATTCTGGATTTTAAACATTTGGATTGATCAGCACTAAGCACTTTACTTGAAGCATTTTTTATGGATGGATATGGATATATGGATTTGTTTTTTGTTATGGGGTTGTGAGAGCATGGCTAATAACTTATCCAGATTGTATCATCCATAGACTTATTCAACCATTAGTCTTATATCAAGCAGCTCTCAAAAATACACACATTTTATATACACGTGTGTGTGTGTGTACATATATACATACATATACACACACTTTTATTATTGAGGTTTGCGAGGGCGTGGGGATTTATAATAAATGTAGGCAGAGACTTCAGACGTGCTACAGGGGTGGTTGGAGATGGAGGTAAGACACAGGGATCAACTCATAATAGGGATATATACCTCATGAATATTTGCCTTAAAATAACACATGGGGCACTTATTTGAGAAGTAGTCAACCCACTAAAAACATGCCTTAGTTATCAATTATGTTAAATATGTATGTTTTGTGATATTTAGCATGTAAAAAGTGTGTTTTTTTTTTTTTTTTTTTTACATAGCTTTGTCACTTTTTTTCACACAGGCTAACAGCATCAGAGGAAGATTGTTTTGTGAATGATGAGACACACAAGTTTATTGTAAAACTATGAAAACCACAATGATACTTTGTTTAACTTACTGGCAAGCATGTTCCTTTCATTGTTAATTTGTACATTCCTAAATTTAAAAAAATGCTTTTGTTTTTTTAAGCGAATGGACTTTAAAGGCCCATTCACACTAGAGTGGCATGTGGGAAACCCATCTTCTGTGCAGTCTGCAGTGGGTGTCAGGGTAAAATTAACAAAACCCTAAAACGCAGGTCGCAAATGCAGAGCATTTGCCGGCACCAGATCACATGGTACACATGTACCATGCGATCTGGTTGCAATGCATTTCCAAACATAGTGCATGCACTACTTTATGTGCGGTCCAATTTGAATGAAAATCAAAATGAATGGGCTGAAAATGCACTGCCCAGAACTGCATGTGAATCGCACACCTGGTGTGAATGGGCCCTTAATGTTGCATCACAATTTATAGTGCAGTGTTTACTGCAGATTTGATATTTTAAATTGATTCTTTAATGGCCGACTGCGTACGTATATAAATGCCCTAGTCAGGAAGCAGTAATAGCAGGATCCTAGGCTGCAGCCAGGATTCTGGTATTATGTGCAGAATGAACTGAAAGCAGCAAGGATTTTGCCACTTTGTTTTGTTTTGCTGTTTTCAAGCCAATAATGGCTTGTAAAGCATCTAATCAAACCAAGGTCGGTTTGATCAGATGCTTTTGAGGACAAAGGAGACATCTGGAGTCTAAAAGACCTCAGATCACTCAGTAAAGAGTACCTGTAACGGCCCATGTTTTCACAAGGGTTTCTGTTCATTTTTGTATAGTTGATCCAAAAAAATAAAAAAATAAAATGTATATACAATTTATTAGATATAGATATATATCTCTATCAAAACATTAAAGCATTCCCCCCTGTTCACACGCAAATGTGAACATGTATGTAGGTCCTGTATGCCTGTAAATATTGATCAGACCAAGAACAGAAAGAGAACAATAATTCTAGCACCTCACCTCCTGTGCAACTCTAAGGCCGGGTTCACACCGCTGCGATGCGGGAACGCCGCAAATTCGCGGCGTTTTCCCGCATCGCATTACTCCCGCCGGCAGTTCACACTGCCCTATGCGGACGGCTGGGAGTGTCAATGATATGTTAATGACACCCCCAGATCCGTCCGCATATCGCAGTGCGATCTGCCGACTCGCACAGGAATCGGATCGCATGGTGTGAACCCCCATGCGATCCGATTTTGTTGCGGACCAAAAAAAGGGTCCCGTGCGAGTTTGCTGCGGGAGCGATGCGAATTCAGCCATACTATCTGTATGGCTGAACTCGCATCGCTACGGAGATCGGATGTGATTTGCGGTGCGAATCACATCCGGATCTCCCCCCGCAGCAGTGTGAACCCAGCCTAAACTGGTATCCTCTAAAGCAGGGATATGCAATTAGCGGACCTCCAGCTGTTGCAGAACTACAAATCCCATGAGGCATAGCAAGACTCTGATAGCCACAAGTATGACACCCAGAGACAGAGCATGATGGGACTTGTAGTTTTGTAACAGCTGGAGGTCCACTAATTGCATATCCCTGCTCTAAAGGTTGACTGAATGCACCGTAGTTTGTCACCATTCCACAGCCATTCACAATTTTAAATCACAACATGTTAGGTATCTATTTACTCAGCGTAACATCTTTTATGTGCAGTAAATAAAGTGGTTTTTTTTTTTTTTTTTACTTAAAATTTCCATTTGATAAACTGCTGCAAAAATATTGTGTGACATAAGTAAATAAATCTGCATACATAACAGATTGTCAAGCCTACTGGACTTTCTAAAACAAACACAAATATGGAATGAAGAGCAGTACTGACTTTGAGAGGGACACTCCTCCAGGTTTCCCGATCAATTCCTCGTGATGCAGCACGGCATCATCCCAGGGTATGCTAAGAAAGTCTATAATTGCTTGCATCGTCTGCTTGGGGTGCAAGACTAACTGTTCATAATAAACAGGAAGGCACTTCCGCTCCCCAATTTCTAAGCACTGTGCGTACATAATCTCTATCGCTTTGTTCCACTTGGTGAGGCAGTCTCTATAACTGTTTAAATCAAAACCAGCTATAGTTATCTTCCTAGTGATCATGGAATGTACAGAGGCACGGCCATCCCTTATCATTAACAGAAACTTTGAATTCGGGAAGAGTTTGGAGAGATAAACTGACGATTTTAAAGTGAAAGGATCTTTGTTACATAAAAGTTTTGCAGGTTCTCCATGTTTGGCTATGATTTCTAGTATAAATGCCTGTACAGCAGCATCCATGACCTGGTCTGTTACGCCAGCTTCATCAAGGCGCATCTTTTCACTGCCAGATTTCGACCATGCTTGGCGCATTGCTAAAATCCGTGGAATAATACGCGTTTCTTCTCCACATCGGACATCGGGATGAGCGTCCAGCATTGCTCTCATTAAAGTTGTACCACTTCGTGGCACTCCACCAATAAATATAAGTGGCATGTCTTTGCTGTATCTGTATTCTATGTTATGGGCATCCATCATAACTAATTCTTCACTCTCTGGCTTCATAAAACCATGATTTTTCCTGCCAAAGCCTTCATCGAGAACTTGCTGACATTCTAACACCTGTTGGCCAAGGTGCGCAGCCAACGCTGCCAATACAATGAAGGAGATCACTAACAGCACCTTCCTCACAGTGAACCGCATTCTTACTGGTCAACATACGGATACACCTGCAGGAGCTGATCGACTTTTAGTTTGGCAAAGTATCCATGAGGATCCTGAAATTCAGAAAAAAAAAAAAAAAAAAGGATGAGATTTACACAATGGATATACTGTAAATTAAAATGCTTCTTCTCTGGCTGTCATGCTAATCCTGACACAATCATACTGTGAACTCTGACACTCTCCAGTTGCTCAGCTAACAGATATTTCCTTGCACACAAGCTGCAAAATGTGCGTGCCCTCTTCACAAACTGGTGGCTCTAAGAAAAGATACCTTTCATAAGGATATCCATGCCACACCTGCAATTAACCTTTTAACACTCTTCAGCTTTGTCTTTATTAAAAAAAATAAAAAAGCCAAAAAGGAAAAAAAAGTAGCTTACCAGTGTCTTTCCTCTCTATGATCTGCAGGGCATCTCTGGAAATACTACAATCTAGTAAGAGTTCAGCAGAGAACCCTAGACCGATACCACACCATATTCTGCATTTTAAGAATAAAAATGTAAAATACAGGCATGGTGTGGTGTTAATCACTGCAATGTCCTTTGGAGTGCAGAGTTCAGTATTCATAAGGATATGTGTCTTCAGACAAACAAATGATTGTGCAGTCAAGGACTAAAGTGGGAAACTGCTAAAGTAACATGCCCTGCAGGCTAGGACGTCTTTTCCTATTGTGCCATTATCAATACAGAGCTAACATAAACATGCAGTTGGCAGAGCCAAACTCTTTGGCTGGCAAAATGGTACAGGGCCTAAGTGGTTAAAGACCAGAGCATATTTTGCAATTTGGCACTGTGTCGCTTTAACCGACAATTGCACGGGTGTGCGACGTGGCTCCCAGATAAAATTGACGTGTCCCCCCCCCCCCTCCAAAGTAGAGCTTTTGTTTGGTGGTATTTGATCACCTCTGCGTTTTATTTTTATGCTATAAACAAAAATAAAGCGACAATTTAGAAAAGAAAAAAAAACACTTTTTAAACTAGTAATGGCGGCGATCTGTGATTTTTAATCGGGACTACGACATTATGGTGGACACGGACAATTTTGGGACCAGTCATTTTTATAGCCATCAGTGCTATAAAATTGCACCGATTAATGCAAAAATGACACTGGCAGTGAAGGGGTTAAGTGTGTCCTGGGGAGTGACTCTAACTGTTAGGGGGAGGGGCTGTGTGCGACACATCAGCTGCACCATTCTGCCGACGTAAATGTACAAGCGGTGGTCGGCAAATGGTTCAGAAACTGATTTTTGGTTATACAAAGTATACTTTAATGCCTTTGTCAGTAAATTATAAGCACGGTTACTGGGACAAAACACACACTTACCCCTTTAAGCGCAGTTGTGCCACTTCTCTCTATTGGAGGTATAGTTGTCATACGAAAGTGGTCCTCTCATTACTACGCCCAAACATCTATAAATGCAAAAAAAAAAAAAAAAAAGTCTCTTTAACCACTTTCAGACCGGACCATTTTGCTGGTAAATGACCAGAGGTCTTTTTACACTTTGGCACTGCGCTGCTTTAACTGGTAATTGCGCGGTCATGCAATGTTGTACCCAAACAAAATTTGCGTCCTTTTCTTCCCACAAATAGAGCTTTCTTTTGATGGTATTTGATTGCCTCTGCGATTTTTATTTTTTGCGATATAAACGTAAAAAGACCGCAAATTTTGAAAAAAAATGATATTTTCTACTTTTTGTTATTAGAAAAATCCAATAAACTCAATTTTAGTCATACATTTAGGCCAAAATGTATTCAGCCACATGTCTTTGGTAAAAAAAAAGTCAATAACTCTATATTTATTGGTTTGCGCAAAAGTTGTCACATCTACAAACTAAGGTACGTTTTCTGGAATTTACACAGCTTTTAGTTTACGACTGCCTATCTCATTTCTTGAGGTGCTAAAATGGCAGGGCAGTACAAAACCCCCCCAAATGACCCCATTTTGGAAAGTAGACCCCCTAAGGAAATTGATAAGAGGCATGTTGAGCCCATTGAATATTTTATTTTTTTGCCTCAAGCGATTGAATAATGACAAAAAAAAAATTTTTTTTTTTTTTTTTTTACACAAAGTTGTCACTAAATGATATATTGCTCACACATGCTATGGGCATATGTGAAATGACACCCCAAAATAAATTCTGCTGCTTCTCCTGAGTACGGGGATACCACATATGTGGGACTTTTTGGGAGCCTAGCCGCGTACGGGGCCCCGAAAACCAAGCACCGCCTTCAGGCTTTCTAAGGGCGTAAATTTTTGAGTTCACTTCTCACTACCTATTACAGTTTTGAAGGCCATAAAATGCCAAGATGGCACAAAACCCCCACAAATGACCCCATTTTAGAAAGTAGACACCCCAAGCTATTTGCTGAGAGGCATGTTGAGTCCATGGAATATTTTATATTTTGCCACAAGTTGCGGGAAAATTACAAACTTTTTTTTTTTTTTTCACAAAGTTGTCACTAAATGCTATATTGCTCACGCATGCCATGGGCATATGTGAAATGACACCCCAAAATAAATTCTGCTGCTTCTCCTGAGTACGGGGATACCACATATGTGGGACTTTTTGGGAGCCTAGCCGCGTACGGGGCCCCGAAAACCAAGCACCGCCTTCAGGCTTTCTAAGGGCGTAAATTTTTGAGTTCACTTCTCACTACCTATTACAGTTTTGAAGGCCATAAAATGCCAAGATGGCACAAAACCCCCACAAATGACCCCATTTTAGAAAGTAGACACCCCAAGCTATTTGCTGAGAGGCATGTTGAGTCCATGGAATATTTTATATTTTGCCACAAGTTGCGGGAAAATTACAAACTTTTTTTTTTTTTTTCACAAAGTTGTCACTAAATGATATATTGCTCACGCATGCCATGGGCATATGTGAAATGACACCCCAAAATAAATTCTGCTGCTTCTCCTGAGTACGGGGATACCACATATGTGGGACTTTTTGGGAGCCTAGCCACGTACGGGGCCCCGAAAACCAAGCACCGCCTTCAGGCTTTCTAAGGGCGTTACAGTTTTGAAGGCCATAAAATGCCAAGATGGCACAAACCCCCCCCAAATGACCCCATTTTGGAAAGTAGACACCCCTAAATTTAGGGGTACACTAGTGAGACTAGGTAATAAATGGCGGGTGCCCTGAAACTATAAAAAAATAACTAACCAACCAGCGTCACCTGTAACAGTTATATGGTAATCACTGGTGAAAGGGTTAACTAGGGGGCAATCAGGGGGCTTTATGCGGTAGTATATGGGGGTCCCTGGCGCTATAAAAAGCTGCGGCGAACCTAAATACCTACCTGCCTAACTAGCGTCACCTGTGACACTAATACAGCGATCAGAAAAACGATCGCTTATTAGGCTGGGTTCACACTGGAGCGATGCGGGAACGCCACGAATGCGCGGCGGGTTCCCGCATCGCATGCCTCCCGGCGGCAGTTCACACTGCCCTATGCGAACTGCTGGGAGTGTCAGTGAAATGTTAATGACACCCCCAGATCAGTTTGCATATCGCAGTGCGATCTGCAAACTTGGATCGCATGGTGTGAACACCCATGCGATCCGATTCTGCTGCGGACCAAAAAAAGGGTCCCGTGCGAGTTTGCGGCGGGTGCGACACGAATTCAGCCATACTATCTGTATAGCTGAACTCGAATCGCACAGAGATCGGATGTGATTTGCACTGCAGTGCGGTGCGAATCACATCCGTTCTCATAAACCGCTGCAATGTGAACCCAGCCTTAGTGACACTGGCGACGGGGGGGTGATCACGGGGTTAAACCTTTATTGGGGGGGTTAGGGGGGTACCTTAGAACTAAAGGGGGCTAACCCTAACTGCCCTAACAGTTATTAGTCACAAATGACACCCGCCGGGTGATCAGGGGGTTAAACCTTTATTAGGTAATAAATGGCGGGTGCCCTGAAACTATAAAAAAATAACTAACCAACCAGCGTCACCTGTAACAGTTATATGGTGATCACTGGTGAAAGGGTTAACTAGGGGGCAATCAGGGGGCTTTATGCGGTAGTATATGGGGGTCCCTGGCGCTATAAAAAGCTGCGGCGAACCTAAATACCTACCTGCCTAACTAGCGTCACCTGTGACACTAATACGGCGATCAGAAAAATGATCGCTTATTAGGCTGGGTTCACACTGGAGCGATGCGGAAACGCCGCGAATCCGCGGCGGGTTCCCGCATCGCATGCCTCCCGGCGGCAGTTCACACTGCCCTATGCGGACTGCTGGGAGTGTCAGTGAAATGTTACTGACACCCCCAGATCAGTTCGCATATCGCAGTGCGATCTGCAAACTCGGATCGCATGGTGTGAACACCCATGCGATCCGATTCTGCTGCGGGCCAAAAAAAGGGTCCCGTGCGAATTTGCGGCGGGTGTGGCGGGTGCGGCGAATGGCTGAACTCGAATCGCACAGAGATCGGATGTGATTTGCACTGCAGTGCGGTGCGAATCACATTCGTTCTCATAAACCGCTGCAATGTGAACCCAGCCTTAGTGACACTGGCGACGGGGGGTGATCACGGGGTTAAACCTTTATTGGGGGGGTTAGGGGGGTACATTAGAACTAAAGGGGGCTAACCCTAACTGCCCTAACAGTTATTACAGTCACAAATGACACCAATGCAAAAAAAAAAAAAAAAAAAAAATGACATTGGTGTCACTGTGACTGGGGGGCAGGGGTAATTGGGGGGGGTGATCGGGGGGGGGGGGGGGGGTGAGTGTGCCTGGCATGTTCTACTGTGTGTGTAGAGTGTTGGTGCAACTCACCGATCCGCTCTCCTCCGTGTCGGAACGAAAAATACCGACACGGAGGAGAGAATACATCACTTCCTCTCCTGTGTTTACATTACAGGAGAGGAAGTGATGTCACGGGGGATTCCTATTCGTCGGGAGCGATCGCGTGGGGGTGGCCATGAATGAATGGCTGCCCCCTCGTCCCGGATCGCTCCCGGACGAAAACCGACCGCCGCAGGCACCGGGCGGGGGCCCGATCGGGCCCCCGACCCGCGGGAGGCAAGGGACGTACATGTACGCCAATATGCCTGCCCGTGCCATGCTGTCGACGTACATCGTCGTGCGGCGGTCGGCAACTGGTTAAATAAGAGTCTATTTTGTGTATTTAGAGCATCCTTTACCCACTGCTTCATATTCCTGATATGTGCCTACTGTACCATGTACTTGTATGAAAATACCTCCAATTCTCTTTGTATTGCTTCCTTTGAGTGAAATTGCTGGTGTTCCTGTCAGTCCCTCTGCCTTCTTATTAAAAACTGACCACACTAAGCAGGAGAGCACACTGGTTAGTTCTCCAGTGGTGCTGTGAACTCAGCCCACTCTCCTACAATGATCAAACTTGTCCTGATTCCCCCCCCCCCCCCCCTCTGCACAGCCTTTTACTGTGAAGCTCAGTGTGCTGCCGTTTCTCCTTCTCCCTGCTCTTATGCAGCTGAGAACAGAGGGCATGTGATCCCTTATAAGAAAGGGGAAAATATATTTATATTTCTTTTTTATACCCACACACTTGTTTTGCCTTTTATTTATATTTTAAACTGAATGGGTGGTTTTACAAGGTGATCATTTACAATCACTTTAAGCCCACACATGAACAGTTTTGGTAAGTACCCGTTCCCACTCCTGGTTGGATTGCCTAGGCGATACCATCGGAAGCTCTGCCACCACAGCCGCCCTGTGCTACTTCCTTGTCCGAAGCCTTCTGGAATACGTCACAGGTCTGAGCAGGCTGCAGGACCATCCACAGAGCAGCCGTAAAGGGAAGCTGGCTGTGAAGCAGCAAGGAGTCATAGCAACATTTTCCCCACAATAAACATGCTGATTCAAACGATCTGAAGACCAGCAAAGAGCCAGCCTGGGGAGGAAGGTACTGGATCCTAGGATAGGTAAGTAAAGGTCAGCAGGTATAGTATTTGTAGCTGCTGACTTTCTTTTTTTTTTTTTTCCCAAACAGAGTGAAGAACCTGAGAGCAATTTTAGAGAAGAGGAGTCAAAATTAAAAAGGTCCCATTGACACCAGAGTAATTTGTAGCTCGAAGCGCCAAAGAGCTCAGGCAGAAAAAAATCAATTATTCTTTATGGTTCACATCTCCACTCCAAGTCACCAGAAGCCAAACACCTGAAGTTCTAAGGCTGCTTTCACACTGCAGCCGCCCGAGCACTAGCAGTAAAGCTCCGCTCGCTCTAGCGGTGATTTACAAATGTTATAGCGGGGTTACAAAAGGGTTTAAATGCTCCTGTTGCGCCACTTCCGAATCTTTCAGACACTTCGGAAGCACTGTATACACCGCTCCTAATCCATCCCAAAAGATGCGGCTTGCAGGACTTTTTCTAATGTCCTGCAAGCGCACCGTCCCAGTGTGAAAGCATTCGGGCTTTCCATGGGGTGGCAGGGTAGGCAGTTTTCACTGATGTCGTTTTTCAATTCCGACTCTTATTTACATGACAGCAGGAATGACTCATCAATGCAACGAAGGCCAGTGAGTTCCGGTGTTCTATTGATTTGTGCCCTCTGTTGAAAAGTGCCCACGCATGCACAGAAAAGAAGGGCACAGCAGCTGATTTCCCTATCAGCTGGTGTGACGTCATAGCGCATGCGCACATCGCAGGAGTTTTTTTTTGGATGGGAGATACCATTTGACGGGTGCAATTGAATGCTATTTTGCAGAAGGACACTGTGTTTGTCATATTGTGCCTACGTTACAGGGCGAGTTTCGTGTGTTGAAGTGCAGGTTTTGCCTGTGTCCAAGGGCGGGTTGTAACACAGACAAAACCCGCCTTTAACACAATCGCACAACCCGTCCTGCAACAGCGAGGCACAATATGACAACTGCGGTGTCCCTCCACTCTTTGCATTGCTTTCCATTGTGCCCGTGAAATAGTATCTCCCGTCTAAAAAAAAAAAAAGTCTCCTACAATATGGGCATGCTCTTTGGTGATGTCACTCCAGCTGATCTGGAAATCAGCTGGAGTCCTCTTCTGTTCTGCGCATGCACTTTTAAACAGAGGGCAAAAATCGATAGAGCATCGGCTCCTTAACAACCAATGACACATCCCTGACCACTGAAAGCAGGGATGAGTCACTAGTTGGGAAGATGGTGGGTGCTGGCTCCTTAAAATGCCAAAGCACAAAAAACGCTCATAATAATGGTGCAACAAAACACCTAAAAAGACGCTCAAAAATGTGACGCTCGGGTGTGAATTCAGCCTAAGGGAATTGTAATGCAGTGGCTGATGTGTGATCACCAGTGCCGAGCGGCAATTTATGGCACACTGCACAGTTCACTCATTTTTTTCTTTTTTAAATAACTTTTTTGTAACGTCACAGAGAGACATGCAGCTTTTTTCAGTGTACACCACCGCAACACAGTGGTGTGAACCGAGCAAACTAGAAAGCAGGCATTTTGCTTGTCATGCGGTGGGACTACTTTGAAATAGCCAACCAACTCAGTCCCACCGCATTTGGTGTGAATATAGCCTTATCCTCGGTTCACCGTATGAACTGCATATGAATCACACTGGAACCGAACCACATTCCTGTTCAATTCACATGCAATTCAGTGTGGCTGCGATTTCATCCCATTCATTTTGTTAATGCAATTCTGGAACAGCATTGCAACCTGATCACATGGTAGTTTTGCGTTTGTGCCCTGGATTTTTGGGTGCTGTTATGATGTTACTGGCACACACTGCAAATGGCAAGGGCAGTGCGATTTGAGTGTGGTACAGTGCACACCTCAAGTTTGCTGATCACTGGTAGTCCCTTAACACTTCCTCCAGCTTTATAACTAAAAGTCGTCCTAGACTGAGAGCTTAGGTACCAACAGAAAACCAAAATGGCAGAGTAACATGGTTACCCACTAAAGCAAGCTCTTCCACTGAACCACAAGCGTTCCTATGCAAAAAAACTTCCTTCAGGACAGCCCTTTTACATGTCCAGAGGAAGAGGGCAGTCAGAAAGCAAACCATCATTACCTATGCACTGACTGAAGGGTAACTCTTTTTGAATAGCTCACAGCCATTAAAATGAGGAAAATAAGTACTACCTGAATCTGTTGTATGTGTCATTATGGTTAAAGAGACTGTAGCAATAATAAAATATGTGGAAGGGACCATATCGCCAGAAGAGTGTCTAAAATGCATTATTCAAATTTTCACACTGGCATTAAAAGTTTACTGTATTTGTGTTGAAAAAAATAAAATAATCCACTGCGATTTAATGTTCTCAAACAATGAAACATGAAAAAGTTAGAGTAAATAATTGACATGCACCATATATAAAAAGTTATTATACGATTGACAAGGGTATTTTAGACAAGCCTCTGCTTAGATAAGTGTACACAAGGAAATACATATATGAAGATGTGTAATGGAAAGAATTACTGCCCAAATTGGTGGAATGAAGAGTGTTTAATAGCTGTATAATTATCACGTCACATGTTTTATCTCCAAAATTAAGCTGCTTCTGAGTCACTCAACAGCAAAAACAGGAAGCACACACATATACATATATATATATATATATATATATATATATATATATATATAATATCAGTACTAGCCTGAACTATACCTGCCCCTGAATGCTTCCCAGAAGATACCAGCACAATATATGATGGGAATTGTACTTTAAAAAAGTAAAATGATCAACAGGCATAACGGCTGAAGACTTTAAACTCCGTGTCTTTATAAAAGCAGCTAATGCATAAAGGCATTATAAATGCCAACATTAAACAGTGTTTATTTACCAATTTATTTAACATAGTATAGTAGAGAAACTTCTCTCCCAATCAGCATTATTTTTAAATCGTGCTGCTAGCATTAGTAAATAGATAGGAAAGTATATCATATTTACTTTTAAACTTTATTACATTTATTTAGTTACTTCCTGCTGGGCAAATTATGTCATACATCAGGAAGAAGTCCTCAGTAGAAATGAGAGGAGATGAGATGTTTTCTAAGCTAAGAACACTCTCCTTCCTGCATGCCTGAGCTAAGGGCAGATGGATTTCAGGAAGTCAATTATAAAAAAATTAATTTGCCTTTACTCAAGATGGCCATGGCCAGAAATGCTGGGGGGGGGGGGTTCAAAGTGATTTCTGAACAAAATAAAGCATAGAGACATGAATGGATGGGGAAGTTTGTTTTGAATATTAAAAATGAATTGAATTGTGATTTGGTTTATAGAGCTCAGATGCCGATAAGTTCTGCTTTAATGGCACATGCCCTGTAAATAAGCTGTTCTATCAACATGGCAATAGTGGAGCAAGACACAGGATGTCCTCTACAATGTCCTACAGGCAGAACACTAGGTCTTGCCAACAGAGACACGGCTGCTAGATTAGACTCACATCCAAGCAGCACAGGACAAATTCCTTGTTATGTTTTGGGGCACAGCAGAGGGAAGGGAGAAAAATATCTTACTTAAGGTGGAAAGAGCAGCCCACCTTAGGTAGAAAGGAAGGTATTTGCGGAGAAACTCTTAACAGATGTAAAGGCCACCATGACGGCAAGCTTACAAGTGAGGCAATTCAAAGGAATATCTCCAATTGGTTCAAAGGAAAGCCTCTGAAGAACAAAAAGCACCAGGTTAAAATACCAAGGTGACACAGAAGGTTGAATTATTAGGGTATATATGTGGGTAACTCCCTGAAGAAAAGGCTTGCTCAGTGATTGCAAGGCTAGTAGTTTCTGGAAGAGAATAGATAAAGCAGGCATCTGTCCCCTGAGACAACATTGAAGAAAAATACAAGTGACAGAGTATTCCCTAAGGCCCCTTTCACACGGGGGCGCTTTGCAGGCGCTATGGTGCTAACAATAGCCCCTGCAAAGCGCCTTGAAAGAGCCGCTGCTGTCTCTCCAATGTGAAAGCCCCGAGGGTTTTCACACTAGAGCGGTGCACTCGCAAGATGCTTAAAAAAAAAAAAAAAGTCCTGCTAGCAGCATCTTTGGAGCAGTGAAGGAGCGGTGTATACACCACTCCTGCCCAATGAAATCAATGGGGCAGCGCGGCTATACCGCCAGCATAGCACTGCTGCAGCAGTGGTTTTAACCCTTTTGCGGCTGTTTTTTAACCCCTGCTAGCGGGGGTAAAAGCAGTAAATCACCACTAAAAATAGCAGCACCTTGCCGCAGATGCACCCACCGCCCCAGTGTGAAAGGGGCCTTAGGTTCAGCCTTTTGTCTTTGCACCATGCAAAGTAAGCCTTCACTGTGTGATAGTAAATCTTGCAGATTTGTATTTTCTTGCTCAGGACTTGACTTTAAAACAGCCATGCTGTTAAAGCCAGCCAATTTGGTGCGATTAGAATCACCAGTGTGAATTGAGTCCAATAAATCAGCAAAGCTTCTACTGAGAAGGATAAAGGATCCTTGGTCCTGGCAATTAATTTGTTTAGCTTGTTTTTGAACCCAGAGGCCAGGATATCAACATCTGCTTTCCCCCACCTCTGACCAAGAGTTTGAAAGATCTCAGGGTACAGTGACCACTCTCCTGGGTCTATACGTTGGTCGCTTAGGAAGTCCATCTGCCAATTGTTCAATACAGGTATGTGGACAGCTGAGATAGTTTAATGCAACTTTACACCCAGGAGAGTAGCAGACTTGTTTCTTTTAGGACAGCTTAACCTTTGGCACCCTCCTGATGGTTTAGGTCAGTGCTGTGGTAGTGTCTGACTGCACCTTGAATGAGTCAAGGGAAAGTAGTGTTGAAGAAATAAGCTGATGGCTCTCAGCTGCTGAATTCCTGAAATACTGGAATTCATTGTCCCCACCTTTCAAGGCACATGAAGGAACAGCATACCAGGGAGAGCTTTGTCTGGCTGGAGAGAAGCATTGGGCAATACAGGTATGGGATTTGCTTGTTCCACATTGGCAGTATGTTAGACTGAAGAGGTCTGGACTAGCAATTGGGCAAAGGGGACTGCCTGAAAGGAGGCTACTATTAGGGTCAGAACTCATGCTGACGGGAACTAGGGGGTGTCATTCTGACCGGAGGTTCCACATGTGGGACTTTATGTAAGCAACTTTTTCTTGAAGGAGAAAAATTCTGTCTTTGCTGGAGGATAGATTTTGGAAAGTTTATTATCCATCCAAATGTTTGAAGGAACTGAATCGAATATTGAATATTTTCAACAAGAGGTTGTCCAGTTAATGTGTGACCTGAATGCCCTTGATCCAAAGAGCCACTTTTGGGAACAGAGCAGAGGAGAGCCACAAGTGCTGCAGGATGGAAGAACTGGTCTCCCACAGCATAAAGCAGCAAGCAAATGTAAAGGAAAGTTGGGATGTGTACATGAGCAT
This sequence comes from Lithobates pipiens, assembly GCF_037356315.1. Lineage (NCBI taxonomy): Eukaryota > Metazoa > Chordata > Amphibia > Anura > Ranidae > Lithobates > Lithobates pipiens. The sequence continues at coordinate 22,900,383 of NW_027507790.1, forward strand.
TTTGTCTACCGATACCAAAAACTCCCCTGGTCTCAGAGAGACAGTGACAATTGCGCGTCCCAATTTGATAGGCATGTAGATGAATGTGCCTGAATGCACACTGCCTGCATTCAGGGTCACTCACCATCACACGGCTGTCAACTGGGACGATGGCTGTGTCAGTGCAGCAGCTGCCAACTCCGGCCACTTAAAGACACAAGAATTTTATGTGAGGGGATCCCAGTGGGGTATGGACTGAATTGGGTTTTGTAGGTCTGGATACAGAAACTACTATAACCCAGACATTTCCATGTTTCTGTTGCTGTCTAAATGGCAGAAGTGCAGCAAAATGCTTTCTGCAAAAAAAAAAAAAAGTGGGCAGGAATACATTAACTGGGAGGCTTGATGCAGCCACCTCATTCTGAGACTAGAGTCTAGATAGGAGGAGAAAAACAGTAAAGTTCAAATTGCTTGTGCTAAGAAAACATTAGAGGCTAATATAATTCGGAGCACCACATCAAAGTGAATAACTCTTCTTTTCTTTGCCAATCAAGCCGCATTATATGCCAATACCCTGTGTTTTACCTTACTAAAGGGCAGGAATTGGCGATAACATTGAAGCGGTTGTATACCACTGGATGTTTTTTTTATTTCCCCTTCAAGGTAAGGTCATAATGTGCTAGTATACATCCCATACTAGCGCATTATGTGAAACTTACCTTGAAACAAATCTGTTCCAGCGCAGCGATGTCAGCACTGCAGCTGCTTCCAACTTTACTCATTTTGCTTCTGGGCTCCTGGCCTCCAACTCTGACTGGCTGGAGCCTCGATGATGTCATTCCCGCTCATGTTGTGGGAGCCACCGTTCACAGCACAGGGCTCAGAAGGAATGGCACAGGTGGCCGTTTCTTCAGAGCGCATGCGCCAGTCATGTCATTAGCTGTAAATATCTCCTAAACTGTAACCATTTGGGAGATATTTACACTACCTACAGGTAAGCCTTATTATAGGCTTACCTATAGGTAAAAGTCAGTAAAGGAAGTTTACTTCCTCTTTAAAGCAGGGATGTATAAATAGCATTTTTTTAAGACAGAATATGGATGGTAGCAGTGAGTACTTGAGAAAAACAAATGATTAGATGCCTTTGTTTACACCATACATACACAAAAACTAAAACCGCACAGATTTTACTTACAGACACTAGTTTCACATCAGTTTTCATGTACATTTCAGTGAGCTTTTTACAGCCTGATCACATATGTGTGGACAGGCCACAGTAAGTTTTGAAGAAGAAAAAAAAAGTCCTGTGTGATTTCCAATCTCATACAGTACAATTTACATTTGAATCGCACCTGAATTGCTGAATGAAATCGCACTGGACCATGCTTTGAAATTGCACCGCAAACCTGCCCACACATATGTGAACCAAGTCTGAAGGTATTGGTTTTTGTATCAGAGCATTTGCAAGAGCACAAATACTTTTGCAAATGCTTAGTATGGCAATGATACAAAGCTACAGTACATAAAAAGGTAACCCTGTCTAATCTTATCCCTAATGTTGGACACACTGAAGTTCCAGGCTTCATCCGTCATGGTGGACATAACCCCAAAAGGGTTCTTCGGGGTCTGAGGTCCATTGAAACGGACCATGATAGTCCACCCTATGGCTAACCATGCATATTGCACTTCTTGCCAAGGTAAGGGTCTAATGCAAGATCCAATACCTGCAGCAAACAGAGGCTGTCCCCACACAATGGGACCTGAGTACAGTCCCTGAGGTTACACAGAGTGGGACCATTCAGAAACTGCTATAGATAGCACTGGGCAATAAGCAGTCAGATCTTAGAAGTATCAGAAGACAAAAAAATGAACAAAAATACTTCTCTAGAGGAGAACAGGTCCATCACCTAAGGCCACTAGCAAAAAAACTAAAGTCTCATGCAATAGGAAGGGCTATAAGAGTATGCACTACGGTGGTCCTAGAAAGCATTTTTTTTTTCAGTGCCCAGTCACCTTAAGTTAGCATGCATACGAGTCCTGTACTGTACAATCCAGATAAATTTTTTGCCTTTAGTTCTACTTTAATATCAGGTACACACAATTTAGCGAGTGAGGAAAAAATACTTCATTATTGCCAACACACACATGCATTTTTTCACTTCAGCTTAGCCCTGGCTCACACTGATACGTTGCAGAATGCATGGAATCGCATGACGAATGAAATAACCTGACTTTCTATGGAGGGAGTTCACATATTAGCAGTGCGATTCTGATGCAATTTTGAAAAGGGTCCTGTGGGAGTGTAGAGGGTTGTGATTTTTACCTCCCTAGTCTTGAATAGTAACTAACCCCATGGAAAACGCTTATCTGTCCCAAGATAACACGATTCCAGGATGTTCTGGAGAGAAACAGTGTGAAAACAAATCACAGCTGTATGAAAAATGCATTGGAATCGCCTGAACCGCATCAACTGCACTACAAAACGGATTCAACTTGCACTGCATCAGTGTGAACCTAGCCTTAGTTAAATACTATAAAAATACAAAGTACACTAAATACAGTTTAGCTAGTAGCAGACACGTTCTCTAACTTAGGGAAGCTTGCTTAATTGATTTACTGGCAGAAAAGAAAGGCAAGCTCTGTCACACTATCCTTATAATATCCTCTCAATCCATCTAAAGTCAGTCAATTATTAATGACATGGGAAAATGATCTCCATTTAATTATCAAATATTTATACCTGCCTCGCCATTATAAAAAACCAAAGACTTTCAGTTCAACCCACAGTGGTGCAGTCATCTTCAGACAGTGGATCTCTGTGGTTTTAAAATGCACATTCTGAAAAAGATAAAATCGTAGAACACAGTCAATAGCTGGACAAATAAGATTATATATTTTACTAAAATTACCAGACCTATATTTAAATCTCATCTGTAGCATCTCAAAATTAGATTTCTATAGCTAAATCATATTGTGAAATAGATTTAATACAGATGAATTTCATTTAAGGCTTCACCTTTAACCACTTACAGGACCAAGCCTTTTTTTTAGATTTGTTGTTTACAAGTTAAAAACATTTTTTTTGCTAGAAAATTACTTAGAATCCACAAACATACATTTTTTTATTCCTAACCCCCTAGAAAATAAAATGGCGGTTGTTGCAATACTTTACGCATCAGTCATACAAGCGCAAATTTGGGATTTTTTTTTAAATAAAAAAATAAGACAACAGTAAAGTTAGCCCAATTTTTTTTTATATTGTGAAAGATAAATGTTACGCTGAATAAATTGATACCAAACATGTCACGCTTCAAAATTGCGACAAACTTTTACCCTTAAAACTCTCCATTGGCTACGTTTAAAAGATTCTACAGGTTGCAAATTTTTAGAGGAGAGTTAGGGCTAGAATTATTGCTCTCACTGTGCCGATCGTGGCGATACCCAACACGCGTGGTTTGAACACCGTTGTCATATGCGGGCACTACTCACGTATGAGTTTTCTTCTGCACGCTAGCTCGTCGGGTGGGGCGTAGTTAAAAAAATTATTTTTCTTATTTTACAGTTTTTTATTTTTACACCATTCTTAAAATAAAAAATAAAATAAAAAAATCACTTTTATTCCTATTACAAGGAATGTAAACACCTCTCCTGCTGCCGATAAAGATCACATGGCAAACCCGCCACAGAGACCACTTTCATCTTGAAGCGGACCACCCACTGAAGAAGAGAATACAAGGGTTATGGCAGCTAGCTGCTGCCATAACGATATTCCTCTTCAAATTACAGATGTATGACGACTGTGGGCGGTCCGGAAGTGGTTAAAATGTTACTAAACCCAAAACAGTAAAATCAGTCTGTATATGCAGTAAAGCAGGCTCGTTATACTCATTGTGGAACATAAGGGGTTAATCCCATGCATTGTGTAAAATGGCTGTGTTGATCCTGTATGCACAGATCCTCTTCTTGCATTGTCCCCAAAACATATCTAGATAAGACAGAGTTAGTGGAGTCAGTCTGCACATGCTCAGTTTGGCGGATATTGCTAGTTTTTTTTTTTTCTTGGGAGAGTGCATGGGATCAGCAAAGGGCCAATCAGTGTGTCCAGAGGGTCAGGGGTCCAACATCCCGATAGGACAGCCTGTGCAGTATGAAAACCCCTCCTACAAGCTTTAACCAGGCACTAATAAAAGTCACACGACTGCTATATACTGCTGATCAGAAAAGGTATTTAGCAGTTTATATTTACTAAAATGATTGCATTTCCATGTTTTGTGTACTGTGTGAGACCAGATATGGTGAATGCAGGGTCCTGGGTTTTAGTAACACTTTAAGCTTGTATGAGGGGTTTTAATTCTCCTCTGACTGTCTGGACAGTGCCGATTGGCCCTGTGTTTACCACATGCCGACCAAATATAAAGGGCACATATGCATGATCCAACATTATTACCCTTAAATATGGGAGCTTTGACTTTCAGAAACCTTAGGTTTTTGGATGTAACAGGAAGGTTGGAGAAGGGGTGCTAGTACTTAAGGCTTAATGTACGCGGGACGTTTTCACAACCTATCCTGAATGGTTTAACTTGACAGCTTTGCCACGTTTATATGCCACATTTAGCTGCCATTGCTTTTAGAAGCATTTGAAAAAATAAAAAAAAAAATCTTTTTTAAAATAGCCAAAAATTAAATTCACATGTAAACCGCCATGAAATCATTCTCTGCAGCCATTACCTTTTGTACCACTACCTCCTCCCTTTAGGATGTAATCTCTATGAGCAGGGCCCTCCTGTACCTTTTGTATTGAACTGTAATTGTGTTGTCCCCCCTGTACATTGTAAAGCGCTGCGTAAACTGTTGGGCTATATAAATATTGAATAATAATAATAATAATAAACAAAATGCAGCTAAAGCAAGTTCAGCTTTTTGTACATGGGATGTTTTTACAACCTCTCCTAAATGATTTAACTTGACAGATTGTAACCCACGTTTAAAACGCCTGTTTTGCCGTGTTTGCGTTTAGAAGTGTTTGAAAAAAAATAAAAAAAATAAATATATATATATATATATATATATAATTTCAAATTAGACAAAAATGTAAAAACGCCTGTAAACGAAATGTGGCTAAATGCGAGTTACCGCGTTTAGAAGCGTTTGGCGCCTGAAATGCCTCTAAACTCAGCGTCTGAACTCAACTGCCTGGAAACAACTAAAAACAGAGGAGAGTTCAGGCGCAGTTGAAAAAAAAAAAACGCCCAACTGCTCCTAAACATCCATTTACCTGCAGCAGTGTACATAAGGCCTTAGTGTGTGTCCAGTCTTAGCCCTTGTACACACGGAGAATCCATCGGAATGTGTCCTATTGGACCGTGTTGTCGGATAAAATATTTTCTGACCAACTGGTTCGATCGGACATACTCCGATCATGTGTAGAGAATTTTGATCGGACCAAGTGCCACGCATGCTCAGATCAAATTCCTACAACAAAGCTATTGTCTACTAGCCTGAATGTAGTCCCATCGTAACGAAATTACGTCATCACGTTCTGAATGATTGGATTTTTCGACAACTTAGTCCGACTGTGTGTATGCAACAGTTTCGGACAAGATCCAACGGACAAAATCCGACGGATTTGGTTGTTAAAATCTCCGACCGTGTGTACAGGGGCTTAGACAACATTATGAATCCAGACACTAAGAGAAAAAAGGCTGTTTCAAGTGATATTTCCATGTATTTCCATTTAAAGGCACCAGGCGATATAAAATGAACAGACTGTCTCACTACCATTACATCCCTCTCTCTTTACTGAATCAAGTCCCAAAACAATTGTGGTGTGTAATTAAAAGGATTCCATGATTAGCAACTGTGGACAAGTCTAACAGTCTGCATATTCTCTCAGTCTACTTGGCCATTCTCCAAGTGGCTTCAAAGACAGGCTAGAAGCCACTTCTTTCACTACACATCAAATAATTTCGAACTTAACTCAGAATGAAATAAACTGGAAAAAAAACGAAAACTTTGTAAAGTATCCACTGACGAGAGCATTTCTGCCACATGGCCACTGTGACGTTCTAAAATTGTCTTTAATGTTCCTTGCTGATGTGTGCATTTTTCATGTACGGTGCACACTACACGGGATGGAAAACCAGCTCCAGGCCAAAACCTGCACGTCATATGGAGACATACTATATTCATTGCATGGAAAATCTTCACATTGAAATCATTTCTACGGATATTGCTTCCAGCTCTTTCAGTACATGTGCCTAAATATAGATTAAAAAATATTAAACAAAGGCAGATGGCTTTTATAAATAAAAATATAGAGAAACACTGAAATCTGCCAAGTCAGCACTGGCCACAATGTCAAATAAAAGATTTCCTTCTCCCACATATAAATGAATGGTCAATATGTGTATATACAGTGTAGTTTGAACAAAGGAATGCCATTTAATTGAGGCACGAAAAAAGATTGCAACATACAGAGGTACGATTCTCCTGTTACATTGCTGTTTTTGCATACATGAGAAAGTTCAATGCAATCATAGATATCAGGTGTCCGATTTGATTAAACACAACAAACTTTCTGCTAACTGAGCTTAATCTTTGCACAGATATAAGGCTGCTTTCACACTGGGGCGGTATTCAGGCGTTACAGTGCTAAAAATAGCGCCTGTGTAGCGCCTGAAAAAAACCGGCCCCTTTCACTCCAGTGTGAAATCCGGAGGGCTTTCACACTGGAGCAATGCGCTGGCAGGACGGTGAAAAACGTCCTGCTAGCCGCATCTTTGGAGCGGTGAAGGAGCGGTGTATTCAAATCAATGGGACACCGCAGCAATACCGCCGGCAAAGCGCCGCTGCAGCGGCGCTTTGCGGGCGGGTTTAACCCTTTTTCGACCGCTAGCGGGGGTTAAAACCCCCCGCTAGCGCCTGCAGCTAAAACGCCGTTAAAAATAGCGGCACTTTACCGCCGACGCCACTCCCGCCCCAGTGTGAAAGCAGCCTAAGGGATCACCTTTAAAAAAAGTTTTACAAACAAGTGCCAAATATTCAGGCGCTGCTTTACAAGCCGACTCCCTCACTGCAAGTCTGAGGTACCCCTGACCCAACTAGGAACATACTACTCCTTAAAGTAGGACTATTGTTCATGTATACCAGGGGTAGGCAACCTTAAAGTGGATGTGAACCCTCAACAAATCTCCCTACATAAGTTGTACATGTATATCTGCCGTCTTCAGCTTTATATACTGTTTAGAAAGGTCAGATCTTGTTAGATTTTCTCTTCCTGTTCAGCACTGCAGTGAAGCCTGGGCATACAGCCAAGACAGCCAATTGGAGGAAAGACACACACACACACACACACACACACACACACACACACACACACACACACACACACACACACACACACACACACACACCCTCTCCTCATAAGTAGAGACTTTCAGCTGTTTGTTGAATAGTTCAGGGCTCTGCTAATCCATTTATAGCAGGGGTCTCAAACTGGCAGCCATCCAGCTGTTGCAAAACTACAAGTCCCATCATCCCTCTGCCTGTGGGAGTCATTCTTGTAACCATCGGACTTGCAATGCCTCATGGGACTTGTAGTTTTGCAACAGCTGGAGGGCTACCAGTTTGAGACTCCTGATTTATAGCACCCCCAACACAAAATGCAGGCTGCTTTTATCATATGTGATGGAGAACTTGTCAGGAGTTATCAGGCTGATAACAGAAGAAGAACGGAGCAGGAAACAGTTACTGGACATAGTGCTCTGAAGAGAGATAAGAAAACACTGCAGATATATGTGCTCAGCTCAAATTTCATGAATCGGATTTACATCCACTTTAAAAAAGAGTTGGAGATCTACCCGAAGAACATTTCAGAAGTCAAAGATTACCGGGCACAGGGTCACCTCCTCACACCTGATTTAAAGCTCCCAATTGCTGTACTACCATATGACAATCGCATGCATTGCACAGCAATCATGGAATATCAACACCACTTGTCAAACACACTTGGATTGCTTTTCAGAGGAGCAGCAGTACCTTCTGCACTTGTGAATAAATGCCCTTAGTTGCATTCAGCAGCAGCCCCCTTTTGGCCCAGTCACACAAAGTTGGGAGATGGTACGGTTTAATAGCAGTTTTACTGCCCCAATCTCTCCCCTCTTAAGCTGCTAAGGCAGCAGCAGGAATTGAACCCTTTGTTGCTACCACTTGCCAATTGTGACCCATTCAACTCTGAAAGCCCCTAGCAACTGCACACTAATGCGGGGTCCGAAGGGGTTAAACTTTCACACTAATGTGCTATGGTTTACCTACACTGCTGGTGTAGAACAGTGCATCTGCAACTTTCCTGGGTTAGCTGTGCTTTGCCATAGACTTCTATTATATCCTGCAGGTGTGGTGCACTTTATTAAAAACCTGCATTCAGAAGTCTATGGGTAAGATCTGCTAAGCTGCAAGTACACTGCAAATCGACGTGTGGGTAAACCACAGTGCATCAGTGTGAAAGCAGACCTTTACTATTATGCATGGTGTATTGCTTCATTGACCTGAAGATCTCTGGAGACCGCTAGCCAGGATAAGATGTGGCGTGCAGTTGGTATCACTCCACATAGGGCAGAGACAGCACTACAGATGGGGCATCGGCTTATGAGGCTCTTGCTCTCTACTATAGCTCCCACTTTACAAGTAGTCCCTCTGCATCTCACTCTATTTTATGCTCTGGGATGGCCGGTGAGCAAGCCCATACCGTGCTCTACCAGTCACCTGTCTGCCATCTACTGGTAGATAACGATCTACAGATTGCCGACCCCCGATGTATACTTTCTCCACATATTTATTAAGTTCACAACGATTAGTTAGGTAAGGAGAAGGAAACACTGCATACAAATTCTTTAAGCTTATGACTTGTGGCAGGTAGCAGATGGTTCAGCCCCAAAGTAAAAAGCAGCCTCTTTCACACAGGGCAGACTCATAACCCATCAGCTCAGCGGGTGTGATCTGTCCACTGATCTCTGCTGAGCAGACAGATTACAGGTCGCTCTCTCTATGGGGCGGTCAGATGGAAAAGAACCGATTGGCAGTTTCCACCTGACTGTACGCTAGAGAGATGGATAAAGAACCCCCATCCGTCTGTTTTTAGCAGACCGGATCGGATGCAGGCAGGTGTAAACGGGCACGTGTCTGTTTACAGCCACCTCCCCATAGAGAACAATGGGTGGCCCGGTCAGGATCACTTGAGAAATGGACAGGCAGACCCAATCAGTCCGCTCAAGTGAAAGGGGCCTTAAAATGAAGGTTGTGAAAAAGCAACAAATTTGGTGTGCATATAGAAAAATACCATTGTTACCCACAATATATTGGATCACACGATATTTTTGTATATGCACACTGAATTAGAGATGGTAAAGTCGGTTAGTTTTGATTTGAGTTAGAAGGGCTGGAGGCCATTTTTTGTTTTTACTACTTTGAATGTTTTTTCTTAGGATTTAGTGGTGGAGTACTTATGACACTGAAGCAGCACTACACTATTATTTCATTTATTACTTGTTGAAGTGTGGAAACACATTGAAGTGTTAGCAGCAGCCAATATTTGATATTTTCTTTTGATAGCTTGGATAGTGTACACCTGAATATGCACCCGGTGCATAAATTGCTACACTTAACCACTAAAGGACTCAGCCTCTGAGATGTGTTGTTTACAAGTTAAAAAACGTTTTTTTGGCTAGAAAATTACTTAGAACCCCCAAACATTATACATTTTTTCTAACACCCTAAAGAATAAAATGACAGTCTTTTCAACACTTTGTTACACTGTATTTGCGCACTTACAGGCACAATTTTTTTTTTGAAAAAATAATTTTTTGAATAAAAAAAATAAAATAAGAGTAAGAGTAAAACTAGCCCATTTTTTTTTCTTTATATTGTGAAAGAGAATGTTATGCCGAGTAAATTGATACCCAACATGTCACGCTTCAAAAATTGCACCCTCATGGAATGGCGACAAACTATTGCCCTTAAAAAAATCTCCATAGGCGACGGTTAAAAAATTATACAGGTTACATGTTTTAAGTTACAGAGGAGGTCTATGGCTAGAATGTTTGCTCTCTGCTCCCTCCACCAATTCTTATTTATTTTACCTTTTCTTTTTACACCGTTTTAAAAATAAAAATTGTGTCACTTTTATTCCTATTACAAGGAAAGTAAACATACATTGTAATAGAAAAAAGCATGACCGGACCTCTTAAATATGAGATCTGGGGCCAAAAAGTCCTCAGATCTCATATTTACACTTAAATGCAATAAAAAAAAAAAAAAAAAAGAAAAAAAAAAAGCCCTTTAAGAGCTGTGGGCGGATATCCCCCGTCAAAGTTAGGATGTTTATCGGCGTGCGGCAGTTCGGAAGTGGTTAAAATGTAGTTCAAGTGATACTAAAAAGGAAGATTTTTTTATTTTTATTATAAACAAACAAACATACTTACCTGCTCTGTGCAATGGTTTTGCACAAAGCATCCCTGATACTCCACGGACTCCTCCTCCCTGCTAAGTGTCCCCATAGCAAGCCAACAGCTCCTGCTGTTGTGTCTGCGCCAATGAGAAGGGAGAGCAGCTCCCATAATGTGACATACGTACAAGTGGATAGAAACGTTCCTTCTCCTTCAGACCTAAAAGTGATACTAAAGTCTGTTATTTTTAAACTAAAAAAATAAAACAAACTTGTTATACTTGCCTGCTCTGTGCAGTGGTTTTGCACAGAGCAGCCCCTATCCTCCTCTTCTGGGGTCCCTCGCTGGCACTCCTGACCCTTCCCTCCTGCCAAGTGCCCCTGCAGCAAACTGCTTGCTATGGGGGGACCCGAGCCACTGCTCGTGTCCATTTAGACATGGATTAGCCCCACCCCCCTCTCCTTCTTGGAGCCAATGAGGAAGGAGAGTCCCGGGCAGCCGAGATACTCCTTCAACATCACTGGATGGAGATGGGCTCAGGTAAGTATTAGGGGGGCTGCTGCACACTGAAGTTTTTTTATCTTAAAGCGGAGGTCCACCCTAAAGTGGACCTTCCGCTCATCGGAACCCTCCCCCCCTCCGGCGCCACAATTGGCACCTTTCAGGGGGGAGGGGGGTGCAGATACCTGTACAGTACAGGTATCTGTACCCACTTCCGGGATAGCTCTCTGCGGAAAGGGGCGTATATTACGCCCCTTTCTGCAAGTGCTCGCCCCTTTCCGCAAGTGCCCCGCTGCCTGCTGGGAAAACACACAGATCCCAGACGCAGCGGGGACCGTCCTTATTGCGCAGCGCGGCTCGCGCAGTAGGGAACCGGGAAATGAAGCCGAAAGGCTCCATTTCCTGATTCCCATACCCAAGATGGCGGCGGCAGCACCCGAGATACAATCTACAGATCGGCTTCGGGTGCCGACATCGCGGGCGCGCTGGACAGGTAAGTGTCACTATTTTAAAAGTCAGCAGCTGCAGTATTTGTAGCTGCTGGCTTTAAAAAAAAAAAAAAAAAAACGCGGAGTCCCGGCGGACTCCCGCTTTAACCACTTCAGCTCCGGACCAATAAACACCTTAAGGACCAGAGGTCTTTTTGCAATTTCGCACTGCGCTGCTTTAACTGGTAATTGCGCGGTCATGCAATATTGCACCCAAACGAAATTTGCGTCCTTTTCTTCCCACAAATAGAGCTTTCTTTTGATGGTATTTGATTGCCTCTGCGATTTTTTTTTTTTGCGATATAAATGGAAAAAGAGCGAAAATTTTGAAAAAAAAAGATATTTTCTTCTTTTTGTTATAAGAAAAATCGAATAAACTAAATTTTAGTCATACATTGAGGGCAAAATTTATTCAGCCACATGTCTTTAGTAAAAAAAATGTCAATAAGCGTATATTTTTTGGTTTGCGCAAAAGTTATAGCGTCTACAAACTAGAGTACATTTTCTGGAATTTACACAGCTTTTAATTTATGACTGCCGATCTCATTTCTTGAGGTGCTAAAATGGCAGGGCAGTACAAATCCCCCCCAAATGACCCCATTTTGGAAAGTAGACACCCCAAGGAAATTGCTGATGGGTATGTTGAGCCCATTGAATATTTATTTTTTTTGTCCTAAGGGATTGAATAATGACAAAAAAAAAAAAAAATATTTTTTTACAAAAAGTTGTCACTAAATGATATATTGCTCACACATGCTATGGGCATATGTGAAATGACACCCCAAAATACATTCTGCTGCTTCTCCTGAGTACGGGGATACCACATGTGTGGGACTTTTTGGGAGTCTAGTCGCGAACGGGCACCCCTAAAACGAATCACCACCTTCAGGATTTCTAAGGGTGCAAATTTTTGATTTAACTCCTCACTACCTATCACAGTTTCGAAGGCCATAAAATGCCAAAATAGCACAAAACCCCCCCAAATGACCCCATTTTGGAAAGTAGACACCCCAAGCTATTTACTGAGAGGCATGTTGAGTCCATGGAATATTTTATATTTTGCCAAAAGTTGCGGGAATATTACAAACTTTTTTTTTTTTTGCACAAAGTTGTCACTAAATGATATATTGCTCACACATGCTATGGGCAGAAGTCAAATTACACCCCAAAATAAATTCTGCTGCTTCTCCCGAGTACGGGGATACCACATGTGGGGGACTTTTTGGGAGCCTAGCCACGTACGGGACCCCGAAAACCAAGCACTGCCTTCCGGATTTGAATATAAAATGCTACCAAAAAACCTGTTAGCGATGGCAGGGATCAGGCCTGACTCTGCAATCGCTGCAGTTATGTGTTTAGTGTTTTGTAAGTGACAGTGATCGATCGATACTGCACTTGGGTGGGCTGGGCAGAGGGGCAAAACGCAGGTGCCAGCAGGTATCTGGGCTGATCCCGCTAACAATGCGTTTTTTTGGAACCCTAAACTGCTGGGGACGCTAGTATAGATCTGATCAGATCAGATATTGATCTTTTCAGATTCTATACCACTACGGGAGGTGTATGCTTTGCGTGTGGGTGTTAGCGGTACTGGCACTAACCTAGCGCTGCCTGGGGCGACGCAGACCCTGACCCTAAAACCTAATTGATATCACCCGCCGGGTGATCAGGGGGTTAAACCTTTATTGGGTAATAAATGGTGGGTGCCCTGATGCTATAAAAAACAAACTAACCAGAGTCACCCGTAACACTTATACGGTGATCAGTGGTGAAAGGGTTAACTAGGGGCAATCAGGGGGTTCAAATTTTTATTAGGTAGTATATGGGGGTCCCTGGCGCTATATAAAAACCTGACGGGGAACCTAAATAACTAACTGGCTAACCAGCGTCACCAGTGACACTTATACTGTGATCGCTGGTGAAAGGGGGTGAAAGGGTTAACTAGCAGCAATCAGGGGGTTAAAACCATTATTGGGTAGTATATCGGGGTACCTAGCGCTATAAAAACCTGGCGGTGAACCTAAAAAAATAACTAGCTACCTAGCGACTGTAGCGACACTAATGCAGCGATCAGAAAAACGATCGCTTAGTGACACTGGCAAAAGGGGGTGAAAGGGTTAACTAGCGGCAATCAGGGGGTTAAAACCATTATTGGGTAGTATATCGGGGTACCTAGCGATATAAAAACCTGGCGGTGAACCTAAAAAAATAACTAGCTACCTAGCGACACATGCAGCGATCAGAAAAATGATCGCTTAGTGACACTGGCAAAAGGGGGTGAAAGGGTTAACTCTAGGGGCAATCAGGGGGTTAAATCTTTATTGGGGGGTGATAGGGGGCTACCCTGGACCTAACACTAACTGTCCTGACAGTTTTTACTGTCACAACTGACACTGAATGCATTGATCAGTAAAGAAATGATCAATGCAATCAGTGACACTGTGACTGGGGGGGGGGGAGGGGTTTGTGTGCCTGTGTGTACCTACATGTCAGTGTAGTGTTGGTGCACACTTACTATTAGTCTTCTCCTCGTAGTCCGGTCAAAAAGACCGCCCGAGGAGAATGACATCACTTCCTCCTTCCTGTGTAAACAATACACAGGGGAGGAAGCTTCTCATTGGCCAGGAGCGATCCAGAGGGGGTGGCCGAAAACCAACGGCCATCCCCTCATCACAGAGCGCTCCTGGACCGAACCGGACCGCCGTAACCAGCGGGAGGGGGTCCGATCGGACCCCCCACCCGCTGGAAGGCAATCACGTAAATCTACGTGATTGTGCCTGCCTGTGCCATTGTGTTGACGTACAATGGCAATACGGCGGTCCTGAAGTGGTTAATGCATAAAAACCTAACTTTACAACCACTTTAAAGTTGTTCTAAAGTCTAAACATTTTTTTTACTTTAATACATTCCCTACATTAAAAAGGTAAATGCTTAGCTACCTTTTCTAGCCCCTGCCCCTAAACACTTACCTGTCTCCTCTGATCGATCCAGCACGGTGCCTGGCTGGCAGTTCTTCTCATAGGAGACTTAGGGAGCACACCGTGTAATCCATTCAAAAACACTTTATTATTAGAATGTGATTGTGTCATTGGGTTCTGCCGTATGTGTCATGTCACAGAGGACATAATCAGGGGTAGGATAACTGCAATATTAATTAGTTTATAACTGAGGAATGTTCACATATGTGCATTGTGTGCTGGTGGTAAGTGACTCAGACCTCTTACTGCAGTGCCACGGCTCTGGCCCACCCCTTTCCTTCACTGAACTTCTTTCAGTCATGGAGGCTCATCATCGTTAGCCTTTACCTAGGGTGAGGCAGGGTGCTGTAATGTTTTCAGGAATCTAGATAAAGCACCTTGTTCATCCCTCCCACCAGCCGTGATCTGTCTGCATTGTCTAGAGCAGCACAGAGCTGTGGTGATGACATTGTTGGGTCTAAAGTAATGAAAACTGCAGGGCTTTATTTAAAAATTTCACTAGCATGTTAAAGTTTAAACAAAGGGAGCCTTTACAAACATGTTATACTTACCTCCTCTGTGCAGTTGGTTTTGCACAGAGCAGCCCCAATCCTCCTCTTCTCTGGTCCCTCTTTGCTGCTCCTGGCCCCTCTCTCCTTTGAGTGCCCCTCAGCCAGCAGCTTGTTACAGGTTGTCTTTAGGTCCCTCGCTCAAAGATGAGGAAAACAATGCCTCCCATAGTGCAGTAAAGACTTTTATTAAAAGATAAAACCAATAGAAAACTACTCTCACAATAAAAAGGGTTACAGAGACCATTCACAGCATATAGAAATCAACTGGGTGTACCAAGATGGCAGACTTCTGGCCGCACATAACATAACGGAAGTGTGGTGATGTCCTTATGTATCACTTTACTTTGCACTATATCTCAGATTATAAGACTTTAGAATTCACTTCCCTTGAGGGGTTTATAACCCTGCAGGGTGTTCATATAAGATTTTATCATTTACCGTTATTCATTTATTCTATTTATATGAAGGTTATGCACTTTAAAAGGTTTATTAGGGGATTGATTTTTCCTGTGGGGTTTCAATCCCTGCAGGGTGTTTGTTCATAATCCAATTATCCATTGCTACCCATAATATGTTGAATCGCATGGTATTTTCTATATACACACCAAATTTGATAGCAACGTCAGTTATTAGTCAATTCTTTTGATGAGAGTTAGAGGAGCTGGAGGTCATTTATTGTTTTTACTACTTTGAAGTTAGTTTTCATAATTTAGTGGTGTAAAAACTTAAACTACACTATGAGTATATTATTTGTCTGTGGCCTACTTCCACCCCGATATGCGTGTTTGGTTTTTGATGGTATATAGTGGATTTATAGGTTAATTTTATACATTTGAATTGTAAAACTTTAGTGCGGCATTTATAGCATATTTATTATAAAAAGTGAACCTGCTGCTTTCCCTGCATGTGCAAACTGGAGGCAGGACAAACCTCCATCTCAAGTAGTATAGAGTGGGGAACCAGGGCTTCATAAACCATACACAGTGTACAAAGACTTGTATATTGGAGTAAACTGTATTCTGAAGCTTTGCCCTTTGATGATCAAAAGAAGAAAAACAATGTAACAATCCCTTTCGGTCTAGTCATGATTGACAAAGTGAGCATCAAAACATCCGGACAGTGCTGTCATTTCTTTATTTGCAAGTTGGACTTGGACTTGTGTCTTTTTTCAACCTACTATGCAACTGTTTAGATAAACACCTGAACCACCACAACATACAGGGATATACAAAATGTAATACTGACAGGGCCGTTTTTAAAGGCAGGGCAAAAGGGGCAGCTGCCCTGGGCCCTGTCATTGCTGTGGGGCCCAAAGCAGCTACCTCATACTTGCCAACTATCCTGGTTTAAATTCCCTCATCCCTTGAGGTTTTAGTCCTGTGCTGTGCCCCAATATCTCAGTGTGAAATGCTGCTACTAATGCTGCCCAGCTCTGCCATATTGTTGTGTACAGATGACTCACCTGCAGACCCTGTGTTTACATGTAAATTACCGGCATTCATATATAAATAGCGGTGGCATTCATATGTAAATAGCAGCGACCGGTGGCATTGATATGTATATCATGCCCCCCTGAGGTCATATCCACAGTCATCTCTAGCAACCAATCAACAAGCAGAAATCATGTGCTGTAACCTCTAGCAACTAATTAGTGAGCCATAATGTGTGCTGTAACCTCTAGCAGCCAGTCAGTGAGTGGAAATGATACACTAACCTCTGGCAACCAATCACAATAGTTGCCTGATCTGATTCAGTAAACTGATTTTGAGTCTAACTGCTAATTATTGTATGTCTCAGAGCAGGTGGAGAGCTAAACTGCATGGGGGGGGAGGGGGGGTCCCCAAAATAAGTTTTGCCCAGGGTCCAATCAATATTAAAGACGGCCCTGAATACGGACATATAATCACACACATAGGTTGGACTTGATGGACTTGTGTCTTTTTTTCAACATCGCCTACTATGTAGCTATACAAGTTGCAGCAGTACCTGCACAAGGTAACTAATTGTAAGTAGGGGAACAAAGGCATTATTATGTACAAAAGCTGGTTTGCTGTCTAATGTACACAGAAACAAGTTGCATTAGGAAATCTTCCTTTTATTGCTATAGGAATTAAAGCCTAGTGGAACATTGATTATATACCAACTAGAAGAAAAACATTGGCAAACAATTCACCTTCTCTCTTTGTGAATGACTGCCTGAAGTTCTCCTTCCAGAAGAATTAAAACTGTTAGCCAGATATCTTTAACAGCAAAACAACCAAGTTCAGCTGTGATCCAACTCAAAGTCACGAGTTATTAAAGTAATACTAATGGCTTATTTTTGTTAGCTATAAAAAATAAATTATGAGCCGCTACTCCTCTGCTAAGTGTGGTCCCATAGCAAGCTGTGTGCTGTCACATCGACAGCTGCAGATGTGCATGATGCTGGATCAAGAGTCGCCAGGTAAGTATTTGGGGGTGGGGTGTGGGAAAGGCTGTAGGCTTTTTTTTATACTTTAATGCAGAAAATGCATTAAAGTAGGAGTAAACCGTAGCTTACAAAAAAAAATCCCCTGCAAGTTAATGTTGATGCATACTAGCTAGGGGTCCCCCGAATGTTTTTTTTTGGTGTCGTAACCGATACAAAAAATGACAAATACACTAGGCCGAAACAGCACCGAAATCAAAAATTGCTTTTTTATATACATTTAAAAAAAAATGGATTTATATAAAATTGTCTTATATTATTATTCATTATAGTGTTCATATTCAACTGAATCATTAATTTTATGAATAAAAGAATAGTCCAGTAATGTAAAACAGTACTTTAACAAAGCAACCCAAATAAATAGGACAGTGGACACAGAAGATAAAATCATAAAATACAAAATTATAAATTAAAGTTACTGCAGCATATCCTGCAGTGCAGACTGCAGTCAGTGCACATTAAACCATAACAAACAAAATAAAATAAATAAATAAAATTAAATATAAATAATATAAAAATAAAATGACTAAGACTAAAGTCTAAGAAGACAAAGTCTTTTTATGCAGGCCATACACGGTCGAATTTCGAACGAATTTTCTTTTCAAAATCAGAAAATTCGTTTTTTTTGTGATCCGATGATGCCACCATTGATTTTCGAAATTCGGCCGACCAAGCCTTCAATTTCACCTCATGTTGCTACAGAAAAGAATTTTCTTGGCTGGGAATCTTCTTTTCTCTCCGTAAATTTTCTTACGTTTCTCGCACGATTCTCCCATCATCGATTAGAAAATCGTTAGTTTTTCAAAAAATTTCCAACATGTCCGATTCCTCAAATTTTATTCCCGCACGAAAATCAGCTGTTGCTGCAGCCCACTAATGGTGCGAAATTCATACGAAAATTCTTAGATACGATTTTTGAAAGAAAATTCTGTCGAAATTCGAACCGTGTATGGCCGGCATTAGACTATTAATTTTCAACTTAAATCAGAACTAATATTAATTCAGTACTCTCTCTCCCTAAGGTGTCAGCGGCTGCATGTGCGATAAAAGTGTATGTATGTAGCTGTGGGTTACATACAGTCATACAGTAGACCATACTGTTTTCCAACCCCCGGGTATGAGCGGAGACATCCCAGAACATAGACTAGGCTACAGTCTGGTCTACAGCAGAAGTGCTCAGCCAATCACAGCAAGCAATGTAGACAAGTCTGTTTTTCTGGAAGTCTCCGCCCATATCTGGAACACCAGTGTGGTATAGTGTATAGTACTGGAGTATGTAGACAGCCACAGATACAGAACATACAGTTTTGCACATGCAGCAGGCTGAAAGCTTAGGGAGAGACATAGTTTGGCCTAACAGCAACAAACCATGTATGTGTGTACAGTACTAAAGCTGGAGTTCTCTCTTAAATTGAAGAAGTGCAAAAAACTGTAGAACTACTACAATGAACAACCAACTAACGGCAGTATGGCACAACTAGACAATTGGAACATACTGGTAGTCAGTCATACCATGTTGTTTGTTCCAATTGTCCAATAGCACAGTCCAATGCCAATTCATTTACTATGTTCAACAACATGGTAAATGAATTGGTCTATGCTACGGATTTATAAATCTATTTCAGTAAAAGTGGCAGATTTCGCTTTAAGAACAAAAGTTGCTCAGCTTTCTCACAGGAGAGACGGTTTCTCTTCTTGTCAAGAATATGAGATGCTAGACTTAATAGTCTCTCACTCTCTGTACGTTGTTGACGCGCCAGTATGCAAGGGGATTGTCACTTCTGGCGATGGGCTGTTCAGCTAAATAAATGTCTAGCTTTTGGATAGCTGCAGGACCAGGGTGCATTCATGTAAAATTTCTTTAAACATCTCAGATATGGAGGGAGCATGTTCCTCTTCACTTTCCTCTGTGCTACACCTCAAAACTACTTCACCAGATGCTTCCACCACCTCCATTTGTGCCTGTATCATTTCCCGTGCAAACTGCTTTTTCTCAACATTAAAATAATGCTCTTTAAATCGAGGATCTAGAACTGTTGCAATGTAGTACAGAGGGTTGGACTCGGTTGGTAACGGCCTCCAGTAGAGTGGTTTTAGACGTTTTTACGCCATGGTCTGTTTCTATCTCTTTTCCTAGCAGACGCTTCAGTGCGGCAATCAAGGGAATAACTTCATTAATGGAAGCATTAGTTGAGCTTATTTTTCTTTTGTTAACTGTTCAAATGGAGACAGAAGAGAAACTACTTTCAACTAACATCCACTGATGTGCGCTCAGCGTTGCCGGCAGCTTGTAATCTGTAATGTATGCAGCTAAAACACACCTTTATTCAAAAAAGACTATGCAGCATATATTAGGTGCTGTTCCAACGAGTGGCTACATGTTGCTGTAGTCATTTTGGTGGCAAACTGTATCTGCAAAGCTTGTAATCTGGAATAAGCAAGCGGAGAATGCTTAAAGTGACCCACAATTTTTCTTCCTTTTGATACAATATCAGATATGGTGCGCTGACTCAGCAATCCTTCATTCACAGCCAAATGCAGCGTGTGTGCCATACACGTGTATGCTTTTAAGTTCACTGTCCTCCATTGCCTTTGCCATGTTACGCGCATTATCTAGGACAATCAAATTAACTTTAGACTTCTCAATGTGCCAAGTGTCAAGCTTGGATTTTAAGGTGTCAGCTATTGCTGCTGCAGTATGTGATCCAACAAACTCACGTGCGTTAAGTAGGATATTTTGCAATTGAAATTTGTCATCTATCCACTGCGCTGTCAGGCTAAGCATGCTCGTTGGACTGACATCTGAACTCCAAATGTCAGTAGTAAAACTGATTGCTATGATGTCGGTTGTCATGAGCTCTTGAACGTGTTTTCTTACACTGCAAAACAATTCAGGTTAACAGGTATCTGCAAAGTAGCGGCTGCTTGGTAGTGAGTAACGCGGCTCAATATGTTGCATGAGCCTATGGAATCCAATGTCCTCCACAACACAGAATGGCTGGTCGTCTAATGCAATAAATTCCATAATTTTATCTGTTATGGCACAAGCTTTGGGACTGTCACTTACAATTTTTTTTAACCTTTTCAAAGACTGTGGCCACAGATGGTGTTGAGCCCGATTCACTTTTTGGAAGTGGCACGATTTTCTTGTAATCTGAATGCTGAACTAGATGACGTGCTTTCAGGTGGTTTATCAAACCTGTTGAAAAATGCCTTGGAACTGTTCCCCCTCCTGAAATTTCTGCTGAGCAAGGACTACAGATTGCAAATGATAAACGGTGCAGCTCTTGCCATGCAAGGTAGTGTTATGTCTGTACTGCAGTACATCTGACTTATACCAAAAAGATAATATAATTGCACGGATTAAATTTCATTTGAAAATTGCAATTGCATGCTATATTTAATTGTTTTAGCTATTCTGTAGTATAGCATACTATAACTTAATGCGCTTGTTGTCATTGAATTTGTCAGCGTAATTTATAACCAAGTTATACACGATGACACTACGCAATGAAATATATAATATATAGTTAAGTTATATATTAATTATATATTTATTGCGTACTGTCATATTTAAAAAAATCATGCGTTTGCTGTCAGGTCAGTGTGTACTGTATAACTAAATATACTATGACAAAAAATTACAAATTCAATGACAAGGGCATACATTTAATTTTATAGTATACTACAGAATGAATAGCATGCCATTCCATTTCAAATTAATTTTATTATATATAATATTTTTGCTACAAGTCAGATGTACTGCAGTGCAGACAGACATATTTAATACCATACTGCATGGCACAAAGGCCAAGTAGTAAGTACATTATAATACATGTTTGACTGCTATGACAGTTTCAGTAGTATAGTAAAATAAAATTAGTTGGATTGTTTGTCAGTTTAAGTAAGGCAAAAAAGGCAATGCATTGCTTACAGGCGAATAGTAGTAATGGTAGCCATCCAGGAGGGACAGTGCTCACTCGAGTATGCTATGTGCAGCCCTCTATGAAGCAGTCTCTCGGGTCCCAGCAGCGTCTCACTTCCATGTTGGTGGCCTCCGGCTACATGAGTGTCCGGGGCTGCGATGACATCTGCGCAGGAGCCCTCTTCAACGGCACAAGCTCTGAAGGTGACGTCACTGGCTGCATGGAGTGTGAATATCTCCTAAACTGAGCAAGTTTGAGAGAAATTCACTGTACCTACAGGTAAGCCTCATTATAGGCTTACCTATAATATAGGCTGCTGCCTTTAAGTGCCTGCTAATCGGTGCCCATCAGTAACAAAGTGAAGCGTCAATGTGATTCATAAGTAGTGAATAATATAGAACTGAATGAGTGATCATAAAACTGTAGCTATAAAGAAAAACACATAAAAATACAGTTTGTACTGTGCAAAAACCCAGTGTAAAGAAATAGTAAGATGAAGATCCGAAGCCTCCCCACGTGAAGAAACAGTCCTTCATTTAAAGTGTTCAGAGATCACCCATCACCTCCCCATAGAGTCAACACTCACCAGATGGAATGGGTGCCTTACAGCAGCATTCACAACTGTGTCCTTAGGACAAAGATCCAAAATGCAGGCAAGCAGATCCCACTCCGTATCCACTGCAGGGAAACACTCCTCACTGGGTCAAAGCTGAGGTAAATAAAGCTCACCAAGAGCCAAAGAGATACTTTCATGGTGTAGTATTTAATGTAAATCCATACACTATTAAAAACATAGAAATCTTGCATGTGCAGCCGCTGCCGACCTGGGAACGACCTGAATGGAGGGAGGAGCTGCGGTTCATTGAACAGCGTTGTGGGAGGAACTACTAGTGCTGACGTCACACCACTGTTCGATCCTGGCAATACATGGAGCAAATTTCAGCCGAATCATAAGGACAGGTATTCTCTCAGTGGGTTACCCTATCGGCCGCCTCCTGCCCCACAACTCAATTGAAAAATCAAAGATGCCGGGCAGAAAATTGTTGGCTGAACAGCACCTGCACCCAAATTAGATACAGGCACTGTTCAGGTATTTTGACGGGCAAATAGCACTAGCTGTCAAAACACAGTATCAGCAGGGAGAGATCTGTCCATCCGCACTGTATAACGGGAACGTAGGAATCTTAGATTTTTCCTTTTCAGTCTATATGTGTATAGCCAGCTTAACAGAGCCTTAGACAGCAGTAAAATATGACAAGGGTTCTTAAAGTGGTTGTAAACCCTTACAAACCACTTTGACCTACAGGTAAGCCTAGATTAAGGCTTACCTGTAGGTCCAGGAAATATCTCCTAAACCTACACGGTTTAGGAGATATTTGCCGAAAGACAGGCACCACTGTCTACGGCGCATGCGTCGTAGACAGCGGCGCGCAGGCGCACTGAGTGCGCCGCAGTTAACGACGATATGCTGCGAGTGGCGACTCCCGTGCGCATGCGCGGGAGTGACGTCATCACGGCTCCGGCAAATAACAGTGCCAGAGCAGTGAGACCCACCAAGAAGATGGAGGCTCCGGACTACAGGGGACAGCGGTGACTTCGCTGGCTCCTGTGTCAGGTAAGTGACATATAATGGACTATGCAATGCATAGTAGTCCATTATGCTTTACCTTTGCAGTGAATCAAAGAGGAAGTAAACTCATCAGGGTTTATTTCTTCTTTAATTCTTCCCCAACCTATTTGAAATAAAACTAAGTTTTGGCCAAAAGATACACTTTAGAATGTGTATATAACCATTCATTAAAGACCATACTTTTTAAATAAACCTCTGTTTCACTTACTTTGTTATAATTCATGGTTCCCCATGTATGTAAACTGCCATTACACCATGTGAGATATTGGAACATAAGAATTAGAGCAATAGTTTGAGGCCCATAATCCAAAGGTTACTCTAAAGTGAAAATCTGTAAGGGCTTATTTACACTTGCTTCAAAATATGGCTTCCGATACGCTTTTTTAAAGCTAACTGAACTCCAGCCAAAGCCCCCGTCACTAAATAAAATGGTCAGCTTGCAGTCCTCTTTACACCTTGCGTTTGCTTTAAGACCCCTTTCACACTGCCAGCGTTTTTCAGGCGCTACAGAGCTAAAAATAGTGCCTGAAAAAAAGTGTCGGCTTTCACACTGGAGCGGTGCGTTGGCAGGGCACCACAAAAAGTCCTGCCAGCAGTTTCCTTGGAGCAGTGAACTCACCGCTCCTCCCCATTGAAATCAATGGGACAGTGCTGCAATACTGGCGGCGTTTTGTGGAGCGGATTTAACCCCTTTTCGTCCACTAGTGGGAGGTTAAAACCACCCCGCCAGCAGCTGAATAGTGACACTAAAACTACGGTAAACCGGTGCAAAAAATAGTGCCGCTTTACCGCCGATAACCCAGGGCTCGGTGTGAAAGAGCTCTAAAAAAAAAAAATTATACCTCATGCCACTTTAGAGGTGCTCCAAAAAACATATTCAAAGCATCCATAGAAGTCTATGACAAAGCTTGATAGCAGCACCTGAAGCTTTTGAGAGGTTTATTCAGCTTCAGCTTTAGCTTTGCTTTGGAGTAATTGTACATATGAGCTATACACACAAACATGGCATCTGCCAAGCATCACTGAAGCACTAAAAAGCATATTGTAGGGGTAGGCACTGATGCAATGATACCGTCTCTTTTTCAGTTCCCTGCTGGCACTGTCTGCGCCTCATTCTTCCGAGTGCTAAGGGAGAACCCAAGTGGGCACGTCTGAGCCAGGCTGTGTGAATCCTCGCTCTCTTCTCACAGAAGTTTGACTGAAAGGAGCATCTGCCCGGGAAGTGAGAAGACCAGTGCTGCACCTGGGACAATGCTGGATCAGTGACTTTGCCAGGCAAGTGTATAGGGATGGGGGTGGTTACATTAGTTAAGGGGGGTTTAACTTAATGCAGGCAAGGCATTAAAGGTAAAAAAACATTTTTAGTTGGTTCAGAACCAATTTAACAGTTGTAGGAGATTGGCAGAAGATACAATCAAAGCTTGTTTACATGCCGATTTTCCATGTTCGTCATATAAAAAGACTCCATGTAAAAGAGTAATAATTGGTTGGTGTGCAAGATGCCTGGTCAGATGAATAGATGTCCAACTAGGTAAACATGACTTCTCTCCTTTCTCAGGGAGCCCTTTTTATATAGCACCAGTCACTTTTACATTTCCTGTGGTCACCGTGTTGTCTATGCTAATCACAGCCTCAATGGTAACATGCAGAATCATTCTTCGTAAAATACAATAACGTCTGACAGCAGATAAAAAGACATTTTATTAGATGTGAGTTGTTTTGTATATCATCACAAAGTGTCATCTTAAAGATTACAGATAAGGTTGTTGTAAACTGCAGCCAGCATTTTCAGGCCTGGTTATTAAACAATATAACTACAAGCACAACGACGAGTTCAGATGAGTGACAGTGCTGGAAGGTTTAAAAACTGGAAACAATCTTGTGAGATACAATAAAAAAAAAAAAAAAAAAAAAAAAAAAATAGCTAAAGGCTGAACAAGAGAAATCAATAGATTCCCTCCATACAGGCTAAACAGCATGAATGTAGGACTGTCCCCTGCTAGCTATTGTACTCGGTCAGACGCTACTACCACTGCTGTGAGAACACCCGAACAGTAACTGCATCACCAAGATTTTTATTTTTTTACTCCTATGCTATTCAGATCATAGTTTGTTGGGCCCAGTGGTGACAATAGGGCCACCTACAGCTTAGCCAATGATGATTCAGCAGGAATTGTCTGAGATTTCGAGCCACCAACTGCTTTAGTAGGTGCAAAATTCAACTGTGTATTCTGCCTTGAGTTTAACTTAATATACTGTACATCTATTCATATGCCCACTAAGGCCCTTTCTTGTTGTCTGGTTAGAACATAGTACCATTGATGTAGAACAGTTTATTGCAGTTTTTTACTCAAGGTATTAAAGCAGAGTTCCACCCATATTTTGATCTTTGCTTTAATCACTACAATCCCGCAAGTTGAACATTTGGTGTTTTTTTCCCCCCACGCCTTGTGTACCTTGTTGCTAGGATCTCATCTATTTTTTTCAACTTTCGGCTCCCCGGCGAGGTATGTCATATCCTACAGTGCGCCACTGCTCCTGGGAGATGTGGGTCATCATTCCCAGGAGTCAGTGGCATTGCCGCCTTTGTTTTTATAAGTGCTCACTAATCAGGACAAGTCCAATCATTGAAGGAGAGCACACTGAGCTCCCAGCATAGCTAGAGAACTGACCACGCTGTGCTCTCATGCCTAGGGTGGTCAGTTTTTAAATAGGAAAGCAGAGGGACTGGCAGGAATACCAGCGATTTCACATAATAGAAGCACTACAAGGAGAACAGGAGACTCTCAAATAAGTATATGGTACAGTAGACACATATGGAAAATGAAATGTTGGGGTAACAAACAGTTTAAGTACCCATTAACACCACAGCATTGCAGCAATGCACACCACACACACTGTTCTGTACCAGCCACAATGATCTCCACTAACACACATGAACTGCAAAAGTCCAGTGCAATACAACACAGTGTCCCATTTGTTGCACTCAGGAAAATGCAGCCTGCGCTCCATTTTCATAAGCGTTGATTTGTTTCAGGCTATTCATTTTTAATGACAAGGCATGTGCTGCAGTGTACAGCATTGTGGAACGAATGACCCACAAATATAAAGGGCATAGCACAGACTCATTTGTGAAAAAAAAACTGCCATTGTGATAAATAAAAATACATTTAAAAAAAAACTGACCTAAATAACCTCAAGAGTCCCGTTCCCACCCAATCCCAGAAGAAATGGATGCTGTTCTAATCCTATGAAGACAAGGGTTATCAGTCAACCATATACTTTTTTTTTTAATCGAAGCAGCATTTCATTTTAAACAAAAAATGCCTTAATGATTAAAGTGGTTGTAAAGGTTCCAACCTTCTGTGGGCAACAGCGACCCCCCCCCCCCCAATACTTACCTGAGCCCCATCTCGATCCAGCAATGTGCACGAGACTGGTTGGTTCATTGGTTGAGAGAGCAGTGGGAGCCATTGAAAAGAGGGTGGGGTGGGGCTGAGCCATGCTCAGGACACAGAGCAGTGGTTTAAGTACCCCCATAACAAGCAGTTTGCTATGGGGGCACTCAGGAGGAGGGACTGATATACACAGATTTGAAACTACAACCTTGTGAAAAGATCTTCCATGAGAAGTTATGGTGGTCAAATAAAGCTCAGCCATATCACCATCTCATATTGGTAGGTGCCTCTAGGTTTGCCAAAAAGCAGACCAGCTGAATCCTGAAGACAAACAAGACTGGGTTCCAGGATTACAGCCCAGGAGTCTGCAATAGCTGCTCTCAGATTTGTGCATTTAAATGTGCTTTTCAAATCAAAGAGAACCGTTTCCTTTCTGAAGCGATTGAAACCATTCCAATTTTTAAAATTTCAGATAACATTTTTAGGAGTTAATAAAAATGTATTTTAATTACTGCAACTACAAAAGTACCACTTTCCTGATCTACTAATGGTTTTAGAAGTGTTTACTTTAGAGCCAGACTTACTTTTCACAGGAAATAGCAAAACTTCTTTATTTAGCTCTAGCTTTCTCTTTTGATGATTTCATATTTCTCTGCTCGTTTACTTGTTAGGAGGTGGGTATAAGTCACAATGTTAACCAATTGACATGATGTGCTACAAATACAGTACATGTAACACGGTTTACTATATTTTTACAGGAGACCCAACAATGCCTGTGAGGCACACTAGGATCTGATACCCTACCCTGGGACATGTGTGGAGTCATAGGCCTACAGGTACAAGATTGGCAGTGAGTTCTGCATGCCATGCTAGAGGCCGTGGCTCCATTGCCAGTGTCTGCGTAGGAATCTAGCAGCCCGCCGTCACTTCGTCATCAGCTGGGCACATGTGCTGTAGGTTCCGCACGCTCCGAAGAGTAAGTGTCTTCAGCTGCTTTGTAGCACACTGAATGTTTCTGTAATTGTCTCCCCTGTGGACTTACAGTGTGATCAGCAAGGAGAGGCGACCAAGAGCATTCTGCTGTACATTACAAACCTTACCTAATGTGAGTGCATTGGATTGTGTTTTTAACCATTCTTCATTATTTTACACTAGAGTCAGTGCACTCACTCTTGTTTTTTGGTCTGAGAGCAAGTGCCACTGACCATGCCCCTGCCCCCAAATACCATTGCCACCGATTCCACCCCTCCTCCACCACTGACACTTACTCCATCCCTACACAGACAATCACCTCTGCTGTGTGCACACGTGTCTGGTGGGGGATTCTACGGATACTGTTTAAAAACTTGGGGTGCTCCATGGTCAGATTGGAGTTAATTGTTTGGACTGGGATCAGACTCATTTTTGGGCAGGAGGGTTGTTTCATGGGTCCAGGGTCAGACCGGGGGGGTTGGGGATTTAGGTACAAGATCAGACTGAAAGAGGGAGGGGTTGCTGGGTCCAAGGTCAGACTAGAGGGGAAATTAAAATAAAAGCCTCATGGGACCAATCACTTATTACGATTTTAAATGTACTAAGTTCTTATGGATCCTAAGGTTAATAGGCAAAAACTGTGAGTAACCGTGTCGTGCATCTGTAAACATACACATGAGGGCTACATAAGAGAAGGGTTTTGTCAGTGAAAAAAAAAAAAAATTTTGTTAGTTAAAAAGAAACTGGTTCCTATCTTTTTTTTTTTTTTTTTTTTAAGCTGGCTCCTAGATTCAAAAGCAAATTTGTCAAGCCTTGCCCTGAACTATACAGCGATTTCCTGGAGCCACAAAACATGGATCACTCTATAATTCAAACTGACCACAAACAAGACACCTCTGTACCTGCCCCAGTAAATGAGATACTTGCTGCCTCGCTGGGCATTGTACAGAGTGCCTTGGCTTTAAGGCTCCGCAGATATAAGCTAGGGATGTGGATCAAGGCCTGCTATGCAATCTGGATGCCAGTTTAACATTTATAAAAACACTACAGGTACACTCACATGTACACTCCTGATACTCAGATCTTTAAGACAATGGATACAAATGGTAAAGCTGATAACAGTTATCTCATGCATATGTATAAACCACATATTTGTCAGTGCCCATCCTACTCGTCAAGCAGGTCAAAAAAAGTAACTGTTCACATGGTATGAAATGATCTAGGGCTGCAACTAATGATTATTTTTATAGTCAATTAGTTGGCCGATTATTGTTTCGATTAAGCGAACAACCTTAAAAAAAGTGTGGTGTATAATTTAGTTAATATGGAAAGTTTAAAGAAAAAAAAAAAAAAAAAAAAAAAAAAAGTAATTTATTCTTAAATATCTCTATGCAGTGGTAAATATAAATAACCAACTATATAGTTAGGGAGCAAAATCTCGAATCCGCTCTCAGAACAGGCAGAAGAGATGTACTGGATATACTACTAGAGGTTGAATCTGTTAGATTCAGAGATCACATTTTTTATTTAACCACTTCAATATCGGGCACTTAAACATCTTCCTGCCCAGAGCAATTTTGAGCTTTCAGCGCTGTCGCACTTTGAATGACAATTGCTCGGTCATGCTACACTGTACCCAAATTAAATTTTTATCATTTTTTTCCCACTAATAGAGCTTTCTTTTGGTGGTATTTGATCACCTCTACGTTTTTTTTTTTTTTGCGCTACAAATAAAAAAAATACAGAAAATTTTGAAAAAAAAAGTTTTTTTGTTTCGGTTTCAAAACTTTGTAAATAAGTACGTTTTCTCCTTCACTGATGGGCACTGATAAGGCGGCACTGATGGGCACCAATGAAGTGGCACTGATGGGGTGGCATCGATGGACACTGATATGTGGCACCGATAGGCGGCACAGGTGGGCACCAATAGGCGGCACAGGTGGGCACTGTATTATGTTATACTGTACTAATGGATGCTAGTGCCAAACAATAATGCATGCCAATCAGTGATGCCCATTGTGGGCACAGACTGGCATCCATTGTGGGCACTGACTGGCATCCCTGGTGGTCTAGGGAGGATTACCTTTTGCTGGGCATCCCTGGTGGCATCCCTGGCGGTCCAGTGTGGGCATCCTCGTGGGGGCTATGCTGATAATCGATCAGTACAGACCACCCCCCCTGTCAGAGGAGCAGCTGATCGGCTTTCCTCTACTCGCGTCTGACAGATATGAGTGTGGAAAAGCCAATCACCGGCTCTTCCTATTTACAATGTGATCGGCCGTGATTGGACACGGCTGATCACGTGGTAAAGAGTCTCCGTCGGAGACTCTTTACCGAGATCGTATTTGCAGGGTGTCAGACTGACACCCCGCAACAACGATCGCCACGATGCGCGCGCATCAGCTCGAAATCCTGATCACGTCATATGACGTCAGATCAGGATTATGCAACGACTTTGCCACCGTCAATTGCCTATAAGGCGGGCGGCAAGTGGTTAAAGAAAAAGAAAAACGAATGCTGTTTTGACGATTTTAAAAACAGAACTGTAATGTATTATATGTTGGCCATACAAAAACAATGTCTTTCTTCAAAATAAATGTCATTTTAAGAACGTTTGTTCCATTTTCTAACCATTAGTGGGGTCAAGTCAACATTTATTTTCGACCACAGTGATGGGAAAATTCGAAGGAGCAGAATAGAAAACTTCTTGGTCAAAGGAATTTTCAGACAGTGTATGTGGTTTTCATTCAGAAATTACATTCATTTTAAAACAGAATGTTAAAAGCAATTGAAATTTTCAAAAGGACATTCTTTCATTCAGCAAAATGTACAAAGATTTTTCGTATGAATATTCTCATCCGAAAATCGATTTGTGTATGGTCAGTATAAGGCTCAGTTCACACCTATTCAGTTTGCTTTTCATATTTTCTGCAGTGCTTTTTGATGTTTTGCACATGCAATTTTGCTGCGATTTGCATTTTTTATCAAATTATTAGATTAAAAATGCAAATTGCTGCAAAAAAGCACTACATGCTTTTCTGCAGCTTCTCTATTGAAGTATATTGAACCAAAAACAGCATAGGTGTGAACGTGTCCCATAGGAAACCATAGTAAATGAACTGAACTGTAGTGCGCTTCTGCAAAAAGCACCAAAAAAACGCAAAGGTGTGAACCAGGCCTAAGATGTTTAGTAGCAGTCGGATGCTTTTTTTGTATCACCTGTCATAATGGAGTAAAAAAAAAAAAAAAAAAAAAAAAAAAAAAAAAAAACTATAAAAGGGTTAATTTATACTGTGAAAGTAATAATATATATTACATTATATATAAAAAAAATAATAAATACACCCAGAAGTAGGATATATGGGCATTTTACCTAGAAGTTAGACATGAAGCTATATGAAGGGTGGAAGGGAGATTTAAATATTTTATATCAACGTAGTACTAAAAGCTACGACTTATTTTTTTTTTTTAATAGATCTAATCATTTTAAATATAATGCACAATGCTGGTAAAAGTTTACATTAAATGTAATTATAATGCCATCTATTACCTCCAGTCTATCAGCCTCCACCTTCTCTGGGTTCAGATGCTGTTCTTCCCTGCACAGGCTTTAAAGTATTATTTTTTGTTTTTCAAACAAACATGTTATACTTACCTGCTCTGTGTAATGGCAGACCTGATTCTCCTCTTCTAGGGTCCCCCACCGACTTTAGAACCACTCACGTCCTGCCCAGGACTACATGTCCCATGAGGCATTGCTCCTCACACGTTCACAGGCACTTACTGACATGTATGGACGGTGTACTGAGCTGTATGTGTGCTGCACTGTATTCCCTGATATCTAAACAAATAATGCATTCTGTATGCAGGCCAACTAATTGGCTGGCCGATTGATTATGAAAATAGTTGATAACTATTTTAAGTTTCGGGCCTACTTATGTCCTACATCTGGTATTCAATCCAATCCTTTGAGTCACGCATGAAAGAAAAGACAAGCTTGTATAATGATTTTAATAGATGCAAGGTGCATTAGTCAGCAGATTAGGCTTTATTTGAAGTATAATTATCTTATAGGCACATGCAATGCTTGCTAAAAGCTAATGTGAATCCCCCTCCCATCATAAAATCTCTAACTTTTTCATAAGTTAACAAATATAATATTTCTAAACGGTAAACTATTCTTTTCAACTAAAATCAAAACGTATCAATACTTTTCACAGTTGAACAGCCTCAGAGCCGGTTCACACAGGGGCAACCTGGGATCCGACTTCAAGTCGCCCCAAGTCACGTGGTTGAGAAAATCAATGGAAGTGAATGCAGCCGTCTTAATGTACGCTACTGCAGTCAATGCAAATTGTACCCATTGATTTCAATGGAAGTCGCCTCCAAGTCGGATCTCCATCTATATTGAGATGACAGTATTGGGGAAGGGCGCCCACCTTCCCCAAAGCACCCGCCACCCATGTTGAGGGCATGCGGCGTGGTGCGGTTCAAGAGTGGGGAGAGGGGCCCTCGATCATCCCCACCCCCTTTCCTGACTGGTCGGCTGCGTGCTCGTATAAGGGTCTGGTATGGATTTTGTGGGGACCCCCACGCTGTTTTTTTTCTGCAGCATAGGGGGCGTTCCCCTTGAAATCCATACCAGACCTGGTATGGTATGCTCTTGGAGGGGGAACCCATGCCAGTTTTTTTATTTAAAATATGCCGTGGAGTTCCCCCTCGAGAGCCGATTATTCTGCGATTGGCCACGGCCAAAGTTCCCAAAGTCGTGTTGAAGTCGCGCTGTGATTCATACTCAGTCGTGTCCAAGTTGCCTCCAAAAGTCGCGCTTTTTTTTTTTTTTTTTTTTTTTTTTTACACAGCCAAAAATGAAAAACGCTTCTAAAAAGGCAAACGCAGCACATAAACACGACAGAACAGACGTTTTAAACATGAGTTACTATCTGTCAAGTTAAATCGTTCAGAAGAGGAGAGGTTGAAAAAACTTCTCATGTACATTAAGCCTTAGAACCACAATAAGTCAATATAAGTCAGTTTGCCTTTATGCATATTAAACATTAAAAAACAGTCTTTCACATTTTTAATAGAGTTTTGACTTTACACCAATAAAAAGAAATCCTGCAGAAAATAATGGCTATCTACGCCTAGTTATCGACCTTCTATAAACATGATGATATTAATGTAAGGTAAATTAATTTCACTTTAAAAAACTCTTGGGGAAAAAAAAAAAAAAAAAAAAAACTGAATACTGATAAAAAATAAATGCTTTAAAAATAGGGCAAAGAAGTCTGGCAAATGACCAAACTGTCAAAATTACAGATCAGCCAGAACAAATATACTCGCAATCCAAGGTTTTACCATATTGTTTTATTTTTATTTTTTATTTTTTATTTTTTTTTTTTTTTTAATAGATACTTTTTTGATATGCTGGTCTGTACTATCAGAAAAAAAATTTAAAAAAATAATCAGATTCTTCTGGCTGCCAGTGGGTGAATACCTGAGACCTTTGTGAAACTTTTAAATGGAACTTTGCTTTAGTAAGGCCCCATTCACACCTGAGCGGTTTGTAGCTTGAAGCCTGACGCTACAAAATGCTGGGAGGGGGAAAAAAAAAAATCTATTATTCTCAATGGAGATGGTTCACATCTCCACTCCATGTCGCCTGAAGCCGAACGCCTGAAGCTCAAACAAGTTCTGGACCCTTTTTTGTCGCTCAAATCGGGCAGATTTGGGCGTATTTCTTTTTGTGTATTTCTTCTGGTGACCTTTTGCCTTGCACAAAATTGCAGCAAAACGCGGTAAAATTGTGTGATTTTCTGCCTCAAAACGCCATGCTCAGGTGTGAATGGGGCCTCAGTGTCTAAACCAGGGGCCTCCAAACCTTCTAAACAAAAGGGCCAGTTTATTGTCCTTCAGACTTTAGAGGGGCCGGACTGTGGCCAGGGGAAGTTGACATTTTCCTAGCATCAGTGGGTGTAAACATCACCACATTTAGTATTAGTGGGAGGAATAGTGCCCCATTAT
The DNA here is from genome assembly GCF_037356315.1 of Lithobates pipiens. NCBI lineage: Eukaryota > Metazoa > Chordata > Amphibia > Anura > Ranidae > Lithobates > Lithobates pipiens. The sequence goes on from NW_027507790.1 coordinate 22,933,736, forward strand.
TAGTATCAGTGGGAGAAATGGTGCCCCATTGTTATCAGTTGGCAGAATAATGTCTTGTATCAGTAGCAGGAACAGTGCACCAGGGGCTGGATAAAGGCAAGCAAAGAGCAGCATCTGGCCCCAGGGCCACAGTTTGGTGACCACTGGTCTGGGTCAAGAATCTGCATAACCTGACCTTTCCAATAACACTATACTTAAGGTGATACTAAAACACACACGGTTTAATTCACATTGCTCCTTCTATTTCTGTATGTGGATGATGGCACTGTAATTATTTTTATAGAAAAAAAAAATATATATCTAAGTACCTTTTTCCTATATGATATACAGCTGTCACATGACCCAGCTCTCTCCCAGCCTGTTTGCACAGAAACATAAGCAGGAGGAGCTTATAATGCTTTGCTACTGGTCACATGTTAAAAAAAAAAAAAAAAAAAAAAAAAAAGAGCCTTTGGAATTAAGGAGTAAAAAAATAAAATAAAAAAAAATAAATAAACCATTTTAAATTGTTATAAAAATATATTATTTGAAATAAAATCTTTATTATTTTGTGGAAATAACATTGTGTGGGTGGATTTCTGCCAGTCACAGGCTCGGTCATGCCCCTGCAGCCTGTGTCTTAGAATAAGAGGGAGAAGATGCCACCATTAATCTACATGCAATATACCACCCCTATGGTGTTTAGCTGGTTAGTGGCATGGAGGACAACAGAAGGAGTGAGCTGTCATTTCCCACTGTGTATATGCCCACATGTGTAACTCTATACTCACACGACCTGTTGAGATGTAATAGGGGAGGAAATGCTCAGCATAGGAACTCACTGAAACTGAGCATGTGCAGAGTTGCCACCACAGCTGCAAAATCCCTAGCTGAATATAGGATATGAACAGAAGGTGGAGATGGAGAGCAGCACGATCAACCAGTTTTTTTTGCAGAATACAGAAAAACAATCTCATAGTGAGTATGAAGAGCATGTGATACAACATTTGATAGTTTTTTTTTGTTTTTTTATGATGTGGGTTTAACCACTTGCCGACCGCCGCACGCCGATGTACGTCGGCAGAATGGCACGGGCAGGCATAAGGGCTTACATGTACGTCCTTGCCTGCCCGCCGGTCGGGGGCCCGATCGGGCCCCCGCCCGGTATTCGTTCGGGAGCGATCCCGGACGAGGGGACGGCCATTCATTCATGGCCACCCCCTCTCGATCGCTCCCGGCGAATGAAAATGTCCCGTGACATCACTTCCTCTCCTGTAATGTAAACACAGGAGAGGAAGTGATGTATTCTCTCCTCCGTGTCGGTAGTTTTCGTTCCGGCACCGAGGAGAGAGGTTCGGTGAGTTGCACCAACACACCCCACATACAGTAGAACATGCCAGGCACACTCACACCCCCCCTTTACCCCCGATCACCCCCCAATTACCCCTGCCCCCCCAGTCACAGTGACACCAATTGCTTTTTTTTTTTTTTTTTTGCATTGGTGTCATTTGTGACTGTAGTAACTGTTAGGGCAGTTAGGGTTAGCCCCCTTTAGTTCTAATGTGCCCCCCTAACCCCCCCAATAAAGGTTTAACCCCGTGATCACCCCCCTTCGCCAGTGTCACTAAGGCTGGGTTCACATTGCAGCGGTTTATGAGAACGAATGTGATTCGCACCGCACTGCAGTGCAAATCACATCCGATCTCTGTGCGATTCGAGTTCAGCCATACAGATAGTATGGCTGAATTCGTGTCGCACCCGCCGCAAATTCGCACGGGACCCTTTTTTTGGCCCGCAGCAGAATCGGATCGCATGGGTGTTCACACCATGCGATCCGAGTTTGCAGATCGCACTGCGATATGCGAACTGATCTGGGGGTGTCATTAACATTTCACTGACACTCCCAGCAGTTTGCATAGGGCAGTGTGAACTGCCGCCGGGAGGCATGCGATGCGGGAACCCGCCGCGGATTCATGGCGTTCCCGCATCGCTCCAGTGTGAACCCAGCCTAATAAGCGATAGTTTTTCTGATCGCTGTATTAGTGTCACAGGTGACGCTAGTTAGGCAGGTAGGTATTTAGGTTCGCCGCAGCTTTTTATAGCGCCAGGGACCCCCATATACTACCGCATAAAGCCCCCTGATTGCCCCCTAGTTAACCCTTTCACCAGTGATCACCATATAACTGTTACAGGTGACGCTGGTTGGTTAGTTATTTTTTTATAGTTTCAGGGCACCCGCCATTTATTACCTAATAAAGGTTTAACCCCCTGATCACCCGGCGGGTGTCATTTGTGACTGTAATAACTGTTAGGGCAGTTAGGGTTAGCCCCCTTTAGTTCTAAGGTACCCCCCTAACCCCCCCAATAAAGGTTTAACCCTGTGATCACCCCCCGTCGCCAGTGTCACTAAGGCTGGGTTCACATTGCAGCGGTTTATGAGAACGGATGTGATTCGCACCGCACTGCAGTGCAAATCACATCCGATCTCTGTGCGATTCGAGTTCAGCCATACAGATAGTATGGCTGAATTCGTGTCGCACCCGCCGCAAACTCGCACGGGACCCTTTTTTTGGTCCGCAGCAGAATCGGATCGCATGGGTGTTCACACCATGCGATCCGAGTTTGCAGATCGCACTGCGATATGCGAACTGATCTGGGGGTGTCATTAACATTTCACTGACACTCCCAGCAGTTCGCATAGGGCAGTGTGAGCTGCCGCCGGGAGGCATGTGATGCGGGAACCCGCCGCGGATTCGTGGCGTTCCCGCATCGCTCCAGTGTGAACCCAGCCTAATAAGCGATCGTTTTTCTGATCACTGTATTAGTGTCACAGGTGACGCTTGTTAGGCAGGTAGGTAGGCATTTAGGTTCGCCGCAGCTTTTTATAGCGCCAGGGACCCCCATATACTACCGCATAAAGCCCCCTGATTGCCCCCTAGTTAACCCTTTCACCAGTGATCACCATATAACTGTTACAGGTGACGCTGGTTGGTTAGTTATTTTTTTTATAGTTTCAGGGCACCCGCCATTTATTACCTAGTCTCACTAGTGTACCCCTAAATTTAGGGGTGTCTACTTTCCAAAATGGGGTCATTTGGGGGGGGGGGGGGGGTTTGTGCCATCTTGGCATTTTATGGCCTTCAAAACTGTAACGCCCTTAGAAAGCCTGAAGGCGGTGCTTGGTTTTCGGGGCCCCGTACACGGCTAGGCTCCCAAAAAGTCCCACATATGTGGTATCCCCGTACTCAGGAGAAGCAGCAGAATTTATTTTGGGGTGTCATTTCACATATGCCCATAGCATGTGTGAGCAATATATCATTTAGTGACAACTTTGTGAAAAAAAAAAAAAAAAAAAAATTTTGTCATTATTCAATCGCTTGAGGCAAAAAAATAAAATATTCAATGGGCTCAACATGCCTCTTATCAATTTCCTTAGGGTGTCTACTTTCCAAAATGGGGTCATTTGGGGGGGTTTTGTACTGCCCTGCCATTTTAGCACCTCAAGAAATGAGATAGGCAGTCGTAAACTAAAAGCTGCGTAAATTCCAGAAAACGTACCTTAGTTTGTAGATGTGACAACTTTTGCGCAAACCAATAAATATACAATTATTGACTTTTTTTTTACCAAAGACATGTGGCTGAATACATTTTGGCCTAAATGTATGACTAAAATTGAGTTTATTGGATTTTTCTAATAACAAAAAGTAGAAAATATCATTTTTTTTTTAAATTTGCGGTCTTTTTACGTTTATATCGCAAAAAATAAAAATCGCAGAGGCAATCAAATACCATCAAAAGAAAGCTCTATTTGTGGGAAGAAAAGGACGCAAATTTTGTTTGGGTACAACATTGCATGACCGCGCAATTACCAGTTAAAGCAGCGCAGTGCCAAAGTGTAAAAAGACCTCTGGTCATTTACCAGCAAAATGGTCCGGTCTGAAGGTGATTAATGACACTTTAACAGAAAAATATTGTTAAGCATAGCCATAACTACCAGACAGCAAAGGTTGCTTAGATAGAAGTATACAAAACATCTTAAAATGGTTTTCCGACCTGCAATCATGTAAACTGCTGAAAAGTTTTAGTATTCTGCATCACTTAGCCCATATGCTTCTTATGTCTCCTGGTGTCACTTGACCAAACCTAGGACACAGGCACATTAGAGGCATACAAACTTCTAGCTTTCCTCCATGCGCAGAAGCTGCATATAGCCACCCACAGACATAAATGGTTGTGCACAGCTGTACAAGGGGTATACACTGGTACTCACATATAGTATATGGATGCAAACCCCAGGTGCAGGTTTTCTGTGATTGGAGAATACGTTCATACACCTGATTATATCTACACACAACCATTCGTGTCTATGGGTAGCTGTATGCAGCACCTGGGCTTTCCAGATGCAGAAAAGAGTGACTTATTGCTGTGCCTGAAGCTTTACTCTGCTTAGTGAGTTTCCTGCTCACACAACTCGGTATCGATTGCAAAACTTGGCAGAGAAATTTGATTTCATGTTACATTATCTTCAGATCTTACACTAGTCTGTGTAATATGGCATCTCACCCACACATGGCAGTGATAAAAGCAGTTTCCAGGTGGGTAAGGCAGAATTGACTTAATGGGGTAAAGTTGGATGTGGGTCTAACTAAAGAAGAGCACACTGGTCTTTAGAATGATTTACTCGCTGACATCTAGTAAATTGTGGGTTCAGTTATGTATCCAGGCATTGCTGTAGTGCACCTGCCCATCCGTTATGGAAGAGTGCTTTACAATCCTGACCACTTGTACAAAATACACATACAAAATGCCAGATCATTCAAAGGGTTAATATAAAATACCTCCTAGTGATAAATCAGAATCTAACATACATTGGACATTTGAAATCGGCTTGCAGACCAATAAAAAAAGAAAAAGATAGAACAGATTAAGTCAACCTGTGAGTAGAGCAGTACAGGGGTTGTCCACTGTTTACCTACATCTGAAAATATACAAGTTGTTTGGTTGCCATGCGGACCCATCGCCTTCAATACTTTGAGCTACTAACCTGTGCATCTATTTAGCACAGGAAAGTCAGCCATTCTTATACGAATCCTTGTTCTGGGTCATTGCCTCACCACCAGAACATCAGTACGATAGCCAGGAACATAACATTTTTGGAAGAGATCAGAAACAGTGGCATCCATGTTTCTGACGTGTTTCTTTTTGGAAGCAGACAAACCCAAACTACCATGAGGAACTATTCAGAATCTGGCCACTGCAAAACAAAGTCCAACTCAGTTCAAAGCTGAAGTCGGTTTTTTCTAAAGCACGCCAGGGTTAGAACCTATGCCAAGTTTTTACTGCTCTCTATGTCCACATTCAGAAGTGGTTTGAAAGGTTTTAACAGGCATGTGTGACTATGGGCAGGGTTCACCTCACTTCTTGCCTCAGTGAGTACTACCAGCATACAAGAGGTCTTATTTACTTCCACTTTCCTCATGAGAGATATGGTGGTATTTTAGAAATTTCTTGCAACAAAAGCAACAGACAGATTCATGTCACTTGTCTGGAATTGCTTTTTCAATCCCAATTGAAGCTTCAGTTCAGCCAAATACATTCCAGGAGCATCAAAACAAAAAGGGGTTCAATGTCTTCGCAGTTTGTTCTCTGCCATAGCAAAAAAAAAAAAAAAAGCCCATCTACTGCCAGCACCTGTAGTGTGGAAGCAGTGGTCTCACTGCAGAGACTAAAACCTCTAGCTCTGCTATCACATTTGCCAAATTGGTGAGCAGTGGCAGAAGCATGCAGGACAACTAATTACAAAATGTCCTTAGTGGACAAAGGACGAGGAAATTAAAAGCATATTTTAAGCCACCAACTAACCATAAATTAAAGGTGTGGATTTAGCACCTAAAATTAGACCAAAATGAATACCTTGGAGTAAAGTTCCTACAAAAGAGAGTGCTAATAAGGTCCCGGAGGTATGGATATATACAAAAAAAATGTATCAGCAATTATAAATGTGCAACAATCAGTCAAACAGTAGAAAATGTACCAACACACCACATTAAAAAGGATTGCCAATTCTTTTAATGTGATGGGTTGGTGCATATATATTTTTTTTTTTTGGGGGGGGGGAGAGGGGGGTTCTACTGAGAAGCTTTCCTCCTAGGTATTCTTAGCATGCTGAACCACTGTTTCTACACAGAGAGCAAGGGTCCCACACTGCAGATGATGGCAGAGAACAGGCTTTTCCACTCAGGCTGTGGCTGCTTTAGAAAGAAAAACTGTAAAACATTGAACATGTTTTGATGCACCTGGAATGTATTAGTTGCCAATTTAAACTGAATTGGGCTTTAAAACAGAACCAGTCAGAAGTTGGCCTAGTCAAACATCTGAAAATTGCACGTTAATGATAATTAACAATGTATAATATGGATAATGATAATAAATGATGATAATAATAACTAATACATGACAATGATTGCGTGAGCTTACTTGTGCCAGCTACCAATTATCCATATGGATACTGCACCAGACTAAAATCACAAGTATGACTATCTTAAGATTTATATTTGCGTCCTCATTAACTTTACTCTGTCTAAGGCCCCTTTCACATGGGGCTGACCGTTTTTAGTACTCTGCTTGCTCCTCGGGGATCGCTCCGTTGATCCCCGCTGAGCCGGTGGATGACAAGTACATCTTTTCACTCTGTGCATGGATGGACCCGTCAGAGAGTCCACTCTTCCCTATATAGGGGGGGGGGGGGGGGGAATTAGATCATTACAGACCGCCTGTCCTTTTTCATCTGCCCGACAATATTTTTCCATCCGATGACGGGTGGAAAAAAAAAAAAAAAAAAAAAAAAAAAAAAAAAGGTTTTCCTCTGTCACACTTTTTTCGGATAGGTGCGGGTCGGATGTCAGTGGGCATGTCACTGTTGACATCCGTTGCTCCATAGAGGATGGACAGGCGGATCTGAACAGTGTGTGAAAGAGCCCCTAAATATAAACAGCTCAGCATAAAGTGCATATATATTGCTAAAACGTTTCTTAGTTTTGAACAGAGTAGACAAGGGTTACAACCTGTCAGTTTATGTCTGTTGTCTGTAAACCACTCACCTCCTGTTCTGCTACCAGCTATAAAATGTTTAAGACTTTCCGCCTCTGTAACAAGTTAAAAAAGGACAAATGGGGTCAGTCTCACTCAGTGGTTCTCAACCTCAGTCCTCAATGACTCCCCAACGGGCCATGTTTTGGGAACTTCCCTTAGATAAAATAGCTCTTATCAATACCATGTCATTGATATTGATTTAAAGCAGCAAAGCAAAGGGAAACCTGAAAACATGGCCCGTTGGGGGTACTTGAGGACTCAGGTTGAGAACCACTGATCTAACTAATAAAGGGACACAAACAACAATAAAAAGTTCAAAGGGGGTTCTAATTCTTTCCTACTCTGAAACTGAAAAAAAAAATGTATTATACTATCTGAAATCTCCTAATCCAGTCATTATGCCATTACCTTTCATTGGATTTTTTTAAATTATTTTTTTACTTACGCTGTTTACTTTTGCTTTAAATGTCAAACTCAGACAACGTACTAGAGCTAAACAAAGTGGCACAAACCTGTTACCAGTGGGCCTGCACAATTATAAAGTTTAAAGCCCCAGTCCAGGCAAGTATGAAGCCCCTCTCCTACCTCATCCAAGTTTTTAGCTTTTCTTACCTAGTGAAGAAAGTTCATTTTCACCTAAGTCTGCTGTCTAGTACTCTCTGTTGTATATTTTCCCCTCACTCATTGTGGTTCCCTAGCGTCTCCCTGAGCTTACGTCACTTCCTTTGTGGTTCCTGAGAGGAACCTGATGTTGGACAGCCAATAAGCAGTGACGTTGATACCAAAAAGGACTCACCAGATGTAAAAGAAACAAGAGAGAATGCTTGGGACTGAAGCATCACATGAGCTCATCTTTGAGTAAATAAGGTATTTTAGTATTTTTTTTATATATCCAGCAATCGGTTGGAGGGAAAGTCAGAGATGGGCTATAAAATCAAATATAAACATTGAGACTGCAGAGAGAAAAAAAAAAAAAAAGCGACGCTCAAAGCAACACTTTGTAATGACTTACATAAATCTTGTCAGTGTGCGGGGTAGTAAATAGACATTTAAATATATGAAAGGGCATATTACAGTATTTCTTCTAATATACGACCAATACATAAGAAATTGTGTTGTGCAGAACTCACAATAAGATAAAGAAATTTTGGACTAACGTTCCCAGCAGGCATCCCTTCCCATAAGCTAGTTTTGTGTACCACACCTTTCCAGTCCGCCAAAGAATCTGAATGTCTGCTTTAGGCAAAAAGCCAGCATCCAACATATGTCGCAAGACAAGACACGGACTGTCTTCACTAAGCTCAACAGTGGGGCTACAATAGGTTAACAACTAGCACTTTGTAAGTATGTGCAACACACCGCAACACTTCAACTTCTTAGCACGCAAAAGAAAGGGGACCAAGTAAAAAACATCTGCTGTGGAGTCTGCTGATGTGTATAACTCCAGAGAAACATTTCCAAATCTGGTTTCTAAAGTGATAATATAAGTACAGAGGAATAAGTGATGATTCGAGAGACACTACATCAATCTGATCCTAAATATACACCGGTCAGCCACTCACCTAATATTCAGAAAGTCCCCCTTTTGCCACCAAAACAGTGCTGTTCCGTCGAGGTATGGACACCACTACACCTCTGAAGGCATACTGTGCTAACTGGCACAAACCTTTCAGTAGCAGGTCCTTTATCTCCTGCAAGTTGAGAGGTGTGGCCTCCAGAGATCGGACTTGTTTTTCCAGCACATCCCACAGATGCTTCATTGGATTAAGATCTGGAGAGTTGGGATGCCAAGTCAAACTTGTTATGTTCCTCAAACCATTCTTGAACAATTCTTGCAGTGTGGCAGGGCACATTATCTTGCTGAAATAAGCCATTACCATCAGGGAAGACCATTTCCATGAAGGGGTGTACATGGTCACAGTTTACGTAGGTGGTATGTGTTACATAACATCCACATAAATGGCAGGACCCAAGCTTGCCAAGCAGAACATTCCCAAAGAATCACACTGCCCAAGCCAGCTTGCCTTCTTCCATTACTACATCCTGGCGCCAACTCTTTACTAGGTAAGAAACGCACACTCACCTGATTATCCACTTGACGCAAAAACATGATTCATTGGACAAGACCACGTTCTTACATTGCTCTGTGGTCCAGAGATGATGCACACATGCCCATTGTGGGCGTTTTTTTCTGTGGACATGGGACAGCATGGACACCCTGAGCGGTGTGCATCTGCACAGAACCCTACACAAACTGCAATGCCCATTTAATTTGTGTTCAACTTCAGAGAAAACATGTTCCCTTGCTGCCTAATATATCCTACCCACTTTCAGATGCCATTCAATTGGATAATCAATGCAATTAACTTTACCAGACAGTGATCATAAAGTTAGGGCTGATTGGTGTATATGGTCTGCCATGTTCATATTCATAAACATAAGAATAAGACCCCTTTCACACTGGGGCAGTTTTCAGGCATTTTAGCGCTAAAAATATCACCTGAAAACTGCCTCTCATGCTTCCCCAGTGTGAAAGCCTGTGGGCCTTGATACTGGGGCGGTGCTCTTGCGGGACGGGAAAAAAAGTCCTGCAAGCAGCATCTTTGGGGCAGTGTAGAAGCGCTGTATACAGCGTTCCTACAGCGACACTGCTTCGGAACCACCGCAGCGCAGGCACTTTTAACCCCTTCTTGGGGGTTAAAAGCATGCCGCTAGCGGCCAAAAAGACTGGCTAAGACTAGTGGTGCTTTACCGCTAACTGACCTGCCGCCCCAGTGTGATAGGGGTCCTAAATTAATAAACAGTCTTCCGCCCCAACTGTAGTGAAAAGTAGCTACAAATAATAACAAAATGCTACAATGGTTACTTCGAAGCAAGAATAACATCATACTACTAATGTGCATGTCTGAAATAGTTACCGAGGGGCAAATACAATTACAAAACAGCTGCTACACAGCATATGCAAGGGCCACAGTGAAAAGCATCAAACAGGTGACCATGGACTGACCTTTTGGTGGATTACTGCCAACCTGATCTTTACCTTGTAAGGTCCACCTTCACAGATGAGGGTGTGTGCATTGTGCCACTACCTGCAAATACAAAACAGTTCAGTGCTGGAGTCAGGGAAGTAACTTTTCCTCATCAAACATTGTTCTGTATAGTCTGTCCTCTGGTCTGTAGACTCCCTGCCCCCAGTACTGTACAGTGCCTATCCTCACCCCCTTCTGTACAGTCAGCCCATTTTGTATATGTAGTCCTCACCATGTACAGCCCCCCCCCCCCCAGTTCAGCACTGATAGTCCTCTCCCCTGTACAGTCAGCCCCCATTCAGTATAGGCAATTCTCTCCCCCCCCCCCCAAGTTCAGTATTGATAGTCCTCTGTACAGTCAGCCCCCCACGTTTTAGATTTATTCCTCTTTGTACAGTCATCATGCTGATTCAGTATTGATAGTCCTCAGCCCATTCTGTATAGGTAGTCCTCTGCTCTGTATAGTCAGCCCCCCCATGTTATATATGTAGTCCTCACCCCTGTACTGTCATCTCCCCCCTTTCAGTACTGATAGTCCTTTACCCTGTACAGTTGTCCCCCTCCTCTAGACGCTCAGTCCCCAAGCTCCACAAAGTCAGTACCCCTATTTTGTACATTTAGTCCCCAACATTCTGGACACTTAGCCCCCCTATGCAGTCACCCCCCTTGTATCCCAGTTCTGAACAGTGAGCATCCCTATCCTTTACAGTTGGTCCTCCAGCTGCAGGCACTTGTGTTATGAACAGCCAGACCCCCCGGTTCAGTGCAGGGATTGCCGACCCAGTGGTGATCCATGCAAACAGGTACAGGTAAGTAGTAGTAGTAGTGATGAAGGGATCAGTGCTGTATGTAGAGGAGTAGTAGTGATGATGGGAGCAGTGCTGTATGTAGAGGAGTAGTAGTGATGATGGGAGCAGTGCTGTATGTAGAGGAGTAGTAGTGATGATGGAAGCAGTGCTACCCTGTTTCCCCTAAAATAAGACCTAGCGTGATTGTCGGCGATGGCTGCAATATAAGCCCTACCCCCCAAATAAGCCCTAGTTAAAGTCCTTCTATGTCTTATTCTCAGGGTAGGGCTTATTTTTGGGGAAAGAGGATGGGGTTTATTTGGGGGGTAGGGCTTATATTGCAGCCATCACCGACACTCATGCTAGGTCTTATTTTAGGGGAAACAGGGTATATGTAGTGTAGTAGTAGCGATGATGATATGAGCAGTGCTGTATGTAGAGGAGTAGTAGCGATGATGATATGAGCAGTGCTGTATGGAGTGTAGTAGTAGCGATGATGATATGAGCAGTGCTGTATGGAGTGTAGTAGTAGCGATGATGATATGAGCAGTGCTGTATGGAGTGTAGTAGTAGCGATGATGATATGAGCAGTGCTGTATGGAGTGTAGTAGTAGCGATGATGATATGAGCAGTGCTGTATGTAGTGTAGTAGTAGCGATGATGATATGAGCAGTGCTGTATGTAGTGTAGTAGTAGCGATGATGATATGAGCAGTGCTGTATGTAGTGTAGTAGTAGCGATGATGATATGAGCAGTCCTGTATGTAGTGTAGTAGTAGCGATGATGATATGAGCAGTCCTGTATGTAGTGTAGTAGTAGCGATGATGATATGAGCAGTCCTGTATGTAGAGGAGTAGTAGAAGCGATGATAGGAGCAGTGCTGTATGTAGTGTAGTAGTAGTAGTAGCGATGATATGAGAAGTGCTGCATGTAGTGTAGTAGCGATGATATGAGCAGTGTTGTATGTAGTGTAGTAGTAGCGATGATATGAGCAGTGCTGTATGTAGTGTAGTAGTAGTAGTAGTAGCGATGATATGAGCAGTGCTGCATGTAGTGTAGTAGGAGCGATGATATGAGCAGTGCTGTACGTAGAGGAGTAGTAGTGCGGACACACACATTACTGAGCTCTCTATACACTGCATGATCATCTAGCAGACACATACTGGAGTGATGGCAGAGTCCGCCAATGAACGGAGGGGCCCCACGAACACACGGGGCTCCCCCAAACACAGCGGCACCCTCAAACTTACAGGAGCCCCAAGAAGCCCCCCGCCTCCATTTCCCCTCTACAGTCACCCCCCCCCCCGAACACGTCCCCGCCCCCTCCCGGGCTCTCACCTCTGGCACTGTCCCCCCTGCACACGGGGAATTCTCTTCTCCCTCACCGAACCGGTCGCGCGCCCACGCACACGCGTCCTCCTGCACGGTCAGACAGTCTCTTTCCCCGCCCACGCAAATTCAGGGCCGCGCGCACAACCCCAAACCACGCCCCTCGCGCCTGTCCGTGAGCCACGCCCCCAGCCGCAGATTAGGTTGGCTGCGCGCTCCGGAGTGGTCGGCAGGGGGTGGTGTGACGCGCACAGTATGCACCGTTATGTGTGGCCACATGTGCACTCTGAGGGTGCCTTGTTTGCCCAAATATTAGGGATATACAGTAATAAAAAGGAGATGGTATAGTCAGCTATTCCTGGAAGGCTATGAATCTCTCTGACAAGCCTTTGTAAACACAATGTCATGGTGTGCTTCATGCACACAGATGTTTAGTTGCTCATGTGTACTGAGGCATAAACTCCCTAGGGTGCCTCATTAAGCCACCAATACAAGGGTGAAAACAATGGTTTTTCTATGTGCCCTAGCAGTGACCTGCATTCACCCACTGTGGAGAAAAACACATCACTGCGTGTTATGTGAATGAGTCCTAAAGGCTCACACTACATGCCACCTATATGCCCAATGTACATGGCCACCTAGCAGCTCCTGTGTGCTGAGGCGTAAAATCCCTGGCATTTTCTGACACCTGAGGAGCTGCACTTGCATCATAAAGTCACCGATACAAGTGAATAGTTACACACAGCCATGCTCGAGTAAATGCTTAAAGCGATATTAAAATCTTGGGGTTTTTTTTGTTCTCGGTGGCACCCAAGCAGGTATTTGTTCCAAGCCATGGCTCTGTGTGTCCATTACCACAATGAGCCGTGGCTCGGCCCTGTCCCCTCCATCTCCTGATCCAAAAATGGAAAGATTATGGCACAGCTGCAAACCTACCAAGACATGGCTGTCAACCTAAACTGAGAGGCTGGGCAAAGAGACCATTAATCAGAGAAGCAGCCAAGAGGCCCATGGTAACTCTGGAGGAGCTGCAGAAATCCACAGCTCAGGTGGGAGAATCTGTCCACAGGACAACTATTAGTCGTGCACTTCACAAATCTGCCCTTCATGGAAGAGTGGCAAGAAGAAAGCCATTGGTGAAAGAAAGCAATAAGAAGTCCCGTTTGCAGTTTGTGAGAAGCCATGTGGAGGACACACCAAACATGTGGAAGAAGGTGCTCTGGTCAGATGAGACCAACATTTTACTTTTTAGCCTAAAAGCAAAATGCTATGTGTGGCGGAAAACTAACACTGCACATCACCCTGAACACACCATCCCCACCATGAAACATGTGGTGGGGATGCTTTTCTTCAACAGGGACAGGGAAGCTGATCAGAGTTGATGGGAAGATGGATGAAGCCAAATACTGTGCAATCTTAGAAGAAAACCTGTTATAGTCTGCAAAAGACTTGAGACTGGGGCGGAGGTTCACTTTCCAGCAGGACAACAACCCTAAACATACAGCCAGAGCTGCAATGGAATGGTTTAGATCAAAGCATATTTATGTGTAAGAATGGCCCAGTCACAGTCCAGACCTAAATCCAATTGAGAATCTGTGGCAAGACTTGAAAATTGATGTTTACAGACACTCCCCATCCAATCTGACAGAGCTTGAGCTATTTTGTAAAGAAGAATGGGCAAAAATGTCACTCTAGATGTGCAAAGCTGGTAGAGACATCCAAAAGGACTTGCAGCTGTAATTTCAGTGAAAGGTGGCTCTACCAATTTTTGACTCAGGGGTATGGATACAAATACACGCCACACTTTTCACATATTTATTTGTAAAAAAAGTTGAAAAAACATTAATTATTTTCCTTCTACATAACAATTATGTGCCACTTTGTGTTGGTCTATCACATAAAATCCCAATAAAATACATTTACGTTTTTTGGTTGTAACATGACAAAATGTGGACATTTTCATGGGGTATGAATACTTTTTCAAGGCACTGTAGATGAACTCAATATATTGATGGGGGTTAGAATGAATAGAGAGCTGAACATAAATGAGCACACAGCAGGTAAACCCGAGTACAGTCTGCTATACAAAGTAATAGCTATACCAAAGTAACTTAGGATCAGGTTCTATACCTATAAGTGGAAAGCAACACATGACTCAGCAAATGCAGCAATAAACAGTGCATAAAAATGTTAACTGCAATGTGAATACAACTGGGTTAGAGTGAACTCTGTTGGAATGACTAACGTATGGTGTAGCGTTCACTGAGAAGTACCTCTTAACTAAGAAGGGGCAAGGGTCTCTGGGTAGCAACTGTAAGGATAGTCATTAGTGCAGGCTCTTCAGCCGGCTAGTGTTGAGGCCGAATAACATTGTTGGTGCACATGAGAACAGTCAATAAGATCTACAGGCAGCAAAAAAGCTATAAAGTAGCTGTGTATTCAGGTCCTAAAGGCTCAGTCTCTAATGGCAACAAATCATGGCCGCAAGATGCCCTTATCAAACCTGGTGACACAATAGCAGTGGTCCTTCTGGTTAGGTGTCTGCTCACTCTGGGTTGCCTTGGGCTATACCAGTCTGTATCACAGCAAAGTCCGTGTCCTTGCAGTGGTGCCATCCCTCTGCACTCAGATCACAGCTGTAAACTCTTTGGTTTCCCCACGCAGCACTGGCGTTTCAACAGGTCCTCACAACATGGTCTTCTTGCACTGCACTGACTCACCAGTGAAATTTTGACAGGGCAAATCCTGCTCTCAGCAAGGGATTCTGGGTAATGTGTTCTGCTGCCTCTCCATTTGCAGCACTGTGCACACCACTTCTCTGGGACTACATACTCCAATGTCCATGGGGTTGTTGTATTCTCTCCCTTGCTGGTCTATGGCTGCCGGGGGGGGGGGGGGGGGGGGGGAGAGCAAGCCCTTTACACAGCAGAGAAGGTACTGAATGGTGAGAGACAGCTGCCACACTTTTGTCCCTATCTGCAGTACGGGAGAGGTTGACAAGCAAGGTATCCTACTCAATTTTATTCAGTCTGCTCTGCACATACCCCCACTCTGTAAAGGCAGAGCTCCTTGCTTCCGTCACTATATAGGGGGAGAAGGGGGTTGCAGGGAGTCCACATAACCAGAGGCACCTTGTTACAACTGCTTGAGGAGAACTACCGTGGAACATGTGCAGGCAGATGCAGAAACCATCACCATTTCCCCGAGCGCTAAATTATTATTTTATTTTTTTCAGTTGTGTCAAGTTGCATTGACAGACCTTCTTGTGGGCAGTGAATGCAAAGTTCAAGCTGGGAGGAGGAGGAGGAGCAGCAGCACACTGAGCTTGCCAGTGAAAAGCTGTGCAGGGGAGGACAAGTCTCATCATTGGAGGAGAGCAGGTTGAGTTCCTAGCATAGCTAGAGAACTGACCATGCTGTGTTCTCCCATTTAGTGTGGTCAGTTTTTAATAGGAAAGCAGAGGGACTTGCAGGATCCCCAGGGATTTCACACAATGGAAGCAATATAAAGGGAACAGGATACTTTCTCATACAAGTACATGGTACATTGGGCACATATCAGGAATATAAAATGTTGGGGTAACAAATACTTTAATTTCATGTTGTGCTTGCAGAGCCACCCATGACTCAAATTTGTGAACTTGCTAAAAATTGAGCCTCAGGCTGGCCGTAGATTTTTTTTTTTTTCCGATCAATCAGTGAGTTTAACAAAAACAAAACAAATATAACAAACTGAACTTCCTTCCACACAAATGGGGGGAATAGAAGAGGAGGGACATTGTATTCTGACAGCCGGACTTTCCACTGTTCAGCGGCAGTAGCAGATGATCGAAAAACGTTTTCCAGTGATTGACTTCTGCCACACACTGATTGAAATTCACCCTGTCCCGTCCGAACCGGCCACATTTCTATCTGTCTGTGGCCATCTTTAAACAGCATGGGCACTGAGAAAAAGAATCCTTCTGTTCTTTTTACTGAGTCTGGTAGAATACAGGGAACTCAGATAAAGGTAAACTTAATGACCTTTCTGATTTCAGGACAAATATACCGCTCACTAATTGCTACTTGGAATTGCTCTTTAATAAATTAAAGAGGGATGTTTATTAGCCTATAAAACAGTCTACATTTGTCTTTCCCTTATGTGACTGTAGTTAATTGATGTTTAGGTGCTGGGTGTTGTGTCATTTGCACAGCATTACATTTTGAAGCACCCTTTTATATACAGTGCCTCGAAAAAGTATTCATACCCCTTGACATTTTCCACATTTTGTTATGTTACAACCAAAAACATAAATGTATTTTATTGGGATTTTATGTGATAGACCAACACAAAGTGGCACATAATTGTGATGCGGAAGGAAAACGATAAACGGTTTTCAATTTCTTTTACAAATAAATATGTGAAAAGTTTGGCGTGCATTTGTTTTCAGCCCCCCCTGAGTCAATACTTTGTAGAAGCACCTTTTGCTGGAATTACAGCTCTAACAGCTGTAATGTGTACATACGACGGGACTAGGACCGACGGGATCTGTCCGTTGGACAATCCGATCGTGTGTGGGCTAGTCCGATCGTTTTTCAAAAAAAAAATCAGACGGACCTAGAAATAGAACATGTTCCAAATCTATCCGACGGACTCAATTCGCAAATTGGCTACTGGCTATTGAACTTCCTTGTTTAGTCCCATTTACATCACATTTAAAATGAACGGACTTTCGAACGGGCTTAGTCCGTTCGTCTGTGGCCAAGTCGTTCGTTCGGAAAGTTCCATCAGAACTCTGCCAAAAGTCAGTCGGAAAGACTGTCAGACCTAGTCTGCCGGAAAGTCCAGTCGTGTGTACGCGGCATTAGGCCGCGTACACACGCGGGGACTGTTCGCTGAAACTGTCCGCTGAAACCAAGTTTCAGCGGACAGTCCGCTCGTGTGTGGGCTTTCAGCGGACAGTTTCAGCGAACAGTCCGCTGAACAAGGTTTTTCGGAAATTCCCCGCGTGTGTAGGCTTGTTCGTCAAACAAAGTTCCGCGCATGCTCAGAAAGGATTTTCACGCCGAAAGTTATAATGCAGTGTATAGGACGTCAGAAATTTTTCGTCCCGTCGTACGTGCCGTTCACGTCATCGCGCACGGTTTCAGCAAACTGTTTGTCCGTCGTGTGTGGCCATGTCCGTCCATGCTAATTTTGAGCGGACTGTTTGCCGAAACTGTTTGACGGACAAAGTTGGGCGAACAGTCCCCGCGTGTGTACGCGGCCTTAGTCTTTTTGGGGATGTCTCTACCAGCTTTGCACATCTATAAAGTGACATTCTTGTCCATTCTTCTTTGCAAAATAGCTCAAACTCTATCAGATTGGATGGAGACCATCTCTGGACAGAAATTTTCAAGTTTTGCCACAGATTCTCAATTGGATTTAGGTCTGGACTTTGACTGGGCAATTCTAACACATGAATATGCTTTGATCTAAACTATTCCATTTTGCCTCTGGCTGTATGTTTAGGATCATTGTCCTGCTGGAAGGTGAACCTCTGCCCCAGTCTCAAGCCTTTTGCAGACTCCAGCAGTTTTCTTCTAAGTTGCCCTGTATTTGGCTCCATCCATCTTCCCATCAACTCTGACCAGCTTCCTTGTCCCTACTGAAGAAAAGCATCCTAACAACAGGGCTCGAGTCCTGCGGGAACGCATGGGAACGGCGTTCCCGTACTATTCCCACAGCGGGAACGCCGTTCCCATTAGCTGCCTGAGGGCTGAGGCTATGCAGCGCGTAGTTCGCCGCCGCTCCTCAGCCGCCGAGTGACTGGTTGCTAGGCAGGGGCCGCTCCGCATCTAGCAACCGGTCACATGACTTCGGCCGTGCACGTGGGCACGCACTGGCGCGAGTCAGTGGGCAGGCTGACACACGCTGCGCGCCTGCTTGGATCCGGAGTTCCGGACTGTCCCCCCCCCTCCTCCCCTCTACCCAGTGCCAGTCAGTCCTGGCCTCCTGGGGCCACACGCTGCACTTTTCCAGTTTACTTCTCCTTCTCTACCAGGTTAGTCACTAGTGTGTAAGTTGCACTCTGCAATACCCTGCCAATACTCATCAATACTCTGCAATACCCTGCCAATACTCATCAATACTCTGCAATACCCTATCAGTATCAATACTCTGCAATACTCTGCGAATACTCTTCAATACCCTATCAATACTCTGCAATACCCTATCAATACTCTGCAATACCCTATCAATACTCTGCAATACCCTGCAATACCCTATCAGTATCAATACTCTGCAATACTCTGCGAA
Organism: Lithobates pipiens; assembly: GCF_037356315.1. Taxonomy (NCBI): domain Eukaryota; kingdom Metazoa; phylum Chordata; class Amphibia; order Anura; family Ranidae; genus Lithobates; species Lithobates pipiens. The sequence goes on from NW_027507790.1 coordinate 22,952,229, forward strand.
TACTCTGCAATACCCTATCAATACTCTGCAATACCCTGCAATACCCTATCAGTATCAATACTCTGCAATACTCTGCGAATACTCTGCAATACCCTGCCAATACTCTGCAATACCCTGCAATACCCTATCAGTATCAATACTCTGCAATACTCTGCGAATACTCTGCAATACCCTATCAGTATCAATACTCTGCAATACCTTGCCAATACTCTGCAATACCCTGCCAATGCTCTGCAATACCCTATCAATACTCTGCGATACCCTATCAATACTCTGCAATACCCTATCAATACTCTGCAATACCCTGCCAATACTCTGCAATACCCTATCAATACTCTGCAATACCCTGCCAATACTCATCAATACTCTGCAATACCCTGCCAATACTCATCAATACTCTGCAATACCCTATCAGTATCAATACTCTGCAATACTCTGCGAATACTCTGCAATACCCTATCAATACTCTGCAATACCCTATCAATACTCTGCAATACCCTGCCAATACTCTGCGATACCCTATCAATACTCTGTGATACCCTATCAATACTCTGCGATACCCTGCCAATACTCTGCAATACCCTATCAGTATCAATACTCTGCAATACCCTGCCAATACTCTGCAATACCCTATCAATACTCTGTGATACCCTATCAATACTCTGCGATACCCTGCCAATACTCTGCAATACCCTATCAGTATCAATACTCTGCAATACCCTGCCAATACTCTGCAATACCCTATCAATACTCTGCAATACCCTATCAATACTCTGCGATACCCTGCCAATACTCTGCAATACCCTATCAGTATCAATACTCTGCAATACCCTGCCAATACTCTACAATACCCTGTCAATACTCTGCAATACCCTGCCAATACTCTGCACTACCCTATCAATACTCTGCAATACCCCGCCAATGCTCTGCAATACATACCCTGCCAATACTCTGCAATACCCTGCCAATACTCTGCAATACATACCCTATCAATACTCTGCAATACCCTGCCAATACTCTGCAATACACACCCTATCAATACTCTGCAATACTCTGCAATAAATACCCTATCAATACTCTGCAATACCCTGCCAATACTCTGCAATACCCTGCCAATACTCTGCAATACCCTATCAATACTCTGCAATACCCTATCAATACTCTGCAATACATACCCTATCAATACTCTGCAATACATACCCTGCCAATACTCTGCAATAAATACCCTGCCAATACTCTGCAATAAATACCCTATCAATACTCTGCAATACATACCCTGCCAATAGTCTGCAATACCCTGCCAATACTCTGCAATACCCTATCAATACTCTACAATACATACCCTATCAATACTCTGCAATACATACCCTGCCAATACTCTGCAATACCCTATCAATACTCTGCAATACCCTGCCAATACTCTACAATACATACCCTGCCAATACTTGCAATAACCTGCCAATACTCTGCAATAACCTATCAATACTCTGAAATACTGTGCCAATACTCTGCAATACCCTGCCAATACTCTGCAATACCCTATCAATACTCTGAAATACCCTGCCAATACATACCCTGCCAATACTCTGCAATACCCTGCCAATACTCTGCAATACCCTGCCAATAGTCTGCAATACCCTGCCAATACTCTGCAATACCCTATCAATACTCTACAATACATACCCTATCAATACTCTGCAATACCCTGCCAATACTCTGCAATACATACCCTGCCATTACTCTGCAATACCCTATCAATACTCTGCAATACCCTATCAATACTCTACAATACATACCCTATCAATACTCTGCAATACCCTGCCAATACTCTGCAATACATACCCTGCCAATACTCTGCAATACCCTATCAATACTCTGCAATACCTTGCCAATACATACCCTGCCGATGCTCTGCAATACTCTGCCAATACTCTTCAATACATACCCTGCCAATACTCTGCAATACTCTGCCAATACTCTTCAATACATACCCTGCCAATACTCTGCAATACCCTGCCAATACTCTGCAATACCCTGCCAATACTCTTCAATACATACCCTGCCAATACTCTGCAATACCCTGCCAATACTCTTCAATACTCTGCCAATACTTATTCCTGTTTGTGGGATATTTTCTAATGGGCTGTGTAACAGAATTTGGAACAGGGTGTATTTGTGGTAGAAATTCCCTGCGAGGGAAAGATCATCACCCATTGTGTTGATTGTTTTGTTTGACACGTTATTTTGTTTTTGTAAACTGGCACTTTACAATAAATGTTGTACTGTATTTTCTGTGAAGTATATATGCATATGAGCGTACCTTTTTTTTTTTGGTGGGGGAATGGATCTTGGGTGGGAGTTCCCACACTTTTTTTCCCAGGACTTGACCCCTGCCTAACAACATGATGCTGCCACTACCATGTTTCACGGCGGGGGTGATGTATTCAGGGTGATGTGCAGTGTTATTTTTTCATCACACATAGCGTTTTGTTTTCTACGCCAAAAAGTTACATTTTGGTCTCATCTGATTAGAGCACCTTCTTACACATGTTTGCTGTGTCCTCCACATGGCTTCTCGCAAACTGCAAACAGGACTTCTTTTGGCTTTCTTTCAACAATGGCTTTCTTCTTGCTACTCTTCTATAAAGGCCAGATTTGTGGAGTGCACAATTAATAGTTGTTCTGTGGACAGATTCTCCCACCTGAGCTGTGGATCTCGGCAGCTCCTCCAGAGTTACCATGGGCCTCTTGGCTGCTTCTCTGATTAATGCTCTCCTTGTCCGGCCTCTCAGTTTAGCTGGAGGGCTGTGTCTTGGTAAGTTTGCAGTTGTGCCATACTCTATAGGTGAAAATAGGTGGTTAAATGACTTATTGTTATAATTATGTATTTTAGACTGTTTGTCTCTTCTTGGATTTCAATCCACAGAGCCTGTCAATGTTTGTGGCCAATCCCGGTTTAGGTCACAGACCTTTTTTATATTGGGCAGTATGTTGCAGCCACTTATGTCCTCTAATACTTCCTAAGGTAATTTATGCCCCTTTTTTTTTGCACTGCTTTAGTTGTTTGTTTTGCTGTTGTTTTGGTTAGCAGGCCGTGTTTGCTATTTTATTTTGCATTGACGTGTGTTTTCGCACACAATATACAGTGCCTTGCGAAAGTATTCGGCCCCCTTGAACTTTTCAACCTTTTGCCACATTTCAGGCTTCAAACATAAAGATATAAAATTTTATTTTTTTGTGAAGAATCACCAACAAGTGGGACACAATTGTGAAGTGGAACAAAATCTATTGGATATTTTAAACTTTTTTAGCAAATAAAAAACAGAAAAGTGGTGCGTGCAAAATTATTCGGCCCCTTTACTTTCAGTGCAGCAAACTCACTCCAGAAGTTCAGCGAGGATCTCTAAATGATCCAATGTTGTCCTAAATGACTGATGGTGATAAATAGAATCCACCTGTGTGTAATCAAGTCTCTGTATAAATGCCCCTGCTCTGTGATAGTCTCAGGGTTCTGTTGAAAGCGCAGAGAGCATCATGAAGACCAAGGAACACACCAGGCAGGTCCGTAATACTGTTGTGGAGAAGTTTAAAGCCGGATTTGGATACAAAAAGATTTCCCAAGCTTTAAACATCCCAAGGAGCACTGTGAAAGCGATCATTTTGAAATGGAAGGAGTATCAGACCACTGCAAATCTACCAAGACCTGGCCGTCCCTCTAAACTTTCAGCTCAGACAAGGAGAAGACTGATCAGAGATGCAGACAAGAGGCCCATGATCACTCTGGATGAACTGCAGAGAACTACAGCTGAGAGGGGAGAGTCTGTCCATAGGACAACAATCAGTCGTACACTGCACAAATCTGGCCTTTATGGAAGAGTGGCAAGAAGAAAGCCATTTCTCAAAGATATCCATAAAAAGTCTCGTCTAAAGTTTGCCACAAGCCACCTGGGAGACACACCAAACATTTGGAAGAAGGTGCTCTGGTCAGATGAAACCAAAATCGAACTTTTTGCCCACAATGCAAAACGATATGTTTGGCGTGAAAGCAACACAGCTCATCACCCTCAACACACCATCCCCACTGTCAAACATGGTGGTGGCAGCATCATGGTTTGGGCCTGCTTTTCTTTAGCAGGGACAGGGAAGATGGTTAAAATTGAGGGGAAGATGGATGCAGCCAAATACAGGACCATTCTGGATGAAAACCTGTTGGAGTCTGCAAAAGACCTGAAACTGGGACGGAGATTTATCTTCCAACAAGACAATGATCCCAAACATACAGCAAAATCTACAAAGGAATGGTTCACAAATAAACGTATCCAGGTGTTAGAATGGCCAAGTCAAAGTCCAGACCTGAATCCAATTGAGAATCTGTGGAAAGAGCTGAAAACTGCTGTTCACAAACGCTCTCCATCCAACCTCACTGAGCTCGAGCTGTTTTGCAAGGAAGAATGGGCAAGAATTTCAGTCTCTCGATGTGCAAAACTGATAGAGACATACCCCAAGTGACTTGCAGCTGTAATCGCAGCAAAAGGTGGCTCTACAAAGTATTAACGCAAGGGGGCCGAATAATTTTGAACGCCCCACTTTTCATTTTTTTATTAGTTAAAAAAGTTTCAAAAATCCAATATCGAATAATCGATTTCGTTCCACTTCACAATTGTGTCCCACTTGTTGGTGATTCTTCACAAAAAATAAAAATTTTATATCTTTATGTTTGAAGCCTGAAATGTGGCAAAAGGTTGAAAAATTCAAGGGGGCCGAATACTTTTGCAAGGCACTGTATATGTTTTCACTGTCTTCTCTTTTATAGTCATGTTTTCCTCTTTGTCACTTTCTTTTTTCTCCCCTTCACTTAGCCCTCTGCCCTTCACACCTCTTGTTGTCATCTTCCTTCCTCTAGTCTGCACTTGTTTTTTCACAATCACACTATTATGCACTCATACTTTTCGTTTTCTTCACTCGTCCCATTTTCATACATCCTTTATGCCAATCTCCCACCCCATACACACTTTTCACTTCAGTTCCATTTATTCTTTTTTTTTTTGGTATTCTTTATTCTTTTCACTGTGCAGAATACACTTGTTCATGGCATACTATTTTCACCTAAAGAGCTGATGTTTAGTGTCACTCTGACCCTCCATTTATTTATTTTGCTTATTTTTAGGCACATATTGTCTGAATGACCAGAGGCCCATATATGCATGTGTATTATATTATATATATATATGTATATATGAGTTTATTTTGTCGCATCCTCTATTTTAAGTAACTGGGTGTTGTTACCATGTGAATTTGTTGTTTGACTGCTCACGTACACTATGGGCAGGTCATCTAATTCACCCTTTCTGTCTTAGGTGTGACCCAACCTCTATCCGACCACTGTCTGTTTGTTGGGGGGTCATTCTCAGTGTGACTTCTTTGTGAGCCATATCGCTAGATTATTGCCCGGCTCGGTTTTTGGGACTGTGGGGTGCTCTGGGACCACCTGGGGAGAAAAAAAAGTTTTTAAAGGATCTCCATGTAGGAAGTCTTTTCCTTGTTGAACATACACTATTGGGTAACTATATTACATGTTTGCACTGTATGGCATTTATTGTTTTTCCATTGTGCGTATATAATTTTGACATGTATACCCACAATATATATATATTTTTTTAGCAGACCAATCCTCTGAAGAAGACTTTTGGTATATGGGTTGAAACGCGTCAGCCCAATCTTTCATACTGTCGACATTTTATCATTAATGTTGCTATTAAACTCCTGTCTGCAAGCGTATATTTGGTTTCGTTTTAATTTTCCTTGCTGGAACTAATTTTTTAACTATCATGTTATGCCCTTTGGTACTTGGAACCTTTCTCCCTTGAATGATATTTAACCACTGGCCGACCATGCACTGTAGTTTTACTGCTACAGTGCAGGCTGGCTGCACAAAATTACATATATATGTGCATTTCTGTAAAAAAAAATGGGGAGGAGTAAAATTTAGAAACTTGGCTGAACAGGGTGATGGTTTGAAAATATTGATTCCCCATATGTTATATAATGGGCAAAATAATTATTTGATCCCCTGCAGATTTTGTAAGTTTGCCCACTTACAAAGAAATTAAGGATCTATAATTTTTATGACAGGTGTATTTTAAATTATAGTGACAGAATATCAACCAACATTCCATAAAAACACATGATACAAACGTTATAAATTGAGTTACAGTTCAGTGAGTAAATAAGTATTTGACTCCCAAACAAAACATGACTTAGTACTTGGTGGAGAAACACTTGTTGGCAAGCACAGAGGTAAAACGTTTCTTGTAGCCGGTGACCATGTTTGCACACATCTCAGAAGGGATTTTGGTCCACTCTTCTTTACAGATCTTCTCTAAATCCTAATGGTTTCTTGGCCTTCGCTTGGCAACTCGAAGTTTCAGCTCTCTCCATAAATTTTCTATAGGATTAAGGTCTGGAGACTGGCCAGGCCACTCCATGACCTTAATGTTCTTCTTGAGCCACTCCTTTGTTGCCTTGGCGGTATGTTTTGGGTCATTGTCATCCTTAAAGACCCATCCATGACCCATCTTGAGTGTTCTGGCTGAGGGAAGAAGGTTCTCATCCAAGATTTTAGAATACATGTCCCCATTCATTGGCCCCTCAATGTGTCAAAGTGGATCTGTACCTTTAGTAGAGAAACAGTCCCAAACCATAATGTTTTTGGTGCTTGACTGTAGGGATGGTGTTCTTAGGGTCATAGTCAGCATTTTTTCTTCCTCCAAAAACGGCGAGCCCCCTTCTCAAGAAGGCACATGCACAGTCATGCCAATGAACATCTAAATGATTCGGAAAAGGATTGGAAAAAAGTGCTGCGGTCAGATGAGATCAAAATTAAGCTCTTTGGCATTAACTCGACTCTAAAAAAATGCTGACTATGACTATGACCCTAAGAACACCATCCCTACAGTCAAGCATGGAGGTGGAAACATGATGCTTTGGAGCTGTTTCTCTGCTAAAGGTACAGGTCAACTTTACCGCATTGAGGGGCCAATGGATGGGGCCATGTATTGTAAAATCTTGGACGAGACCCTTCTTCCTCCAGCCAGAACACTGAAGATTGGTTGTGGATGGGTCTTCCAGCATGACAATGACACAAAACATACCGCCAAGGCAACAAAGGAGTGGTTGAAGAAGAAGCACATTAGGGTCATTGAGTGGCCTAGTCAAAATTCTGCGTGCGCGCCCCCAGGGGTGCACAGTGTGACGATCGGGAGTGCTCTGACAGAGGCTTCTTACCACGTTATCAGCTGTGACCAATCACAGCTGATCATCGCGTGAACCAGGAAGTGCTGGTAAATGGCATGCGTCAGTTCACGCCGACAGGGAGAGACGATCGGTGGCTCTCCCTGTCGGGGGGGGGGGGGGGGTGGTCTGTGCTGATGATCAGCACATTGATTATCAGCACAGCCCCCATCAGATGTGCGAATCACCTGACAATCAGTGCCCAACAGCTGCCAGTCAGTGCCCCCTCAAAACAATCTCTTAGTACCCACTACAGTGCCAATCAGTGCCCACTGCAGTGCCAGTCAGAGCCCGCTACAGTGCCAAACAGTGCCCATCACAGTGCCCATCAGTAATACCTGTCAGTACCTCATCATCAGTGCTGCCCATCAGTGCTATCTATTAGTGTCCATCAATGCCATCTATCAGTGCCAATCAGTGCCGCCTCTCAGTGCCAATCAGTGACACGTATCAGCGCCCATCAGTCCTGCCGGTCAGTGCCTATCAGTGCCGCTGGTCAGTGCCCATCAGTGGCACCGGTCAGTGCCCACCAGTGCCGCCTGTCAGTGACACCTTTAAGTCCCCATTAGTGCCGCCTATCAGTGCCCATAAGTGCTGCATATCAGTGCTGTATGTCAGTGCTGCCTATCAGTGCCTATCAATGCTACATATCAGTGCCTCCGCATCAGTGCTCATCGGTGCTGCCTCATCAGTGCCGCCTCATCAGCGCCCATCGGTGAAGGAGAAGACAAATTTTTTTCCCAAAAATTTTTCGGTCTTTTTTAGTTTGTTTAGCAAAAAATAAAAACCCCAGAGGTGATCAAATACCACCAAAAGAAAGCTCTATTTGTGGGAAGAAAATGATAAAAGTGCGACAGTGCTCGAAAGCTGAAAATTGTCCTGGGCAGGAAGGGGCAGAAGTGCCTGGTATTGAAGTGGTTAAGGATTTAGAGAGGATCTGTAAAGAAGAGTGGACCAAAATCCCTCCTGAGATGTGTGCAAAACTGGTCACTAACTACAAGAAACGTCTTACCTTTGTGCTTGCCAACAAGGGGTTTCTCCATCAAGTGCTAAGTCATGTTTTGCTTGGGGATCAAATACTTATTTTACTCACTGAACTGCAACTTAATTTATAGCATTTTTTTAATGTGTTTTTTTCTGGATTTTTGGTTGATATTCATTTAAATTATCCTTTTATGATATCTCATCAGTTCCAAGTGGCTGATGATGGCACTATTTTAAAGTGACCTTGTGGTCCTATACATGCATAAAGTAGGATCATAGGTATAACTTACTTAATCCATCATAGCAAATGGTAATGGGGTGCAAAAATATACAAAGAAAGATTATACTTAAATATGATCCCACTACTCTGTACTTTCACTCAATAATACATTTTTTTTCACATATTGAAGAGCAGCCACTTTTATAGCTGTAGCTTTTTACAAGAGAAATAACATTTTTGGCCCTTCTGCATTCCGCAATGTCAGATAATCAGAAAATCCAATGCTAACACATGCACATCCGTCAGCTTTTTTTTCACCCTGTTTTAGAGTTATTACATAAAGACAAGTTTAAGAAAGAAAGAAGAAAGAAAAAAAAACTAGCATGTAAGTTATACTGTTCTTATTATACCTCCATCCTACTGTTGTAGAATTAAATCTATATTATGTAACCAAGCCAGAGCATATGCTACCAATGGGTATAGCCTGGCCATAGATGAAAATCCAATGCAATAAAGTTAAAACGTTTCCTATAATTTATGCTAGCTGGCATGTAACCAACTATAACAACGATTTGGATTATATAAGGCAGGGACCAGAAAGTAGGTTAGAGATTCCTGATTCTGTGCATAAGGGAAATTATGGTATTGAGCCAGGTTGCAGAGAAAATCATTTTACTGCTCTAGATTTTGACAGTAAAAACAAAGATAAAATCTATCCTAAAAAGGTACATAACAAAAAGTTATTTATTGGTTGGAACAGACTGCTATGTCTATATGATCCTGTGAAATTGAGGATAACAAAAGTTATGTTGCACAATATGATATATGCCAGCTTTTTGGAAGAAAACTAACGTTTTGGATCAATTTAATTTAATTTTCTACATGTATAAATCTTTAAGCTTATGTGTTAGATCTGATTAGCTCTTTCTACAGTATATCTGTATACTGTGTGCGGAAAACATATGTAATGGAAGTTTTCCGTTTTTTTAAAGGCTAGCTGTACTCCACCCCTTCCCCAGTGCAGCATCCCTCTAGTCGTTGCTGCTCACCGTGCCGTCTCTTAATGCCGCGTACACACGATCGGACTTTCCGGCAGACTTGGTCCCGTGGACCGGAATCCATCGGACAATTCTATTGTGTGTGGGCTCCAGCGGACTTTTTTTTCCCTGGCTATTGAACTTCCTTGTTTAGTCCCGTTTACGTCATCACGTTCAAAACGAACGGACTTTCGAACGGACTTAGTCCGGTCGTGTGTGGCCAAGTCAGTTTTGTTCATAAAGTTCGTCGGACTTGCGGCGAAAGTCAGTCGGGAAGACTGTCGGACCTAGTCCGTCGAAAAGTCTGGTCGTGTGTACGCGGCATTAGGGTTCCCCAGTCCCGGAGAATAACCAGGAATCATGGGGTCCCTAGAAAAATTTTGGCGCCAGCAAACTCTTTTTGTGGGAGCTGACAGTGCCAACTGTGACTACAGGTGTAATTGATCTTAACATACAGTATGCCTACATCAAGGTTAGCTAGCAGTAGAACTGTCAGCATTGTCAGTATCCTACTAGGGACCAATGTGTTTTGATAAAAGGTATAGCTGTAGTAGCAATAATAATAAATACTGCATAATAGTAATAGTCATAATACTTTGTATTACAAATTATACAGCTTCCTTTTCCTTAACAGACTACTTAATGCCCCCCTTATTCCTTTGATTTGTTTAACTAAAGGATGTTGGGTGGGAGGGGGCAACAGAGGTATTCAAATTGCAAATTTCGACTGGTTCTTGATGAAATTCACAGTGTGTATGACCAGCCACAGAGTTGGCCATGTCTTTCAGGGACTATGCCGATTAAATATTTGTACTTGAATTCTGAGATGGGTATTTTTATAAAAGTATATTTCACCATTTCAAAACCAATATGCTCTAAAATAACTCTAAAATCGTTGTATAGAATATTCTACAACATGAGCAGCGCTGCAAGGGTTATCTATATAAACCCAATGTATTAATATTCACCACACAAATGGTTAATTAATAAAGTCCATGTAGCACTAACCCCTGAAGGAGCTGCTGGTTACCGTTACCCTCTTTTTCCTCACTTCACGTCTAGGGGTGTCCCGTGGTAGATGGCCCAGTAACTTGAGAGACTGACGACAGATCCACTTAAATGGATTTTATTTGCAAAAACGTAGTCAATGAACAGTCTCTTAAAATGGGATCAGAGGGTTGGAAAGGAAGTTCAGGTACTCTTAGTGTCAAAGTCAATATGGAAGAACTTGCTTACTTTGACTGCATCCAGAGAATAGCCATTTGCAACTGGATGTTCACTCAAGTTGGACAGTCCCTCTCTCACAAGGCCTAGCAGCCAACAAGGTGCTTACTCAGGAATAAGTCTCTGCCACAGACGTTGTTGTAGAACATACAAGGATAAGTCTCTGCCACAGATGTTGTAGAACACGTAGGAAAACGAAACTTGTAGAACACTGTGTATTACTCGGATGGAATGGTGAACCTGCAGCTCCAGGAAGGATTTTTTACAGGCTTTGATTGATCTTCTATTTGGTGAGTGTAATACCATAGGAGAGAGGACACACTGAGTGCGGTGCAGGGAGCCAAAGGATCTATTCAGATGGACTTTTGAGAAAGATACACATTCTAAAAGACTTTATTAATAATTAACCATTTGTGTGGTGAATATTAATACATTGGGTTTATATATATAACCCTTACAGCGCTGCTAATGTTGTAGAATATTCTATACAATGATTTTAGAGTTATCTTAGAGCATATTGGTTTTGAAATTGTATTGTTATTGTAGCTACTATTTGTGTATTTAAAATATTTTAGTTTAACGCTATATCTATATGCGCTGGGAGAGAGGATTATTTTTAACTAAGGTTGATTGATCCACTTGTTTTTTTATATATTTCACCATTACATTGTTACGAAACACTTTCTAAAACAAGAAGCTGAAAAAGGGGAAATTGTCACTTCCCAAAAACGAATTCACAGGGAGGACATCTACTGTAGTAAACCATTTTCCAAGCACTTGGATTCTAAAATATTGCATTTGCTTAACCGGGCAAATAGTTTACAAAGCTGAGAATGCATTAAGTGCTGAATACTAATCAACACCATCCCTTATTAGAATGTTGACCATTAAAATACATTTACTTTATTTTGTTATATGTCTAATCCACCTTTGAGCCTCCTGACAAAAAAAAAGCCAGCCCAACTGAGACTTGTTTTTCAGTCATAGGCAGATTCTTGTGTTTCTGGGGAGTAGGCCACTGAGCTCTGTCCCACGTAGCCACAGAGTAATGCCTCGTACACAGGATCGGACTTTCCACCAACAAAACCATGGAATTTTGTTGGCTCAAACTTGTCTTGCATACACACAGTCACACAAATGTTGGCCAACAATTACAAACATAGTAACGTTGTGACGTACAAGATGTACGATGAGCCGAGAAAAAGGAAGTTCAATAGCCAGTACGGCTCCTTCTGCTTGATTCCGAGCATGCGTGAACTTTTGTGCATCAGAACTTGTGTACACACGATTGGAAATTCCAACAACAAAGTTTTGTTGGTGTAAAATTTGAGAACCTGCTATCAAACATTTGTTGGCGGAAAGTCCAACAGTAAATGTTCGATGGAGCATACACACGGTCAGACTTTCAGCCAACAAGCTCACATCCAACATTTGTTGTTGAAAAATCCAATCCTATGTACGGGGCAAAAACAATAGCTTCAAGTAGGCTGACAATGAACAAGATCTTTCGACCCCCTCCCACTTGAATCCCAGTTCAAGTCCAAACCTTTTTTTTAAGTGTGGCATAGCAATAAATTAATTGTTTTTATTATTGTCTGTGACCCCATTGGGAAGATTTTTTTCAAAGCAGTAAGGGGTTAGACTTCTGCCAGTTATTTATTCCAATTTATTTTTTTGGTGTGCATTCTCAGTATTTCAGATTATAATAAAGACTATAAGATCATGTATAATTATATTTGACAGTTATTTTTATTGCTCTGTGTTTTGTGGTTGGGTGATTCCCCTTAATTCCCCAGGTGCTCATTTGAACAAGAGATGAGGGAAAATCTAAAGGAGAAGTACAGCCAGAGCTAATTTCTGTTTACGAAGCTCTGATCACAGAGTGATCTCATTTCAAATCTACTTAATGCAGAAGTACTGCCAATCTCAGCCTTGCTCGCAGAGATCTGGGAACCAAGTGATCAGCGGTGTTTGATCGCTTGGTTCTCAGTCTTATGCCGCGTACACACGACTGGACTTTTGGTCTTCCCGACGGACTGTCGGCGGAGTTCCGACGGACTTTCCGAACGAACGGACTTGGCCACACACGAACGGACCAAGTCCGTTCGAAAGTCCGTTCATTTTGAACGTGATGACGTAAACGGGACTAAACAAGGAAGTTCAATAGCCAGCAGCCAATAACTGCCCTTGCGTTTTATTTGGTCCGTCGGACTAGCACACAGACGAATTTCCCAATTTTTAGTCCCTTGGAATTGAGTCTGTCGGATAGATTTGAAACATGTTCTATTTCTAGGTCTGTTGGATTTTTTTTTTTAAAACGATCGGACTAGCCCACACACGATCGGATGGTCCGATGGACTGATCCCTAGTCTGCCAGAAAGTCTGGTCATGTGTACATGGCATTCGAGCCAGCAGGGGACAGATGCAGTATTGGCCCGATGTGTCATCCATCTAGGTAAGTATGATTCTTGGAAAAAAAATCCTATACTTCTCTTTTAATGGCACCCAGACAGCAAGAAATGCTAGAAGACCCCCTAAAACCTAATCTTCCCTTGCATGAACACTTAACCACTTTAAGACCAGGCCTATTTTTCAAACTTGTTGTTTACCAGTTAAAATAATAATTTTTTGCTAGAAAATTACTTAGAACCCCCAAACCTTATATATTTTTTTGCTAACACCCTAGAGAATAAAATGGTGGTCATTGCAATACTTTCTGTCACACCGTATTCACGGAGTGGTCCTACAAGAGCACTTTTTTGGGAAAAAATACATTCTTTGAATTAAAAAAGAAGACAACAGTAAAGTTAGCCCAATATCTTTTAGTATTATAAAAGATGATGTTACACTGAGTAAATTGATACCCAACATGTTACAGTTCAAAATTCCGCTCGCTCGTGGAATGGCGACAACTTTTACCCTTAAAAATCTCCATATGCAATGTTTAAACAATTCTACAGGTTGCATGTTTTGGGTTACAGAGAAGGTCTAGGGCTGGAATTATTTCTCTCACTCTAAGCCCTTGTACACACGGTCGGAAATTTCGATGGAATGTGTCCTATCGGACCGTTTTGTCGGATATTCCGACTGTGTGTGGTCTGCATCGGACTGTTTCCATCGGAATAGCCAACGGACCAAGTTTTCCAATTTTCCGACAAAATGCTCCGATCGGACATACTCCAATCATGTGTAGCCTACTCCGACGGACAAAGTGCCACGCATGCTCAGATCAAATTCCTAGACCAAAGCTATTGGCTACTAGCCTGAACGTAGTCCCGTCGTAACGAAATAACGTCATCACGTTATGTACAATCGGATTTTCCGACAACTTAGTCTGACCGTGTGTATGCAACATCACTTCCGGACCTCTTCCGGAATTAATCCGTTGGAATTACTCCGACGGATTTGGTTGTCGGAATCTCCGACCGTGTGTACAAGGGCTAACAATCGCGGTGATATCTCACATGTGTGGTTTGAACACTGTTTTCATATGCGGGCACTACTCACATATGCGTTTGCTTCTGCACGCAAGCTTTTTCTTATTTATTTTACCTTTTATTTTTAATTTTTACACTGTTCTTTTGAAAAAAAAAACGTATCACTTTTATTCCTATTACAAGGAATGTAAACATCCCTTGTAATAGAAAAAAAGCATCACCTCTTAAATATGAGATCTGGGGTCATAAGACCTCAGATCTCATATTTACACTAGAATGCAATAAAAACAAAAGAAAAAATGTAGTTTGAAATGAAAAAAAATTGCTTTAAGAGCTAAGGGTCCATTCACACAGGGGCAACTCAGATCCGACTTCATGTCGCCCCAAGTCGCCTCAGGTCGCACAACATGTAGAAATCAATGTAAGTGAATGAGAGCCACCTTAATGCACACTACTGAAGTCGCTCCGACTTCAGAAAAGGTTCCTGTACTACTTCAATCCGACTTGTAGGCGACTGGTACCCATTGATTTCAATGGAAGTCGCCTCCAAGTCGGATCTCCGTCTATACCAGTGATGGTGAACCTTGGCACCCCAGATGTTTTGGAACTACATTTCCCATGATGCTCCCCTACACTGCAGTGTAGTGGAGCATCATGGGAAATGTAGTTCCAAAACATCTGGGGTGCCAAGGTTTGCCATCACTGGTCTATACGGAGGCGACTCTCACAGAATTATCAGCTTTCAAAAGGGAACACCACGTCAAATTTATTAAAAAAATTTGGTGTGGGTTCCCCCTCCAAGAGCATACCAGGCTCTTAGGTCTGGTATGGATTCTAAGGGGAACCCCCTACGCCGAAAAAACTGATCCATACCAGACCCTTATCCGAGCACGCTACCCGGCCGGCCAGGAAAGGGGGTGGGGACGAGCGAGCGCCCCCCCCCTCCTGAGCCGTATCAGGCCGCGTGCCCTCAACATGGGGGGGTGCCTTGGGGAAAACACAACACACAAGGGTTAAAATAGTTTATTGCACAGCTTCGGGGGTCTTATTCCGTCTTCTGGGGTCTTCTCGCCGGACTCCTCCGCTATCTTCTGCTAGCTCTTTTACTAGGGGAGGAGCTCGGCTTTCTTCTTTGTCGCAGCCCTCTTCTTCCGACTTCGGGGGGTCTTGCCCTCCTCTTTGGTTCTTCTTGCCGGGCCACCGCTTCTTCTTCCAACTCTTTTACTAGCGGTGGCTCCATACCACAGAGCACACAGGATCCTATCGCCTCCGCCACTGATGGCAGCTGCGGTAAGCGGCGGGGGGCACTTGAACGCGGTGGGGGGTGCCCCTCTCCCGCCACCGATAAAAGTGATCTTGCGGTGAATCTGCCACAGAGATGACTTTTATCTGAAAGCGGACCACCCGCTGAAGAAGAGGATACTGGAGTTATGGCAGTTAGCTGCTGCCATAACAACGATCTTCCTCTTCAAAGTACTGCCATATACTGACGACAGTTGGTCCGGAAGTGGTTAAAGTATATATACAGTATCTCACAAATGTGAGTACACCTTCACATTTTTGTAAATATTTTATTATATCTTTTCATGTGACGACACTGAAGAAATTACACTTTGCTACAATATAAAGTAGTGAGTGTACAGCTTGTATAACAGTTTGCTGTCCCCTCCCAATAACTCAACATGCAGCCTTTAATGTCTAAACCACTGGCAACAAAAGTGGATGGCTTAAATAGGCGGGGCTGATGAGCAGGATATCATCAACAGGTGAGTCACTGTGGAGAGATAGGAGCTGGCAATTAGCCGACAGCTGAGTGGCCAGCTTTGAGACAGAAGGGCTGAGCCCAGCCCTAGCAGTACCCCCTCCTCAATGACCCCTTCCCCTTGGAGGACCACCAGGCTCAAGATGGAAATCACGGAGGAAGACAGGGACATGTACATCCAAGGATGAGACCCAAGGGCGTTCCTCCGGACCGTACATGTCAGGAACAGTGTTATTGCTTGGATCGCCTGCTGATGTCACTGTTTCTTTCGGCATTAAAGGGTGCAGTTCTGATGGCCACCAGCCGGTGTCTCCCAGCAGAAGGACATTCTAGTGATCAAGCTGCACCTGATGTGGAACTGCTGGGAGTATATAAGCCCACCCTTCACGGAGGCTCAGTGCTTTAGAATTCCTCCCTGCAAGCCTTGTCCCTGCCTGATCTGATCCGCTGCCTGTAACCTGTTCCTGATCCGCTTCCTGCCCTGTCCTGGACTCTGTTTCCCGTACCTGGTTCCTGAGACTTGCCCTGGCCTCCTGCCTCGGCTCCCCCTTGCTTCTGCTTCCTCCATCTGGCCTCCTGTTCCCCTTGTCTCTCATCCCTGCCTTGTTGTTATATATAAATACATATATATATATAAATATATATATAAATATATATATATATATATATATATATATATATATATATATATATATATATATTTAGTTAGTTAGTTAGATTAGGTGTTTGGGGTTGCTGTGTATTATTTGCATTCTTGCTTGTTCATGGTTTGCTGTGTTTGGTTTGCACATGTGTCTTTATCTTTAATAAATATATATATATATATATTTCCACTTACCTTTGAGCCTTTAGTGCAGCCCATTGATCTGTTTACTCTGTGCTGGATGCCTGTGTTTGGCATCTCTCCCATGACATTACCCTTTGCAATGCACCAGGTACTGTATACGCCCACAGAACCTATGGGAGCCAACAGTGGACTGTACTTCATACTCCTCATGGTTCTCAACCTGTACAGGGTGAGGACGAGGCACCGAGGTGGTAAAGCGGTTGCAGACCAAAGGTTTTAATAAGGAGACATGAAATACATCGGAAAAACGCATATTAGAAGAAAGGTCTAATGCATAAGCCACTGGGTTAATCTTGCAAAGAATATGAGAGAGGGAACACAAAGTTGGTGGTTGCGCGATGACAGCCAGACCCTGTCCCCAACCAGGTAGGAAGGCACAGGCAGGAGTCTGCGGTCAGCATGGAGTCTGTACCTATCATTAGTGAAAGTGGAACGAAGACCACGGAGATGCTTCTTTAACGCAGGAATACTCTGTGGAATAAATGAGTCAGGCAAAATGGAAGGTTGGAAACCATAGTTCGCCACAAACGGGACAATCGGGAAGCAGAATTCAAGGCACTATTGTGAGCAAACTCTGCCAATGGTAAAAGGTCTGACCAGTTGTTATCATGGTCAGAATATAGCAATGTAGTAATTACTCCAAGGACTGATTGGCTTGTTCTATGGCCCCATTAGACTGCGGGTGATAAACAAAGGAGAAAGCAAGCTGAATTCTCAACTGTGCACAAAAGGCTCGCCAGAACTGACTACCCCTGTTCCAGATGATCTCCTTGGGTAGCCAATGCAAGCGAGAGGTCTCCCGAGCAAAAATGGAAGCCAGTTCCTTAGTACTGGGCAACCTCTTAAGTGGACTACAATGGAACATTATCAAGAACTGGTCAGCCACCATAAGGATAACTATGTTGCCCTGGGAGTTGGGAAACTCCACAATGAAATACATAGACAGGGGGGTCCAGGGCCTTTCTCCATTGGGTATGGGTTGTAGGAGGCCCACTGGAAGGTGTCATGGAGTCTTACTCTGAGCACACATGGAACAGGCAGCTACGAAGGTTACATCAGCATGTAGACTAGGACACCGTCAGAATTGTTGGCAAATGTCCCAAAAGAGTTGATTCTTCCCAGGGTGGCCAGCAGCCAGGAATGGTAAGTCTGGAGCATGGCAGTACAGAGACTCTCTGGGACAAAGCAGCGGTCACAAGGTTACTCAGGAGGAGCATGGACCTGAGCAGCAAGAATTTTGTCACCCAAAGGAGAAGTGAGACTGGTGAGAACTGTAGCCAGAATACGATCAGCAGGAATCACAGGAACCGGAACCGACTCCGTCTTGGAAGTGGAGGAAAATTGTCATGACAAAGCGTCAGTCCTTATATTCTTAGTACTGTGTAAGAACGAGACAATATAATTGAAACTAGACAGGAAAAGAGCCCATTGTGCCCTTCTGGAAGAGAGGCGTTTAGCCTCAAACAAGAATGTGAGATTCTTATGGTCAATAAGAATGAGAACCGGCACACTAGTACCTTTGAGGAGATGTCTCCATTCTTTCAGGGCTAAAATGATCGCTAACAGATCTCTGTCACCAATCTTGTAATTGCACTCCCCAAGTGACAATTTCTTGGAAAAGTAGCCACAAGGATGCATAGTGCTCTCAGAGGTAGGACGTTGAGACAGAAGGGCGCCAACTCCAGTCTCAGAAGCATCAACCAAGGCAAGCCTTGAGAAAACTCAGAGGCCTTAAACCAGAGATGAGAAGTTATGAATAAACTTACGATAATAGTTGGCAAAGCCAAGAAAACGCTGCAGAGGATGTTAACCCAAGGGTCAGGACCACTGTTGGACTGCTGAAAGTTTCTCTGGGTCCATCGAAAAACCAGCAGTGGAAATGACACAATCCAGGAATTTAACCTGTTCACGATGGAATTCGCACTTCTTCAATTTACAATAGAGATTGTTCTCTCTTAGTTTCTGAAGCACACGACAGACATCTGTGTGGTGGCTCTCCAGGGACTTGGAAAATATGAGTATATCGTCGAGATAAACCACCACACATAACTGCAACAAATCTCAGAGGACATCGTTAATAAATTCCTGGAAAACTGCAGGGGCGTTACAAAGGCCAGAAGGCATTACGAAGTACTCATAATGGCCTGTTCTGGTATTAAACGCAGTTTTCCACTCGTTGCCCTCCTTAATCCTCACAAGATTGTATGCCCCTCTCAAATCAAGCTTCATGAAAACCGTTGCTCCCTTGAGGCAGTCAAATAACTCCGTAATCAACGGAATCGGATAGGCATTCTTAATCGTGAAACGATCGGGACACCTATAATCAATACAAGGTCACAGTTCACCACTCTTCTGCTTCACAAAGAAGAAACCAGCACCAGCAAGAGATAAGGATTTGCAGATAAAACCTCGAGAAAGTGCATCTGCAACATACTCCTCCATGGCCTTATCCTCCAAGATTGACAAAGGCTAAATCTGGCCACGAGGGGGTATGGCACCAGGTTGAAGGTCAATTGCGCAATAATACGACCGTTGTGGAGGCAAACTACTGGCTGGACCTTTGTCCAAGACATTGCTAAAATCGCGGTACTCCTCCGGCAGGGAGGAGTGTGAAGAGGTGTACAGGATCTTGGCTACCTTTTGGAAGCATTTCTTACTGCATTGTGGCGACCAGGAAAGAACCTCAGCACTGAGCCAATCAAAAGAGGGGTTGTGTCTCTGTAACCAAGGATAATTAATAACCAGCAGAAACTTAGGTGAGGAAATAACTTGGTGAAGAGCCCCTATGGCCATGGACAACAGAACAGTCTCATGAGTCACATGGGCAGGCTGTAGAGGCCTTCCATCAAGAGCCTCAATGGCAAGTGGAGTGTCCCACAGCTGCAGCAGACTTGAGTGCTTCGATACAAAGGCAGCATGAATGAACAGGCCTACAGCCCCAGAGTCGATTAGAGCCTGTATCTTGACAGACGACTCAGCCCAAGAAAGGGTAATTGAAACCAGGGGCTTATCCTTCTGGATAACTGGGGACAAAACAACACCACCTAAGGTCTTTCCATGACAGACCTCAAGGTTTGGGCGTTCCCTGAACGGGTAGGATAGGACTTCAAAAATGTACCTGCCTGGCTACAATAAAGGCACAATCTCTCCCTCCTCGTAAGGGCTCTCTCATCCGCAGAGAGACTCGTGAAGCCCAAGTTCATCTTCATAGTCTGACTCAGTACCAGCAGGCATGGGAGGTGAGGGAGGCAAAGGTGGGCCTGCAAAGTTTGGAGACAAATGTACAGTAGGCTTCCGCAAGCGCTCCTTAAAAAGGAGTCTTTCTCTGAGTCTGGAGTCAATGAGGATGACAAACATGATCAACCTCTCCAGCTCAGTGGGTATATCTCGGGCTGCTCTCTCATCCTTGATGGCATCTGAGAGGCCATGAGAAAAAGCAGCCACGAGGGCCTCATTGTTCCAAGCAACCTCTGCTGCCAGAGTAGAAAATTCAATGGCGTAATTGGCAACAGTTCTCGTACTTTGTTTGATGAACATGAAGCACTTGGCAGCAGAAGCGGAACATGCAGGAACATCAAATAGCCTTTTAAAAGAAGTCACAAACTCAGGATAACGCAAGACAACAGGTTTTTGCATCTCCCATAGAGGGTTTGCCCAGGCTAAGGCTTTCTCCGAAAGCAAAGATGTCACAAAACCTACCTTTCTTCTGTCTGCGTGAAACCCCTGGGGCAGCATCTTGAAGTATATTTCAACCTGGTTGAGAAACGCTCTGCATTGGACTGGATCATCCCCAAATCACTGGGGTAGTGGAGCAGAACCAGACATACACCTTATAGAGGTAAAACTCGAGGTGGGTGCCTGCACAGAGACTGGAGTAGCAGCAGGGATGGCCTGCAACCCAAGTTGTACCGGATAAGCCACAGTGGGAGATTTCAGGTGTAACGCCATGGCAAACTGATCCATGCAGTGATCCTGCTCATCCAATCTGGAAAAAATATTACCAACAAGTGGATTCATTGCGTCTTGTGAATTTATAGCCTTTCGCCTACTGTCAGAAACCATGAATCAGACTGAGACAGAAGTACATTTAAATCAAACTTGTTTATTAATAATAATAATAATAATAATAAAAAGTAAACAGAGTAAACGTAGTCAAATCATAGCCAGAGTTCAGGAACTGGAATGGATAGTCAGACAAGCCAAAGCATCAGGGAGCAAGAGATGAGCATAGTACAACAGCAAGCAGGATCAAGAGCCAGAAGGAATGTCAGCCAGTCTTTAACAGGAACACAGTCTCTAGAGATGTGATCAAGGCAAAGGCAGAGATCATCTGGACTGGGCGATTTAAGTAGGCTGGACTGACAAGCAGGATATCATCAACAGGTGTGTCATTGTGGAGAGATAGGAGCTGGCAATTAGCAGACAGCTGAGCGGCCAGCTTTAAGAAGGAAGTGCTGAGCTCAGCCCTAACAAGAACTCTCTGAGGATCTGAAAAAAAGAATTGTTGCTCTACATAAAGATGGCCTAGGCTATAAGAAGATTTCCAAGACCCTAAAACTAAGCTGTAGGATGGTGGCCAAGACCATACAGCGGTTTAACAGGACAGGTTCCACTCAGAACAGGCCTCGTCTGGTCAACCAAAGAAGTTGAGTGCACGTACTCAGCATCATATCCAGAGGTTGTCTTTGGGAAATAGGCATATGAGTGCTACCAGCATTGATGCATAGTTTGAAGGGGTGGGGGGGTCAGCCTGTCATTGCTTAGACGATATGCCGCACTCTTCATCAAATTGGTCTGCATGGCTGTCGTCCCAGAAGGAAGCCTCTTCTAAAGATGATCTACAAGAAAGCCCGCAAACAGGTTGCTGAAGACAAGCAGACTAAGGACATGGATTACTGGAACCATGTGCTGTGGTTTGGTGAGACCAAGATAAACTTATTTGGTTCAGATGGTGTCAAGAGTATGTGACAGCAACCAGGTGAGGAGTACAAAGACAAGTGTGTCTTGCCTACAGTCAAACATGATGGTGGGAGTGTCATATTTTTGGGGCTGCATGAGTGCTGCCGGAACTGGAGAGATACAGTTCATTGAGGGAACCATGAATGCCAACATGTACTGTGATATACTGGAGCAGAGCATGATCCCCTCCCTTAGGAGACTGGGCCACAGGGCAGTATTCCAACATGATAACAACCCCAAACACACCTCCACGATGACCACTGCCTTGCTAAAGAAGCTGATGGTTATGGTAATGAACTGGCCAAACATGTCTCCAGACCTAAATCCTATTGAGCATTAAACGAAAGGTTGAAGAGCGCAAGGTCTCCAACATCCACCAACTCCAAGATATTGTCATGGGGGAGTGGAAGAGGACTCCTGTGGCAACATGTGAAGCTCTAGTGAACTCCATGCCCAAGAGGGTTAAGGCAGTGCTGGAAAAATAATAAGCAAATAATAATTCTGAAATAATGGTGGCCATACAAAATATTGACAATTTGGGCCCAATTTGAACATTTTCACTTAGGGGTGTACTCAGTTTTGTTGCCAGTGGTTTAGACATCAATGGCTGTGTGTTGAGCTATTTTGAGGGGACAGCAAATCTACACTGTTATACAAGCTGTACACTCACTGCTTTACATTGTAACAAAGTGTAATTTCTTCAGTGTTGTCACATGAAAAGATATAATAAAATATTTACAAAAATGTGAGGGGTATACTCACTTTTGTGAGATACTGTGCAGCCAAAACTTTTTTTCTAATTTTGGATAGAGTGGGAAAGGATTTAAACACCAGTCATATCAGGAGGATCATCCAAAAATTCACGGATTATGAGATTCCTAACGATCCTGCCTTTTTCTTATTACACTTTTCGACCATTCCGGCAAGAGTTTACAAATAATCGATCATACGTCACCTTCTGAATGCTGGCAAGTCATGTATTCTCCTCAATTGTAAACGCTCACCCACCATCAGTTGTTGGCTTCATAATGTGGAAGAAATATGCCTTGTTGACTCACTAAGCATATGCCCATTTGCGTCCTCTTACTCCAGCAAGCCTCCTCACTAACCAGTGGTGGTTCTATTGTCTGTGTCTTCACTTCAACACTGATGTCACATGGAATTCCACTTTCAGTTAGAAAATCTGTTTTCACCATTTTTCCAAGGACTGTTATATTTATGTTTTAAAAATCTTTATATGAAAAGGGGCTAAGCAAAAGGGGAGAATGGGACTTTATATGAAGCCCAAGACTGCAAAGGGGTAATAGGTAAATCTAAGGAATTTTATTGCATACATCCCAGATACAGGTATAACAATATCTGATGTACATGATAGCATAGGTATAATACATAATAAAACAGTATAAACATACAAGTAATACTGGTAGCAATCGTAATTTAGTATACATGATAAAAGCAAATAGCATAACAATATCATAATGTGATATAACAACAAATTTCCTGCTTCACCACTAAAGAGATTTATATAAAAATGTAATCCAAATAAATATCCTGCAGATATTAATTTGGATTACACTTTTATATAAATCTCTTTAGTGGTGAAACAGGAAATTTGTTGTTATATCACATTATGATATTGTTATGCTATTTGCTTTTATCATGTATACTAAATTACGATTGCTACCAGTATTACTTGTATGTTTATACTGTTTTATTATGTATTATACCTATGCTATCATGTACATCAGATATTGTTATACCTGTATCTGTGATGTATCCAATAAAATTCCTTAGATTCACCTATTACCCCTTTGCAGTCTTGGGCTTCATATAAAGTCCCATTCTCCCCTTTTGCTTAGCCCCTTTTCTTTGAACCAGATTGGGATGGAAATGCCTGACCTTACCAGGTCAGGGTTTCAATTAAAGTCCCTAGGGATGGAAATACGTGACCTACCGGCCATGGCTTCCCTAAAGTCCCTAAAAAAATCCCCCTTGTTTAAAAAATCTTTATATGATGGGTGTGAATTTCACATCACTTTTCACTGTTTTTTTGTGGTCATTGCACAGTGTATATTAGTTTGTAGACTTACACTCATTACTAACTGATCCATGAATTTTGCCCCTCTCTGCCAATACCTTCACTGGCTTCCACTAGCTCAGAGTATAAAATCTAAAATACTAACCAAAATATACAAAGCCATTCACACCACTGCCCCCAGCTACATTGTCAACTTCATCTCAAGATATTGCCCAAATCATCTACTCCGCTCCTCCCAAGACATTTTGCTCTTTATTTCCCTTGTTACCTCCTCTCATGCTTTCCTTTAGGACTTGTCCAGAACTTCTCCTATCTTCTGGAACTCCATACCCAGTATGTCAGGGTAGCTCCTACCTTTTCTGCCTTTAGGTGATCCTTGAAAACTAATTTATTCAGGGAAGCCTACCCCACCTCTATCTGAAAATTGTACTTCGACAAAGTCGATTAGATCATCCCCCCAAAGCTATTACCTTTTGTACCACCTACCACTCTCTTTAGATCATAAGCTCCACGAGCAGGGCCCTCCTATTTCATTCTGCTTTGAACTGTAGACATGACTGTCTTCTTTACATTGTAAATCTCTGCGCTTGTTGGCGCTATATAAATACTGAATAATAATAATAAATATAGTGTGACCATTGCCCTACACTTATGCTACCCCCTAAACCCCTCCGAACCTAATTCTAACACTTAAAGGAGAAGTACAGTCAAAGCTCCTTTGGCTGTACTTCTGTGGATAGCAGGAGTGTGCTCCTGTGACCCGTTTTCAGCAGACAGCTGGCTGAGGCATCTAGCGGCTGACGTCACAGAGCTGGTCCTGGCTTGGGAAAGATTGTGACAATGAAGTTGGGATCTGCCCACATGGACAGACACTTGGCTCCTTCTGTCATCCAGCCACTGAGAGCCTGAGCCAGCCATTCTCACCCCCTCCACAGCCAGGCGCTCCAGTGAGCGAGGAGGGGGCAGAACAGAGAACTGACAGTCATCAGCTCTCTGCTGACAGAGCTTTGAGAACCGAGCGATCAGCAGTGTTCGATTGCTCGATTTTCTCATTTGCTAGATTTCCAAAAAAGATATGACTAAGCACTGTTAAGTGTGAAACACGTCAGGTAGTTTGTTCCATTTTTTGCTGTGGCTTGTATCTGTTGGACTTTTTAAAAATAAAGGCTAAATTCCAGAGTGCGGCTGTCCAGAACTTCCTTTTTGCCTCATGCTCGATTTTTAGTGTTAGAGGCGTTGGGGGACAGATGTAGCATCAGAATGATGCCGCCTCCACCTAGGTAAGTATGAGTCTTAAAAAAAACGAAAAAATCCGTTCATCTTTTTTAAAACCCAGAAGCCTAATATGAGACCAAGAGGGATTGGGTATAGGCAGAGGTCTGTAGTCCAGTAGACAGGGCTGACAATGATGGTTGGAATTTCAGTGCAGCAAAGGCACTGCAGTGTCAGCTGAAACAGGAAGGTGGGGTAACATTGAATTTCTGGTAAACAGAGAGATATGCGGTACTTGCAGCATTTCAAAGTAATAAAATATTGGGAAAGGTGAATGTATTGACCTGATGAACTGAACTTTTACTTTTTAATTTGCTGTCTTCATTATTCTTCTGCATTCACCAATTCACAAGCGAATCCTGCCACCTTCCACAATACATTGCTTTTAAAGTGGTGCTCTGCTGTTTTGAGTGCACTTTTTTGTGACTGTACATTTTTACTACTTTTAATAAAGAGATTTGTGTTATACAGTAAAACACTATGCCAGTTTTTTTTTTCTTTTGAGTGAAGCCAGTGGAGATTGCGATTGGTGTTGATTCATACAGGATTCATACAGGAACCAGTGGTGAGATTTCTAGGAGGGAGAGATTGGAGAATCCCTGAAAATAGACCCTTTAAAGGGGAAGGCGCAGCTGACCTATTGTTTGCAATAATAGGTCCATATGTTATTATTATTATACAGGTTTTATATAGCGCCAACAGTTTGCACAGCGCTTTTCAACATGAATGTTCAGGTGAAAGAATATTATAAATGGTTGGTTTATGCAAAGCACTAAGGAAGACTGCATATTCACATTGTTTGTATAAGGCACTATTCAAATGATTCAGTCGACTGACATTTTTGCATGATTTACATTCATTGATGTGGTGTCATGGACAATAAGTGTTCTTTGTGGTTTAATATTATATGAAAGTGCACAATACTAGTACTTTATATATGCAATAGTGTGATATGCTTTATTTGATATCATTTTGTAGTAACACTTTATAAGAATCTTTATAGAGCATGTTTTTATTTAATTGTATAGTGAATTTATTATAATATAGTAAAACACACTAAGAGGCACAGTGGTGTTGTCCTACACTTTTTATTTGCATTTGTGTTAGATAAGACGGTATTCAAAGTCTTTGGGTACCCACAGACACGTTTTAGGTAAAAAATTACACTTTCCAGATTGTTATTACTTCTCTTAAATTTACCAATATAATAGATTTTCTGTGTCAGAAACATGCAGCAGCGAACTAAAATAAAAAGTACAGACTGTGGTTTCTTCTTACTTTGAAGATTGCACAATCGTCTATACATATATTGGAGATGTTAAGTCAGTTTATTTCAGAGTGCAGGAAGTAGCTCTGCAAGCTTTCATCCTTTTCTCCTTCTGTAAAATGTAGTAAGTGGCAAATTTGAAATAGTAAAGAATAGTTTGAGGCCTCATGATGCACACTGGACATTTTCAACAAGGCTGTGAGGGGAATCTGGTGTTTTTATTTATTTTTTGTCCATGCACACATAATCATTTAGAGAAGTTTAGATACAGAGGTATTTAGGTGCAGAAGAAAAACACCACAGTCAGGAGCAGTGGCGTTTGGCAGAAAAAAAATTGACACATGAAAACGTGTCTAAACATGTGTTAACACTAGGCGTGTTTAGCGCTTGAGCATTAGTTAATTTCTTTTTTTTTTTTATATTTTATTCATGCCAACAGTAAGTACAATGAACATACATAGTCTAGTCATAGCTAACAGTAACGTTGTCTAGTGCGGTACATGGCTAAGACTGAGTAGGCACATTTTCTAAATGATGGGAAAGAGGGGAGGGGTTCGACAATGGGGTACATATATATATATATACCCTAATGGGTGTCTACAGAAAAGGGTTATAGCATAAGTAAGCAGAAGAAAGAATGAGAAGAGAGAGGAGTGTAAGAGCGGTAAAGGATAAGATGGGAAAAAGGTCCACAAGCTTGACAAGTGAGAGGAAAAAGGGGGAGGAGCGGGAGGAGGGCAGACGGCGGCCTCCCCAAAAGAAAAGCGCATCGTCGCCGGTCCCCCCCCCAGGGGGTTACATTATGTCGGGCAATGCAACACTAAGATATCTATATTCTAGATCTTTCAACTTCTGCTGATTGCTGTATGAAGTGCCATTGGAGTAACAAATCAACTTTTGGAAGATGAGATCCTTTGTCAAATACAATATTTGTAGAGGGCTTAACCATGACATTGGTTCCCTTTATCTAGTGGTAATGGGGTTGGTTGCTAGTAATTTACTTTTTTCATGAGGCGACAGGCAATTATCAATGAAGGGTAGCCATTTCCTGTGAATCTTCCTGCTGGGATGTGTTCGGTGAGTCATGGCTTGTAATGTTTCCTGAAATAATAGGGTTTTGAGAGCTTGTATTTTTTCAGACAGGGATGGAGGCGTAGTAGAAATCCAGTGGTTAAAGATGTTTCTTCGGGCTATAAGCAGCGTGAGGAGTATCCATTTGAGGTGTCCTTGTGGGATTGTGCCTGAAGGTAATGGAGAATCAGTTCTTGTGGAGGATAACCGAATAATAAAAACATGGGGTCTTTATTAGGTAGGAAGGAGGTAACTTTTTGTATGAAGTAGAGAATTATAGACCAGTAAGAGTCTATCCGTGGACATAGCCATAGGCGGTGGAGTAGGGAAGGTTTGTGTAATGAGCACCAAGGGCAGACGGGACCTTCCGGGGGAGGGTGGGAGGCCTAGAATGGGTAGTAGACCCTATGAATCAGTTTAAACAGAGTTTCCCTCCAGGACTCACACGGAGTAATGCTTCTTGTTAAGCAATATCCCGTTAGGATGTTGGTGATGTCTGCTTGACCCAGGAAGTCTAATAACCAGGATGCCATGGAAGTGGTATGTAAAGGTTTCGTAAATTTCCCATTTAGGGGGCGATAAATGTTTGCTATAGAGTATCGCTCATCCCTCGTCTATATTTAGTAAGGAGATGGGGGGGTAAGATCCCGGGTCCCTGGGGTCCTTTCCTTTTTTGGCAATGAGTTTGATATTAGCTTGGTGTCCCGTAGGGAGGTAGGGTTCCCCGTCCCATATGGAATTATATACTGCCAAAAGATGTGGAGTGATTTTATCTTTTAAAAGTTTGTAAAATTCGGAGGTGTATCCGTCAGGGCCCAGGGATTTACCCGTTGATAGACCACTAACGACTGTCGTAATTTCTTCTTCAGTGATTTGAGCGTTTAACATTTTTAGGTGATTTGAGTCGATCTGAGGAAGGGAAGAAGATTCAAGCCAGTCAGCCGCTGTTTGAGGATCTATCAAGTCTTTGGTATACAAGTCAACGTAATACTTTTCTAAGGTGGCATTTATGTCTTTGGGAGATGTGGACAGGGTGCTGTCTGGGTCACGAAGGACCGTGAAGTGAGTGGGGGTGTACGTACTCTTGGTGAATCTCTCGCCAATAACTTTCCTGCCTTATTTCCATAGTGGTAGTATTTTAGTTGGACATAAGACATTTTTAAATGTTCTAACCTGTCCGCCCAGGTATTGAAGAGGTGCCTGGCATTCTCCCATAGTCTACGGTTTTCTGCATTATTTTGTGCATTGAGTTGTGCTTGGGCTGATCTGACTTCTTTGCTGGCTTCTATGAATTTTGTATAGGTATTTTTCCTGTAGGCCCAGGAAAAAGATATTATCTTTCCCCGTATAAATGCTTTGCCTGCCTCCCAATACAGGTTCGGATTGTCTATGTGGGTACTATTGTTATGGGCATATTCCAGCCAAGCCTCATTAAGCATTCGTTTAAACTCATCATTTTGGGTCAGGTGTGATGGGAATCTCCATTGTCTGTATTCTGGGTTGGTCCTTAGATTGTCAAAAGTGACTGTGATAAGGGAATGATCGGAGATGACCATGTCATGAATACCGGACTCTTTAATCATGTGGATCAAAGAATGTGTGCAAAGGAAGTAATCAAGTCTGGCGAAAGATTTATAGACTGGGGAGAAAAAGGTGTATTCCCTGCCCAGGGGATGAGAGAGTCTCCATATATCTAATAAGCAGAGGGCATGAAGCATGTGGTAGAGGTGAGAGAATTGGGTCCGTGTGGTTGGTTTCTGGTGATGGTCTGGGTTGGACCTATCTTCCTTATCATTAATGGTCGAATTAAAGTCGTCTCCAATGAGGTGAGGGATGTTGGAGTCGTTCGCTAGTTTAGCTGTTAGGTCAGTGAAATAGGTCTTGTCTGGTGAATTTGGCGCATAAATATTGGTTATTCTTATTTCGCTCATCGGAAACTTAAGGTGGATTGATATGAACCTACCCTCCTCATCTTTGTCAACCGCGAGTATATCATGTGCTAAGTTCTTGTGCAGCAGTATGACTGTGCCTGCTCTGCGGCCCTTGGAAGCCGAACCCAGCACCCTTCCCACCCAAAGTTTCCGCAAGCGAGGAAAGTCAACTTCCGCCAGGTGTGATTCCTGGAGCAAAGCGATGTCCACCAGTCTTTTTAAGTGCCTGAGAACCTTCATGCGTTATATAGGGGAAAGTAAGCCCTTAACATTCCAAGAAGCTATTTGGATAGATTGCATTGTTCAGGTAGGGTGAGTGAGAAGTGCTATGATGTATAGGAGTTGTATCTCCAATAAGTACTCCAAGGCCTTACTGGGATAGAATGTATCATGTTGCCTATGAGGTGGATGGAGGAACCTTTCTCTCTCAGAAAAGAGGGGTGGGATTAGAGATGAAGGGTACTAGAAAAGGTAGAAATTAACCATAAGAACCAAAATTAACCGTGACTTCACTTTTTTCCCGCATGTAATTCCACCACCAGCTGTACCACCAGCCTACAGGACAAAAAACAAAACAAAAGAAAAATAGTGCAGGTCTGGCGCTGCACCTCTTACATAAGAAATGCATTAAAGGTGGGACCTAAGTCCCATGTGATAGTAAGCCACCACCAGGGGGGGCCTTTGATGGAGGCTCCCCCAACTGTAGCAAGAGAAAAATATAACATAGGGCTCCCCCAACTGTAGCAAGAGAAAAATATAACAGAAACTGGTAAAACCTTTGAGATATAGGAATAATAACATTGCTAACAGATCTAACATAGGACAGTGTACCTCAGACTATCCACTGTTGACTTGAGAGAAGCTAATGCCCTGAGTCCAGGTTAATAGTTCCCATTGAGAGGCAGTAGGCTCCTGGGGGGGGGGGGGGGGTATCGGGTCCTGAAGGGACCACATACACACCCTATTAAAACTACAAAGTATATTACTTGTTGGAATCAGCGGTGATCTGGTTGATGGGACAGAGAGGTGGGCTTCAGACGTTTAGGAGGGTCCTTCCTAGGGCTCCTTTGATCCCTCGGCCCTTGCTTTACCTTATCAGCGTAGGTGTCAGACGAGGTTTGTTTGGTCGATAGCGTGCGTAGGAAGGTGTTGGCTTTCTCCGGAGATTGAAAGATGAGTTGTTCCCCGTCTGAGGCTTGCAGGCGTAGGACCACGGGGTAGGCCAGCGTGAAGCTGATATTCCTCTTGTAAAGCTCTGCGCAAATTGGTTGGAATTCTTTGCGTTTGTGGGATACCTCCGCCGAGTAGTCCGCGAATATAAGAAGCTTGTGACCTTCGATCGCTACTAATCATGATTTTCTGAAACTCTGGAGAATATCGGTGTGATCGGCATAATTAAGATACTTTGCTATGATAGGTTGTGGGCGCTGGCGGTCATTTGAAGGGGCTCTGATCCGATGCGCCCTTTTCACTGTGCAGCGCTGCTTTATGCCAAGAGCCTCCGGAAGGATGGAGGCACAGAGGTTGAGTAGAGAGTCCTGCTTGTGTGATTCAGGGAGGCCGATTATCCTTAAATTGTTCCTCCTGGAGCAATTCTCGAGGCCCTCTATGCGGTCGTGCAGGTGCTGCTGGTCCTGTATGAATTTTTCTAGTGCAGCGTTCATGTTGTAGTTATCATCTTCCATGGAAGAAATGAGCTGTTCAGCTGTAGTCAGCCTCTGTGAATGTTCCCCCACTTCTTTCAGCAGCTGTATTATTCCTTCTGTAACGGCTCTGTGCACTGCAGCTGTGATGGTGGGTAGAAGGAGATCAGCTGCTGCCTGAGCAATTTTGGCATGAGAGCTCTGTGTCTCCTGGTTCCCTGCAGCTGAGGTGTCCATTCTTTCATGTGATGACTCCCTTTCACTGGGCTTGCCCCGGATGGATGAGAGCTGTGCGCTCTGTGAGGGAGAGGAGGCTCGTGCCGTGCCGGCCATCTTAGGCAGCACGGATGTCCCTGAGGGAGAGGGAGAATTGTCCCTCGATCTTGAGCCTGAGCGTGATCGTGGACAATTTAGGTACCGCTCCATCCGCGGTGGCTTTGGGGGGTGGCTGCCTGTATGGCTTGTCGGCTGTTCGGGTGCAGCGTTAGGCTTTTATAAGCCGATTTTCCCGCAGGCTGTGTGGAGCCACCGGTGTTACCTTCCTCCTACATACGGCGCAGAAACCGGGAGGTTAATTCATTTCAATGTCCAAAATTTTTTAATTATAATAATTATTGTTCTGGCCAATGAAATTAAGTAACACCTAAGCGCTTGATGCACCTAAACACACCTTAACATGTTTACAAGTGTCAAGCATTTTTCTGCCAAAATTCTGCTTCCAGGAGGAAAATAGTTTAGGAGCGCTAGCAAAAAGTCCAGTGTTCACGAGGCCTTAAAAAATAAAATATATATTTCTGCACATGTACACCAAATAGAGTACATTAAAGGGATACGTAACCTATGCTCCTAAAAAAATATTCCTAATTACCACTTACCTTTGATTATCTTTTATAAAGAAAAAAAACATACAAACCCTGAAAATCCTGCTTTGTCCTCTTCTCCCCCATTGCTCTTCCAGTGCACATATTGTTCCGCTTTGCCATCTTCACTGTTTTTACAAAGAAGAAACTGGGTTCTTGCAGCCATCCATTTGATGATGTGTTGCCAGGTCCTTCCTTCTCCTATGCTATCTGTAAGCTTGCAGCCCCCTGGGATATACGTGATGTCAGTATCCCAGGAAGTTCAAGAGGAGGCTTTACATCATTCTCCCCTGGGTAAAATGGTAGCAGGAGGTGGGTCAACCAGAAAAAAAGCAAATTATGTGTTTTTTTTTATTGTGGAGGGGGAGGGTTAGACTGCTTCAAAGTTTTATTTTAGTATGTGTTCTGCTATGAGTATTTATATACTTTTTTTAAGTTTTAGATTTAGAGTAAGATAGGGTTAAAACCCCTGCCAGTTTATTTTTTCTTTTTGCATCCTCTTGGGGGAGATTTCCCTCCACTTCTTGCCCCAAAGTTACAACAGAAAAGAAGTAAAAAGTCTACAGAGTGAGGGAATTCACCTTTTAGACAGTTGTCCCTGGAACAGGTTGTAGGCAGGTAGGGTGGTAGTGTGGTTGTTGGTCACGTCCTCCATGTTTTCCCATTAACTCATTGGACACCAAGTGGGGATGATATGGAGGGCCTACCCCATGTGGTTTCTTCTGGGCTACATTAAGCACTTTGTTACAGGGTCACTCTACTACACACCTGAGGTACCTTTGTGCTGTGTCGTCTTCATCAATGCCCTGTGAATTGGCTGAGGCTGCCGTGGGGGAATACTTGACCTTAACCTTCCTAGCGGTAATCCCGAGCCGGGCTCGGGTTGGGATTTTACTAACAGGAGCGGTAACCCCGAGCCAGACTCGAGATCGCATCGCTGGATGCAGGGAGGACACAGGGAGAGTTACTTACCTTGTCCCCTGGATCCAGCGATGTCCTCCGTGCTGTGTGATCGAGCTGTCCTCCGCTCGATTCACAGTGGCGAATGCCGCCGAGCTTCGTTCCCTGCGACGTTACGGCGCACAGGAGCGGAGAACGGCGCCAAATTCAAAAAAGTAAAAAGACACAAAACACACACAGCACTGTAATCTTACAGATTTTAGTACTGTATAAAAAACGGACACACCCCCTTTGTCCCTAGTGGTCTGTGCAGTGCCCTGCATGCACTTTTATATTATAAATACAGTTTTTTCTGCCTGAAATTTGGAGATTGTCCATAGCAACCAAAAAGTGTCCCTTTTTCAGTGTTTTAGGATTTGATTACATTATTAAATAATTTTTATTATTATTTATTATATTATAAACTTTATCATACCCGGGATGCCTGCTAGACTCTGGTTTGAACAGATTTAAGAGAGTTATTCCTAAGAATTACAGGACTACAATATAAAACACCAAATTTCCATGCAAAATAATTGTACCGCTTTCAGCACCTAAAACCAGAATGAATCATACCGCCAGGGAGGTTAAGGCTGGCCTCAACTCTCAGAGATGAATGTATATACCACGTTCACTGGCAGTGCAATTGTTCTTCAGTTAAATCTCATTTTCCTGTGACAGTATAAACCATCTCTATAATCTGCATTTAGGAGGTACACACTGAGCCAATATCCATGACCACTTGTCCAGCGTTTTCCACTACTATTCCCAAGTAGAAGTGGGCCCCTCTATGCAGTCCGAGAGAGGTCCACACATGCACTCAACTTAACTCTTGGACTTGCATACCGCTATACAGGATGGGGAAGCTTTGTGGTGCAATCTGCTCCTGTTGCTATGGGAGACAGACCACTAGCAGAAGGATTGCCAACAACATCTCCCCTCGCTGCTAGAGAACTACCTATAGCAGGTACACACTACCGACAGGCTTCCGGTGACACTTCCATTGCTTTAGGTAACCACTTACAGTATGTCTTCACATTATGCCAATTTGCACTCATTTTTTCATACCCCAATGTGTTAAGACCCGCTTATTAACTTGGTGTGCTGGTTAGTTTTTTTCGTTTATTTAGCAATAAGTAAAAAAAAAAAAAAAAAAAAAAAAGGATTAAATACCACGAAAAGAAAGCTCTATTTGTGTGAAAAAAATTGAAAACAATGAATTTGGGTACAGTGTTGCATGACCGCACAATTGTCATTCAAAGTGCGACAGCACTGAAAGCTGAAAACTGGCCTGGGCAGGAAGGGGCTATTTTTGGCAATACATACACTTTAAATAGTTAAGTAGGCATGACAGGATGTGTGCTATGCATATATAAATGCAATGGCCATAGACAATATTTTCAGAATCATTGCCGTTCTTGAAAGAGATCAGAGAGACTTGCTGACAAAGCTTTTATTTAAAAATAAAACTGCTAAAGTTGCAGAATCTGACCTACTCACCAAAAAACTGACATCCTTAAGAAATTTGATGTGCAGCTGTCTATATGTTATTCAGATTACACCTGCTTTTGTTATCTAGATGTCAATATCACAACTACCCTCACAGTAAATTGTTTATCTAATATCTACTTTACTCTACATGGGAAATATTAACAAGCAACGCAAACACAGTGCAAATCGCTACCCGTGACAATAAGGAGGGCCTGACAACCCCAAAACTGAGTGGAGAGAATGGGGAAGTCGTATTTAATGCAGTATTGTCCTTATTCATCCAAAATGTGCAGGTCGAGAACAAAAACAACTAGAACTCATTCTGTGGTAGGCTTTCATGGCATTGACATAAAGCTAGCTAAGCTAGAAGGAATGCAGCAGTATTGACAAATCCCACTTAAAAAGTTCAGTTAGAAGCAGGGCAGGATATCTTAAACCCCCTTAAGCAAAGACTCATAACCGTAAATGGCTGTCGTAAATTGGTCTTAAAACAGTGTAGAACTAATACTCATCTCTAAAGCATAGTACACACTACTAGTTTGCTATCTAAAAAAACTGGCAGCTCAGGTCAGAGCAACTGTGCTAATAGTACGATGTTAGTACAGCGATCTCCCCTGCTGCGCTATTGTGTTCTGACAGGGGGGGGGGGCGGCCCTCCCGTCAGAACACTTCGGTCAGCGCTCTCAGGTTGAGAGCACTAATCGGGAGGTGGTCGGCAGACCTTTTTTGGTCATAAGCCTTTGACGGACGACGGCCAATCGCCCACTTCTGTCAGACTGGCTGCCATAAACACGGGCTGAATGTTGGCCAGTTTCTATTAAACTGGCTGATGCCGGACAATATTCGGCCCTTGTGTACTAGGCTTAAGCCTGGTTTAATTTGTACTGAGACTGAACTTTAGTACATCTGCAAAATCCATAACTCTAACTGAGATTACAACAAGCCTCACTGTTCCAAGCTCCAATAACCTTCCTTCCATTGCAGGTACGCTGCGTACTGGCCGCAAGAACACTTACTCGCTCCATGTGAATACAATGCCAGGAATGAAAGGCCACGCACTGACAAAACCACTTTCTTCAGTAAACTCTATTCAACCAAACAACACATGCTGCAGATCCCTATTTGGACCAACCTCAGACAGGTTTAGACTCTAGCCTCCCCCGTGAATGATTCACCAAAAAGGTGTAAATGAAAACAAACACAGGTTTTGACAAGTCCTTTAATTAAAAAAAAAAAGTCCTATAGTATAAATTCACCATCAAGCATGTAGTCCTGTGATGTAGATCCATGTCAGCTACAATGTCTGATACTCATCCCAAGATGAAAGCCCACAAAACGCTAACACATATCTGTTCCCACTGCTTCACAGGTCCAGCAAATGACAGCTGTCTTTAAACAGAGAGATTGGGTCTATTGGGTGATGTCATTGACCATATATGATTAATGTCGTCACAGGAGACATTTTTTGGGGCTACCCCCTGCACTTAATTGTGGGCATGTGGCCTAGTATGATTCGGGGGGGGGGGGGGTTTGTACACTCACCCCCCTCCTTTCCTGGCCTGCCAAGCTGCATGCTCAGATAAGGGACTGATATGCATTTTTGGCAGCACTCAATGCTTTTATTTGCATGGGGTTCCCCCTTAAAATCCATGAATAGTCATATAAGATAAAAGTTTAGTATAGCTGAAGGGAATCCCGAGCTGCTTTGTTTCCAAACAGAAGTGCCTGGGAGCTGTAATAGGTTGCTTTCATTATACAGTGTCAGGGCATCCCTCTGGCATGTTATTTAATGCAATTTAGCATTTTTTTATGTTTCACTTTAAGCATTACTAAAAAGCACTGCTCCCCGACTAACTGAATTTTATATAAAAAAACTTTGGTACACGTCCCCCAGGGGAGTGTC
The DNA here is from genome assembly GCF_037356315.1 of Lithobates pipiens. Classification (NCBI taxonomy): domain Eukaryota; kingdom Metazoa; phylum Chordata; class Amphibia; order Anura; family Ranidae; genus Lithobates; species Lithobates pipiens. The sequence continues at coordinate 22,988,404 of NW_027507790.1, forward strand.
CAGAATCCCCATGCCATTTGTTTGACCATTTCTAGCATGTTAGCCTACAAACTGACCATTACTGTTTTCTAACATTTGGCTCCCATTTACCCTAATGGGGTTCGGATTTGGAACCCCAACTTTAGTAATATTCGCCAAAGCCTACTTGAATCAAAACCAGGTGTGTGGCTCATCACTAAACATAACTATAAAGCATAGAAACTATAATTTATGGACACAGCTAGATAACAAAGGGAAGGTGTCGCATGCTATCTGGCCAGGCCCAGCTATTAACCCATTGTAGTTCATAAATAGGAATGAGTGAAGAAGATGTAGAATTTGTTTCTGTAAACGTGATTGTCCTTTGGGCATTAAGTTACACAACTCTACACTACCCCCAGGATATATCATTCTCTAGAAGAGAAGAATATGAAATTAAAATTACATTATTTTCTACTCTATAAAATTGAATAAGATTGCTTTATATAGGTTGTGAAGAAATGCCCTGTGTATGTGAAATGTTTTCCCATATGGCCCAGCTTCTTTTACTGCAACATATGATATTTGATTCAGTTTCCAAGTACACCACAGTCAAATGTTCTACCTCAGAAATTGTGTTTATTTGCATCATAAAGTACATCCAGTAAATATTTAATATACAACAAATGAGTTGACAGAGTATATTTAAAAAAATGTAGTGAGGTTAATTTTCCATGGAGGATTCCTGAAGGTTCTCTGTCAAGCTAGGGACATTTTATTTACTTGGTGGTGGGAGTAGTGGGGATAAGAAAGCATCCTTTCTGGTGCCATTGCATGTCTCTAATACGACGGATAGACTGGATCTGGGGCTGGAAGGCACTCCATTCATTCCAATGTTTATAATCACAGTTTTCAAATAGGTATTGGTAGCCTCTGTAACCAGGATACTGATATCCAACCCATCTATAAAGACGAAAGGTAAAGTGTTACACAGTATAGGAAGCTTATAAACACTATACTTTATAAAAGTAGTATATTAGTTATTTAGGTGTTTTTTGCTAACTATCTAATCACACAAAACAATATTGCCATGTTTCATGGCTGCGCTAGATCCACTTCGCTCCTACTTTGTCTTCTTGCAGTGTTCTGCTTCTAGAAAGCAGCCTCTTCTGGTAGAAGAGGAGAAGCCCCCGTGCCATACTGGTAAGTTTAATTAAGAAGGCGAAGAAGATATGTTGAACGGTTGGTTGGAGCATTGGATCAGAACAATGGGCTTGTTTATAAATGCAGCTTCTACTTCCTCTAATCATAAACCCCTAAGACTCAACAAAGTTCAGATTTAGAATAGGTGAGAAATCTATACAATCAAGTTACTTCTTCAATTTTAGCTACATATCGAATGCAATTAGGTAATTCCTAATAACAAATAATGATTTTTGGCCTACATCGCATGTGTGTCTTGATAAAAATAAAGTTCTAGCTCTATGCATTGTTGTGGGTTTACTGTTCAGCATTATCTATGTTATTGCCTTAGGATCTAGTCCATGAATGAAATTTATCATTAGTCTGATTCAACATAAGTATACATGACTTACGTTCCACTGGGTACTTTTACGCTTCCCACGCGGTCACAGAATCCATAGGCCCACAGGCTGGGCACGTCATCCTCAGTGATTTCCATCTTGTTGCCCTTGAAGTCGGCGGATTCAAACAGGGTGATTTTATGTTCCTGGCTATCCTGTAGATATCCAGACAAAGGTATAGAAAATGTATTTACTAAGCAAACCAAGCTACCAAAACAATTATTTGGGCTTATTGGTCTTATTTAATCATTTATTGTAAAGAAGAGTGTAGTGCAGGTTTCAGCTTTATACAGTTTATTAAAATATTTTATTAGCTACTGTTACCTGCTGACATCAACTAACTTTGCATAGTGTTACTATATAACAGAACTGCCATAACCTCTATGTATTTTTAGGAAAATAGTAACCCTATTTGAAATGAAAAAATATGAACTGTTTGTGGAATCACCCTGACTCAAGCAATCATAAACATAAAAAAATAAAAATAAAAAATGAGTGTGGTGTGTGTTATGTGAAAACTATCACTAGTAGGGGTAGACACAAATACAGTATGGGTATTCTTTAAAATGGGTGAACACAGACAACAAATCTGGTTTAGGAGATCAAGTAATTTGCATATTAACAGCTACCCACCTGTATATACTGTAAGGAAACGGTTTTCCATTAGAAATTTGGGAACGTTATTATCTAGATTGGAGTTCTCCTTTAATCCCTTATTATTTAATAACGAATATTGGGAAGCTTGAAGTATAAAAATTCTAGTTTTCTTCAAGTTTGTGCCTATTTTACTTTTTTTTTTTTGATTATACTAGTGTGAATCTTTTGCTCGGAGATAGTCAAAGTGCTCTTAATTTTGTTCTGTTTCCAAAACCTGTTGTTCATGTTCCAGAATTGTTACAGACTTTAAAGGGCCTTGAAAATAAATACATTTTCTTTTTCCTAAACCATAGGATGGCCCTTCATTTGGCTAATATCCAGTGATTTTCTACTCATTTGATTCTGTACATAGCCCTGCTCTGATGAACCAGTGACAGGGCAGCTGGATTGAGGCTGGGATATTGTCCAACAGAGGGTTGCTAAAACAACTGTAGACATAGACACACTACCAGAATAAACTTGCTTTTCTGATGCTAAATCAAACTGATCCCAGGATGCCGTCCTTTATCTCAGACTACAGCAGTTCATAAAGCAGAAAAAACAGCATAAGCTAAAATTCTCAAAAACCTCACAGTCACAGAAGTTTGGCCAAAGAAAATCTTTTAACATTGAAAGTAGCACATGAATACTGTATAAATGCTGCTTAAGGGTTGAATTTTATTCTTAGCCTTTAGAGGTTTGGACGGCTTCCCTTTGTTTATATAAGGATTTATGGTATTTCTCCTTAAAACCTGTAAGTCAATCCTTAAATGGTTTTTAAGTGCATAGGTTCACGTACTGTGGCCAAAAACTTCTAAAAGCTGGATGCTCTTCAGCATTCATTACAAGGGTTTTAGATCCCTAAGACTAAAGTAAAAAGACGTAAGTTTACTGCAAACAGCAGCATTCATGCGAAAAGTGCAAAACCCATTGTAAGCAATCAGATTAAGAGGTTCATGTTGCATATCACTAATATTAGTATATCATTTTCATATCCTTCACAGTTTTAGCAGTTTTAATCTCTTTTAGGTATTATATCTCTACAAGCATGAATGACACTATAATAAGGTCTTTATACATGAGATGTTTAGCCCAGCTTTTAGTAACCATATTTACTCTTCATAAAAAGTAAAGCTTTTTTATGATGTTATCTTTAATTTCCTCATTTTGAAATTTCTTGAACTGATTATTGCTGTGTAAGCGTGTAATTTATGTGCACTTTAGGGCTATCTAATGCATAAAAGATATAGGGCAAAGAGCAGTAACTCCTGCCATCCGATTAAGATGACCTGTTAATCAGAATGGTTGCAGTGGGTTATTGCACTTTGCACATGGCTATTGCTGACTGCACATTTTTTTATGAGAAATCCCATAAATCTGCTGGACTGTTCTGTGGAGTAAAACATATCTGGTTTATGTAGTATCTACTATTGAGTGAACTAGTTTATAGAATTTTTAACAGATAATGAATATCTAACAGCTAAAGTGCATTTTATTGGACATTGTAAGGAAAAGTGACCAAATTATTAACATTATACATATTAACAAGTTTTGTTCCTTTGCTTGAACAACAGGCTCATAATGTGCTTGTTTTTTCAATGAGAAACAGGCAACGAGCTGACCATTAGTCATCTGTTTTGTTTGTTTTATATTTTTCTACTTAAACATACATTGCTGTGCCCTATTGACCCTCTCAAATCCCCTAAACAGACATGTTGATGATTTCATGATTTCCCTTTAATTCCAAATTAGTACCCTGTGTCCCTCTCTTATTTTCAGAGCAGAAGTCAATGAACCTTACCATTCGGATGGGGCGTAGGGACACGAAGCAGTCGCTCCTATAGCTGCTAGACCAGGTATCCCAACGAGGATACTCGCCCTTCTCCAAGATAAACATCTCGCCACGGAGGTTGGACTGCTCATAAGCAACCCAGCTGAGAAGATGTGCACGGGGTGGCCACAATCACAATGTAGGATCAGCAGGAAAATGTAGGCACAGTCATCACAAAACACACACACACAGACAATGACAAACACATGGAGAAAAGTGAAAATAATGAAAATGTAGTTCACTTGCGGTATACGGTATTTAAATTATATATGCATACTCTCAAATCTGACAAGGAAACTGCTTGTGTGCATGTGGATTGGGAGATTTCCTAGAGTAATACATTTCTCACTCAGCCAAGGTAACCTGTGAACGCCCAATATTGTGCAAGGGAATTTCCTTTGCACATGACTGAAGAATTAAAGCTAATACAGTACCTCTGAGATAATTAAAAATAAGTACTCCTTTAGTACTTTTCCAGAGTCTCTCCCATCCTATGGAACTCCTTACCCCAATCTGTCAGATTATCTCCTACTCTGTTAGCTTTTAGACAATCCCTGAAAACCCTCCTCTTCAGAGAAGCCTATCCTCCATCAGCTCATCTCCCCTCATCCCACACAGTTATTACCTTTTGTATCACTTGACCCTCCCTTCTAGATTGTAAGCTCTAACAAGCAGGGACCTCTGATTCCTCCTGTATTAAATTGTATTGTTACTGTACCGTCTGCCCTCATATTGTAAAGCGATGCGCAAACTGTTGGTGCTATATAAATCCTGTATTATAATAATAATAATAATAATAATAATAATAATAGTAAAGTATCCCTGTGCATAAATTAAAGTAAAGATTGGGTTTTGACCGCAGAGACCTTGGTCTTTGCAGAGCCATTTGAAAGATAGCACCTGAATGGTTACTGTAGAACATTGTGTGTATGATACATTTATCAGATCAATATATATATTCTTTTCTAATTAAGCACAACCTTTCAAAATCAAGGGGTATATAAACATTGTAATCAAATTCAAGTGAAGTCAGTAGTATCAAGTCAGTTAAGTGCTTTGTTAATAAAATGATTTAAAATTGCAACTATACTCATTAAGCAGCTGTATCACTTTTCTTGTTCTCATTTTATAATTTAACTTTGATGGATTAAATGTAAGCCGTTACCTACAAGAAAAACAATTCTTAAAACAAGTTAACTTACAGTATTCATTTTTAACTTCAACCTTCAAAATGTGTGATTCTGAACAATTGGAATCAATTTTAAAAGAATAGAGACTGCTTACCTAATAAGATGAATATTGATTAAACTGTGTTTACTTTGAATACCCAATTATGTGAGGAAACCCCCCAAAAAACTTATTGTTAAAAGCACACAATTATATGATTGCAGTGAGCACTGTTTTACTTTATTCACTAAGCTACGTTCACGTTATTTTGCAAAGTGAACATTAAATTTGACAAGTGATCAGGCTTTACTCCTTTAGTAAATCAACCCTATTGATTACTCAAACTCAAAGTATAGAAACAGATTACAACGGGAAACTTTACAAACAAATCACTTGAAATGTTTAACAATAATTTAAAATATTCTAGTGCAAAACACTGAGAGCAGCTTGTTAGGTTTGATAATATACAATATTCTTTCTATTTCCCCTTTCCATTCTTAAAAAAAACATATGGTATTTATTAATAGTGACTCAGAGAGTGGATATTAAATATAAATATAATTGTACTGATCAAATCACATTGCCTTTTGGACAGATATTGTAAAATATCCAATAATTCTTTACTATATTGATTAAAATAGCCTAATCCAATAAACACCCATAACATTTTTATTATAAAATATATTATATAGAATAAGTTCTATGGGTGCTTCCTTTGTGGCACTTTTGTGTACTTCTAATATGAATGTGATATGTGATGGGGGTGATTTATCAAGGTGCACTGATGCAGTGAACAGTCCTCGCATACTTTGATGAATCACTATCTTGGCCAATAAATCAAATATACTCTATATACATTTCAATATATTTTACTGTGTATAAACACACCAATGTAATCATTCTTGTGTGGGAAGACGAAGGAGTTTATTGCTGCGTACATTTTTCACTTATTTCCAAGTGTCATATTCATGGGCCAGACTGTTCCTCATAAATCAGCAAATGACATTCTGCACTGCACTGTCACTTCCAATTTTTCTCGTTTGTGAGCATTAGCCTCTGGCACTAGCTATGATCATAAGATACCTATGATATGTTACCAGTGAACCACCAGATGGAAGTAATAACTAAAGACCAGCAGAAATGTGGCTCCTTAGCATTAATCTATTCTGTATTTACCTCAACTAAAAAGTATAGAAAAAAGAACCTCCAGTTTTGTTCCATAAATCCCCAGTAAAAGAGATTGCTTCCCAATTACTGTTATTGTATGCAATTTTTTTCAATAATAGCAAGCATAATATACAATTTGACTTTTTTGAGCCAGCCTCAAATGTATGATTTTATGACAATACGCATCACTGTACAATGAGTGGAGAGCAGCAGTGAACAATCATGTTATCTATTCCTACCTCCTGCTTTTTGTAGTATGCTGTGAGAACTGGAGGGTATTTCTAATATTTTCAGCATAAAACAAAGACAGGAGGCACTAAGTCAATGCTTGATCATCTGTTCCCCCTGACCTAATGGTTTAAGGTACAAGAAATGAGGAGAGAGTAACAGGCAGTATGGATGATTAATTTAATCTCTTTGCAGATTGCTATTCAAATAAAAATCTTCTTTCTGAAATTTAATTTTAAGACCACAAATAATTGTTTGTTTATATATATATAATATATATATTTTTGGTATTTTTGGTATGACTATTGAAGCCTAAAGATTGTTTGGAGTAATAAGTCAATGATATAATAGTATAAACATTCCTAAAAAAAATAGCAATTGTTTATGATACCTTGAGGCAGCAATAAATTAAAATTACTATAAGATTAGGATTAAAAGACTAGAATTTAGTAAAATTTGATCCTATTAAATATATATCCAAACTTAAAGTGTTACTAAAGTCATATATATATATTTTTTAATAACAAATATGCTCTTTCAGTGGTATTGCACAGAGTAGCCCTGATCCTCCTCTTCTGGAGTCCCTGGCGGCGAGCTTGGATCCTCCTATTCTTCTTAAAGTCCACCATAGCCAGATGCTTGCTATGGGGAGAAGAGTGGTCTGCGAGCTCCCGACCTGTATGAAGCCACGCTCCATTGACTTACACAGCAGGGCTTAGGCCCACCCCCCCACTTCCTCTTCACTGCATTTCATTGACAGCAGCAAGAGCCAATGGCTCCGGCTGCGTCTTGAATGCTGTGTTAAAAGGAAGTAAGGGGAGAATAGATGCAGCCGTGCACAGCTCTGATCTATTCACCCCTCTTACTCTTCATACGGGGGAGAGGGGGGCACAGAGAAATTGAAAATATTTTTTATCTTAATGCAAACAATGCATTGAGGTAAAAAAGGTTTTTATCTTTAGTAACCCTAGTTTAAAGAGACCCTGGGGAGATTTACTAAAACTGGAGCATGTAGAATCCGGTGCAGCTGTGCATGGTAGCCAATCCGCTTCTAACTTCAGTTTTGACAATAAATAAAACCTGGAAGTTGAATTTACAGTGTGTTTGAAGAATGCATTGCAAAATAAAAATGTCAGCTGGAGCTTTTAGCACTTACGGTCCAGAATCGACAATAACACTGCGTACTCTGTCGAATCCCCTCTCCCCAAGGTTCACACACTCATTCAGGAGTTCCATGTGCCTTCCCTGAAAGTTTTCCTGCTCAAAGATGATTACCTACAAGAATAAATGGTCTATGTTAAAAAAAAAGCAGCATAAGAAACGATTTCTGCTTTATTTAAAGAGTTAGTTTGTTAATATAAAGATTTATGACTTGAAGACTATGTCTTGAATTGTGTAGATATTCTTTAAAGCTGTGTTGCACTTTAAATCCGCCTAAGGTTTAACACCAGCCAAAATTATTTAAATTTGAATTGAGTAGGGAAGGTTTAGAAAATCTGTCCGGTTTCTGTTGCTATCTGTGTCCATATTGTTGAGGTCTGACCTCTCTATTTGTCTTTGTGACTATTGTCAACAAGGGAGAAAGTGAAAGGGAATCCAAAATGTAACAGTAATGAAACAAGCATAGAAGTGAAATTGTCTGATGTTGTGTTTTTGGTGATGGGAAGCTCTGAAAAAACTATTTAATGGGCATACAGACAGCAAAAAATATACTAAACTTGTCCACCCTCAAAAAAAAGAAAAAAAGAAAACAGAATTGCACTTCAAAAACTTTCCACTTAACAACAGGAAAGAGTCTATCCACATTCAACTGAACCCCCACCCTACACACACCCTCTCAGCTGTTAACTGTATAAGAGGAAAATGATCTTATTTCCTCTGAAGATATGCATCAGAAAAAAACATGTATTTTAGATCACACGTGCTGATAAAACATTAATGATAATATATTATTAGTACATCAATTTTATCTGTCAACTATATATATATACTATATATAGCAGTTTATTTCAGGGGACACATTACAAGAAGAGTGGCTGGTCCTTTTAAAGGATGAATACTAGTCAAATGACAAAGTATATATATATATATATATATATATATATATATATATATATATATATACATTTTATTTTATAAATATCAATTTTATATATTTATATATATATATATATATATATATATATATATATATATACACATTTTGTTATATATTAACATCATTGGCACACTTGCACCAAGCCTAGTATATAGGTAATATTTGTTCTCTGTTAAAACTGTGCTATTAGCTTTAGTGCTGTAACAGATGTCCTCCATAGTTTAATGCAAAGAAGCGACAAGATTTCCAAGGATTAATTCCTAAAATAACAACCATAGTTTGCTAGCTTGTTTGGTTATGCTAATACACAATGACATTCTAAGGTAAGGGCTGCAGGGAAAGCAGCCTAAGGCCTAAAACTGTTGATCATTGCCATTCATACTTGGGGTTGGTGGAGGTGAAGAGTTTGCTATATAGCCTATTTTATATATTTTTTTATACTACTTAAAACAAATGGGCACTGCTGAAACAGTTAAGCATTTTGATTTCATGATTTGGTTTGTGGATAATTATTTATACAAGAACATTTTATCCCTCATCGTTTTAATCAGGTAGCTAAGTTATTAATAATGATACATTTTTCTTAATATCAGGATTAGCTTTTCCCTCTTCATTATGCCGATATTTGGCTCTGCATGCCTACTGGGAAGGGTGTTTGCTGCCTGACTCTTTTCAGTAATATATATAAAGGTGTACACCATAATTTTCTACTCATTTTTCCAGAGTTCTGAACCACCTATAGATTTAGAAATGTTTAGGTAGAATAGCTAAAAAAGTGAGACCGCCTTTACTATGTAGGATCCCACTAAGACCTATGATTTGGTTTGTTTTTTGTTACTGATTGAGTTCCCATATTTTCTGTTAATGTTGCATTGATTGAGCCCCAAGTCAACTACATATTATTGTTTCTAAAGTCATATTTTAGTGTACTGATGTAATGGCACCCAACCAGCATGTATGAGAAATGTCATCTGAATATATTTCAGAATATTAGCAAAAGACTTACCTTGAAGGATCCCACACTACCTTCACCTGTTTTTGTGGGCTTGGTAATGGGAAGAGGAACTGGGGCAGGGGTACCCTTTTCCTTGACATCAGTTCCCTGGCTGGCAGCGGCAGCAGCAGCAGCTTTAGGTGTCTGAGACATGGTTGCTGTTTATGTTCTAAAATATAAAGAAATATTGGACTTTCAGCAAAACAGTTGTCCTTGTGGATTAAAAATTATCGTTAACAAATCTAATTAGCAAGTATTTTGTAAAAATAAGTTACATACTAGCCAATATATAACATATGTGTCACTATTTTTTATGAATATTTTATATCAAGTGAATTCTATATTATACGATGAATCAGTAATGACATTGTGATAGAATAGAAGGCCTGGACTTCTACTCTGAGCCTTATATGCACAAAAAAATGTGTGGAATGTTCATGAAGCAATTGTGTCCATCTATTCCTGTCACTTCAAGTTTTTCATGTGATTGGTACTAACTGCGACTCACCTCTTGAAGCTGTTCCTTACTGGAGCTACCAGGCTTGATACGGGAGGTACAGTGTGGCCCAGAATTTATACCCTGGCAAAGGGAGACTGGGAATAGTAGAGGACAATAGAACTCATAGCTCATCAGTATCTGCCTAGGAAGCTGCTGGTCATCACATATTTCAATGCACCCATTCATCTGGAAGCAACTCTCTATTCATAGCAGCTGAACCAAGCATTTATATTGTTGAGCTGAAGTGTGCTAAATAACTGAGGCTGAAAGACATAACATGATATTTCAGGTCCTATAGAATCCCACCTAGAATGCTTAAAATGATGCAAAACCTACAAATCAAGGAGTAGTTACAGAAAACATAAAACATAATTTTTTTTTATAAATACAATCATCATATCAACAATTTCTTATGGTATAATAATCATCATGTCATATGTGTATTGCTTTCTTGTAGTTATGACGTGTGAAATAAATCCTGTTGTGTCATTTTGCAATGTTTCACCCTCATCAATATGATTTTACTAGGCAATGGATTTATACTGTAGTGTATAAAACAACTGCAGATTGATTTAACCTGTATTTAGCACTGGTTTACTTAACTAACTGCTCTGGGGTGTCTGTTCTTGCCTTGCTAACCCTTTTATTTTTTTATTTCCCCAGTAAACAGCTAGTACTTCCTGGTATGAGAGTGTAAACTTCGCCCTGCCTCCTACAATTCAGTGCTTACTGCTCAAGCAGCCAATCATTAGGCTCAAACCCTATCATATGGGGGGGGGGGGGGGGCAGGAAACAAGCAGTCAATCACTAGACTCAAACACTGTTCTTGCCAGGGGGCAGGGTAGAACGCGTTTAACTATGTGCAAATATTGGCTTTCAGAAAGTCAAAATTTGCATAGGAATTTCAATGTACCTTTAATGTAAGTCTTGCCTCAAATATTTCTATTTAAAATCCAAATGAGCTTTCATGGTATTACTTAAACTGTGTAAATAAGATCCAAATGGAAATTAGTTCTAGGACAAAGTGGGATTCTTGGGGTCCATTGACACCAGCCTCTGCATTACAATGCAGTGGCTGGTGTGCGTTGCTGTGCCAGTAGTGCTGATGTGGCAGTGATCCCAGTGGCAACATCCCACTGTTCACTGTTTTTTAAATTAACTTTATTGAAATGTCACTCAGTGACTTTTTCCAAAGTTCTATTGGCTGACGTGCAGTGACTGCGATGTACTGCACTCAGTACTTTTTTCAGCACACACCACCCACATACAACCACAATGCAGTGGTGTGAACCAGCCACTGTGGTTTGCCTTATCTTGCAGTGGAGGTGTGGTGGGAATGCACTGGAATAACCCAACACGACCCACCACACCTGGTATGAATCTCCCCTTAGAGCTCATTCAGATGATTGAGCGGATGGTTGAGCCCCTTGAATGTCCACCTTAACAGGGTCATGAAGGCATTCAGGGATCATACTAAGCAAAGCATTACTTTTGTCACAAACATTGAAAAGCATATTACATTTGATGAGCAATATCGCCTCTGAAATCTACCCATTTAAGTGAATAGGGCCCCACCACAACTGCTCTGCAACCGTGTGCAATGCATGTGGTTGCAGCACAGTGGGTCAGCATTTTCTGAGTTAATACAGGTGGTGAAGAGGTGACAAATCACGGTGGTTCACTTTTCAGAGAGGTGGCAAGAACTGCTGCCCATGAGAATTAGTGCTTAGGTTCTACTATTAAATTATCAGAAATAGTATTTGAAAATATTTGTTTCCTGATAGAGTGGTAAAACAGTTGCGTCTACTAAAAGCAAATGCAAAAGAAAACTCAACAGTAGCTAAACAAAAGCAAGACTAAAATGAAATGGCATTCTTACATATACAGTATCTACCATTAATATTGTATGTGTTGATCATTATATCGTTTTATTTTTGTCTCCCCCTATTTCTAAGGTTACAAAGCTTTCACCCATCATACCTGTTTATTACTTTCATACCCAGACATCTTAAAATCAATATTGCAACCTTGACATGCGCATATATTTTTGTTATCAGACTTATTGTATACTGACAAGGTATATTGATTTGCCTCATCAGCTATAAAATTCCAATATCTAATTATTCTGACAGTTTTTTTAAGAAGGTTTCATAATAGATTAAATAATGACTCTAAATACTAAAATGGATGGAACATATTAACCACCAGTACTTTGATCTTGAAAATGCCTTTGTAAAAACCAAAGGCACAAGAACAGGAAGTACAGAACTAATAAAAAATGTCATACTCTTCTCTGGATGACTTTATTTATCATAAAGAAGCACAATGGCATACAGGTTAGCACTGATGCCTTGCTGTTTTGGTGTACTTTTATACCCACCAGGGATACTATTGACATTTTTTTTTTTCCCTTCTCTTTCAGGCGACCTGGTTTACTTCTAAAATTCAGGAAGCATACTAGTAGACTATCTGGTTTTGAAACAAATTGGCTTAAACATATGCATGTCTTTATGACTGGGATAGGCAGAGTAGATTGTAACCTTCTCTCATGTGAATGATTGTGCATTCTTGGTAAAGTACTGCTCAATATGTTAGTTGTTTATAATTGCATTTTAAAACTGGACTACTGTATAAAATTTTCATTTCAAGGGTGGGGTTTAAAAATGGTGTGCATTTCATCTAGCCTGCAAATCTGACCTTATTTGAAACATTCAAATATACAGTGCCTTGGAAAAGTATTCATACATAGTTAGTAAGGTTGAATAAAGACACTAGTCCATCCTGAGTGAGTGTGGGTGCATGTCTACAATTGTCCCTATCCCTGTACATTGTGTCTCATTAAGATGCTCATCTATTATATTATTTAAGGCACCCATATAGTGCCATCAATTTACACAGAGCTCCACACATTGGTCCCTACCCTCAAGGAACCCCCACTTCAAGGTCCACAACTCACATACATATACATATACTAGGGCCAATTTTGGACAGAAGCCAATTAACCTACCAGCATGTCTTTGGAGTGTGAGAGGAAACCCACACAGGCCTGTGGAGAACATGTAAATTCCAGGCAGGTAGTGTTGTGGTTGGGATTTGAACCAGTGACCCTTTTTACTGCTAGGTGAGAGTGCTATCCACTATACCACTGTGCTGCCGGACCCCAACTTTCTACATTTTGTCATGTTACATTTATTTTATTGGGTTTTTATGTGATAGACCAACACAAAGTGGCACATAATTGTGAAGTAGAAGGAAAATGATAAGGGGTTTTATTAATTATTTTGACAAATTAATATCTGAAAAGTGTGGCATGCATTTTTATTCAGCCCCCCCAGAGTCAATACTTCGTAGAAGTCTTTTTGGGGATGTCTCTAGCAGCTTTTCATATCTAGAGAGTGAAATTTTTGCCTATTCTTCTTTGCAAAAAAGCTCAAGCTCTGTCAGATTTGATGGAGAGCGTCTGTGAACAACAATTTTCAAGTCTTGCCACAGATTCTCAAGTGGATTAAGGTCCTCCACCCCAGTCTCAAGTCTTTTGCAGACTCAGGTTTTCTTCTAAGATTGCCCTGTATTTGGCTCCATAGTGTTTTTCTTTTAGGCCAAAAAGGAGCCAGGAGCATCAGTGGGGGATCAAGCTGCTCTGTGCAAAATGATTGCACTGAGCAGGTAAGCACGATGTTTGACATTTAAAAAAAAAAAACCCTTACAAACACCAATGAGTTTAATGCAAACTTGTGGATTTATCTCTTATTTACATCTGACAGTTATATAGAGCTTCAGCAGTACAGCTGCCTATACTCCTGGGGCTCTGAGACACTGCTCTCTCATACAGCAGCATCTTTCCCCACCCATCCCCTCTGCTGTTCATTCACAAAAGGCTTTGTATTTTGTGAATAATTTCACATAATACAAAGCGCTCTGTGACTGGGCAGGAGGAGGAGAGGGACGGGCACAATGACTGCATCTGAATCTGCAGCTGTAGTAGCTTAGACTAGAAGGTCAGATCACCAGAAGTATAGCGAGAACTATGTTCCTGGCACTCAGTAAAAATACAAATTGTAAATTAAAGAGATAAGTCCATGAGGTGCCATGTACATAGTTGGACTTAACCCCCAGTTCCAATTGAGACCATTTTCCAAAAAAGCTAAATTCCTGGAGTTCAGCTTTAAATGATGTAGATAGTAACAGCATATACTTTCATTTTATAACATCAGCACTATTTATTTTGGATAATCCAATGAAAATCTGTCTTTTGACAACTTCCTGGTTTCTGTGCATGTTTTGCAGCTTCTCCTATGCTGCTTCCTTTGCATTTCTAAGGACTACATATCCCATGGTACCTTAATGCCTGCAATCAGTGATTCCCGTACTGACTCTGCCTCCTGAAACTCCTCCTCTCATCACCTCTGTAGTTCAGAAAGGCAGGCTCCGTGAAATGTGTGGCACAGCAGTGAATACTCCCAGGGCAAAGAGAGAATACTGGCTACAGAATTCAAGGAAGTAAATGTGTGGAGATTTTCCCAAAGTAAGCTAGCAAATGTCATCATTCAGATTACTAGGAGTTGACAAGAAATCATTGAAATCCAAAGTGGAAATTAATATATGATTTTTAAATTTCACAATTTGAAAATAGATACTGTATGGTTCAATGTATGTGTTGTGTCCCACCTACACATATTATATTGCTACGTTTGTATTATATTACTGATGTTCTCATGTAGGCTGATATCTAGTGGTAGTTCATTGTCACTATAACCTGTTTATATTCACATTTGGTATCTCTCTCTGTTCCTCCCTCATGTCTGGTGCTTGCTATTACAGTCCTAGTTAGCTGCTCCCTTTCTTTTTTAGCTTCCCTCAGTCAGTGTTATACATTGCAGAGACAAGGTGAGGAAGCTGTTGTCTTCTTCATTTCGAAAGACTGAGGAAACATCCTTTGTACTGTACTGTATGGAATTAACACGCCATTGGATTCAACTAATATGTCTTAGGCCTGGTTCACACCTATGTATTTTTTAGTGCATTTTCAGTTTTGTAAAAACACACTACAGTCCATTTACCATGGTTTCCTATGGGTCACATCTATGAATTTTATGGAAAGAGTCAGGGACTTTTTTTCTGGTTTTGGGTTCCATAGATTTCAATGGATCAAAAACATAAATATACCTGGAATATGCAAACTGCAACCTGCATAGGTGCAAACCAGGCATTATTGGGGATTTAAAGCCCAACTCCAGGAAAGAGGAAAATGACCCTTTCAGTGGGCTGTGCTCATGCTGCACAGGTTAACTGCTCATTTTGTCTAGGGGAGAGGAGAATTGGTTTCACTTACCTGATCCTCCCACACACTCCGACAGTAAACTGTCCCTTGCCATTATCACATCCAATGTCGGGCTAAGGATCCTGTATTCGGCATTATGACGTCTGGACCTTAGACCACTGGAGTATGGGGGGGGAAGATGCTGCGGCAACTGGTGTGACAGCACAGAGAAGTGGAGGATCAGATACGGAAATATTATTTTCTGTGTCTCCTAGACATAAATGAGCAATTAAACCCTACAGTGCAGGTGCAGCCACACTGCAAGGGACAATTTTAAAGTGTCCTGGCATTGGGATTAATCTTTCTGTGGATTGTGCCAAATCAGCACGTGGCCACATTGTACGGACAGATTGAAATCTAAAAGAGGATAATGCATGAAGTGGAATATAAAACAGATAAGTATGTATGAATTGGACTACTAATAACGCATTATGTACATAACTATTCTTGAAAAGTATCACGTATGTATATGCAAATAGTCAGGCTTAACCAGAAAACCCACATAGCAGTTACAGAACAAATGGTTCACTTACCAAACAAGTCTACCAAGAAATCAGTTATATATGGATTCATTCTGCCAGGTCCTGTCATGCAATCTCTGTCGTCTGTAACAGAGCCAATATTTATAAGGATGCACCTTAATATAAGAATCAACAAAAATCCATGGAAAGTATAATATAGTATATAAGAGTATATATAAAGTATAAATAAAATACAAAAGAATATAATATCTCCATAAATTTGTTCTTAAACCTTTACATTAAAAAGTTGGAGGGGAAGTTCAAACATATTAGAACTTAAATAAATAATTAATATTAATATTAATAAATTATATTTTTTATCTGAAACTTGAGTGATTTTCTATATGATGTACCTTTAAAGTCCCATATCTCCACTTTATCAATTTTACAAAAATCAGGGATGTTGGTACTATATCATTTCTAATCCGTTTGGAGCTGGCCTCTACCCATATTTTTGACCAAACATAATAGAAGTTTACTAATAACAGGACACTGCTCTGATTTATGTATGAATATGCAATCTCTCTGGTTCTGCCCACAGCATGTAGTTTATGTGAATGTGACTTATCTGAAAGGGGGTATTGCATACGCTGCTAAGCAGTCACTACATTATACTATTTGTAATTAATGGACCCGTTCCATCTTAATAACTGTCAAACACAGTTTCAACATTTTCAGCCACTCTTTCATTCAAACACAATAATGATTGCAAAATGTTTTACTCTTACCATCACATACAGTCTGGTATAACGTAACTAAAAAATAATTATAGTTTACGCTTTTTTGTTTTTAAATTGCCTTTAAAATACCTTTGATGCTTTAATTTGTCATTGTAGGTAAAACTAAAATGCAGAGCACTGGTAAACAAGTCAATCTAGATTATGAATTCAATTTATTGTGGTTGTGATTTTGCCTTTTGCTTCTAAACAATATTGAACTACTTGCTTTCTGGCTGCTACAAGTAAGACATCTGTGTATTGTATTCCTTAATATAATCAACAGAAAACAAACTGCACCTCCAACAGCAAAGTGCATATTAACAGAGCTCTCTAAATGGCACAAATACTTCTTCGTTAACTGCCATTATCTTAATCATTTCCAAAAAGAAGTGGTGAAAAGATCACACATACATTGCAATCTTATACTGACAATTTCCATTAATGTCAGCATAATATTTTGTATTACTTATACTCTCTTCCGTCCACATCAATATGCAAGCAGTTCATGATCTATTTAAAGTAGGAGCAGTGATGGGCTATACCCTTTGTCAGGCTAATTCCCTCTCAAGGTCACAGACAGTACAAAAAACAAACAAAAAAAAAACAACTGAAATCTGTTCTAACCCTTCCATACTTTGGTGTATATGAAACAGACAAAAATATATATATATATATATATACATTTTTTTTAAAGTGTATGTAAACCCTAAAACCCAACCCTAAAAAATCTCCCTACCATCCCTCTCTAAACCATCCTACCAAGTGAATTATGCTATGTACACACGACCAGACTTTCCGGCAGAAAAGGTCCGACGGACTTCCCAACGGACGTTCGACTGAGTTACGACGGACTTACGAAACGAACGGACTTGCCCACACACGAACGGACTGAAGTCCGTTCGAAAGTCCATTCTTTTGAACGTGATAACATACCATGGGACTAGACAAGGAAGTTCAATAGCCAGTAGCCAATAGCTGCCCTTGCGTCATATTTGGTCCGTCGGACCAGCATACAGACGAACGGTTTTCCCGATAGGAATTGAGTCCGTCGGACAGATTTGAAACATGTTCTCTTTCTAGGTCCGTTGGAATTTTTTAAAGAAAAACAATCGGATTATCCCACAAATGATCGGAATATTCTGCCATAAAGTCCGGTCATGTGCATTATATTCACCTGAGTGCCCCATCCAGGTCTCTCACTATCACTGTTCCCTTCTGCTGGGATCACTAGTCCAGTGACACAGATTAACCCTTGATGTTCAATCCCCTTCACTGCTCCCTGCCAAAATTAGTGGTCTTCTGGATCCTAAGAGGACCTTTTCAGTGATCAGCCAATGGTAACGTGAACATAACGTAATGTGAACACCCAGACTCTGGTAGGAAATTAACATAGAGGAGAAGATCCCCACTCTGGATGATCACATGACTACAGCTTAATGTAAGTGACAAAGAGGGTTTAGAATTTTTTTTTCCATCCCAGCCTTCAGAAAAAGGGGGTGGGAGGCAGGGGAAGGGGATTCATTTTAACCACTTCAGCCCCGGACCCTTTGGCTGGCCAAAGACCAGAGCACTTTTTTGCGATTCGGCACTGCTTTGCTTTAGCTGATAATTGCACGGTCGTGCGACATGGCTCCCAAACAAAATTGATGTCCCTTTTTCCCCATAAATAGAGCTTTCTTTTGGTGGTATTTGATCACCTCTACATTTGTTTTGTGCTATAAACAAAAAAATAGCGACAATTTTGAAAAAAAAAAACATTATTTTTTACTTTTTGCTATAATAAATATCCCCAAAAAATATATAAAAAAACATTTTTTTTCCTCAATTTAGGCCGATACACATTCTTCTACATATTTTTGGTAAAAAAAATCACAATAAGTGTTGATTGGTTTGCGCAAAATTTATAGCATCTACAAAATAGGGGATAGTTATATGTCATTTTTATTAATAATTTTTTTTATTAGTAATGGCGGCGATCAGTGATTTTTATCATGACATTATGGCAGACAGATCGGACACTTTTGGTGCTATTTTGGGACCATTCACATTTATACAGCGATCAGTGCTATTAAAAATGCACTGATTACTGTGTAAATGTGACTGGCAGTGAAGGGGTTAACAAGGAGGGGCACTGCAGGGGTTAAGTGTGTCTTAGGGAGTGTTTCTAACTGTGGGGGGGCTATGTGTGACACGACACTGATTACCGCTCCTGATCACAGGGAGTGGTGATCAGTGTCAGTGTCACTAGGCAGAATGGGAAAATGTTTGTTTACATTAGCATTTCCCAGTTTTTCCTCTCCATGAGACTATCGTGGGTATCCCGGTGGACATTGAGTCCACAGGACCCGCGGTCATACTCACGGAGCTCTTGGTGGGCACGCGCGCCTGCTATCTGAACCTCGCAAGATTACGTACAATAACGTGATTTGCGCAGCGGAGCCAACCTTCCTCAGTAAAACTGTGGTAGCTGGTCCGCAAGCAGTTAACCTGGAGTTGCATTTAACAAAGAATTTATCTATTTTTTTTTCCACTTTTGGTCTGTAAATATACTATTTCATGTGTTCTGTTAGAGCTACAAGTACAAGAATACCTGTTGATCATGACAGAAATCTATTGAGATCTAGACGTGGTAAAGGTGGCTTGCTGAAGTTCAAACCAAGCATTAGAATGAGGAAGAAAGAGGATTTAAAGGTACTGGAAAGTCAGAAGGTTAAATTCAGCAGCCCCCTCAGCCCCCCTAATACTTACCAGAGCCTCATCTCTATCCAGCGATGTCCATGAGTTCCTTGGTTGTCCAGGACTCTCCCTCCTGATTGGCTGAGACACAGTAGTGGTGCCATTGTCTCTAGCTGCTGTCAAAGTCAGTTTGCCAATCAGGAGAGAGTGAGGGCGGGCCGGATTGCAGCTCTGTGTCTGAATGGACACATGGAGTTGCAGCTTAGCTCAGTTGCCCCCATAGCAAGCTGCTTACTGTGGGAACACTCGTGTCATCTTTTCATGTGACAACACTGAAAAAATAACACTTTGCTACAATGTAAAGTAGTGCGTGTACAGCTTGTATAACAGTGTAAGTTTGCAGTCCCCTCAAAATAACTCAACACACAGCCATTAATGTCTAAACCGCTGGCAACAAAAGTGAGGAGAGGAATGTTTCCAACACCTTGTTAATTCTATACTACGAAGAATTAGGACAGTTCTGGAGGCAAAATGGGTCCAACCTGGTACTAATAAAGAGGCTGGTGTATGTATATATATATATATATATATATATATATATATATATATATATATATATATATATAAAAAAATAAGATTGGGGTGATCAGACTCAAGCGGTAAGTGCGCTTTCAATGGGCGCGCCAGTCCAAAACTGTATTTTTAAGGGCCTGGTATATACAGTGGTGTGAAAAAGTGTTTGCCCCCTTCCTCATTTCCTGTTCCTTTGCATGTTTGTCACACTTAAGTGTTTCGGAACATCAAACCAATTTAAACAATAGTCAAGGACAACACAAGTAAACACAAAATGCAATTTGTAAATGAAGGTGTTTATTATTAAAGGTGAAAAAAAATCCAAACCATCATGGCCCTGTGTGAAAAAGTAATTGCCCCCCTTGTTAAAACATACTATAACTGTGGTTGTCCACACCTGAGTTCAATTTCTCTAGCCACACCCAGGCCTGATTATTGCCACACCTGTTCACAATCAAGGCATCACTTAAATAGGAGCTGCTTGACACAGTAAGGTCCACCAGAAGATCCTTAAAAGCTACACATCATGCCGAGACCCAAAGAAATTCAGGAACAATTGAGAAAGAAAGTAATTGAGAACTATCAGTCTGGAAAGGGTTATAAAGCCATTTCCAAAGCTTTGGGAATCCAGCGAACCACAGTGAGAGCCATTATCCACAAATGGCGAAGCCATGGAACAGTGGTGAACCTTCCCAGGAGTGGCCGGCTGCCCAAAATGACCCCAAGAGCGCAGCGACGACTCATCCAAGAGGTCACAAAAGACCCCACAACAACGTCCAAGGAACTGCAGGCCTCACTTGCCTCAGTTAAGGTCAGCGTTCATGCCTCCACCATCAGGAAAAGA
Organism: Lithobates pipiens; assembly: GCF_037356315.1. Lineage (NCBI taxonomy): Eukaryota > Metazoa > Chordata > Amphibia > Anura > Ranidae > Lithobates > Lithobates pipiens. The sequence continues at coordinate 23,009,218 of NW_027507790.1, forward strand.
CTGGGCAAAAATGGCCTGCATGGCAGAGTTCCAAGGAGAAAACCACTGCTGAGCAAAAAGAACATCAAAGCTCGTCTCAATTTCTCCACAACACATCTTGATGATCCCCAAGACTTTTGGGACAACATTCTGTGGACCGATGAGACAAAAGTGGAACTCTTTGGAAGGTGTGTGTCCAAGTATATCTGGCGTAGAAGGAACACTGCATTTCATAAAAAGAACATTATACCAACAGTAAAATATGGTGGTGGTAGTGTGATGGTCTGGGGCTGTTTTGCTGCTTCAGGACCTGGAAGACTTGCCGTGATAAAAGGAACTATGAATTCTGCTGTCTACCAAGAGATCCTGAAGGAGAATGTCCGACCATCTGTTCATGTACTCAAGCTGAAACGAACTTGGGTTCTGCAGCAGGACAATGATCCTAAACACACCAGCAAGTCCACCACCGAATGGCTGAAGAAAAACAAAATGAAGACTTTGGAGTGGCCTAGCCAAAGTCCTGACCTGAATCCTATTGAGATGTTGTGGTATGACCTTAAAAAGGCCGTTCATGCTCGAAAACCCTCTAATGTAACTGAATTAGGACAATTCTGCAAAGATGAGTGGGCCAAAATTCCTCCAGGACGCTGTAAAAGCCTCATTGCACGTTATCGCAAACGCTTGGTTGCAGTTGTTGCTGCTAAGGGTGGCCCAACCAGTTATTAGGTTTAGGGGGCAATCACTTTTTCACACAGGGCCATGATGGTTTGGATTTTTTTTCACCTTTAATAATAAACACCTTCATTTACAAATTGCATTTTGTGTTTACTTGTGTTGTCCTTGACTATTGTTTAAATTGGTTTGATGTTCCGAAACACTTAAGTGTGACAAACATGCAAAGGAACAGGAAATGAGGAAGGGGGCGAACACTTTTTCACACCACTGTATATATATGTACAGTATATATACACAGCAGGTAAAGTAAGTATTGAACATGTTTTTCTCTATAAATATATTTCTAAAGGGGCTATTGACACGGAATTTTCACCACACGTCAGTAACAACACAAACCATACATACAAAAAAACAAAACAAATACGTTCAGAAGTGAAGTTATGTGTAATAAATTGAACACGCTAACTGAAATGTATTTAATACTTCATACAAAATCCTTTGTTTGTAATGACAGCTTTAAGGAGCTCCCTGTATGGAGAAACTAGTCGCATGCATTGCCCAGGTGTGATTTCGGCACATTATTCCATGCAAACAGTCTTACAATCTTGAAGGTTTCATGGGCCTCTTCTATGAACGCGGATCTTTAGTTCTTTCCATAGATTTTCAATTGGATTCAAGTCAGGTGATTGGGCTATCCTAGCAGCTTTATTTTCTTTCCTTGAAAGCAATTGAGAGTTTCCTTGGCTTTGCATTTGGGATCACTGTCTTGCTGAAATGTCCACCCATTTTTTATCTTCATTATTGAAAGACATTTTGTGCTCTACAAACTATTACTACCTTGTCTCTTCCCATAGTTATCTAGTTTATAAAACCCTACTAAGCACACTGATATAAAGTTACTTATGAAAACACACACATTGCTGCTAGTAAAACACTATCTTATTTATTTCCCAAGAAATTAGGAAAGCTAACATAAAGTATTAAAAAGACATTACAATATCACAAAGCTTACAATCAGAACATATAATACAAGAATATGAAAGATACTTATCCCACGGTCCTCCGTGAGGCTTTGCTGCATCGGCTAGGCTCAGACCAGGAGGGGGCCTTCACCATGAGGTTTAGGCTGGAGCCATCGCCCAGAGTAGGCCAAAATCACCACATGACAGGGTCTTGCAGCAAACAGAGAGAGAGAGCTCTCTTTGATGAATCCCTTTTTGATAAACACACACCATCCAAACCGCATCCTACTGCCAGTCCCATTTGCTTTGGACCAATCAGTGTTCACATGACAGCCCTCCTAATATTACTGACTGTCCTGCCATACTTGGCTTCTGTGGCCAGTATTGCAGTCGATGTGCCCTGGGCTGTCTTCGTCATCAATCTCTTTGAAGCTTTGTGCACACCAGGTGGGCTGAAGATAACTCCTTTGCTATGCAGATTCTGCCACATTCCTCTATACCTTTTAAACATGTGGGACTGCAAATATCAATATGGCTGAGTTCGGTTGTACAAACAGATGTGTCGAACTTTAGATATATAACATTACTTCTTGTTCACTTTCAACAATTATCCTAGTAGATGACAGCAGATTTTTATCAAGAATGTCTTGGTACATTTTTCCATTCATCCTTTCTTTAAGGATATGAAGTTTACAGTACCGTATGCTGAAAAACAGCCCAACACCATGATGTTCCCACCTCCAAACTTCACTGTTGGTATGGTGTTTTGGGGGGTAATGTGCAGTACAAATGGTGTGTATTATGGCATCCAAAGAGTGCAATTTGAAACAATTGTACCTGCTAATTCTAGGTCTTTCTGAAGCTCTTCACAAGTGGTCCTTGGCTCTTGCAGAATTCTTCTGATAATTCTTTTAACTCCTCGGTAAGAAATCTTGTGAAGAGCACCTAGTCTTGGCAGGTTTATGGTTAAATTATGTTCTTTCCACTTATGAATTATGGCCCCCAACAGTGCTCACTGGAACATTCAGAAGTTTACAAATCCTTCTGTAACCAATGGCATCAGTATGTTTTGCAACAATGAGGTTACGATGTTTCTTGTGTGAGACCTTGGAAATAAGACACCTTTTTATAGGCTATCAGTTGAGACTGAACCAGCTGATATTAATTTGCACTGACAAGGGGCAGGATTTCATTCTAATTCAATTCTAATTCAGTAACCAAATCGGGTAATCAGCCGGCCAGAAGTCAGGGATCCAAGTAGAGGAACAGCAAGCAGGATAAGGAGCCAGAAGGGATGCCAGCAAGCCAGTCTTTAAAAAGGAAAGCAGGAGATGGCTTCTTGTGATGTGACCAAGGCAAAGGCAGAGATGAAGTGAGCTGGACAGCTTTAAGTAGGCAGGTCAGATGAGCAGGATCAGGAACAGCTGGGTAACTGTGGAGAGAGATGAGAGCTGGCAACTAGCCGACAGCTGAGCAGCCAGCCCAGAGAAGGAAGGGCTAAGCCAGCCCTGACATAATGTTAATGTGATACCTGCGTAATCATGTGTATAAAAACCTTCAAATGCATCATAATAAAGCAGAACAGTTATTTGGAAAGATGCAGAGTGTATCTTTTGTGTCTGTTCATTACTGCAGTAGTTATTAATTTGGAACCACTATCATTATGAGGATAGGTGTTGCCTATCTATAAAATGTCCATTTCAGTATGTATGGATGCTTGGATTGTTACATACATGTCATGAAAATTTATTTTTCAAGAAGTAATAAAAACTTCATGTCGATAGCACCTTTAGAAATATATTTATAATGTATGTATGTGTTCTAGTGCTTTTTGCCCACTTTTATTCATCCAAATTGTCAAAGTAACAGTGTTCTGCCCACCCCATACAGGGATTGTTTAGCATTACAACTAACACAAACTTATTTCAGCCTGTTGACTATTATGTTGAACAGCTCTGTCTATTCCTTCTCAGTGGGGATAGGTGAATGATTTGACCCAAAAATGCGTTCGGGCTGAACATTGGCTGTTCGCACATTTGCCGAATAACCTGAAAGCCCTGATTGGCTGAAGCAATGAAAGCTTTGCCCAATCAGGGCACAGAGCACTTTCTGAGCCATGATTGGATGCGGTCATAATTACTATCTAATCATGGCTCACTACTGTTAGTCCCAGATAGGGATAGTTCAGTCAGTGTGAGTGTAGTGTGACAACCATTTATCTTTACATTAGTGTGAATGTAGGGATAGATCAGTCAGTGTGAGTGTAGTGCGACCACCATTTATCTTTACGTTAGTAGGAATCTAGGGATAGTTCAATCAGTGTGAGTGTAGAGTGACTACCATTTATCTTTAAGTTAGTGTGAATGTAGAGATAGTTCAGTCAGTGTGAGTGTAGTGACCATTTAACACAGTATATTTCATTGCGTTACTTAAAGTTTAACGCCGTATATTTCAGCGCGTTACATGCCGTTTAAAGCAGTTTATTTCAGTGCGTTACTGCAAGTTTAATGCCGTATATTTCAGCGCATTACGTGCAGTTTGACACAGTACATTTCTGTTGTTACTGCACGATTAAGGCAGTATATTTCAGTGCGTTACTGCAAGTTTAACACCATATATATTCAGTGCATTACTGTAAAATTAACGCCATATATTTCAATTCGCTATCTTCGACTTAATGCAGTATAGTTCAGTGCGTTACTGCAAGTTTAACGCCGTATATTTCAGAGCGTTATCTTCCGTTTAATGCATTATAATTCAATGTGTTACTGCAAGTTTTACGCCCTATATTGCAGTGCATTACCTTCTGTTTAACACAGTACAGTTCAGTGTGTTATTGCAAGTTTAATGCCGTATATGGGCCATGCTTTACCTTCCATTTAATGCAGTATATTTCAGTGTGTTACTGCAAGTTTAACGGCGCATATTTCAGTGCATTACATGCTGTTTAATGCAGTACATTTCTGTGCGTTAGTGCATGCTTAACTCAGTATATTTCAGTGTGTTATGTGCTGTTTAATGCAGTACATTTCTGTATGTTACTGCATGCGTATATATATATACATACACACAGTATCTCACAAAACACCCCTCACATTTTTTTTATATATATTATTATACCTTTCCATGTGACAACACTGAAGAAATTACACTTTGCCACAATGTAAAGTAGTGAGTGTACTGCTAGTATAACAGTGTAAATTTGCTGTCCCCTCAAAATAACTCAACACACAGCCATTAATGTCTAAAGCGCTGGCAACAAAAGTGAGTACATCCCTAAGTGAAAATGTCTAAATTGGGCCAATTAGCCATTTTCCCTCCCCAGTGTGATGTGACTCCTTAGTGTTACAAGGTCTCAGGTGTGACTGGGGAGCAGGTGTGTTGAATTTGGTGTTATCACTCTCACTCTCTCATACTGGTCACTGGAAGTTCAACATGGCACCTCGTGTCAAAGAACTCTCTGAGGATCTGAAAAAAATAATTGTTGCTCTACATAATGATGGCCTAGGCTATAAGAAGATTGCCAAGACCCTGAAGCTGAGCTGCAGTACGGTGGCCAAGACCATGCAGTGGTTTAGCAGGACAGGTTCCACTCAGAACAGGCCTTGCCATGGTTGACCAAAGAAGTTGAGCGCATGTGCTCAGCATCATATCCAGAGGTTGTCTTTGGAAAATAGACGTATGCTGCCAGCATTGCTGCAGAGGATGAAGGTGTTGGGGCCAGCCTGTCAGTGCTCATACCATACGCCGCACGCTGCATCAAATTCGTCTGCATGGCTATCATGCCAGAAGGAAGCCTCTTCTAAAAATGATGCACAAGAAAGTCCGCAAACAGTTTGCTGAAGACAAGCAGACTAAGGACATGGTTTACTGGAATTATGTCCTATGGTCTGATGAGACCAAGATAAACCTATTTGGTTCAGATGGTGTCAAGCGTGTGTGGCAGCAACCATGTGAGAAGTACAAAGACAAGTGTGTCTTGCCTACATTCAAGCATGGTGGTGGGAGTGTCATTTTCTGGGGCTGCATGAATGCTGCCGACACTGGGGAGTTACAGTTCATTGAGGGAACCATTAGTGCCAACATGTAGTGTGTCATACTGAAGCAGAGCATGATCCCCTCCCTTCGGAGACTGGGTCACAGGGCAGTATTCCAACTTGATAACGACCCCAAACACACCCCCAAGATGACCACTGCCTTGCTAAAGAAGCCGAGGATAAAGGTGATGGACTGGCCAAGCATGTCTCCAGACCTAAACCCTATTGAGCATCTGTAGGGCATCCTCAAATATAAGGTGGAGGAGTGCAAGGTCTCTCTCTAACATCCACCAGCTCCATGATGTCCTCATGGAGGAGTGGAAGAGGACTCCAGTGGCAACCTGTGAAGCTCTGGTGAACTCATGACCAAGAGGGTTGTAACTGTTGGAAAATGATGGCCACACAAAATATCGACAGCAGTACTCATACGTCTATTTCCCAAAGACAACCTCTGGATATGACACTGAGCATGTGCACTCAACTTCTTTAGTTGACCATGGTAAGGCCTGTTCTGAGTGGAACCTGTCCTGTTAAACTACTGTATGGTCTTGGCCACTGTGCTGTACCTCAGTTTCAGGATTTTGTAAATCTTCTTATAACCTAGGCCACCATTATGTGGTGCAACAATTCTTTTTTTTAGATCCTCAGAGAGTTTCTTGCCATGAGTTGCCATGTTGAACTTCCAATGACCAGTATGAGAGAGTGAGAGCGAAAACACCAAATTGAACGCACCTGCTCTCCATTTAAACCTGAGACCTTGTAACACTAATGAGTCACATGACACCGGGGGGGGGGGGGGTGGCTAATTGGGCCTAATTTGGCCATTTTCACTTAGGGGTGCACTCACTTTTGTTGCCAGCGGTTTAGACATTAATGGCTATGTGTCGCGTTATTTGAGGGGACAGCAAATGTACACTTTTATACAAGCTGTACACTCACTACTTTACATTGTAGTAAAGTGTAATTTCTTCAGTGTTGTCACATGAAGTGAGGGGTCTACTCACTTTTGTGAGATACTGTATATTTCCTGCAAGTGTTGCAATGTCGTGCAAAAAGCAGAATGAAGCTTTCCTAAAGTAAAACAAAAACGTTTAGATTTGTGCGTTGCCATGTATGTAAAAATCACACTTACGTGATATAATTTTAATCAAAAGAGATTATTGGTTATTTTTTTGGGGAAAATATGATGTAAAAGTTGCATTCAGAAGAATTAGAGGAAAATAAGTGAAAAAAAAAATAAAATCAATATTTCTTCCCAACATTGTATCTGTATCAAGAAAAAAAAACATATATAATATGTTAGGGTGGACTAGAAAAGATAAATGATATAGGGTGATATACCCAAGACATTGCCAAAATTTAAAAACGAAAGGGGATTCTAGAGAAGTAGCAGCTAGAGTTGTGGGGGGTTCTAGTGGTTAATGATTCTATTCCGCTTACTGTATATAATTTTATAACATTTATAAATGTGTATAAAAAAGGATGAGTCTATGTTGCTGTTAAGAACTGGTCATGTATTTTTTTTTTCCCAAGAGCTAGTCTGACAATGAGAGTATCTGGTTGGAGCAGCAGCATAACCAAAGGCAAAGCAGCACATGCTTCAGCTATGGGACCCAAGGCCAGGAAGGGGTCCACACTAGAGAAGTTTTCTGATGTCTGCATGTAGGCAGATACAGTCTACTTGCAGACTTCCACTGCAGGTGGCGTTCTTCCACAGCAGCACTGCATTTGGAGAGGAAGTCAAAATGAAAATGGTTCCTCTATGGCTTCCTGGGTTACCTGGGAAGTGATCCAATTGGATGCTCTCACACTATGTGACTCTAGCAGTCATCTTGAGTCAGACAGAGCCTATTTAAGGCCAGGTTTGACATGCATTTTGCGAGTTGGTAGAGTAGAGACATGCTCCCTGTAGGGACAGAACTAGTGACAGGGAGAGGTTCCTGATGAGGAGGGAAAGCGTAAGGCTCGCAACTTCTCTGGACATTTTCCTGTTTGGGCACAAGATGGCCAGATTGCATTCTGTCCCTCTCAATAGGCACTGTCAGTTTAGCTGAATCCTGCTCTCTACTTACTGTTGGAACTGTGAGTGTTCCTGTCTGGGCTGCATTCCCACCAGGTTATTTGTGAACTGCCACAAGTCCTTTAATCACACTGAGACTGTGTATCATTGCCACTGCACCGTGGTTACATGGGTGATGATCTGTGGGGCTGGGAGTAAGGGGTGACAGGAGTGATGTTCTGCAGGGCTGGAAGAGTGGTGACAGGAGTTATTTTATGCAGAGCTGAGAGTGGGGTGGCAGGAGTGATGTTCTACAGGGCTGTTAGTAGGGTGGGAATAGGGGGTGACAGGAGTGATGTTCTGCAGGGCTTGGAGCAAGGTGACAGGAGTGATGATCTGCAGGGCTGGAGAGGGGTGACAGGAGTTATTTTCTGCAGAAATGGGACAGGGGTGACAGGAGTGATGTTCTCCAAGAATGAAAGAGGCGTGACAGGAATGAGGTTCTGCAGGGCTTGGAGCAGGGTGATAGGAGTGATGTCCTATGGGGCTTGGAGCAGGGTGACAGAAGTGATGATCTTCAGGGTTGGAAGAGGGGGTGACAGGAGTGATGCTCTGCAGGGTTGGGAGAGGGAAGGCAGGTGTTTTTATTTTATTTTGGGAATGAGTAGTATGGGATGCTAATGTACCCTGCACTTGAGTGGAAATTGGTGGCTAAACTTTAACATAAAAAGACATATTAAAGAGAAAAAAAATGGCCTTTAAAAAAATAAAAGAAGGGTCGTTGTCTGCATTCCAGCACTACAATGAATGCTATAGGAAATAGTGGAGGAGAGCAAAAAAAAATCCCCTAACTGAAAAAAAAAACTGTAAAAAAATGAAATCAGAGCACATCGGCCCCATAAAGGATGATCCGGGGAAGTTGGTTACAAATGGTAAGGAGAAGACAACTGTACTAAATACTTTCTTCTCCTCAGTTTTTACACAAGAAAAGGAGGGGTCTATTAACCAGGACTGTATTATTATTTTTTTTTTTACAATAAGTTTTTATTAAGCAAATGTCACATTGTAGTTACAGAGTCAACATATACACATAAAGGAAGCCTGTGCTAGCAGGAGAACAGACCAACATAGATGTCACAGGCTACAATATGCAGAGCACTTATCTGCAACAACAAATAATGCACACTGAAAGTGACACAAAAAATTGAGTGACGAGCCCAAATAGGGCCCTATGAACCCTTCAATGAGTAAAACAGACATCACATCCTCATATCAAGGGAAAGGGAAGGAAGCAGGCTAAGGTTAGAAAGTGTAAAATAAAATAAAATGATGACAACCAAGGAAATAGAAAACCTATAGAAATAGAAAGGAAAACAGAGTGAGTTTGCAGAGCTTCAGAGATCATGTAACACATCCCCGCCAGGCCGGCCCAAACCGAGACCCCACCACACCAATCGGCTAAGTGTCTGGGGGAGAGGGGAGTTCAGCCACTAGTCAAACTCTCGAAAGCCGCAAAGTATTTGAATTGAACCCAGGGGGACCATGTAATGTGGAATTTGTCAGCCGAGTCCTTAGCGGTAGCCAACATTTCTTCCATGGCAAAGATATGGTTAACCGAGTGCACCCATTCTCGGATAGTGGGAGTAGTGGAGAGTTTCCAATATTTAGGAACCAGGGATTTAGCTGCAATCAGCAAGTATTTTGTCAGAGATCTGTTATATTTGCCCAGAGAAACGTTAGATATATGCAGGAGACAACACAACCCGGGGTGAGTTTTATTTTAGTTTCTGTTATGTGAAGTATTAAGCCACGGACCCGACTCCAGTAATCCACTATTCGGGGACAGCTCCACCAAATATGCAGCATGTCTCCTTTCTCTTCCCCACACCTCCAGCACAAGTCAGACGAAGCCGGATACCAGCGTTTCACCTTAACCGGTGTAGCGTACCACTGAGAGAGTAGTTTGTATGAATTTTCTTGTAGCCTAGTACTGACTGTACATTTGTGGGCTAAAATACATGCGTTCCGCCATTGTGTATCAGTGAAAGAGGTTTGAAGTAACCTCTCCCAGCTCTCCCTGAACCTGGAGGCCTCAGTGTGGTCAAGCTGCTGGAGACATGCATACATGAACGAGGTCGTTTTCTCAACCGGATCACCCTGGAGGCAAACTGACTCAAAAGGTAAGAGCTCTCTTAGGACAGCCTGTCTTCTTTCGGACGCCAGTATATAATGGCAAGCCTGTCGGTAGTTCCAGAACGACAATGTCCCTGAGGGCAAAACATCCCCAAGTTCCTCAAATGAGAGAGCCCGCCCCTGCCGAGTCAAGTGTGTAGCCAGGAGAGGAGTGTTTGCGTCTAACATAAATCTATTCGTGTCCATCCCAGGAGGGAAATCCGGGTTATGTAAAAGGGGCGTAAGAGGGCCTGGAGAGGATGTGAACTTGTGTCCGGTGACAAGCTTATGTAAAACCCGCAGTGTGGCTCCAATGAGCGGGTGTTGGGTCAGTTCCGCAGGGCATTTGTCCCACGGTATCCAAGGGGAGAAGCGCAGGGGTGTCCTAGACACACTCTCTTCCACCCTTACCCAATCCTTGCGTGCTGCGTGACAGTTCCAATCTATAATTCTGGCTAGGTGCGTAGCATAGTAATAAAGCTTAAAGTTCGGGAATCCCACCCCACCCTCCAATTTGGGTTTCATCAGTAAACGAAGACTGATGCGTGGGCGTTTGTGGGCCCATAAAAATTTCCATAAGATGGTTTGCAGCTGTTTAAAAAAAGAAGCTGGGATTGAAATGGGTAAAGTATGGAAGAGGGAAAGCAAACGTGGTAACGTGATCATCTTGATTATGGCTGCCCTGCCAAACCAAGAGAAAAAGCCTAGGGACCATTTACTCAAGTCAATGTCTATCTGTCGCAACATAGGCCTAAAGTTGTGTGCGTGTATAAGGTGCAACTGGGGGGTGAGTCTAATGCCTAGGTATTTTAAAGCACCTGTAACCCACTGAAAAGAATTATTCGCTTGCGCTTGCGCCAACGCCTCCGTTGTAAGCGTCAAGCTCATCGCCTCAGACTTGCTGTAGTTAATCTTAAGATGGGAGATATATCCATATATGGTAAAAGCCTGCAGTAGGTTGGGAATGGTAGTGTGTGGGCGAGTTAAAAATAATAATAAATCGTCCGCGTATGCGGCAATTTTGTAAATTTTGTGTCTAATGTGGAATCCAGTAATTGAAGGGGAATTGTTTACTGTGCGAATACATGGCTCCAGGGTAAGGATAAACAGTAGGGGGGATAATGGACACCCTTGTCTCGTCCCTTTATGAATTACCACCGGTTCAGACAAGGTTTCATTGATTTTTAAGCGTGCTGTCGGGTTCTGGTATAGGGAGGAAATCCAAGAGAGCATGCCCGGACGTAGACCTATATGCTTACAAGTTACGAGCAGATAGTCCCAGGCCACCCTATCGAAGGCTTTCTCCGCATCCGTAGATAGGAGAAAGCCCTCTAAATTGACCTTATGGCAGTGGTGGATCAAGTTCAGTGCTTTGGTCACATTGTCTCTGGATTCCCTCCCCGGCATGAAGCCGGCCTGTTCGGGACCAATTAATTGGGGAAGAAAAAGACGTAACCGGTTTGCAATTATCTTTGACATGATTTTTAAGTCCAAATTCAATAACGAGATCGGGCGATAGCTAGAGCATTCAGAGGGGTCCTTACCTAATTTCGGAATGACTGTTATATGCGCGCTTAGGAACGAAGCAGGGAGGTGATGCGGATTTCTAAGGAAATTAAACGTTTTCAGGAGTGGTTTTTCTAGCAAGGCCGAAAACACTTTATAGTAATGTGCAGTAAGCCCATCAGGCCCGGGGCTCTTCCCCGGTTTAAGGCCTTTGATAGTGGCCAACAGCTCCGCAGACGTGATGGGACCCTCCAGGGATTCTGCATCCTCAGAGGACAGCGTGGGCATACCGCTCTGCTCTAGATAGTCTTGTATAATTTGGCTCCGGTCACCTCTCAGCGTGCCAGGTTTGTGTTGTGGGGGAGTGTTGTAGAGCTTAGTGTAGTATTGGCAGAAGCTTTCGGCGATTTTATCAGTGCGGTTGGTCAGGGTGCCATCTCCCATTTTAACTGCCAAAATGTTATTGATCAGAGAGGCCTCTTTCAGAGCCCTGGCCAAAAATTTCCCTCCCTTGTCACCATGCTCATAATAAATTTTCTTTTTAAGAAAAAGGGTGCGTTTACTCCTGATCTCCAGGACGCTGCGCAGCTCTAGTCTAGCCTGAATCAACTCCTGAGCCTTCAAGGCGTCCAGGGACTGTTTGTGTTGGGTTTCTAGCCGCGCCACCCTGGAGGTCAGTGTTTGAATTTGTAGTTCCGCCGCTCTCTTCCGGGCCGCCCCAGCTCTAATGAACACCCCCCTCATCACACACTTGTGCGCTTCCCAGATGGTTAGGGGAGACAGTTCCTCTGTCTCATTATCTAAAAAATAATTGCGCAAGGCTTCCGTCAAAGAAGGGAGTAGGTCGGTATCAGTCAACAAGGAGGGGTTCAGCCTCCACGTGCAAGATTTAGGTCTCAGGTCAGGGTGTGCCATTGTGAGTGAAATAGGTGCGTGATCTGAAATGGTCTGGAGGCCTATATGGGCTTCTTGTAAGTCTAACAAGTCCCTCTGTGTGATGAAGGTGTAATCAATGCGAGTGTATTTGTCATGGGGTGCCGAATAGCACGTGTAGTCCCTGTCCGACGGGCGAAGCGTTCGCCACGCGTCGGTCAAGGTCAAGGAATGTAAAAGACGTTTGATCCGTTTCAATATGAGGTATGTCAGGCAAGATTTGCCATCGGACGTGTCCTGCAGGGGATTGAGCGGAACATTAAAATCCCCTCCCAGGATAATGCATCCCGAGGCAAAACTTTTTAGCTCCTCAATAACTCGCTTGCAGAACGCAACATGCCCTCTGTTAGGGAAATAAACATTCGCTAAAGTTAGAGGGGTATTACCCCAGGAGCCTCTCAAAAATAAAAACCTGCCCTCCGGGTCAGACAACTGTTGAGTAACTTCAAAACCTGCACTCCTATGTAGGAGGATCGCCACTCCTTTTGTTTTGGCTATAGGGTTCGTGGAGTGAAAAACCTTTGGGAAGTTTTTGTTGGACAATTTAGGAATTTGGTCACTCCGGAAATGTGTCTCCTGCAAATATACAAACATGGGCCTTACCCTGTTCAGCTCTCTGAGTACGGAGGTGCGTTTTTGCGGCAGGTTGAGGCCGTGAACATTGTGGGAGATCAGGGTAGGGCTACGGCCCAGCGAGGAGTATGCCATGTCGAAGGTGTCAGAACTCTCTTCAGAAGGCCCACTCTGCAAAACAAAGAAGAGAAGGAAAGAGGGGGGGAAGGGGGGAAGAGGAGGGGAGAGACAGGATAAGGAAGATAATAGACTAGAGATAAGAAAGTATACGTGAGTGAGAATACAAGAGGGTATGAGGGATGCACAGCTTATAGGGTGTAACAAAATAACAGTATCTGCCTACAGTATCCTGTACTGCAAGCTGTTAGGAGAGCAAAAGGTGGCGCTCGTGCCACCACCGTCAGCACAGCTCCGCCCTTTTTGTGGGGACCGTGGGAGGAACTTCGCTGAAGGGGAAGGTGTTCAAAAAGCAATGGAGAAAACAGTTATATATAAAAAAAAGACTATCACACCAAAAAAAGAAAAAAAAAAGAAAAACTAACGTATCAAAAACAAGAGTCGCCATAAGGGAGACCCGCAGACCTAAAAGGAAAATGAAGTCAAAGCACAAATATATTCCCTGGCCAGGGATTAATGACCGGAGTAAAGCCCCACTAAGGCTAGGGGGGAGGGGAGAGGAGGCAGCACACAGTCCCAATATACCCCCGGGGTGTAAACCCAATAACTGGGGTAGCGTAAACACTAGAACCAAATGGAGGACCGCCAACCCAGAGAGTCCCAGAACACACAAAAAAAAACCTAAAACATAGCCCGCAGTGTCTCGCTATGGGACTAATAAGGGAAGAACAAAAAAAACAAAGCCAAGGCGTCTGCCATCCAGGAGGAGCACCAACGGTCTTCAAGCGTTGTCACGAAGCCTGGATTGACGGTCGGAATGCGATGGGTGGCCCCCCATGGCCGGGCCCTGTTTCTCGCTCCTGCTCTTCTTCTGCGGAGGTTTCGCTGGTGAGGAGTGAGGAGAGCAACTGGGACTGTCATCCACTGGAGGGGGATTGAACTCAGCATACCAGTCAGGTAGATCCATGCATGGGGATGTTCAAGCTAGCACAGAAATCCGGGAGCTCTGCTGGTAGACGTAGCATCAGTTGGTTACCAATGCAAAGTCGCCTGTAATGCGAAGGGGAAGCGCCACTTGTAGACCACCCCCCCAGGACTGTATTATTAGTAACACATCACATAATGTACCGCTGTGGCTAAAAGAAGCAAGTGTCCAAAAAAGACTTGAAAAGCTTATTCAATAAACAGAATTTGAAAGAAAAAAGAAAAGCCTAATGCAAATGAATCACCAGGATCAGATGGCTTACATCCGAGACTCCTCAAAGAACTCAGTTGGGTAATAGCTAGGCCGTTCCTAATTTTTATGGACAGCTTAAAAGAGCTGTTAAATCAGAAGGTTTTTTATCTTAATGCATTGTATGCCACTCAATAACATTGGAGGAGAAGCGGTTTAACCTTAAACTGTGTAGAGGGTTTTTCACTGTCAGAGCGATAAGGATGTGGAACTCCCTTCTACAATTGGTGATGTCAGCGGGAAGTATAGATAGTTCGTTAAAATACTCTTAGATAGGCATCTTGGCAAGAACAGTATACAGGTATATGGGAAATGTTTTTTTGACATGAACACACCAACCCCCACAGGTTGAACTGGATGGACTGGTGTGTTTATTCAACCTTACCAGCTTTGTAACTGGGAACAAGGTGCCTTGAAAGGGAGTAAAGCTTTACCCTCTTTCCTTGGTAAATGGAAAGAGGGTAAATTCATGTGGTAATTCATGTGGTCTGGTATGGTTCAGGTAAGGGGGCTGCACTCACACTGACCCCTCCATTCCTTTCCTGGTCACCTAGGGTCCATTTACACCAGTGGGTTCATGTCATGGTGCACATAATGCGGGCGCGCTGGTGTCCTTAGAGTTTTACAATACAGTGCTTGATTTTTTTTAATTTATTTTTTAATTACCTTTTTGCACTGATACATTTTCTTTTAAGCAATATCTTTCAAATTTGCCTTGAAAAATGTCAGAAAAAAACAAAAGATTCATCTTCAATAGAATTCAATAGGGTTTGGCACTATGTTTGGGGATTTGCAGACTTCCTGCTAGGTTTGAAAAATGTCCAGCCAAGCTGGGCCAATGTAAGTATAGAAAAAGATAATTTATGGAGTTCTGCTTTAAGTTTAAGGTTGCCAGATTTTCCGTTATGGGATCCTTTAGGACAAAGTATGGCCCCATACACACGGTCGAACATTCTGACCACAAAATCCATCTGATTTTTTCCCGACAGATTTTGGTCGAAACTCGTGTTGCATACACATCATCGCACAAAGTTGTCAGATAATCCGATCATTCGGAATGAGGTGACGTACAAAACGTACGACGGGACTATGTAGAGACCAGTAGCCAATAGCTTTTGTCTCCAAATTTTTTTGGAGTATGCGTGCCACTTTCTGCATCGGAATTCGCTACACGCGATCGGGAAAAGTCAGAAAATTTTAGATCCAGCTCTCAAACTTTTTCCGTCGGAAATTCCGACGGAAAAAGTCCGATAGAGCCCACACACAATCGGATTTTCCGACAACATAATCCGATTGGACTTATTCCATCGGACTTTCCGACCGTGTGCATGGGGCATTAGGCTTTTTGTTTTTTGTTTTTTTAATATATAATATATTTTTATCAAACAGTATGGCAATTATAATACTTTTTAAGTACTATGTATCATTATCTAACATTGCATTTAGTTTGGGGCTTGTGTAGTGAAGCGAAAACAGCAGCTTATTGAGCCATATGAAATATACATGTATTAGTCTAATTGCATCAGTGAGGTCCATATACGTCTGATTACAACAACCTTGTTGCCTAAAACACACTAGAAGTCTCATGAGAAATGCAATGTCAGACAGGAAAATGTGTCCCCTGTGAAATCTATTTAATTACGTCAAGTGAAATGTTAGAGCAAAGATCCTGCAGTCATCTTCTTTGCAGTAGAGTCCCTCAAAAGCTTTCTATCAATTAGCTACATTTATTTATTATTTAAATGGTTCATTAATTTTGCATTATGCTCAGTATGTAAATGCACATCCTTTTTATAGCTGCAAAATTGACTTTGTATTTTTTCTCATGCTTGTCTACAATGTTTCCCACGCTTCATAAGGTCAAAAAAGGATATATAGAATAGAATTTTTTTTTCCCCTTAATATGGAACATGGACACCTGGCTTGTGCTTCTTTATTGATAATAGGGAAAATCCAGACTAGACATCTGGAAATTCAGTATTTGATAGTTAGAATAATGAGTATAAAAAAGGAGCTATAGGGAGATTTGTCTTGTGCATTTGATCAAAAGTAGTACAGTTTTGTCCTCGATTTCCACAAAAAACACCTTGGCAAGCGTTTAGGGCAACAAAATTGAAAAGATCAAAGTGGTGGTAGAAACTGTTCGTGATCTAATTACTCATCTTCAGTGGCAGCTGGTGGTCAAAATTTTGGGGGTGGGGGGGGGTGGCAAGCAGACCCCTGGCCCCCTTACTTGCACTAGAACCAGCCCCACGGCTCTCGATCAATCCACTAGCACTACACACTCCCCCCCTTGAAAGGCCACAATCCTCTGGCACTAACACCACCACCTCACCCCACGCACACGATCCATGACCTTACCTTACTGGAAGAGGTGCGGGGAAGAGGACGAGGTGGCAACGCTCTGCTGAACCCGGGGTAGGGCTCCTAGAAGAAACTGCTGCTGCTAGGGCCCTTGCTTCTCCGAACAGGAGGCAGGTCCTAAGACTCCTGGCAAATTGGCTCTCAGGACTGGCTTCCTGATTGGCTGGCAGGAAAAGCAGAAAGACATTAGTCAATATTAATTGGCTAATGTCACACAAGTGGGTGAAGTCAATTAGACCCTCCAGCTCTAATCATGTAACAAAAAAATAAATAAATACCCACATTGAAATCCATGCATCTGGCACCCTGCATAGACATTAGGGGCCGGACGCACGGATTGGGGGGGGCGGTGCCCCTTCGCCCCTAATGGACAGGCCGCCACTGCTCATCTTTCTCATATAAGCCCACATGGATAAAGCAAGACAGAATAGCCGCATAAAAATGAGTGGAAATTTCTGCAGCACATTCAAGGGGCTCCAAGAGTTGCATTGATGTCCAGCCCTGGTGTCAGTGCCAAGCTTTATTGTTTTTCTTAGCTGAGCAAAATGTGGCCATATATACAAATGCATGCTGTAGGGACAATATGCAAGTGCTGCATTTTGTTCTCAGTTTGACTCACAGAGAAGTAATTTGCTTGCAACCAATCCCTTAGGAGTTCTATTGTTTATAATGTCTCTGTCGATTTAACCCTCTAGCTATTGCATTGATAAAAAAAGATGAGCAATTCAACAAATTTTTACCTGCAATGCCTCTAGAAAGTGTAAAATGGATGTCCTATGTTTCTGCATTGAGGGGTATGCAACAAAGTTTCTTTCTACAAGCACCATGCTTCATACAATCTTAAAGGGGTTGTAAAGGTTCAGGGTTTTAAAAAAGCAAACAAAAAAAAAACATACATGTTATACTTACCTCCGCTGTGCAGTTGGTTTTGCACAGAGTGGCACCAATCCTCCTCTTCTGGGGTCCCTCAGCAGCGTTCCTGGCTCCTCTTTTTCTCTAGTGGCCCGTCAAAGAAGCGATCTCCTTTGTGGACACCCGTGGGGGCGTGCTCCCATGTCCTGCTTCTGTGTCTATTGACACAGAAAGTAGGACTCGGCCCTGCCCCTCCCCGGTGCCCACGTCATTGGATTTGATTGACAGCAGCAGGAGCCCATGGCTGAGCCTCTATCAATCTATCCAATCAGGACACGAGACACCCACCAGAGCTGGTGTGCTCATTGCCGTCGTGGGAAACACAGGGCTCAGGTAGATATAACTGGGGCTTAATGCATAGAATGCATTTTCACCTTAATGCATAGAATTAACCACTACAATACAGGGCACTTTCCCCTTTCCCCTTCCTTCCCAGCCCAATTTTCAGCTTTCAGCGCTCTCGCACTTTCAATGACAATTGCGCGGTCATGCTATGCTGTACCCAAATGAAATTTTTATCATTTTGTTTGCACAAATAGAGCTTTCTTTTGGTGGTATTTATTCGCTAATCCGTTTTTTATTTTTTGCGATATAAGTGAAAAAATAGCGGAAATTTGGAAAATAAAAGAATATTTTCTTCTTTCTATTTTAAAAGAAATCCAATAAAATCGAATTTTGTCATAAATTTAAGCCAAAATGTATTCTGCTACATGTTTTTGGTGAAAAAAATTCCGTTAAGTGTATAATAATTATTTAGCGCTGTAGCGCATGAAAAACGCCCCAGTGTGAAAGGGGCCTAAGTGGAAAAGTGGGTATGATCATAAAGTTTGCAGTGCCTCCCCCCAGACAGGGCCTCTGTGTACAAAGGGGATTCCCTTCTTGGGAAATAAATCAGTAATCTGATCAAAGTAATAGGGAGAAGCCAGCATATAATATTAGTTGTTACAGGCATACCCCATTTTTAAGTACACAATGGGGTTTATGTACTAAAGTTAGAAAGTGCAAGATCAGTCTCACTTCTGCATAGAAACCAGGTTGTATTATACAAGCTTAATTGAACAAGCTGGGCTTAGAAGCTCATTGGTTTTTATGCAGAAATGAGCCTGCTTTTGCACTTTCCAGCTTTAGTAAATAAACCCCATTGTGTACTTAAAAGTGGGGTATGCCTGTACTAAACCCAGTAATTTGAAAATAGTTGATACGCTCCCCCCACAGTGCCCACAGCTTATAAATCTTCTTTTTACATTAAAATATTGACACTATACTGTATACCTTTTTGGCTGATACTTATACCACGGTAAGTGATAAACTGCAGAGTTTCTCCAGTGCTGAGAGTTCAGGTAGGTGGAGATTTCCACTTCAGCCTGTATACACATCCACACGTGCAATGCCAATATCATGTGACCTGGCTATCTCTGAGAGCAAGTAATTATTCTCTCCAGCATAAAAGACACAACTGAGCATGTGCAGGTTGGCTTCCTGTCTGTTTTAGCTGGCCTTTCCCAGATAGACAGTGAGGAGGGGAGGATCTGTGCATACAGGATAAAACAACTTTTTTTACACAATTCAGAGGATTAACCCCTTAAGTTCCACAGTGAGTATAACAAGCATGCTATTCTGCATATACAGACATATTTTTACTGTTGTGGGTTTAGTAACACTGTAACCATGGGCATATACAAACACAACAGTATGGGAATAATACTAGCTTTATATAGGAAGAGATTAATAGCAGTACATACATCCAATGTACAAAGAGGTAATAGCATCAAAGGGCCTGAGAGGAGTCCTGGTGGAATTGTGGTACATATTGTTGTTAATATAGACACCTCCAGATGAGTGTTGGTCTCAGCTCCTCCTTCTCTCTTCCTCTCTCTTCTTCCTTCCTCTAGGGTTTCTAACCGAGCCACATAGAGACAGGAAGTGATATACATAAATAACTCTGTGATATTAAACACCACAGCCGCTTACAAATTCAGACAATAGAATGCAGCAGCACATTGTTATTAATTTTGAGCACTTTTGCACTTTATTTTGTACTGTATTGCATTATTTGCACTTTATTTAGGATTCCTTTAGGCTTGTGATTATGGTTATTTATTACACTATTAGGGATAGAAATTAACATAGAGGGTGTCTAATAGGATTTTTTACACCAGTGCTGCCTTTCTTTCTTCCTTCTCACAATTTTTGGTTTTCAACAATCCGGGCGGCTGCGATCTGTTTTTTTTTTTTAATCCTTGCATCCCAGTTCCCATGTAGTATCTTTGGTGTTGTTTTTCATTTTTTTTCAAACTTCATAAAGTAAAACTTCCTTGTTCTTTAAGTATCCATGTGTTCTACTCAGATGCAGGTGGGTATAGATGCAGATGCAGGTGGGACCCCTTACCTTTGCCCAACCATAAGGATTTCATGGGAGAAAAGTCAAAATGGAAATTAATGTCACAAATGTGTCATCCATACCAATCTGATCCCACCCAGAAGGTGATCAATCTTGAAAAGGGGCCTAAGAGGGACAAGCTAAAAAAGGGTTTGAAATAAAGCATGAAGTTAAAGGTTCCCTCATAGTACAGCACTATCATTACAACATTTGTTACCCCAACACTTCATATTCCTGATATGTGCCTGTTGTACCATGTACTTGTATGAGAAAGTATTCTGTTCTCTTTCTATTGCTTCCTTCATGGGAAATCACTGGTGTTCCTGCTAGTCCACTTGTTTTCATATTAAAAACTGACCACACTGAGCATGACAGCACACCAGCTGTACTAGGAACTTAGTTTGTTTCCTCCAATAATCAGACTTGTCCTGACACGCTCTTGCTGCACAGCCATTCACTGGGAAGCTCAGTGTGCTGCTGCTTCTCTCCCCCCCCCCCCCACCCAGATCGTATGCAGCTGAGAACAAAGGGAATGTGATCACTTATAAAAAAGGGAAAAAAATTATTTATAATGTTTTTTTTATATCTACAGTATACACAAATGTTTTGCCTTTCATTTCTATTTTAAACTGCATGGGTTATTTTACAAGGTGATCGTTTACAATCACTTTAATTTAAACTTTCTATCCACATATCATTCAAACTAAAACAATATCCTTATACATATGTGTAATAAAGCCACACTCACAAAAATAAAGTGTTAAACACACCAACAATCACATACAAAAAAACAGAGTTATAATTATTGTTCATGAAACACACGCAGGAAAATGTTGAAAAGTCCACGTAAAATTCAAACAATCTGCAGCGTCCAAAACAATTCTAAAGAGAATACAATTCCTCCTCTTAGATAAGCCTTATAAAAGAGAAAATGGTTCACCCGCTGAATCTTCAAACAAATCAACACAATGTTTTAGTGACCCTTTGCTTCATTATCAAGGTTGCACTCACCAAAGGTAAATGCCTGTCTTTTCTCAAGATAGGCAAGACCAGCTTGTGTTAAACCCGAGGAAGTGATCCTCCAATATCTGCAGGCACAATAGCTCCAGGAATTCAGGAGGATGGATGGATGGATAGCCACCACAAAGAGAAACTTCATATAGTATTATCTTGTTTTGTAAGTGAAATTTATTATAAAAGCATCTATGAACTCAATGAAACACAGAAGGAAACACACAAAGCAGAGTCCTGTAGCTGTCTGGGCACTCACTCACAATAGAGAATTGAACCAGCCACTCGTGGAAAGAGTGGTCCCAATCTCACACACAGCTTTGCAGAGATCCGCCTGCACTGTCTGGCTCCACCTCCAATGCATTTTTCGTCACATGACAAGGATGCACTTGACAAAGTTATGTGATGAAATGCGTCACACTGCTGAATGCCACTGTGTTGTAACGAAATCCTAGACTGAAGTGCTCCCTGCCATGCTCAGTGGTTCCAACTGTTGACCTCCACGTCCCTTTGTGTCCTGTAAAGAGATAAAAATGGGGTTGAATGAATGAATGAATGAAATACTTGTATAGCGCACAATGCGAACTGAATCGCCTCTAGGCGCTGTGGCGAGCTTTGATCATCTGCTAAAAGAGGAAGGTCTTGAGTTTTTTCCTAAAAGGGTTGGGGGGGGGATGAGTGTGGCAGGGAAACAACAACCCAAACACTCCCAGTAATGTTGGTTTCAGAAGACACTTCAGTGGAGAATTTCTTTACAGTGGAGTAGTGTTTGGCGGGTAGCGCTACCGCCGTAGGAGCCACTTGTGAATAGGGATCCCCCACCCTGCACAGCCAGGCAGACTGAATGTTCCATAGGGTTCTTGAGTCAAGAAACAGTAGAGCAACTTTATTTTTGTACTTTTATTAGGGGTATTGAACTTGTATGGGGATAGGGGTATTATGGGATGCCCACTTGACTTTAGCAGAACTCTTCAGGGACAACTTCTTCTGTACAGTCTATTTATACACTCCTCAACTTCTCCAGCAAAACACTTGTTCGCAACACAAAATTCCCAGGACCATCTGGCATGCTGTTAGGTAATCTGACAGTCAGATGCAGCAAATGCCCATTACAGGCAGGGACCACCCCTTGTTTGTGCAGCAAAGCCCTGGTGCCCAGCTGTCCTTTTGTGGCTACTGATCCTAGCACCACCTCTTCAGGCAGTGCCAGCCCACCTTGCTGCAGCTGCTCCTTTCTCTAGCCGTCCTGGTTAATCTTCTACAATCCTCCCAGACTGACTTTGCATCCATCTCAGACTGCTCTCACCCAATTCTCCCTGACTGTATCACTCAACAGCACACATGGCCGTCTTCTCCCTGGAGATCTCCCAAATGTGGTTACTGGCTCCTGCTGTCCTCACACCTGCTCCCGTGCCACTGGACAGGATTTTTCCTTGGGATAACAGATGATCCCTCCTGCACCTGAGCTCCCAGGCCAAGGTCACCCCACCAGGCTAAGGTGTTACCCTTAAGGGCCCACTGACAGCACTCCATCTCCAACCGTACTCTCCTGCCCAGCTGGGCTGACCCTGAGTATTTGAAGGGGCCTACCAACCCATCTGTTGAGGATTGGTTAGGGCCCTCATGAATACTCCAGGCAGCTCTTCCTAACCTCCCTCCCATTCTTCTGGAAGTTTCCAGCAAGTTCCAGAAATAGTGGGAGATACCAGAGATGCTGCCTGTTCAGCCATACCAGCCTCCCTGGGTCACTCACCTGACCCAGATTAAAACAAAGGCTTGGCTGCCTGCCAAGCCAAAACATTTTACCTACACTAACAAAATTCCTTAAATTACCTACTCTAGCACACTGGAGAGTGCTACACTTAGGTAGACCTGGATGGTGACAGTAAAAAGACTTACTTTCTCTCTTGCATCAGGTCAGCTGTCTCTGGGTGGTGTGACACAAATATTGCCATCAAGAAAACTATATACTATATATTTTCTGCACATCTACCTTAACTCACTGAGGTATACAGTCAAAACACCTATCACTCAATCCTGACAGGGTCATGGAAATGAATTGGAATTGGACACTCATTTTCCACTTATCTGCACCTCCAGCACACTCCTATTACAATGCAACCTTGTGTTCTAAAGGCCTTCATTCTTCCTTTTGTGTATTGTAAGACTTTCTGGTATTGAAACCAATGCAATCAAAGTAAAAGATTCCTGTCAGGTTGTATGCATTAACTGCAATAAAAATGACAATGGTGGAGAAGTCCTTCTCTGCTTGCCCTACATCAATTTTAAATGTTATGGCTGTTGGAAAAGTGCAGGAGCATTTATATAACAAAGATGCAATCTTGTCTTTGTATTCTGTATTGTAGATACTGTTTCCTGGGGCTTTCCAGAAGAGTCAATTTCTCATCTAATCATACATCCCAGTGAGGAAATAGCACTAAAACATAGCAACCATAAGTGGATTTTATACTCCAAAAACCACTGCAGACAAATATTCAAAATCAATTCAGCGAGCTGGGACTTGAAGTATGATTAAGTATATCAATGTTTTAGTGGGTAATAACATTTGAAGATTTACCACAAGGTCAGAAGAGCTGTCTGTTATAACTGTGTGCCTCGCCTTTCTGCCTATCGTAGCTATATATCTTGAAGCATTCAGAACACAGCAAAGAGTTTATAAAAAAATATTATGACATGTATGAAGTATTTAATGATGGCATTCATAACTATAAAGTAGAAACGATCAGTCATTGGTGATTGGGTCACAGCAAAACTATTTCTGTAGGTGACTTAATGTAATATTCATACATCTCCTTAAAGTGAAACTCCAGTATATATATTTTTTTAAAATAAATAGCCCAGTAGTGGTAAAAAATGCATTTTTTGTGGCAAGCAATGCTTACCTACAATGTCCTCAGATCCAGCATGGATCCTCATACAGGCTTAATGTTGCCAGATTTTATTCAAACAATTTCTGGGATATTGAAGTATAATTGAAGCCTCATACATCTCAAACTCTCAACTTCCATTCATATTCCATGACTCACACTGTAATAGAGTTGGCTTCCTAAGAAATGGCTACACTAACTTAGAAGATGATACAACTCTGTTAGACACCAACCATGCCTATATTACAATGTCTAGAAGGCTAATAAAGTAACCTCATACTCCATACCAGGATCTACCCTCACAGTCATGTGCCTTGAGAGCTGCTTGTAAGGAGGAGTACCCATGTATCTTTCCATGTGACCATCACATGCAGCTGGGCCCCATCTAGATAATGGTCTTCAGGGCAGCAATCATACTACTTGTACTAATATCACTGAACAATATTAAAAATATTCCTCACTGATCCCAGCGCTCAGAGAGAGTTGTCAAATTCTAATCCAATTATAAGCTGCTATCATAAATTAAATCATAAACCATATAAATATATAGTATAAATCGTTCCTTAATCCTTCATCCTATGAGATATACTATATTGACAGCGCTAGATACATTATTAATTTCCAAAAAATAGAAAAGATGACAGTTCACAATCTTCAAGGAATCCACCACAATTTTAAAGTCCCAGAACGTGGTTATGAACTAAACACTTAAGTGTTCAAAAGGTGAGGGAAAGAATATCCATCTCCAAGCCATCCACCAGAAACACCAGTGCAAATCAGCTTCACGTTCGGTGACACCCCTTATGGTAATACACTTACCAGAATTCAAAGGGTTACAGACACAGCTAAAAAATTACTGGTTCCTCGAATTCCTCATAAAGATGCTTCCAGTTAAACCAATACCCACAGGGTTGCCAGCACATCCAATAGTTAATGGCTCCTTGAGTTCCTTAAAACTATATTTCCGGTTTAACAGTACTCCACTCAGCACAGATTCACCTCTTTGTTAAGGATGAAAAGATGTCAATGTCGTTACGTTTATGTACCTTACTTCTTTATCAGTTGTATGTAACCTGGTTCATACATAGTTGCCAGCTGGCGTACTGTTTGTCCTTTTGATACTTTTATAAACTCAATAAAAATCATATCAACTGCCCTACTAGCACCAATCTCTGCCCTATGTGGGCGATTAACTTCAAGTGAAGAGTTTTCAGAAAGGTAATCCAGCTGTATGCAAGGTCAAATGTCCATCAATGAATAGAAGGCTCCTGGCTAATAGATAGACCTCACTGTGTCTGCTTCAGTCCTGCAGGCATGTTCCCTCACAGCCTGCCTTCTCCTCTCTCAGCACCACCATACTACTTGCCCAGTTTATATGCAGGTTCTGGACCTCCTTGTCACATCCTTTCTGGTTACAGTACACGTTAAAAACTTAATTCCCAGAGTACTCCCACATAGGCCTAGGTTTTCCATGGTCCAGATAGAAGACACGGGGACCTGGGCTGCCAGATGTGAGATACATGATACATGAGGAAGTCTTAACTTACAGAGCACTCTTTAGGTAGTCCTTCCCTTATCTCAATCCTAGGCCTTAACTCTGCAGTATTTGCCAGCCCTTCCTCCGTATTACCATTCTGTTATGGAATGTTTCCATATAATGTGTGCCCATATATAATATGTGCCCATATATAATATGTGCCCATATAATTTAAGAAAGATGATCGCCAACACCCAGGGAAAAAAACATCTATGCCCCCAAGTGATATGCTTTCATTCCTAGGCTGCAAATTCTGAGGTCTCTGTGACAACACATTTTTTTCTATTGTCACATCTGTATATTTTATTGTAAAACACTGCGTATACTGTACAGTGCTTTGCAATATAGTGCTATATCAATGTCTGCATAATAATTTAGTTCATTGTTCTTTAAAAAAAGGAGTTGAGGGGTGGTGCTTAGCAGGCAGAGCAGTTTTGGGCAGTGCTTTGGAAGAGGGATAGGAACAGTGTTAATTCTTGCCTACCAAACAGCTCCACAGCTGCTGGGCAACATTAACTAAGCAGTGCAACTTACTCAGCATAAAACACACTTAACACAGAGAACAGCAGTACCTTTTAAGGCACCTGCTTACACACAGGCTAAGTTCCAAATAGTAAAGGGGGGGAGGGGATGAGGCAGATGAGTGTAACTTCCCCTTTAGGGTGAAGTTTTGCTTTGAGTTTGGGAGAAGGAAGTAGAAGATAAAAAACTTTCCAATGTAAATATGCTAAAGACACACCAAGAAAGAACAGCACATATAATGCCAGTCTGCAGCGGGCCTAAAGAGGAAAAGGCAGACCTACTGCTAGGCCTCATTCATACGGGCACTGCCAGTTTAGCTACTAACCCATTTACATCTGTTTCAATCCATTTACAGCAGTTTCTGTGGCTTTGATTACATTACCCAGAAAGCATTGCTCCTCCCATGCTGCATTGCAGTTTTTAGGGAGTGATTTGTCCTTGCTGTGTCCTTCCTTTGTTCTTGTCCTTGTGTGTGCTATCTGCGTTGTGCGATGGATTCCAACAATTTTTGGGACAGCCTGACATCATTTGTCACATTTGCCTATATGAGAATAGAGAACAAGAAAAAGATTGTGGCTAGGACACGTGGTTTTTGGACCCGCCCCATGCTACAGAAGCCGCCTTCTGAAGGTTTTGTGGCTTTTCACTATGCTCATCTCCGACAGTATCCCACTAATTTTTTCAACTTCACCAGGATTTGACTACTTACTGGACCAGCTGCACCCATGGCTGCAACAGAGACATACTAACATGAGAAGGTGTATACCTGCAGAGGAACGTCTCTTAGTGACCTTGAGGTAAGAAGTCATTCATTTATCAAGTGTTAATTTTTTGTTGGTCTACTGCAGGGTTGGCAACCTTGGCCCTCCAGCTGTGGTGAAACTACAAGTCCCATTAAACATAGCAAGACCCTGACAATCACAGGCATGACTCCTAGAGGCATAATGGGATTTGTAGTTTCAAAGCAGCTGGAGTGCCAAGGTTACCTACCCCTGGTCTACTGTGTGTGCGTGTGTCTGTATATACAGTATGTCTAGATAATAAATATCTTATTCATTTATGTGCCAGTAGAATGTTGTTTTACTTAAAAAGCTGAAAAGAAATTTTTTTTTTTTCTTTAAGTTTCTTGCAACTGGCCAGTCCTATACCTCTTTAAACCATTATTTTTTACTGGGCATTTCAACTATTTCCGAGATGATACTTGCTTAGCCATATGGGAAGAGCTGTGTTCAGTAGTGATGCCATTACCAGATGGAAAAATGTGGCAAAGAATAGCACATGGATTTTGAAATTGAGCAAACTTTCCAAATTGTATCAAAGCCCTTAATGGAAAGCATATCCTTATCCAAAAGCCTCCATGTTCCGGGTGCAGATTTCATAATTACAAGAAATATTTTTCATTGGTCCTCATGGCTATCTGTGATAGCAATTATAGATTTATCGCTGTGGATATTGGAGCATATGGCAGCAGTTCTGATTTCAGAGTCGAAGACCATGAGAAGGGCGATTCAACATACCATCTGATCGGCATCTGCCTGGAACTAAAGGACCACACCTGCCTTTCGTGCTTGTTGCAGATGAGGCTTTCACACTTTCTCAATATCTGCTTAGGCCTTATGCCAGAAGTAATCTGGACGGCAAGAAGAGGATCTTTAACTATCGACTGAGCTGCGCAAGACGCCTCATTGAATGTACATCTGGCATATTGTCCAGTAAATGGCGTGTTTTTCCAAACCCTTGCAACTCAGTCTTAAGAATGCTGAATTAGTAATTCAGGCCTGCTGCATTCTGCAGAATATTGTCCGGGATAAGGCGAGCATCCACATTGAGGAAGAGGAAGAGCTCCACCTACCCTCCATAAAGTACAGCAGAGTACGTGCAAGGAGATCCTACATTGCCATGCGTGAACAATTGCCGACTACTTTCTATCTCCACCAGGAGATGTTCCATGACAATATCAATATATGTAAATAATATAGTGCAAATTTCAATAATTGTACAAATATGTCCCAAGATGCCATATGAAAATTACTTGTGTTATGTTTGCTATTTTTGGTTATTTCATTGTGTTTTGATAGCATAAAAAGACATAAAAGCACATATGTTCAAAACAGTTTTAGTTTTATTATTCTGCATAACCCGTTTAAAATAAAGTTATTTTTTTCACTTAACTTCTTTTTTTTGTCAAACTTTTAATAAAGCATAAAATATGCAAACTTTCCAAAAATTCTTAATTTAACATACGGTAAAAACCAGGTTACAAATCCTGATAAAAAGAGGTGAGGATGGGGAATATGAAGTAGAAGTTTGGGAAGAAGAACCAGAGCAGGTTTGGCTATTAGCTTGAAAAACATCAGCAGATTTTGAGCTAGGGTTTACACTCGGAGGATATGTTACCTGTGAAGAATCAGCAGGAGAGGAACTTACATAAGAAGGCCTCTGGGTATTGTGCATTGAGCTGTATGAATGCATAGGGGTCTGTGAATAGGGTGGTAGATATGGCTGTGCCGGAAGGCATGGGGACTCATAGGAATATTGATGGTATGACATCTGAGGGGGTTCATACTGGCTAACCGTGGGCAATTGCATTACTGACTCGGCAGCTCTAATACATCCCCCACATAATTAAATATACCTATATGTATCTCCATCTGCCTCTCTGCTGGTGCTTTTTGAAGTGTATGATAAATTGTCCTCAGGAATTATGCATTTAAAGTTATTTGGATCACAAAATGGATCCTAACTCTCCTGTCTTTTAAAGGGGGTCATCTCATCCATGAAGGACTTCATGGCTTTGTCCATCTCTGGATTTTCAGGCTTTTTGCCACGCCCCGTCATGACTAACCTGTAGAGAATAATATGCCAATTGAGAAATGCAACGATGCCTTGGTATACATCAGATAAAGTTTAGTATCTAATAGTATGCTTACATGTACGGATCTTTGTGAAGGGCTTAGAGGTGCACTCAGACGTGCTGTCTCATCCACAGGGTGGGACTGGCCTTCTCCCTCTTGTGTGGTTTACTCACCTCCCTGCACTGCTTCTGTCTCATTATTTTCAGTGTTCTCCTCACACTCTGAGACGTTTGATGATGTACTAAAATAAAAAAGAGGAACATTTGGTCACAGAACTTTACTATATGGAGACCTACGTTTTCACGTTCTAGAGGGAACATCCAAATGTCACTTACGGTCTAACGTCCATGACTTTCCTTAGGACAACATATCAAAGAAGACTGATTTTTTTCTTTGTGGTAGCTCCAGAACCACTTGCACACTCTGCCTCATCATTCAAATCTCTTCGAAAAAGGTCTCTCAGAGAACGCCACCTTCTGTTAATTTTGAATCCTGTAAACACACATTGAGAAAGAATTTGAGTAAAGATTTAGATTTTGAGTAAAGTGACTAAGAAAAAAAACTATAACCAATAGGACTCCATAGTCTCTGAAGAAGTCAGCATGCCCTTGCCTATTCACAATATTAAACATCATGTGCACAGAATACTATCAACATATTCAGATGGACAGCAATATTTTTCTGCTTAGGTCACCACAAATTGAGGTGTGCACACTTCAGAGAGGCCAGAAAGGATGTGCACTGACTTCAAATTCACATGCATTACTACAAACGGTAAATAACAATACATACAAAGCAGAGTGCCACATGGTTTGGTCCTGCTGCAGCGAGAGACTGAACAGTATGTAACTCACGTTTCCATAATCTCATGATTCCATAAAAACAGTGACAAAGAGCATGCTGCAGTTGGGCAATATTTACCACGTTGATCATGCTGTTTGGGAGTCATGGTGGACCAATTTGGTGTCACAAGCTCAGAGATTTCATCCCATAGTTGCTGTGTTCTTGCTCACTTGTGTCACTGGGGTCCCGACAGGTTGAGTCCCACAAGCCTGGCCTTTTGTGCACCAGGTTTATTAATTCCTCCTGGGAGACATCTCTGGCCATGTTTCTCCTTGGGGATGTACTAGGGATGTACTTCCTATTGTGCAACTACTGCCTGGGTCATAGTTTGAGTTCTCAGATAAACAAACAAAAAAAAAATTCTTCAAAACAGATCTTAACTGATCGGACGTTCACATCAGTTAATATCCATTTTAACAGATCTCGTCGTAGCCTTGCACATTAAAAAAAAGGATAAAATCAGAAGCGGAGGTTAACGGATGGAAATGGATGGTCATCCGTGTGCCTATAGGAATGCATTGTCGTCCGTTGACGGATTCAAGAAAAACAGACGGTCCGTTCGTGTAAAAGCGGCCTAAGACTTGCTAGCTGACAGTGAAGATAAATCCACACCTCTCTCACACATAAAGGCAACTGAGCTGCTGGAGGTACTTCTGGTACACCAAGTCTGTCTCAGTAGAAAATCAGAGGATGTACCTTGTACAAGGTAGACACAAGTACATCCTCCACCAAACAGTCTGCCAACCACATCTCACTTGAGGCTCAGGCACACATGGAGAAATAGATTGAGGAGATACTGCAGATAGAGGTCATTCAGAAGTCCCATATTGCCTGGGCACCACTAGAAGTTCTAGTCCCAGAAATGGATCAGATGACCAGATTCAGTGTGGACTACAGAAAGGTGAATGCTATCACCACTGATGATGCCTACCTTATGCCCAGGGTTCATTGGCTGCTGGACTGATGGCCACCTGCTATCTAACAATCACAGACCTTAGTAGAGGGTACTAATAATTTCCTCTAGCACCTGTGGCTTATCCAAGCTCACAGTAAAGCAATTTGGGATGCAGAATGTTACAGCCACCTTTCAGAGGGCCAGAGTAAAGGGTGGGAGCACTTGCAGAGGTCTCTCTGTATGGCATGTGGTCCATGCTGTGTTCTGTCCTTTCAGAAAAAAATACCTCACACATCTTTCACAGGTCCTGGGCAACCTGTCAGCTGCTAACCTGACAAATAAATCAAAATCAAAATCAAAATCAAAATCTCAAATAGGCATGACAAAAGTCAGTACTTCACACACTGGGTAGGAGGTGTCATCCTGAGATTTAAGACATGGAAGGTGAAGGCCTTCATCGCTTGGCATACCCCACAAACCAAGAAGCAGATTATGTCATTCTTAGTAACATCTGGCTACTATTGAAAATTTGTAAGCAACTCTAGCACCTTGGCCAAACCCTTGACTGACCTAACCAATAGGAAACTGCCTATACTGGTGTCCTGGCACTAGAATAGGAGAAGGTCTTCAAGGCCTTAAGGGAGGCACTGACCAGTGCTCCTGTACTACAAGGTCCAGAACAAGGAAGCTACTCCCCAGGGAGGTAGTGTATGTCATCATCAAGAACAGGGATGAGATTTATGTTCGAATCAAACTCATGTTCGACTCGAACATTGGCTGTTCGCCAGTTCGCCGAACAGCAAACAATTTTGGGTGTTCGCGGCAAATTCGAAAGCCACGGAACACCCTTTAAAAGTCTTTGGGAGAGGGGGGCATGGCCTGGACAGCAATGGAGTAGGACGCTTGTGACCTGAGCTCCGCTCCTACCACGATCTCCTGCAGTGATCCTGGGTGCCCACTTACTATTTTACCCACGACTTTAGCGGTGTTATACCCGCTAATCCCCTGTGTAACTTGGGACCATGTCTCCGACGAAGAAACAATCTGCAGCGGCGGCTTCACTTGAGAAATTCCGGCGGGACCATGAGGGCCAACATGGCGGACAGTCCTCTCCGTCTGCAGAACCTGCTGCCTCGGACACGGCGAAGGTGCTCGAGGCGATTTCTACCTGCCAGACCACGCTGACATCTAAGCTTGAGGAGGTTAAGGTAGATGTATCACTTATCCGACAGGACATGGCTAAACTGCGAGACAGAGTGAAGGAGACTGAAACCCGGATCAGCCAGGCCGAGGATGTCTTGTTCCCACTGCAGCATGCCCAGGAGGATGTGCAAAGACAGCTCCAGCAGCTAGCCCAGAAACAGGACGACCTCGAGAATAGAGCCCGCAGATCTAACCTCCGGTTTATCTGTCTCCCTGAGGGCTCTGAGAGGGCTGACCCGGCGACATTTCTGGAATCTCTCCTGATTAAGGCCTATGGTAGGGAGGCTTTTTCTACCTCCTTTGTAATTGAACGGGCTCACAGAATGCCTGCCCGCCCAC